>NC_056742.1:138526358-139253858 GCF_019279795.1 Protopterus annectens | reverse complement strand
CAATTATTATCAATTAGAATATGAGAAGATGAGATAAAAATGGTGCTGTATAACCAATATACAGGAAGGTCTCCAGGAATAGATGGCATTTCTGTGAAAGTTTGGAAGCCAGGAAGGAAGAACGTGATAAATATCTGGAAGGTTTTGTTTAAATGTACTTTAAAATGAAGAAAAACATCAACATCCTGGAAGAAAGCTGTGGTGGCAGTAATACCTAAAGGTAAGACCCGTCAGATCCAGCTTCATATAGGCCCTTTTAGATTCAAAGTGTTTATGTCTTTAATGGATAAAAGAATGGTAAACTGTGGTTTTGTAGAGAGGAAGCAAACATATGACAACATTAAGAGAGCAATGATGAGCCAAAGGGAAGCAGAATGTAAGAAAATACCATTGTTGTTGGTGGGTCTTGTTGCAGAGAAAGCATTTGACAGAGTTAACTGATATTTTGAGTATGGCAATGGAAGCATTCATATTCCCTGACACAATAATAAGGTTAATTGGGAGGATATGTGAAGTATTGGAGTCGAAAACTAAAGTGAGGTGGTTCTTCTCTGCTAAGTTCTGTTTGAGCAAGGACGTCCTCTTTACCCTTTGTTATTTGTGTTGTATTTAGAACCACTAGCTAAGAAAATAAGAGAATCAGAAATTCAATGATATAATTGTTATGGTAATCAAGAAAAGTTGGATTAATTTGCAGGTGATATCATTTCATACCTGTTAAAACCAGAAAAGGACATATCAGTGTTGTGGAACGTTCTGAGACAGTTTTGGGTTTTTATTGATGGGGACATGATAAAATGAAGTATTTAGGACTATGGCTTAAAAAAATGCTGTTATAGGAGCTAAGGATATGTGGGAAGAGACTAAAAAGAGATAATATGTTTACTGAGAAACTGGAAGCTCTTGCCTTTGAATATGGACAGCAAGATACAAGCAGTAAAAATGTTTTTAGTCCCTTTAGTTTTATACACAGGTCAGGCATATGTTTATCATCCAGAGGAGAAGATGTGGATAGCAATTAATAAAGAGTGGAAGGATTGTATCTGGGAGGCGAAGAGGATAAGAGTCAAGTAGGGTAAAAACTGACTCTTCCACAAGAGCAAGGTGGTTTGGGATTACTTGATTTGAAGGGCTATTTTTGATCTACACAGTTCAGGTCCTTATAAATAACACAAACAGAAAGCTACATTTCAAAGTGGAAAGGAATGATGATGAAGCAGGGGTGGTGGGGGGTTCAAGAATAAGTAAAGAGTGGGATTTTGGATGCAGATCCTTAAGGAGAGTAACAGTCATACAGAATGCTATATTCCTAAGGTAGCAGAAAGTATACCAAGAACGAAGCCAACATGGGAAAAGAGAAAGGAGATTCTGCCAGGGATAACTCCAATTATTGGTATAGAGAATAAACAAGAAGGGGCTGGAATTTACTGGAAGAAGCTGCCAAAGGAACCAAGGTATTGGGAACAAATCATTAGAGAGAGAATGGTAACAGAATGGGAAGAGGCCAAGAAGACATTTGGACTGTAGGCTAGAGATTGCCTTCTCTATCAGGGATTGCTATCAGAGTATAGACAAAAAGAAAGGGATTGGGGAATCCTAATTAAAGACCTGCACTGGTTGATTTATTTAGCTGAATCTAAAGTAGAAGCTGCTGTTAAAAAGGGTAAATTGTAGGGCATATAAAATATTGTATGATAATTGGAGGAATCAATTGGAGGCAGTCAGTAAAGATTGGGATGATAGATAAGACAAAAAAGTTCACAAAGAAACAATGGGAAGTTGCATGTATGGTTTCCAAATATGTGACAAATTCTAGAAGATTTAGGTTTTTGTCTGGAAGTGTTTACAATAGGTACCTTATACCCCAAGCAGACTAAGAAAATGTTTTCCTCAGGTAGATGGCAAATGTTAGATGTGTGATGGGTAAGAAAGAGGTAACTGGGAACATGTTTTGGGAGTGTAATAAGTTGTCAGACTGTAAAAATTCCTTGTAAAGTACTCTGTCAGGAGTCCTTTGCAAGTAAGTATAGCTAACACATTTTTTTTGAGCTGCGATATAGGATCTGAATTGCCTAGACATAGTTAGGTCTTGTTAAGTTTAATTCTGGTGAGTGACAGAAAAGCTAGTAGTAGAAAATGAAAATCAGTGGGACAATCCCAGTGTTTAAAATTAGGGTCCGAGTTAAGCTGACAGAAGTCACGCCCACTTCAACACATCACTTTCATTGCGACCCATGGTGTCATTTTACTTTTAAATATCCTGTAAATCCACAGTTCCACTCTTGTTTTAGCTAACAGGATAAACTAATCTTTGGATTTGTGTTTCTCCCCGACTTACATTGCTTTGGAGAACTATGCCTCCAGCTCCTGGCTCATATTTAAAATAAAGAAAGCTGTTCCAGGGAAAAGTGACACCAGTGTATACTCATTTTGCGTCATTCATGCTTCTACAGATGTACAAGCAGCCCGCTCATAAACAACTGTGCATTTGCCTAGTAGTATTCAGAAGTCAGCACATGTCAAACTAGAAGCTGAAAAAGGTACCAGATGAGTGTGTCTACTAATGGTCCAACCTTCTGTCACACACTTTTTTTCTAGGGAATTACTAGCAGGTCAAAAAGTCACTACACCAGGCTAGTATTCAAAAATCAGAATGCAGTAAAACGTGAAAGAAAGAGAAATATGGATGTTCTTCGTGTTTCACGGTTGCAGTCATTGCATTTGGGTAATCTGCTGGCAGATTGCCCTCAGTCGACCTGATTAACAAAGTCTTGGGTCCTGCATTGGTTGCTGTCCCTTCTTCCATGACGTCAGGTCGTCAGGGGTATAAAACATGCAGCCGATGCCATTACATCTGTCTTTCTTGCTGCGCAGTGCCTGAAGTAGAAGCAGTTTGCAAATGCCAGTCGGCCGACTCCTGAAATTTTCGTTTTCAAGTTTCAGATCCGAAGTCTTCAACTAAAAACCTAAGTACCCCGTTGGGGAAACTTTTTCTTGCACCTTACCGATGTCAGTAAAAGTTAATGATTGCATTACTTGTGGGAAGCAAATACCTCATAAGGATTTTCATTTGTACTGTATTCCTTACCTAGGCCCTGACCATGACGTACCTTGCTGTCGGTTCTGTGCTTTATTTAATCAATGCACTGTCCGTCGTCAGTACATTTTTGCTTCTAAATATTTTGGCTCATGCTTTAATTATCCAGCAATTACGTTGGTTAGCAATCCGACTACCGGAATACCTAAAAAAACACAAAGAAAAAGAGACAGAGACAGGCCGTTGAGGTCCAAAACTGCCGATGACGCTTCTCCTAGGCCAATCGCCAGTTCGCCGGTACTCAGTGAGGCGCTTTTGCAGCCCTTGATACTCTATACTTCTGATTCGCAGGCCTCTACTGAGACCCATTCGGAGTCCGGTATGCCGCGAGATGCTTCAGTTATGGAACCCGCTGATGTCTTTACCTTGGATGGGTCTGGAGCCGCTGTGCAGGCACCGGCTTCTGAGGGTGTATTCAGGCCTACAGATTTGCATATTAAACTGACTTCAATATTAAGGCCAAAATCTCGAACTATGTTTAAAAAAAGATGCCTAGGCCGCATGTGCAGGCCCCTATGCCTGAAAAACAAATGATCAAAATGGCTGAAGATTTAATTACTCTAATCAGGGGTAGCCAACCCCGCCCCCTTCTAAGAGGCCTAGGCAAGAAATTGACTATGAATCTTCTGAAAAGGATTCTATCTCTTCTGACTCTTCTATTGAACAGGTATTGTCTGTACCTACTTATGAGGACTCTGATGCAGCGGATTCCATTCCTTCTGCTTCTCCCCCTGAGGATTTTTCTTTTGGGGAAACTTTACATACCTTAAGGGAACATTTCCACTGGGAAAGTCAGGATTTTTCTGAATCTAAAAAGAGGCTTAGGGATTTTCTTCTTCTTCCTCAGCATTCTAGACATTGTTGATGTGTTTTCAGAATCTAGTATGGCTCCTGATTCTCTGCCTCCGGCTCCTTGTAAGCCAGACAGGTACTGCAGGGTTCTTGACTCCCACAAATTTCTTTTCAAAAATCATGTTGTGGATCCTGAAATCATTTCTCAGGGCCCCAAGGGCATTAAGGCTTCTACTGCTAAAAATCCTACCCCTTCTGATAGAGATTCCAGGGCGCTGGATAGATGGGGGTAAGAAGGTCTACACTTCTGCAACCTTGGCAATCAGGGCTTTAAACTGTCAATTCCATATGCTAAAATATCAGCAGCATATCATGGGGCTGCTTAAACAGAAAATGATGTTGATTTCTGACTGCAGAAAATAAAGATTTACAAGATCTATTGCATTCAGCTGAACAAGTTGGAAAACATACTTTGCAATGTGGTTTTGATTCTTTGGAGGCCTCTTGCAGGGCTACTGTAATTGGGTCTGTGCTAAGTAGGCATGCTTGGCTCAGAGCAATCTCTGCCCGATCATGTTAAAGCAAAATTGTTGGATGCTCCTTTACAACAGGATCGTCTCTTTGGTAATAAGGCTGAAGACGTTCTAAAAAAGATGGAAGATAAAGCTAAATCTATGCAAACTGCGAAAGATTTCTTACAAGTGCAACCTCCAAGATTTAGTAGGTACTGGCCTACTAAGAACTGGTCCTTTCCAGTTTCTTCGAGAGCCACTCAAGTCAAACCCAGGCATTCCAAAGGCACCAGGTTTCAGTCCCAAGGAACTTTCAGAACAAAGCAATAGGGTGCCTTCTCTTCCAAATCTGGAAACGGCAAGACACCTCCCTGTGGTAAGCAGTCTCAATGACTTCCCTCTACACTTACTAAGCACTTGCCTTTTAGCTGGCACTTTGGGGAGAAAACTGGCTCTTCATGCAAAAAACTGGCAACTTATAACCCAGGACAAATTGGTTTTAAATATAGGTTCATAGGTTATAGGTTCATACTAGGCTATCTGCCCTGGGGCAATTATAAGCCTAGCCCGATTCTGTATGGCTTACGCCACCCCTTGATTTGAGTATACTGTGCCCTTTTTAAGATTTAGTTTACTGTGCCTCTGTCTAATAGTGACACGGGAGTAATCCCTGGGACAAACCTACGATCCCCCATCCACCTATCGAGATTCTTCTTGAAGAGTTTCAGTGAGGTGCTCTGCCTCACATGAACTGGAATTCTATTCCAGAGCGAAGGGAGACTCTGGGTTATGAACCTGTCCCTCCAGCAAGTTGTATTTATTTCTGTGCTGAGGTTCAAGTCCCTCAAGCGTGTGGCTCTAAGGGATTTAGATTTACTGAGGTGGAGCATGTCCATTAATTCTGGATTTGACATAGCTTTGTATGTCAGGCATAGATCGCCTCGAAGTAGGCGGTATGCAACTGAGTAGAGCTGGAGTTTTTTTAACCGAGCAACATATGGCATCTGTTTGAGACCCTTGATCCTCTTGGTGAGATACTTTTGGGGTAAGGTACATCCCAAAAGGGGCATTGTATTCTATGATGGGCCTGATGAGGGATGAATAAAGGGGCATGATTACCTGTCTTGATCTAGATGTGAAACCCTTCGTGATGAGGTGGGCTATGTAGAAGGTCTTTCTAACCACTTTGGCAATGTGGTTTTCAAAGGAGAGATTGCTGTCAACTTGGGTCCCCAGGTCCCTAATAACTTTTTCTGTACTTAATGGGTTTCCGCCTATGTGGTAATTTGTGGGCACATTGTTTTTGCCAAAGGGTATGACTATACATTTTTTGGCATTTAGCTTTAAACCATGGCGCTGGCACCAGTTATCTGTCTCTGTGAGACCTTCTTGAAGGATGTTTGCGTCAGCTGGAGAGTCGATTATGGCGCCCAGTTTGCAGTCGTCTGCGAACTTGGTGAGCCATAGTCCTCCCACGTTTGCCTGTGCCTCGGGAAAAGTATATACCGAACAAGAGTGGTCCCACTACAGAACCCTATGGGACACCACTTGTGACCGGTTTCGAGTCTGACATGGCTCCAGCAACTCTCACTCTGTGGGTTCTGTCTTTGAGCCAGTTTGCGACCCATCTTGTGACATAGGGGTTTATATTTAAGCTGGATAGCTTATCTATGATACCCGAGTGGGGTATTGTGTCAAATGCCTTTGCAAGGTCCAGATAGGCTGTGTGGACTCCCTTCCCTTCTTGTATGGCTTTGGTGACTGTTTCGAAGAAGTCAACCAGGTTCAAAAGGCAGGATCTGCCCTTGACAAAGCCGAACTGGGTAGGATCTAGTGTCTGTAGGTCCCCAATGTCTTTGTTTATGAGCTCCATGATGATCCTCTCCATAACCTTGCAGACTAAGCTAGTCAGGCTTATGGGGCGATGGTTTCCATGGTCCGTAGAGGCTCCACCTTTGTGGAGTGGGACCACTGTTGCTGTACGCCATTCTATGGGCACATATCCTGTAGTGAGGCTGAGATTGTATAGCTGTTTTATTTGAGGGATTAGTTCCTTTTGGAGTTCATGTAGGACACAACCTGGGACGCCATCTGGTCCCATTGAAGCAGTGTTTTTTGCTTTGGAGAGGGCAGCCTTCACCTGAGCATCAGAGATGTTTGGGAGGCAGCCCTCTGCCAGGATAGATACTTGCTCTTTTGGGGGGGGGAGGGGGGGGGTTTGCACTGAACCTGTCGGCCAGGATATTGGCGATGTCTGTGGGTTCAGTGTATTTTTTGTCATTTTGAATCAACTCAGAACAAGTCTGGGAGTTGCATCCCAGGTTCCTAACATAACTGAAAAAAGCCTTATGATTGTCTTTGGTGTCCTGTGCAATTTTTCTCTCGAATATCTAGTGTCCCAGGGATACAGATTTCATTTCCACACATTGCCAACTCCAAACAGATGGCCGGACCTGCCCCCAAATCAGTGGGCAGAGGCCCAGAAATAAGTACTTCCCCTCATGAGCATGGGGGCTATTCAACTAGTACCAGAAGAGGAAAGGGACAAGGTTTCTATTCAAGACTTTTCCTGGTACCCAGAAAAGACAAATCATGGCGTCCAATTCTGGACTTACCTACTCTAAACACCTTTCTGGACATTCCAAAATTCAAGATGCTGACTCTTCACCAGTTACTTCCTATGATAGGCAAAGATGCCTGGTTGGCAACTTTAGATTTAAAAGTGGCTTACCTGCATATCCCAATCAGGGAATCTTGCAGAAGATGCCTCCACTTCAAAGCAGGCTACTTACATTACCAGTTCTCTGAACTGCCCTTTGACTTATCTACTGCACCCAGGGTATTTGCAAAGTGCCTGGCTCCAGTAATCGCATTTTGCAGACAAAGAAATGTTCAAATATATCCATACCTGGATGATTGTCTAATTCAGGCAGAAAACAAGGACATTCTTCTAAAACATCTGGCGTTTGTAAAAAGGGTTCTAACTTGTCTAGGATACACTATAAACAAAAAGAAATCACAACTGGTACCCTCTCAGAAAATTACATTCCTGGGTGCAAGCTTGAATACAACTGCCCAGATTGCTTTCCTTACGCCAGAAAAGCAAATTCATTTGGTGACTTATTTCAAACAGGTGGCCACAAAAACCCTGCTTTCTACAAGGCAAATACTGCGAGCCTTGGGGTTCATGGCCTCCTTCATTCTTCTAATTCCATGTGCAAGACTGCATATGAGGAAACTTCAGTGGTATTTAAAAAGTCTATGGAGTCAACATTGTCACAGCCTGGAAACAATAATTCCTATCATACCTTGCCTGCGCCTAGAGTTCCTATGGTGGGCAGAGGCCTGCCAGCAGAACAAGGGACTGCCATTCACACCACCCCCTGCAGCCCAAACCTTAACTACAGGCACATCAGACTATGCATGGGGTGCTCATCTGGCAGGGAAGTGCATTCAGGAAAAATGGAGCCCAAATCAAATGCACCTTCATATAAATCAAAAAGAAATGCTAGCTGTACAGAATACACTGACAGTCTTCAAAAGACTACCTTCATCCAGGACAATTACTGATAAAGACAGACAACACCACTGTTATGTGGTACACAAACAAGCAGGGGGGTACACACTACTACTTCCTCTGCAGACTAGCCATGGCATTGTGGAACATGGCCTTGAGCTATCAAGTACAACTACAAGCTCAATTCCTGCCAGGAAAGCTGAATACTCTGGCAGACGAACTAAGCAGAAATCTCATGGACCCAAACGAATGGAAACTGGAACCACGGATTTTCAACATGTTGACACACAAATGGAGAGCACAGACATAGATCTTTTTGCCTCACCCCAGAACTGTCAGTTGGACAAATTTTGCACAAGAACTCATCACAAAAAAAGCCTGGAAAGTGGATGCTCTGTCCTTCAGCTGGAAAAACCTATCAGTCTATGCCTTTCCCCCTCTGCCTCTGCTCTCCAAAGTTCTACTAAAAGTCAAACAGGACAAACCAAAAATGATTTTGATTGCTCCAGACTGGCATCGCCAACACTGGTACCCACTCCTGTGCAGTGCGTCACACATTTCACCTTAGCACCTGCCTCAGACACCTTCCTTACTGTCTCAGGAGAACAACCAAACTCTGCACCCGCAGCTCCAAACTTTGAATCTTGCAGCGTGGCTAATCACCTAAATTCACCCTGAGCATCCCTCAGCAACCCTGTGATGGATGTCATTTTGGAGGCGACAAGACTTAGTACTAGAAAATCTTATGCTGACAAATGGAAAAGATTCTGTGCCTGGAATCAATCTCAAGGGATAATCACAGCAGTGCCCAACATTCCTCAGATTTTGCAATACTTAACTGAAATGCTTCACAAGGGCCTGTCTTTTTTTCCCATAAAAATCCATGCCTCAACCATTTCAGCTCATTACAACACAGAGCCTCCCCTCTTCTCTCATCCTCTGCTAAAGCAGTATCTTAGAGGGGCCAAAAACTTAAGACCACCCAGGAGAGATCCAACCCCTGCCTGGGACCTTAATTTTGTATTGGAGAAACTCACTCTCCCTCCTTTCGAGCCAGCTGCTACTGCAGACTTAAAATTTCTCTCCTGGAAAACAGTTTTTCTTTTAGCAGTCACTTCATCTAGAAGGATTTCCGAATTGCAGGCTCTTATGGCAGTGGAGCCTTTCATCATTTTTCATGCGGACAGGGTATCTCTCAGGACCATCCCATCCTTCATGCCCAAGGTGGTATCCAGTGTGGCTCTTAATCAGACCATTCATTTGCCAACTTTCTTTCCCAATCCACAGAACAAGGGGGAGCGGATTCTGCATTCATTGGGCGTACACAGACAACTTGGAGTTTACTTAAACAGGACTAAATCTCAAAGAAAATCTGAACAACTGCTGGTAGCATTTGCTGTAAGGGCAGAGGGAAAGGCTATTTCTAAGCAAACAATTTACAAATGAATAAGCCATTGTATTAATTTCTGCTATAAGCACCATGGAAAAACTATCCCCCAGGGGATCAGATCCCATTCCACCAGAGCTGCATCTACTTCAGCAGCCTTTCTCAGAGGTGTTCCTACCAGGGATATTCTAGAAGCTGCTACCTGGATCTCAGTTCATACGTTCACCAAACATTACCATTTACCACTTTTCTCTAAATCCAGAGCTGGCTTTGCCACTGCTGTCTTGCAGGGCCTTATAGCTGGTCCTAATGCTGTATAATTTCCTCCTCCCAGCCATAGCTTTGGGAATCTACCCAAATGTAATGACTGCAACAGTGAAACACGAAGAACATAGTACAGTTGTGTACACTTACCATAAATGTGGATGTTCGAGTGTATTCACTGTTGCAGTCCTGGTTACCCTCCCTCCAGCCCCCTATTTTCTCTGGCTATACCTCTACTTTCTTTTACTATGATTAAAACCTCTTCTGGTGTATTTGCTTTTGGTTGGAGGTATATTTTTGTGTTTTTAATTTTATTTGCTCCCCATTTGTGTGGCACCTGACATGTGGGGCAAGAAAAACTGATGTAATGGCATCGGCTGCATGTTTTATACCCCTGACGACCTGACGTCATGGAAGAAGGGACAGCAACCGACGCAGGACCCAAGACTTTGTTAATCAGGCTGACTGAGGGTAACCTGCCAGAAGATTACCCAAATGTAATGACTGCAACAGTGAATACACTCGAACATCTACATTTATGGTAAGTGAACACAACTGTACTTTTCCACTACTGTTCGGTTGACTCAGATGCTTTCTATAGGTAGAAGCCATGTCATGAAATTGTTGTAGATGGCCAGGATTCACAATCACTAGAGAATAAAATGTGAAATGAAAGAAACAAAAAAAACTCTTTACTAATGTTTTAAACATCTTTCATTACTGATGTGCTTTCTACAGTACCAGCAGCAATCAGGTCATAAAATGCCTGAAAGGCTGCTTTTCTCATTGGTAAAATGCACAGATTAAACTAATGAATGGCTCACAGGGCTCACTGTGTCAGTACAATTGCAATTTGAGATGGAATTTGATGACACATTTGAAACTTCCTTCAGGCACTGTTTTCCAACCCCTCCTTCAGACAAAGGTGAGCATGCTCAGAAATGCAAACCTGAAATGTAAACAGGCTGAATCGAAACAAAAAATCCCTGGGACTGTCCCTTTAATGTCTAAATCAACCATATTTGAAGTAATGAATATTGTAACAGAGATAAAAGAACAAGAAGTGGGATCTTTAGAAAAGTATAGGAGTAAATTACATAGAAAAAATGGAAATTGTGGAAACAATACATGCATATTTTTTTCAGAGGAGGAATGAGGTTTAAGAGAAGGCAGGAATTCAACACTGTGTAATGTTGCATTGATTATGTTTTACAGGGCAATGTATGTGATGTATAATGTTAATGTGAACTTGTTCATATGGTGTGATTACTTTTATACAAATGTATGTTTGCTTATATCACAGGTGATAATTCATTAAAAGTGTTAAAAAAAAAAAAAAAAAAAAGATTTGCTGTTTTGGGTGCCACAGCACAAGTCCTTAAAATGATGGAAGAGAAAGATGTAAAGTAATACAGGGGGTAAAATGTTTTTTTCTCTCTCTGGTACCTAGATATGATAGAAATTGTTGTGCAAAACCAGGCCCTTTCTTTAGAAAGTAATCCAACTATGAGCAACAAACATCAGACAAAAGCCAGTCTAAGTCACAAATTGGCAAGGGGATTCTTAAGACCAAGCAGGGTGGTTACTAAGGCTCAAATAATAGCCTTTACTATACCTCCCCAGTTCCCCTTCCACTTCCTAATTTATACCCCAGCCAATCCTCCCCTACCTCCAAAATTGCTGGGAAATGTACTCATTCCCTCCCTTTATGGGAAACAATCACCTCAGATATGTGGGTGTTAACTCATCATCATAATAAGGAAGGTTACTAGCTGCATTGAGATTCCAGACCAATCCTTTCAGGTATTCCTTGGATTGCCCTTTTTATTTCAAACCTTCTTCTGTTAGGAATATAGAAGTACCTCTACTCCTATGGAGAAAAGATTTTTATTCAAGACTATTTCTAGGTCTCAGAAGAGATGCAGACTAGAGGCTGATTCTTTATCTATCCTGACTTGGTCATGTTTTGAGGGTTCCTCATTTCAAAATGCACAGTCTTCAAACTCCCTTGCATGTTTTGACCTGTGTCACTCTGGATTTAAATTGTTTACTTTCCCTTATATTCCCTTAGAGTAAAAAAAAAATAATTGTCTTCAGTTTGCATTGTCAGTACTAAGGATATGCAGGCTCCAAGGAATTCACAACTGTCATTATCTGGATGGTTGTCTTGTTGAAGTTACTTCCAGTTCAAAGGTACTAAAGGCATTTGAATTCTCTGTGAACTTTTATAAGAATCTGGGACTCGCTGTCTGGCTAAAGTTTTTTTTTTTTAAATTTCTTCCTTCTGAGAGGTCTTTATTGGTTGCCTAATAGATACCACATTACAGGCAACCTTTCTCTTACTAGACAAACAATCGCATACAAAAGCTAGTTTCGGAATTTAGCAAAACAGAAGTCTTCCTCAGTCAGAGAATTTCTAAAAGACCTGGCATTTATTGTGTCAGCTATTGTCATGTTTTTTTTTCACATCTGACTTAATATTAGGAAAATCAAATGGTATCTAATCACTGTGGACCCAACACCAGAATCCTCTCAGTCAACAATTTCAAATCATTCCTTGCCTAATTCAGGAGTCCCTCTGATGGGTGAACAGATAACATGCAATCTGGGAGGTCCTTTTTATAGGTTCATGGGTAAGTACTAGGTTAACTGCCCTTTTGGGCCATTTTAACCCTAGCCAGATGCTCTTTGTGTTTCACTGTTGCAGTCATTACATTTGGGTAATTCTGCTGGCAGGTTGCCCTCATTCGGCCTGAATTCTAAAGTCTTGGGTCCTGCGTCGGTTGCTGTTGCCCCTTCCCTGATGTCAGGTCGTCAGGGGTATAAAAGATGCAGCCGATGCCATTTTCTTCAGTCTTTCTTGCCGCGCAGTGCCCGAAGCAGAAGCAGTTCTCAAGTGTCGGTCGGCCGACTCCTGAGATTTTCGTGTTCGAGTTTCAGATCTGAAGTCTTCATTAAAAGCTAAGTACCCCGTTGGGGAAACTTTTTTCTTGCTCCCGACCAATGTCAGAAAAAGTTAATAATTGTATTTCTTGTGGGAAGCAAATACCTCATAAGGACTTTCATTCTTACTGTATTCCTTGCCTAGACCCTGACCACGACGTTTCTAGTTGTCGGTTTTGTGCTAGATTTAACCAACGCACTATTAAGCGCTGGTACGATTTTGCATCAAGCTATTTTGGGTGCAGATTTAATTATACAATGTCGTCGGATAGCCATCCGACTACCGGAGTTCACAAAAAATGCAAAGAAAAAGACAGGCAACCAAGGTCCAAAACCGACGACGAAGCTTCTCCTAAGCCAGTCGCCGGTTCGCTGGTTCTCAGGCGCTTTCGCAGCCCCTGACACCCGCTACTTTAGAGTCACAGGCCGCTACCGACTCCCACGTGGAGTCAGCCAGGCCGCTGAAAACTCAAGGTATTGGAGCCTCGCAGACTATTCCCTCAGATGGGTCTGGAGCCGCTGAGCAGGCATCGGCTTCTGAGGGTGTATTCAGACCTAAACAATTATACATTAAACCGACTTCTGCTACAAAGGCAAAGACTAAAGCACCTTTAAAGTCAAAGAAACAAGTTCACCAGACACATGGACAGGCCTCCATGCCCAAAAAAACAGATGCTCAAAATGGCTGGAGACTTAATTACCTTGATCAGGGGTTCCCATCCCCCACCTGATAAGAGGCCTAGGCAAGAGACAGACTATGAATCTTCAGATCAGGTTTCCATTTCCTCTGATTTCTCTTCTGATCAGGAATACTCTCTTCCCCCCATGAGGATTCTGATGCTGAAGAATCTATTCCTTCAGCTTCTCCTCCTGAGGACTATTCCTTTGGGGAAACCTTGCATACCATGAGGGAGCATTTCCACTGGGAGAGCCAAGATTTTTCAGAATCTAAGAGGCTCAGGGACTTCCTTCTACTACCTCAACACAGGCCTGTAGCTATTCCACCTGTGTTAGACATTGTAGATGATGTGTTGAGTCTAGTCTGAACCCTGACTCCTTACCTCCAGCTCCTGTTAAGCCCTACAGATACTACAGGGTTCCTGACTCTCATAAATTCGTTTTCAAAAACCCAGCAGCAGACCCAAAAAACTATTTCTCAGAGTCCCAAAGGGGTTAAGGCTTCCACTTTAAAAAAAAACCCTACCCCCTCTGACAGAGATTCTAGGGCACTGGATAGATGGGGAAAAAAGATTTACACATCTGCTACTTTGGCTGTAAGGGCCTTAAACTGCCAGTTTCATATGCTCAAATATCAGCAATATGTCATGACACTGCTTAAACAGAAAATGTTGGTAAATTCTGAATGTGCAGAAAACAAAGAAATGCAGGATTTATTGCATGCAGCTGAACAAGTTGGAAAGCATACTTTGCAATGTGGTTTTGATTCTCTGGAGGCCTTCTGCAGGGCTGCTGTTATGGGTTCTGTAATTAGGAGGCATGCTTGGTTAAAGGAACAAAATCTGACTGATCATGTCAAAGCTAAATTATTAGATGCACCATTACAGCATGATACCTTGTTTGGTGTTAAGGCAGAAGAGGTGTTAAAGAAAATGGAGGACAAAACTAAATCTATGCAAACGGTCAAAGATTTTTTACAAGTACAGCCACCTAGGTTTAGCAGACACTGGCCTACAAAGAATTGGTCCTTTCCAGTGTCAGACAGACCTCAAAGGGGCAGATCCAAATGCCCTAGAGGCAGATCCCAGCCGCAAGATTCGTACAAGTCTAAGCAATGGGGTGCTTCTACCTCCAAAAGTGGAGAAGACAAATCACAACCATACAGGAAACAGTCCCAATGACTTCCCCCTGCCTGCACCAAGCACTTATCTACTGGCAGCACCCTTAGGGGGAAAAATAGCACTTTTTTCTCAAAATTGGCACATTATAACCCAGGACAAATGGGTTCTAGACATAGTGTCACAAGGCTACAAGTTTCACTTCCTTACCCTGCCAAGGGCAAACGGTTCGCCAAACCTGCCAAAAAATCAATGGGCAGAGGCTCAAAAACAAGTCTCATCCCTCATGGACATGGGGGCTATTCATCAAGTGCCACAGCAAGAGCAGTGACAAGGATTTTACTCAAGACTGTTCTTGGTACCCAGAAAGGACAAAACATGGAAACCAATACTGGACCTATCTATTCTAAACACTTTCCTGGATATACCAAAATTCAAGATGTTGACCTTGCAGCAGCTTCTGCCCATGCTGGGCAGAAAGGCTTGGCTGGTCACTTTACACCTAAAAGAGGCATACCTGCATGTCCCAATCAGACAGTCATGCAGAAGATACCTCAGATTCAAGGCTGGTTCAAAGCATTACCAATTCTCTGCACTGCCCTTTGGCTTATCTACTGCGCCCAGGGTCTTCACAAAGTGCCTGGCACCAGTAATTGCTTTCTGCAGACAAAGAGGAATACACATATATCCTTACTTGGATGACTGCCTCATTCAAAAAGAGAACAAGGACATTCTACTACAGCATCTGGCGTTTGTGAAAAAACTTTTAACATGCCTAGGGTGTACACAGTCAACAAAAAGAAATCAAAACTAGTACCTTCTCAAGAGATAATATTCCTGGGTGCAGGCTTAAATACAACTGTCCAAATGGCTTATCTCACGCCAGACAAACAAAGGCAACTGACTACCTATTTCAAGGAAATGACAACAAAGACCCAGTTATCTGCAAGAAAAATTCTGCAGGCTTTGAGCTTCATGGCATCCTGCATCCTACTAATTCCATATGCAAGACTGCATATGAGGAAACTTCAGTGGTACCTAAAAAGTGTCTGGACACAACATTGAAAGCCTGGAAACGATGATTGCTCTCATTCCCTGCCTGCAACAGGAGTTTCGATGGTGGGCAAAGGCTTGTCACCAAAACAAGGGACAGCCATTCTCACTACCCCCAGCCAGGCAGAACCTAACAATGGATGCATAAGTTTATGCCTGGGGGGCCCACATGGCAGGAAGAAGCATTTAGGGCACCTGGTCCACAAATCAAATGCATCTACATGTCAATCAAAAAGAGATGCTAGCTGTTCAAAATGCCCTGACAGCCTTTAAGGACCTAATTCATCCGGGACAACTACTGATAAAGACAGACAATACCATGGTCATGTGGTACATAAACAAGCAGGGGGGCACGCATTCTTACCCCCTTTGCAGACTTGCCATGGCTTTATAGGACACAGCATTGGCTTACCAAGTTCATCTGCAGGCACAATTCCTGCCAGGAAAGGACAATACTCTGGCAGACGAACTAAGCAGAAACCTCATGGATCCCCACGAGTGGCACCTGGATCCACAAGTCTTCAGCATGATAACAAAAAAATGGGGATGCTCGGACATAGATCTATTTGCCTCCCCTCACAACTATCAACTAAAAAGATTCTGCACAAGGACTTATCACAGACAAGCATGGAAAGTGGATGCCTTATCTTTCAACTGGAAAAACCTATCAGTATATGCCTTTCCTCCACTGCCTCTCATCCCCACGGTACTCCTAAAGGTGAGACAGGAAAAACCAAAAATGATCTTGATTGCCCCAGACTGGGCCCGCCAGTACTGGTATCTGATCTTAAGGAACTTGTCTCAATGCCCAGCCTGGACCTTGCCTCAAATACCTCATCTACTGTCCCCACAAAACAATCAGATTCTGCACAGCCACCTCAGGACTCTAAACCTGGCAGCATGGTGGATAATGTAGCCATACAAAGTACACCTCTCAGTAAAGCTGTGATGAATGTCAGTTTGGAAACCAGAAGGCCTAGTACTAGAAAATCCTATGCTGGAAAATGGAAGAGATTTTGTGCTTGGAACCAAGCTCAAGGAACTGACACAGTTGTACCAAATATTCCTCAGATTTTGCAGTACTTAGCTGAGATGCTGGACAAAGGCGTATCTTTTTCATTAATTAAAATTCATGCCTCTGCCATTTCGGCTCATTACAATACAGAGCCACCACTCTGTTCTCATCCTTTATTAAGGCAATACCTCAGAGAAGCCAAAAATTTAAGGCCTCTGAGGAGATCACCAATACCTGCATGGGACCTCAATTATGTCTTGGAAAAACTCACCCTACCTCCTTTTGAACCAGCTGCAATTGCGGATATAAAGTTTTTATCTTGGAAAACAGCTCTGCACCAAGCAATAATTTCTGCAAGACGAGTGTCAGAGCTATAGGCTCTCATGGCTGTGGAACCTTTTATCATTTTTTTATCCAGACAGGGTCTCTCTGAGGACAAACCCTACATTTATGCCTAAGGTGGTGTCCAGTGTAGCCCTAAACCAAACTATTCATTTGCCAACCTTTTATCCAAAACCACAGAACAAGGGGGAGAAAATTCTGCATTCTTTGGACGTACACAGACAACATAGATTCTATTTGGACAAAACTAAAGTTTTCAGAAAAACAGAACAATTACTAGTGGCATATGCTGCAGGATCACAAGGAAATGCCTCTCCAAGCAGACTGTTTCAAAGTGGGTAGGTCACTGCATTCGTTTCTGCTACTCTCAGCATGGCAAGCCAGTGCCTAAGGGCATTAGGCTACATTCAGTCAGAGCTACAGCCACTTCTGCAGCCTTTCTCATGGGAGTACCAACCAAAGACATTTTAGAGGCTGCAACTTGGAGTTCAGTGAACACCTTTACAAAACATTACAATCTGCCACTTTACTCTAAATCCAGAGCAGGCTTTGCCACTGCAGTTCTGCAGGGCCTCATAGCCGCTCCTAATGTTGTTTAGCTCCAACCCCCCAACCATAGCTTTGGCACTCTACCCAAATGTAATGACTGCAACAGTGAAACACGAAGAACATAGTACAGTTGTGTACACAACATAAATGTAGATGTTCGAGTGTATTCACTGTTGCAGTCCAGGTTACCCACCCGCCATCCCCCTTATTTCTGCTGGAACTTATCTTTACTTTCCTGATCTATTCAACCTATGTGTTGTATTTGCTTGTAGATGAAGATAAAGTTTATTTTGGTACATGTATGTCTTATATATATATCTAGCCTACCCTTTTGGGGGCACCAGACATCTGGGGCAAGAAAAACTGAAGAAAATGGTGTCGGCTGCATCTTTTATACCCCTGACGACCTGACGTCAGGGAAGGGGCGACAGCAACTGACGCAGGACCCAAGACTTTGGAATTCAGGCCGACTGAGGGCAACCTGCCAACAGGATTACCCAAATGTAATGACTGCAACAGTGAATACACTCAAACATCTACATTTATGGTAAGTGTACACAGCTGTACTTTTCTCTTTTATGTTCTTAATAACCCATCTTGATAATAGAGTGTCCTTACCCATCCCATGGTCAATAATGGTATATTACCCCTAATGAGAATAACTGAGATCATAAAATAGTTAATTGGAGGGATGCCTTGCATGGGATTAAACCATTTAGGATCTGCCTATGTCCATTAGCAGTACGGGGACAGTCCTAAGGTGGATTTTTTGTTTCTCATCCATAGGTC
The DNA here is from genome assembly GCF_019279795.1 of Protopterus annectens. Lineage (NCBI taxonomy): Eukaryota > Metazoa > Chordata > Ceratodontiformes > Protopteridae > Protopterus > Protopterus annectens. The sequence goes on along the minus strand of NC_056742.1, from coordinate 139,235,802 downwards.
TAAGTTGCATTTGAATATAGACAGGAGTGAACTTTATTTTATGTGGATGTGGAGTCTGTTCCACGGCAACTGTATCCTCTGCAAGTTCCCAAATCCCAAACAACTGGGTCAGGTGTTGGGGCGTATTGTCAATGTGGTTGTTCCCTGGGTTAAATGATTTCCCAAAGGATACAGTAATGCATTTCTTGGCATTTAGTTTCAGTCCACGATTTTGGCACTAGTTATTTTTTGGATCAAAATTTCCTGCAGGATGGCCAAGTCATTTAAGGATTCAGTGACTGCTCCAAGCTTGCAGTCATCTGTAAACTTAGTCAGCTAGAGCCCTTTGGTATTGACTGTTACTTCTGAAAAGTAGATACCAAACAGAAGTCCCAGCACAGATCCCTGGGGACTTCGCTGGTGATTGGTGTCTTTGTAACAACCTATACTAGTACAGAGCATTGCAGCTGATGCCTCAGTCTTTGAATGGGAGGCTTACTCACAAGAAGGAAAGGCTTTGAATTTAAGTAACCTATTGCACAAGAAAAGCTATCAATATCAAAATGTTGATGGCCCTAATTATTGGTCTCAAAACTCTTCAGCTGTGGACATATGGTACACTACAAGTAGTGACAGTCAATGCTATGTTTATGTGGCAAATAAAGAAGGTAGGACAAAATCTTTTGCAGATTTGCTCTGATAGCTTGGAAAGGGGCCATTCAACATGGTCTCTTTCTACAAAGTGTCTACATTCCATCCCATCTGAACTCAGTGGTGATTCTCTAAGGAGATCCAAGAAGAACCTCATGAATGGACATTAAAAAACTAGAGGTCTTCCTTCAACTCATCCGTCAGTTTTGAGTTCCCCAGAACCCCTTCTTGCAAACAGTGGCAACAGCTGTCTAACCTGGAAAAAGTTTCTGTATGGCTTTCCACCTTTTCTATGATTCCCAAAGTAGTTCAGAAAATAAGAAGGAAAAGTCTTGGGATACTGCTGCAAATTTCATTTTGGCCAAGTTAACATTGGTCCTCTCTTCGAAGAGAATTCACTGGGGATCATTACCAATCTCTTTCTTCTCTTCCTCTGTGAGTGGCCTGACTTAATCAGGGGGTCACTGATGCAGCCCATTCTGTAAACTCTGAACTCACAGTATGGACAACAGGATTTGGATTCCTTTCAGGCACCAGTTCTGTCAGGGCTTGCTGCCAATTCTTAGAAATGCTACAAGCTAACACATGAAACTCATATGTTCAAGTGGAAAAGGTTTTCTGTCTGTTGGCAAAGTAAAAGACATAACTCCATTTCAATAGTGGCACCTCTAAACCTTAAAGGTCTGTATGAGTTGCTTAAGTATGGCTTACAGAGCACTTCTGTCAGAGTACATCTTTCAGTAGTTCTGCTTTGTGTTGCAATGGATCCTCTCTTGTTTAACTCTAATTGGGACAAACTGTTTCTAAAGGGAGTTAGCCACATTAATTCTCCAAAGAAAAGAGTAGCCCTTCCTTGAGACTTTAACTGTGTACTAGAAAAGCTTATCCGTCGTCCTTCTACTGAAACAAGTGCTAATTTGCCTTTGAAGTTTTTGACTTGGAAAACTGTTTTGCTAGTAGGCTTAACTTCAACTAGAAGAGTTTCTGAGTTGCAGGCTCTTTGTGTATGCCTCCTCATTTTTTTGATGGGGGATCATAAGGATAGAGTACGTCTTCAGTCTAAGCCTTTCATGCCTAAATTGGTTTCTGAATTCTCTCTTAATCAGATTATAAAAACTGCATGCTTTCTTTCCAAATCGTCAAAACAATGGGAAAAGAATTCTTCATACTGTGTGTTCATAGATAACTGACCGTTTACTTAGAAAAGACAAATGACCTGAGAAAATCTGTCCAATTGTCTCCTTTGCTGGAAAGAAAATAAGCTTTCCAGTATCTAGACAATTATTTCCAAATGGAACTGCAGTGCAGTTATCTTCTGTTATACACGTCATGGCAAACAACAACCAGGAATATTTAAAGACCACTCTACCAGACTAATAGCGACTTCTGGGGCTTTCTTTCAAGGGGTAGACCCTGAAACTATTTTTAAGGCTACTTGGTCTTTAGTCCAGACCTTCACTAAACATTACAGACTTGGATGTTCAGTATAGAGTAAGAACTAATGTTGCTATGGCTGTCCCTTCATGGCATCCTAAATTCTGAGGAAGTACCCACTTCCTCCACCTAAACTGATTAAGCTGTGGAAGTCATCCCTGATAAGAGCACCACAACAGTTACCTGCCTAATGAAGAACATAGTACAGCTGTGCAGGTAACTTACATAATGGTAAGGGGTATTATTTTGAAGTTTTACCTTGTGGCTGGGTTGAGGTATTCACTAATGCCCCCCCCCCCCCACCCACCGTAAGAACTTCCTGTGTTATCAAAAGCCACCATGTGTATAATATTTTTTATCTCTGTGTTCTTGCCTTTCCTGTTATTCTATCAACTTTCTAAGTTTATAGGAGCAATATTTAAAATCTGTCCCTGTTTTGGGGCCTTTGTCCCCCTGTTATTTTAGGCTTTGTCTAGATATTTTGCAATCAGAGGTTGAGAGGTATGTGAACCATTACTTTACACTCACTAAGCAGCGCTTTTGTTGTTTAGCAAGTTTAAAATAAAAAGAAATATAAAAAAGAAAGAATTATGTGTGTGTGTATGTTTGTGTGTGTAACTGTATCAATGTTTATGTGGATGTCTGTTTCTGTGAGAGAGAGAGAGAAAGATTGAGCGAGCAGTGGCAGTAGCAGTTAAGAGGTTTACATACCTCTCAACTTCTTAGCTCAGGAAGTATGGGTAAAACATAAAATAAAGTGAGAACAAAGGCTCAAAAAATAGGAACAGATTGTTTTAAATATTGCTCTTGTAAAATTAGAAAGTTGCTTGAATAACAGGATTTGTGTTAGCATGCATTTTCTTAAGGAAATAGTCTTAAACTCAAATGTATGCCCTTATTTGTTGATTTCAATCCCCAATGATTGGAGACCAAAAAAAAGTAGTAAATATTTGGATATTTTTTGAAAATGTTATATTTTGAATGTAACCTACTTCCTTCAACACCATTTACACATACTTCAGCAAGTTTAAAATATTAGGCAGAGGAACTATTTTACATAAAAATATTAAAAAATATATACCAATAAAAAATAAGTAAGTAAAACGCAATTTTACAGACGGCCCGTTCTCTAAGCACAAAAATGTTGCTGCTCTTTTCCTTAATTTTATGTGAATTACTGTACTATTTATGGCAGTTTAGTGCAGTGGCTTAAGCCTATAAGTTCTTAGACTATCATTCTATGATCCATTGTCAGAGACATTGTCGTTTCTGTGGCAGACTGTATAACTGATGTTGAGCAAAGATAAAGTCAGCTGTGTAAGTATAATATGAGGACCACTGTTGGTCTCATGCTTGCAGACGTACTGATGCAGTTGATGCAGGACTGCTTTATATTTCCAGTTTTACCAAACACTTTTATTTTCTTTCCATCTAAGGAACTGCAGGTGCCTTAGTTTAGTGCTGGAGATAAGTTACTTTATAGATTACCATTACGCAACAGAAGTGCAAGTAAAAGTGATGAAAATCTTCTTTTGTACATTGAGTGAAGTAAAGTTATGTGTTCTTCCCCCTAAGAATATAATGATAACCACATCTACTTGTTGTCTGGGATACAACCCCCAAAACAGGGACTTGAATGTTAACAGAATGCAAAGGAATACATTGAAATGCATTTTCTGAAGTAAAATAAGAAAGTCCACAACTGTAATGTTTTTACTATTTGTTGAAAGCCAATTATGAATCAAAACTAGTCTCTGAAACAAAGGGAAACCACAGTTATGTTAGGAACCTCCATGGCAAAGCCCAGGTTTGTTCCAAATTAGTACTTAAGAGCATCACTTACACTGATCCTGTTGACTTAGCCAACCTGCTAGCAGATAGGTTCAGAGCAAACTTCACCCCCTCTGCTCCCCCCAAAGGCCCTTTCAACATCCCCAATACTTGTCTCGCACCTCACATCTCCATAGATCAAGTGTTAAAGGCCCTATCCAAGGCAAATAACACAGCTTCCATGGGACCTGATAGTATCCCAGGGTGTATTCTGCACCATCTCCAACAAGAGCTGGCTTCGCCATTGAGTACCATATTCAATCACAGCCTAAGTACAGGCTTCATTCCAGCAGAGTGGAGAACTGCCATGGTCATCCCCTTGCACAAAGGTGGTGCCACTACTGACCCTGGAAACTATCGCCCCATTAACTTGACAAGTCTTGTCTGTAAAGCCATGGAGTGTATTATTATGGATCTCATAAACAAGGTCGTAGGCAATCTTCAAACACTTGACCCCACTCAGTTCGGATTCGTCAAGGGCAGATCTTGCCTGTTGAACCTGGGTGACTTCTTTGAGACTGTCACCACGGCCCTCCATGAGGCAAAGTCAATACATACAACTTACCTTGACTTGGCCAAGGCCTTTGACACAATTCCTCACTCTGTCATCATCGAAAAACTAGCACAACTTGGCGTAAATCCCTATCTCATCATGTTGGTGGCCAACTGGCTCACCAACAAGACACTCAAGGTCAAAATAGGTGCCTCCATCTCTAATAGTAGACCTGTCACTAGTGGAGTTCCCCAGGGATCTGTCCTGGGGTCCCTACTGTTTGGCACCTACTTCTCAGAGGTCCAGGCAAAGACAGAAGGCCTGTGGTTGACCAAGTTTGCAGACGACTGTAAGTTGAGTGCTGTCATTGACTCCTCAAATGATGTTAACATACTGCAAGAGGGTCTCACAGCAACTAATTACTGGTGCCAAAGTCATGGCCTCAAGCTAAATGCAAAAAAAAGTATCATCATACCATTTGGCAAAATCACTGCCCCTACTGATTACCACATCAACGGCATCCCAGTAAACACACAACCTGTGGTGAGAGACCTGGGTACTCAGGTTGATAACAATCTCACATTCAACCATTATGTAGTGGCAGTGGTCAGAAAAGCGTTTTACTAGGTTCATCTCATAAGTAAAGGGATTGCATCCAGAAAAAAAGGAGGATGTTCATCGTGTTACCCTGCTGCAGTCATCACACTTGGGTTATCCTGCCATCAGGCGGTCCCACAGTCGGCCCGAATTCCAAAGTCTTGGTCCGGTGTCGGTTGCTGTCGCTTCTTCCCTGACATCAGTGCATCAGGGGTATATAAGAGGCATCCAACGCCATTTTCTTCAGTCTTTCTTGCCACATGGTGCCCGAAGCAGAAGCAGTTTGCAAGTGCTGGTCGGCCGACACCTGAGATTTTCAATTTGAATTTCAGTCCGAAGTCTTCAATAAAGCTAAGTACCCCGTTGGGGAACATTTTCTTGCCTCAGTCCGATGTCAGAAAAAGTTAACAATTGCATTTCTTGTGGGAAGCAAATACCTCATAAGGACTTCCATTCCTATTGTATTCCTTGCCTAGGCCCAGACCACGACGTCACAGGTTGTCGGTTTTGCGCTAGGTTTAATAAATGCACTATCAAATGCCGTTTTGACTTCGCACGGCATTATTTTGGTAGGAAATTCAATTATATCATGCCGTTGGAGCAGCTGACGACCGCAATTCTTAAAAAACGCAAGGATAAGGACAGGCAGCCTAGGAATAAGCCAGACCCCGAGGCCTCAGCTGGGCCTGTCGCCGGTTCTCCGGTTTTCAGTGAGGCACCTACGCAGCCCCTGACGACCGCAGAGCTGGAACCCCAGACAGCTGCCGACTCCCACGCGGAGTCTACTAGGCCGACGCAGCCATCTACTGACACCGGAGCAGATTTAGACACCGGTGCAGAGGAAGCACCTTCGGTTGCAGACAGACAGACTACTCTCACCATTAAATCTTATGCTAAACTTAAAACTCCTTTAAAACCTAAGAAAACTGTTCATCAGTCAACAGGTCAAGGTCCCATGCCTAAGAAACAGATGCTTAAGATGGCTGAAGATTTAATTACCCTTATGAGGGGTTCCCATCCCCCTCCTGATAAAAGACCAAGACAAGAGGAGGATTATGCATCCTCTGACCAGGTTTCTCTCTCCTCAGATTCTTCTGAAGAATAGGATTACACTTTTCCACCTTATGAGGATTCTGATGCTGAAGACTCTATTCCCTCAGCATCTCCCCCTAAAGACTACTCCTTTGGGGAAACATTACATACCATGAGGGAACATTTCCACTGGGAGGGCCAGGATTACTCAGATTCTAAGAAAAGGCTCTGAGAGTTCCTTCTATTACCCCAGCACAGACATCTTGCTATTCTTCCTGTTTTAGATATTGTGGATGATGTCTACTTGGAGTCTAGTTTAAATCCAGACTCTCTACCTCCTGCTCTAGCCAAACCAGACAGATACTACAGAGTACCTGACTCACACAAATTCCTTTATAAAAGCCCTGTAGCTGACCCAGAAACCATATCCCAGGGTCCTAAGGGAGCAAAGGCTTCTATGGCTAAAACTCCTGTGCCCTCTGAAAGAGATTCCAGAGCCCTAGATAGATGGGGAAAGAAAATATACACCTCTGCAACTCTGGCTATGAGAGCATTAAATTGCCAGTTTCACATGTTGAAATATCAACAATTCCTGATGTCTCAGTTAAAACAAAAAATGAGCACACACTCAGAACAGCCTGAGTTCAAGGAAATGCAGGATCTGTTGCATGCAGCTGAACAGGTGGGCAAGCATACTTTACAATGCGGATTTGATTCACTGGAAGCTTCCTGTAGAGCAGCTGTTACTGGCTCAGTAATTCATAGACATGCTTGGTTAAAAGAGCAAACCCTCCCTGACCATGTTAAAGCAAAACTATTAGATGCACCTTTACAACAGGATGTATTATTTGGTGTCAAAGCAGAAGAGATTTTAAAGAAAATGGAGGATAAGGCTAAATCTATGCAAACGGTCAAGGATTTCTTACAGGTACAACCCCCTCGCTTCAGCAGAAATTGGCCAACAAAAAAATTGGTCCTTTCCAGCTTCAGACAGATCACAGAGGGACAAATACAGACACCCAAGGGGCAGAGGTCAGTCACAGGGCCCTTACAAACCTCGCCAATGGGGTTCTGCTACCCAGAAAGGAGGAGAAGACAGACCCTAAGCTAGCAGAAGGCAGACACAATAACTCTATCCTCAAACTACCAAGCAAATCTCCCCTGGCAACACCCTTGGGAGGAAAACTAGCATTTTTTGCAGACAACTGGCACATCATCACAAAAGACAAATGGGTTCTAAACATTGTCTCTCAAGGATACAGATTCCACTTTCATACCTTACTAAGGATCAAAGGAATGCCAAACCTGCCACCAAATCAATGGGCAGAGGCACAAAAACAAATTACAGTTCTCATGAACATGAGAGCCATTCAACAGGTACCTACACAGGAGCAGGGTCAAGGATTTTACTCAAGACTCTTCCTAGTTCCAAGAAAGGACAAAGCATGGAGACCCATTCTGGATCTTTCAATTCTGAACACCTATCTGCAAGTACCAAAATTCAAGATGCTAACACTTCTGCAGCTTCTTCCCATGCTGGGCAAGAATGCTTGGCTTGTCACTTTGGACCTCAAGGAGGCATACATGCATGTCCCTATCAGACAAAATTGCAGAAGATACCTCCACTTCATTGCAGGTTCAACACATTATCAATTCTCTGCACTGCCCTTTGGCTTATCTACTGCACCCAGGGTCTTCACAAAATGCCTGGCACCAGTAATTGCATACTGCAGACAAAGAGGAATTCAAATATACCCATACCTGGACGACTGTCTTATTCAAGCAGAAAGCAAGGACATTCTTTTACAGCATCTGGCATTTGTCAAACACCTTCTAAGTTGCCTAGGGAACACAGTAAATGAAAAGAAATCAAAACTAGTGCCCTCACAAAACATAACATTCCTGGGTGCCAGCTTGAATACAACGGCCCAGATGGCTTATCTCACGCCAGACAAACAACGACAGTTGTCTCAATATTTCAAAATAATGGCAACAAAGACCCAACTCCCTGCAAGAAAAATTCTGCAGGCCTTGGGATTCATGGCATCTTGCATTCTACTAATACCATTTGCAAAACTGCATATGAGGAAATTACAATGGTACCTGAAAAGCGTATGGACTCAGCACAGCCACAGCTTGGAAACAATGATTCCACTCATTCCCTGCCTTCAACAGGAGTTTCTATGGTGGGCACAGGCATGTCACCTCAACAAGGGTCAGCCTTTCACCTTACCCACAGCCAGGCAAACTATGACAACAGATGCATCAGACCATGCCTGGGGAGCACACATGGCAGGACAGTGCATTCAGAGCAAATGGACTACAGATCAGAGACACCTACATCTCAATCAGAAAGAAATGCTAGCAGTGCAGAATGCCCTAGCAGCTTTCAAGGACCTTCTACACCCAGGACAACTACTAATAAGGACAGACAACACCACAGTTATGTGGTACATAAACTGGTACATAAACAAGCAAGGGGGCACACATTCCTACCCTCTATGCCGGCAAGCAATGACCTTGTGGAACACTGCACTGTCTTACCAGGTTCAATTACAAGCACAATTCCTGCCAGGAAAGAAAAACACATTGGCAGACAACCTAAGCAGAAACATCATGGATCCACACAAATGGAAACTAGATCCACAAGTATTTGCAATGATAGCTCAAAAATGGGGACGCCCAGACATAGATCTGTTTGCAAACCCCACAACCACCAACTTCAAAAATTTTGCACAAGGACCTTCCATCCACTAGCTTGGAAAGTGGACGCTCTCTCATTCAGTTGGAAAACATTAACAGTCTATGCCTTCCCTCCACTGCCTCTTCTAGCAAAGGTACTGCTGAAAGTCAGATTAGAGAGGCCACAAATGATTCTCGTTGCACCAGATTGGCCATGCCAACATTGGTATCCAATTTTAAGGACCATGGCCCAGGGCCTACCTTGGATTTTGCCACAAATACCTCACCTGCTCACCCAGTGAGGCAATCTGATTCTACACAGCCAGCTCAAGACTTTTAAACCTGGCTGCATGGCAAATTACCTAAACAACCAGCCAACAACTTTATCCAAAGCTGTTATGGATGTCATTCTGGAGGCCAGGAGGCCCAGCACCAAGAAAACCTATTCAGACAAATGGAAAAGATTTTGCTCCTGGAACCAGGCTAAAGGCCTAAATCCCCTGGAGCCGAACTTTCCTCAGATTCTACAATATTTAACTGAGATGTTGCACAAAGGACTTTCCTTTTCATCTATTAAGATCCACGCCTCAGCAATTTCAGCTCATTACAGCACGGATCCTCCTTTATTTTCACATCCACTCCTAAGACAGTACCTTAGAAGGGCTAAGAACTTAAGACTGCCAAGGAGAGCTCCAACACCTACTTGGGATCTCAACTTTGTCCTGAAAAAGCTTACACTGCCGCCCTTTGAACCAGCTTTTTCAACTGATTTAAAATTTCTTTCATGGAAAACTGCCCTACTTCTAGCAATAACCTCAGCTAGAAGAGTCTCAGAGCTACAGGCACTAATGGCAGTGGAACCTTTCCTCATTTTTCATCAAGACAGAGTTTCTCTACAAACTAATCTTTCCTTTATGCCAAAGGTGGTATCCAGTGTGGCCCTAAACCAAACCATTCACTTGCCCACCTTCTTCCCAAATCCCCAGAACAAAGGAGAAAGACTCCTGCACTCTTTGGACATTCACAGGCAATTACGTTACCACTTGGATAAAACTAAGGCTTTCAGAAAAACTGACCAGCTCTTTGTAGCCTATGCTACAGGATCACAAGGAAAAGCCATCTCAAAACAGACCATTTCTAAATGGATAGGACATTGCATACGTTTCTGCTACACACATCATGGGAAACCAGTACCTGCTAACATTAGGTCCCACTCCACCATGGCTATAGCTACATCAGCAGCCTTTCTCAGGGGAGTGCCAACCAAGGATATTCTGGAAACTGATACTTGGAGTTCAGTGCACACCTTCAACAAACACTATCACTTACCTCTTTACTCTAAGACTAGAGCTAGTTTTGCCACTGCAGTTTTGCAGGGCCTACTAGCCTCTTCTAACCCTGTTTGACTCCACCTCCCCTCCTTAGCTTTGGGATTCAACCCAAGTGTGATGACTGCAGCAGGGTAACATGATGAACATAGTACAGTTTTGTACCTACCATAAGTGTAGATGTTCGAGTGTTCACCCTGCTGCAGTCCAGGTTACCCTCCCTCCATCCCCTGTGAACTAGCTGAACTTATCTCTACCACTTTATCCTGTACTACCTCTGTGGTGCATTTGCTTGTACCTAAGGGTTTTGTTTTATTTTTATATAGCTATATATATATATATATATATATATATATATATATATATATATATATACACACACATATATATTTATATATATATATATATATATATATATATATATATATATATATATATATAATTTTCTGCCTACCTTTTTGGGGCACCTGACATCTGGGGCAAGAAAAACTGAAGAAAATGGCGTCGGATGCCTCTTGTATACCCCTGACACACCGATGTCAGGGAAGAAGCGACAGCAACTGACGCCGGACCAAGACTTTGGAATTCGGGCCAACTGCGGGACCGCCTGATGGCAGGATAACCCAAGTGTGATGACTGCAGCAGGGTGAACACTCGAACATCTACATTTATGGTAGGTACAAAACTGTACTTTATTACCTCTCTATACTCCTCCCTCATTAGACCAGTAATTGAGTATAATGCCCCATTTTGATATGTACCTCTCCAGATGTCTGCACCAACTGAAAAGGCTGCAGAAATACCTCACAAAAAGAATCCATGGCTTCCAGCACCTGTCCTATGCAGACAGGCTCAAATCACTATCACTCTACTCGGTATCATACAGATTGCTCAGAGGTAATCTGTGTCTCGCCTACAAGGCAATCTCTGACCCTAACCTACTAGAGATGCGCCATGTCTGTAAGTCTAACCCCTTGCACATTACCCACTCGAAAGGCTTGAATCTAATATGCAACATCAACAAAATCTGCTGGAGAGACAGGTTTGTCTCCCAGAGGCTGCCCTCTCTCTAGAATAGACTTCCCATACACGTCAAACAGAGTACCTTGCTGACCCTCTTCAAGCGCAACCTTGATGAGTGGATGGAAAACCACAAATTTGGCCCAGGGGTTCCACCTGTTTCCCTCATTGACAGGGGCGACATGTGCTGACTGAGGTTTCTTTTGGGAATAAACTCTTAGTTAGGCTTGTAAGGGCCCCAGGGCCATTAGCCTATTAACCTCCTGTGATAGTATGACTATAAAATGCCACTGTTTCTGAAAAAATCACCCAGTGCAGGAGGGCCACAGCAATTTTTTGAGGCAAAATCAGTGAAGCCCCTGAAAATCAGGGGCATTTGAAAGAGTTAGACTATGCACAGAGTCTTGTTGAGACAGTGAAGTGCACATTCTTCACATCTAACCGAGAAATGCTTAGACTCTTAAAAATTAATTAAAGAAGAAGGAGAATTCCAAGCTTAAAATTTTAATAATGGAGGGGATAGCAAAATGAAAGAAAGGTTAGAATCATCTTTCTCCAACCCCTTTTCCCCTTCTCCCCTCTCCGAAAAGCATGATATTTTTGAGATGGTAAGCTACATGTCCGCAATCACAAATCTGTTTGTAATTCAGTGTGGAAGCCCCCACCATGTTAGCCATGTTAGGAGTGGTTATCTGAAGACATGCCTATCTTAGGACCAAGACTTATGAAGACTTCTAATAGATTTATAGGTGAATACTAGGCTGCCTGCCTTTAAGGGACATTTTAAGCCTAGACAACAACCTGGGTTCAGAATCAGTCCCTGTAACTTGTGACTGTGATGTGAAGAACTTAACCATCATGCTAAACTCATGACAGCTACTTGCTGCCCCATTCTGTCAAAATGTAGTTTTTGGGGAGTGGGGGCAGCTAATATTGTAATTGAATTGTGTGTGTGTGTGGGGGGGGGGATGAGAATGCATCCGTTAAAGAAGTCTGTCCTGCTCCTAATCATCAGTTTCAGATTAGTTGCCCAACAAGCCAAAGACCATTTTGTAGAAAAGAGATCCCTGTTCTCAAAATCATGTCTGGAAAGACTGCATACAGAAACCTTCCACAACTATTCCTGGAGAGAAGGGTAACTATAAGCAGAACTATTTAAAAGATTTATATGTTGTACCTGTCCTCTCCTCCCATTCTGAGTACCCCTAAAAAGCAATTTCAAGTGTCTTCTTCCAAATTGGCAAGAAGATCACTACAGAGAGATGGATGGGGCTTGCAAACAATAGCTCAGGGGTATGCAGTAACCTATTTCCAGAAACCACTGTTTTATATTCATCATATCAGTCGCATCAAGTAAATCTGGCTCTATTATTTATGGACAAGTTGGTATTAAAAATGGCAGTACAGTTGTTGCAAACCACTCGAGAGGACAATTAACTTTATTTCAGACTATTTCTAAACCCCAAAGAACATTATAAATGTTACAAGGTAATATTTAAGTCAGTTCTGTCTACTCAGAAAAAGGGTTACAGGTGACAACTGAAGTTGCTTACTTGCATATCCCTGTAAGGTCATCTTATACAAAGTACCTCTGGTTTCAGATAGTACTCCAGCATTTTCAACTTACTTTTCTGCAGTATGAGCTGTTATTAGCCCCGAGACTATTTAACTTATGTTTAGTTCTGATGTTTGCACATCTCGGACAGCAAAACATAGCCATCTTTCAATATGTGTATGATGCCCTGCTAGTAGCCCCATTCCTAGGACTGCTGCTTTAGTACTTCATTCTAATAGTCTGTTTGATATAGTCTGTGGAGATAACAGTGCATTGCAAGAAGTCATCTCTAATCTCTTCAGATGAAAATCATTCTTCCTGGAGGAAGAAAAATGGAAATTCAGGAATGTGATGATGGATTTCATTCAGCAATGTATTGATGTTCATCGTGTTACCCTGCTGCAGTCATCACACTTGAGTTATTCTGTCGTCAGGCGGTCCCGCAGTCGGCCGGAATTCCAAAGTCTAGGTCCGGCGTCGGTTGCTGTCGCCTCTTCCCTGATGTCAGTGCGCCATGGGTATATATATTGCAACCGACGCCATTTTCTTCAGTCTTTCTTGCCGCGCGGTGCCCGAAGCAGAAGCAGTTCGCAAGTGCCGGTTGGCCGACTCCTGAGATTTTCGATTTCGAATTTCATACCGAAGTCTTCTATAAAGCTAAGTACCCCGTTGGGGAAACTTTTCTTGCCTCAGACCGATGTCAGAAAAAGTTAACAATTGTATTTCTTGTGGGAAGCAAATACCTCATAAAGATTTTCATTCTTATTGCATACCTTGCCTAGGCCCAGACCACGATGTCACTTCTTGTCGGTTCTGTGCTAGGTTTAATAAGCGTACTATTAAAAGATGGTTTGATTTCGCACGACACTACTTCGGTAGGAAATTTAACTACACCATGCCGTCGGAGCAACCGACTACCAGCGTGCACAAAAAATGCAGGGATAAAGACAGATAGCCCAGGCCTAAGCCAGACTGCAAGGCCTCGGCGGATCCGGTCTCCGGTTTTCCGGTCCTCAGTGAGGCTCCGACGCAGCCCCTGACTACCGCAGATCTGGAACCCGAGACCGCTACAGAAAGTTTGGCGGAAGGCACCAGGCTGACGCAGCCATTTAGTTCAGGCCCTTCTGACGACATTGTTACAAAAGACGTCGGTGCTACAGAAACGCCATCGGTTTCTGAAGGTGTTTTCAGACCGATGACTCTCACCATTAAAACGTTTTCTAAGTCTAAGACTCCTACTAAATCTAAAAGGACTGCACTTCAGTCTCCTGTTCAAGGCCCCATGCCTAAGAAACAGATGCTCAAAATGGCTGAAGATTTGATTTCTTTAATCAGGGGTTCCCAACCCCCTCCTGACAAAAGGCCTAGACAAGAGGAAGATAATGCATCCTCTGAACAACTGTCCATTTCTTCAGACTCCTCTGAGGACCAAGATTATTCCTTCTCTCCTTATGAAGATTCTGATGCTGAGGACTCTATTCCCTCAGCTTCTCCTCCTGAAGACTACTCTTTTGGGGAAACTTTACACACTATGAGGGAACATTTTCACTGGGAAGGTCAGGACTACTCTGACTCGAAGAAAAGGCTCAGAGAGTTTCTTTTACTCCCCCAACACAGACCACTTGCCATCCCACCAGTTTTGGACATAGTGGATGATGTTTATTTAGAATCCAGTTTGAACCCAGACTCTCTACCTCCTGCTCCGGCTAAGCCTGACAGATACTATAGAGTGCCTGATTCCCACAGATTTCTTTACAAAAGCCCTGCAGCTGACCCAGAGACCATCTCCCAGGGTCCCAAGGGGCTAAGGCTTCTATGGCTAAAAACCCAGTACCTTCTGAGAGAGATTCCAGAGTGCTAGACAGGTGGGGGAAAAAGGTTTACACCTCAGCCACACTAGCTATGAGGGCACTGAATTGCCAATTTCACATGCTTAAATATCAGCAATTCCTAATCTCTCCGTTAAAGCAAAGAATAACCACTCTCCCTCAACAATCTGAATTAAAAGAAGTACAGGATCTGATGCACGCCACTGAGCAGGTGGGCAAACATACCTTACAATGTGGGTTTGATTCTTTGGAGGCCTCCTGCAGAGCAGCTGTCACTGGGTCTGTTATACGTAGGAATGCTTGGTTAAAGGAACAAACTCTGCCTGATCATGTTAAAGCAAAATTACTAGATGCTCCATTACAGCAGGATGTGCTTTTTGGAGTTAAAGCAGAAGTCGTTTTAAAGAAAATGGAGGATAAGGCAAAATCTATGCAGACAGTCAAAGATTTCCTACAGGTACAACCCCCTCGCTTCAGCAGAAACTGGCCAACAAAAAATTGGCCCTTTCCAGCTACTGACGGACCACAGAGGGGTAAATACAGACGCCCAAGGGGCAGAGGACAACCACAAGCCCAGTATAAGCCTCGCCAATGGGGCACTATGACACAAAAGGGAGGAGAAGACAGGTCTCAATCCACCAGAAGACAAACTCAATGACTTGCACCTCATCTGGCCAAGCAATACTCTTTTTGGCAGCCCCCTTGGGGGGAAAACTCGCACTTTTTGCAGACAACTGGCACATTGTCACAAAGGACAAATGGGTCCTAGACATAATTTTATGAGGATACCTATTCCACTTTCACACCTTGCCAATGAAAAGAGGAATGCCAAACTGCCACAAAATCAATGGGCAGAGGCACAAAAGCAAATTACAGCTCTCATGGACATGAGAGCCATTCAACTGGTACCTACTCGAGAGCAAGGCCAAGGATTTTATTCAAGACTCTTTCTAGTTCCCAGAAAGGACAATGCCTGGAGACCAATTCTGGACCTTTCAATTCTAAACACTTACTTACAAGTACCCAAATTCAAGATGCTAACTCTACAGCAGCTACTTCCCATGTTGGGCAAGGAAGCATGGCTAGTAACGTTGGACCTCAAGGAGGCATACCTGCATGTCCCAATCAGACAAAGTTGCAGAAAGATACCTCCGTTTCATTGCAGGTTCAGCCCATTACCAATTCTCTGCACTACCCTTTGGCTTATCTACTGCACCCAGAATCTTCACAAAATGCCTGGCACCAGTAATTGTATACTGCAGACAAAGAGGAATTCAAATATATCCATACCTGGATGACTGCCTCATCCTAGCAGAAAGCAAAGACATTCTCCTTCATCATCTGGCCTTTGTAAAGCATCTACTAAACTGCCTGGGGTACACAGTAAACGAAAAGAAGTCAAAACTAGTACCCTCACAAAAAATGATATTCCTGGGTGCCAGCATGGATACAACGGCCCAGAAGCCTTTTCTTACGCCAGACAAGCAACTACAACTGACTCAGTATTTCAGGACAATAGCAACAAAGACCCAATTAACTGCAAGAAAAATTCTGCAGGCTTTGGGCTTCATGGCATCTTGCATACTAATAATACCATTTGCAAAGCTGCATATGAGGAAATTACAGTGGTACCTAAAAAGCGTATGGTCTCAACACAGCCACAGCTTGGACACAATGATATCTCTCATCCCCTGCCTACAACAGGAACTTCTGTGGTGGTCACAGGCATGTCACCTCAACAAGGGTCAGCCTTTCACCTTGCCCCCAGCCAGGCAAACTATCACAACAGATGCTTCAGATTACGCCTGGGGGGCACATGGCAGGACAGTGCATTCAAGGCCTATGGACTGCAGATCAAAGAAATCTGCACATAAATCACGAAGAGATGCTAGCTGTACAGAAAGCTCTGACAGCCTTCAAGGATCTATTACATCCAGGACAACTTGCAATAAAGACGGACAACACCACAGTAATGTGGTACATAAACAAACAAGGGGGTACACATTCCTACCCTCTGTGCAGGCAAACAATGATCTTATGGAACACAGCTTTGGCTTACCAAGTTCAGTTGCAAGCTCAATTCCTGCCAGGACAGAAGAACACATTGGCAGACGACTTCAGCAGAAACATCAAGGATCCCCACGAGTGGAAACTAGATCCACAAATATTTGCAATGATAACTCACAAATGGGGCCTTCCAGACGTAGACCTGTTTGCCAGTCCTCAAAACTATCAACTGACAAAAATTTTGTACAAGGACATTTCACCATCAAGCTTGGAAAGTGGATGCTCTCTCTTTCAGTTGGAAAAACCTGACAGTATATGCCTTCCCTCCATTGCCTCTTCTCAGAAAGGTTCTTTTGAAAGTCAAAAAGGAGAGACCATGACTGATCCTCATAGCCCCAGACTGACCATGCCAGCACTGGTATCCGCTATTGAAAAATATGGCCCACAGCCCACCATGGATATTGCCTCAAATCCCCCATTTGCTCACACAACAAAACAATCAGATTCTTCACAGCCAGCTCAAAACTTTAAATCTGGCTGCATGGCAAATCAGCTAAACATCCAACCAGATCCTCTTTCACAAGCAGTTCTGGATGTTATTCTGGAAGCCAGGAGGCCAAGCACCAGGAAGGCTTATTCGGACAAATGGAAAAGGTTTTGTGCCTGGAACCAAGCTAAAGGCCAAGACACAATTCAGCCTCACATGCCTCACATGCCTCACATTCTACAGTATTTAGCTGAGATGTTGCACAAGGGACTTTCCTTTTCCTCAATTAAAATCCATGCTTCAGCTATTTCAGCTCACTACAACACGGATCCACCTTTATTTTCACATCCTCTTCTAAGGCAGTTCCTCAGTGGGGCAAAAAACATTAGACCACCCAGGAGAGCTCCTACACCAACATGGGACCTCACTTTTGTTCTGGAAAAACTAACGCTACCTCCCTTTGAACCAGCTTTCTCTGCAGATCTTCAGTTCTTATCATGGAAGACTGCCCTACTCCTAGCAATAACTTCAGCTAGAAGAGTCTCAGAGCTACAGGCACTAATGGCAGTGGAACCTTTCCTCATTTTTCATCAAGACAGAGTTTCTGTACGAACTAATCCTTCCTTTATGCCTAAGGTGGTTTCCAGTGTAGCTTTAAATCAAACCATCCACTTACCCACCTTCTTCCCCAATCCACAGAACAAAGGTGAGAGACTCCTGCATTCCTTGGACATTCACAGGCAGCTTCGTTACTACTTGGACAAAACTAAGGCTTTCAGAAAATCTGACCAGCTCTTTGTAGCCTATGCTACAGCTTCTCAAGGGAAGGCTATATCAAAGCAAGCCATTTCTAAATGGATAGGTCATTGCATACGTTTCTGCTATACCCATCATGGGAAACCAGTTCCTGCTACCATTAGATCCCACTCTACCAGGGCAACAGCTACCTCTACAGCCTTTCTCAGGGGGGTTCCAACCAAGGAAATTTTAGAAGCTGCAACTTGAAGTTCAGTACACACCTTTACCAAACACTATCACTTACCTCTTTACTCTAAGTCCAGGGCGGGCTTCGCCACTGCAGTTCTGCAGGGCCTTATAGCCTCCACTAACCCTCTATGATACCTCCCCCCTACCTTAGCTTTGGGATTCAACCCAAGTGTGATGACTGCAGCAGAGTAACAGGATGAACATAGTACAGTTTTGTACCTACCATAAATGTAGATGTTCGAGTGTTCACCCTGCTGCAGTCCAGGTTACTCCCCCTCCATCACCTCTGATCTACTGGCTAAATCTGTTCAATGCCTTACTGATGTATTTGCTTATAGCTGAAGGGATTTTGTGTTTGTGCAGTGGTTACTCCATTTGGTACTAATTTCTGACCACCTTTTTGGGGGCACCTGACATCTGGGGCAAGAAAAACTGAAGAAAATGGCGTTGGTTGCATTATATATACCCCTGGCTCACTGATGTCGGGGAAGAGGCGACAGCAACTGACGCCAGACCAAGACTTTGGAATTCCGGCCGACTACGGGGACCGCCTGACGACAGGATAACCCAAGTGTGATGACTGCAGCAGGGTGAACACTCTAATATCTACATTTATGGTAGGTACAAAACTGTACTTTTTTTTCTTATTTAGTGACTTCAATCCTCAAATAATCCCACTGATTTGCCATAAAACACAAATTTTATGAGGAACACAGACCAAAAATATGTGCCAAAAATCTAGACAGTTGAAAAGTGTGATGCCCTATATAGCTAAATAAGATCTCCTCTTAAATATATATATGAGATACTGTACAAGTTTAGTTTAATCTTTCACAATAACTTAAATTTTCATATCCATGGATGTCCTTGGTATATTTCCATTGTACTGTTTTCAGTTTATTCATGCTTGTTTTCTTATAAGGTTTCCATATTTTTATTCTGTACTCAAGTTTGGGTGTAGTGTAATTAACAAGCAATTATTTCAGAATTTCTGATTTCCTACACTTTATCAATCTTTTTATACAACCTATAGCTCTATAACTGTCATATGATTAGGAAAACCCAAAGCTGGATCTACCCATATACCCAGGTCCTTAAATGAAGCTACAGTTTCAATCCTGGGATAAGCCTTCTTACATTTCTCATGTGTAGCCATACAAAAAAAAAGACTACAGTGGACTCCACTGTTTGAAACTAGTTGTCATGTTTCATAGAGATATTGATTCCTCTTCCCCAGTCTATAAGGAAGTAGTTTTATGGTAGAAATTTTCAAACAGTCTATCCAAAGAGTTGCCTCTACTTTGTCTGACATTAACTTGGCAGCTGATAGAATATTTGGACAATGCTTTGAAGGGGTTGGTTTAACACCCTTTCATGCAGGGGAAATGGTCTCAACAAGAATGGTCTCTGCACATCATAAGCAAAAGAAGTAAAAAATGTATTCTAAGTCTTAATTGCTTTTCAGGGGTATTTCCTCCCAAGTTGCCTGTGAAATCAGTATAGAGAACACTTACAGTTGTGTCGTGCATATGAAAGCAAAGGGACACCAGATCTTTCCAACTTTAAGAGATGCTTTTGATCTGGCATTGGGCTGTTCAACTCAAACTATATCTTTCAGCAGTACTCCTAGGGTTGCTCAATCAGCTATCAAACTCTCTCTGAAGACCAGTAACGTTATCACATGAATGGAAATTGGATACACAGATTTTTTTAGGATACTACACAATTGTGAAGTTAGGCAAAAGTGCAGACATGTCTGCAGCCATCTCCAACACTTTGCTTCCTTATAAGACTGCTTTAGAAGATGGGTGTTTTCTCATTCCCTAGACTAAAGCCATATTTTGACTTCCCTCATTTCCTGTGATTCAAGAAGTAGTCTTCAGAGTGAAACAGGACAGAGCCAGTGGCATTCTTTTTTATCCTTGTTGGACAAGGCACTATGGTTCTGTATTTTGATGAAGCTTGTCTCTTTTCTCCGTGGTCCTCGTGTCTGCAAAAGCCCTTACTGACTCAATAGCAAAGATGAATTTCCTTCTTAGAATGCTGGAACTCTTATCTTGGAGTATAGCAGTTTGTTTCTAAACAGTAATTCCTTTATGATTTAAGTATTGCACATACTAAGGAAAGTCAAAAAATCAGCACAAGAAAGTCTTTTGTGTATTAATGGAAACACTTGTCTTTTTGGGCAGTGCAAAGAGTCTAGACTTGTTAAATTGTCTTATTCCAAGAATCTTGGATTACCATAATAGTTTCTTTAAATTAAACTTAGTATATTCATCCATGAAGGTGCAAATTTACCCACTTCCTTCTTGTTTACCACTTTTTCATTTAGCAGTAAACCCATTTATTAAAGCCTTTGTAAAGAGTGCCTAGCATTTAAATCATAGAAGGCACAGGACTTCTCCGAGGCATTTTGAAGTTCATATTGGAAAAATTAGATCTGCCTATTAGATTGAATTTTGGAGAACATTAAGCATATTTCTAGAATGCCACTTCTCCCTGAGATTGCAGCAACTAGATAAGAGTCTTGGAGTCCCTAAACTTAAAAAGAAGGAAAAGCAACAATTTTTGAGTACTTTCAGTAAACGTGAGCAGTATTAACACTTTTAAGAAGGGTAGGGATACTGGAATGATGTGCTAATTTATTCCCACTTCGCATGGGTAATCAAGTACTACTGATTTGGATTTTACCCAGATTGTTTGCCTTCTGGTGTAATTTTATTTTTATGGAATGAACTCAATGGTTAATGACTATAAAATTGTTAACATGTCTGGTATTACATTTAAAACTGCCAGTTCATAAGATCATAAATTAAATCTAAAATTCTTGCTTTATTATACCACAACGTCATGAGCTAAAGATTCAAATTTTTCCCATTACATAGTAATTGCATCTGTTATATTTCAACAAAGAAAACTGTAGCTTTGAGAATTTACTTGATATTCATTTCAGAGACTAAACAGATGATACATTTTATTCATGTTCTAAATGAAGTGATGTTTTCTAATGATGTTCTTCGTGTTTCACTGTTGCACTCATTACATTTGGGTTATCTGCTTGCAGGTAACCCTCAGTCGGCCTGATTAACAAAGTCTTAAGTCCTGCGTCTGTTGCTGTCCCTTCTTCCATGACATCAGGTCGTCAGGGGTATAAAATATGCAGCGGATGCCATTACGTCAGTCTTTCTTGCTGTGAGGTGCCTGAAGCAGAAGCAGTTCGCAAGTGCTGGTCGGCTGACTCCTGAAATTTTTGTTTTCAAGTTTCAGAACCGAAGTTTTCAACTAAAGCTAAGTACCCCATTGGGGAAACTTTTTCTTGCTGCTTACCGATGTTCTGTATTGCTTGCCTAAGCCTTGACCATGACGTACCTTGCTGTCGGTTTTGTGCTTTATTTAATCAGTGCACTATCCGTAGTTGGTATATTTTTGCCTCTAAATATTTCGGTTCTCAGTTTAATTATCCAGAAATGTCATAGGTTAGCCATCTGGCTACCGGGATTCCGAAAAAATGCAAAGAAAAAGACAGAGACAGGCCGCCGAGGTCCAAAACTGCTGACGACATTTCTAAGCCAGTCGCCAATTTGCCGATACTCAGTGAGATGCTTTTGCAATCCCTGATACCCGCTACTTCTAATTCGCAGGCCTCTACTGAGACCCATTCAGAGTCCGGTATGCCACGAGATGCTTCAGCTATGGAACCCGTGGATGTCTCTACCTTGGATGGGTCCAGAGCCGCTGTGCAGGCACCGGCTTCTGAGGGTGTATTCAGGCCTACGGACTTGCATATTAAACCAATGCCTCTTTCTTTACTTAGGCCTAAATCTCGATCCATGCCTAAAAAAAAGACGCCCAGGCCACGTGCTCAGGCCTCTATGCCTAAAAAATAAATGATAAGAATGGCCGAAGATCTAATAAATCTAATCAGGGGTAACCCCCCCCCCACCCTCTAAGAGGCCTAGGACTGAAGTTGATTCTGAATCTTCTGATCAGTATTCTGTTTTTTCTGATTCTTCTGATGATCTGGATTTGCCCTTACCTACTTATGAAGATTCTGATGCAGAGGACTCCATTCCCTCTGCTTCCCCTCCTGAGGATTTTTCTTTTGGGGGAAACCTTACATACGCTAAGGGAGCATTTCCACTAGGAAAGCCAGGATTTTTCTGTTTCAAAAAAGAGGATTAGGGATTTCCTTCTCCTACCTCAGCATAGGCCTTTAGCTATTCCTCCTGTACTAGACATTGTTGATGATGCTTTTTCGGAATCTAGTTTGGCCCATGATTCCCTGCCTCCTGCTCCCAGAAAACCTGACAGATACTGCAGGGTCCCTGAGTCTCACAAGTTCCTTTTTAAAAATCCTATTGCAGATCCAGAGAGTATTTCACAGGGACCCAAGGGCATTAAGGCTTCTACTGCTAAAAATCCTACCCCTTCTGATAGAGACTCCAGGGTGCTGGATAGATGGGGTAAGAAGGTTTACACTTCTGCAGCCTTGGCCATTAGGGCTTTAAACTGCCAGTTTCATATGTTGAAGCATCAGCAACATATTATTGGACTGCTTAAACAGAAAATGAAGTTGATTCCTGTCTGTGTGGAAAATAAAGAATTACAGGATTTAATGCATTCTGCTGAACAAGTTGGAAAACATACATTGCAATGTGGTTTTGATTCATTACAGGCCTGATGTTACTGGGTCTGTGCTCAGAAGGCATGCTTGGCTTAAGGAGCAATCTTTGCCTGGTCATGTTGAAGCTAAATTGTTGGATGCTCCTTTAAATCAGGACCGCCTTTTTTGCAACAAGTCTGAGGAAGTTCTTAAAAAGATGGAAGATAAAGCTAAAGCTATGCAAACTGTTAAATATTTTTTTACAAGTTCAGCCTCCTAGATTTAGTAGGCATTGGCCCTCTAAGAATAGGTCCTTTCCAGCCCCTTCCAGGTCTTCTCAAGCCAAACCCAGACACAGCAAACA
Organism: Protopterus annectens; assembly: GCF_019279795.1. Lineage (NCBI taxonomy): Eukaryota > Metazoa > Chordata > Ceratodontiformes > Protopteridae > Protopterus > Protopterus annectens. The sequence continues at coordinate 139,212,924 of NC_056742.1, read as the reverse complement.
CCCCCGGATGTTCATCGTGCATACAGCTGCAGTCATTACAGATGGGTTATCCTGCCGTCAGGCGGGTCCTCGGTCGGCCGAATTCCAAAGTCTAGGTCCGGCATCGGTTGTCGTCACTTCTTCCCTGACGTCAGTGTGGCAGGGGTATAAAAGAGGCAGCCAACGCCATTTTCTTCAGTCTTTCTTGCCGCGCAGTGCCCGAAGCAGAAGCAGTTCGCAAGTGCCGGTCGGCCAGCTCCTGAGATTTACGAAAGTATTTCAGCCAAAGTCTTCTTTAAAGCTAAGTACCCCGTTGGGGAAACTTTTCTTGCCTCAGACCGATGTCAGACAAAGTTAATAATCACATTTCTTGTGGGAAGCAAATACCGCATAAGGATTTCCACTCTTTCTGTATACCTTGCTTAGGCCCAGACCACGACGTCTCGGCCTGCTGTTTTTGTGCTAGGTTCAACAAGCACACTATTAAGCGCCGGGCGGAATTCGCCCTCCATTATTTTGGCAAAAAATTTAATTATACCATGTCGTCAGATACACCGACAGCAGTTTTGAGCAAAAGACGCAAAGATAAGGACTGACATCCGAGGTCCGCACCGAGTACTGAGACCACGCTTAGGCCAACTACCGCTTCTTCGGTTCTCAGCGAGGCGCCTACGCAGCTGCTGAATACCGATGAAACTACATTACTGGTGACTTCAGTATCCGAGGTCGCAGGCTCCACGGTCTCCATTCCTACTGCAGATACCGACGCCACTCTTGGCGGGGAAACTCAAAATTTAGTCAGGCCTGCCATTTCTGAAGGCGTCTTCAGGCCTTCCACCTTCTCTATTAAATCCTTCACTAAATCTGAAGCAGCCATGAAAGCTAAAAAAACAGGGTCCTCAGACCTTCTCTCAAGGCCCCATGCCTAAAAAGCAAATGCTTAAAATGGCTGAGGATTTGATTACTCTCATCAGGGGCTCTCAACCCCCCTCTGACAAAAGACCCAGATTGGAGGAAGACTACCCTTCCTCAGACCAGGCTTCTATTACCTCAGAACACTCTGAGGACCAGGATTACACCTATTCCCCTTTCGAAGACTCCGATGCTGAGGAGTCTATTCCCTCGGTCTCCCCCCCTGAGGACTACTTTTTTGGGAAAACCCTGCATACATTGAGGGAACACTTTCACTGGGAAGGCCAAGATTACTCAGATTCCAAGAAAAGGCTCAGGGAATTTCTACTGCTCCCCCAGCATAGGCCCCTGACCATCCCTCCTGTTTTAGATATTTTGGATGATGTGTACACAGAAGCCAGCCTTATTCCAGATTCTTTACCTCCAGCCCCTGTTAAACCAGACCGGTTTCCTGATTCCCACCAGTTCCTTTATAAAAGCCATACTGCTGACCCACAAACTATTTCACAGGGTCCCAAGGGAATAAAGGCCTCTACTGCTAAAAATCCTTTACCTTCAGAGAGAGATTCCAGAGCATTAGAAAGGTGGGGGAAAAAGGTGTATACATCTGCCACTTTAACCATGAGGGCATTGCACTGTCAATTCCATATGTTAAAGTACCAACAGTTTTTGTTATCTCAGTTGAAAAGCAAAATGACACAAACAGAACAACCAGATTTGAAAGAGTTGCAGGATTTGTTGCATGGTGCAGAGCAAGTGGGTAAACATACCTTGCAGTGTGGTTTTGATGCTTTAGAGGCCTCATGTAGAGCTGCTGTCACGGGGTCTGTTATACATAGACATGCTTGGCTCAAAGAGCAAACCTTATCAGATCATGTCAAAGCAAAGTTATTAGATGCACCACTTCAAAAAGATGTATTGTTTGGTGTTAAAGCTGAGGAGGTACTAAAGAAAATGGAGGAAAAAGCGAAATTAATGCAAACAGTGAAAGATTTCCTGCAGGTACAACCTCCATGCTTCAGCAGAAACTGGCCTTCAAAAAATTGGTCCTTTCCAGCCACGGACAGACCTCAAAGCAGATACAGACGCCCAAGGGGTAGAGGACAATCTCAAGGATCTTATAGAGCAAGACAATGGCAAGCACCAACCCCAAGAGGTGGAGAAGATAGATCACAGTCATTTAGAAAACAGACACAATGACTTCTCCCTATTCCTGCCAAGCAAAGCTTTAGTGGCAGCACCTTTGGGCGGAAAACTGGCATTATTTTCAAAAAATTGGCATATTGTTACAAAAGACAAATGGATTATGGACATTATAGACAGAGGCTACAGGTTACACTTTCACACCCTTCCAAATATGAGAGGCATGCCAAACCTGCCACGAAATCAAAGGGCAGAGTCACAAAGACAAATTTCCGCTCTCATGGACATGAAAGCGATTCAAGAGGTACCTACAAAAGAACAAGGTCAAGGTTTTTATTCCAGACTATTCCTGGTACCAAGGAAAGACAAAGATTGGAGACCTATCTTAGACCTATCCATCCTAAACACATATCTACAGGTGCCAAAATTCAAGATGCTCACATTACAGCAGCTTCTTCCCATGCTGGGCAAGGAGTCTTGGCTGGTAACATTGGACCTCAAGGAGGCATACCTGCATGTCCCTATCAGACAAGATTGCAGAAGATACCTCAGATTTCTTGCAGGTTCAACCCATTACCAATTCTCTGCATTGCCCTTTGGCTTATCTACTGCACCCAGAGTGTTTATGAAATGCCTGGCATCAGTAATTGCCTTCTGCAGACTACAAGGAATACAAATCTACCCATATCTGGATGACTGCCTGATCCATGCGGACAGCAAGGACATTCCATTGCAGCATCTGGCATTTTTAATAAAGCTGTTAAACTTCCTGGGATACACAGTGAACAAAAAGAAATCAAAACTAATACCTTCTCAACAGATAATTTTCCTGGGTGCCAGCATAAATACAACCACCCAGATGGCCTACCTCACGCCAAGCAAACAAGGGCAAATGTCTCAATACTTCAGCAAAATGGCAACTTTCACCAGGCTAACTGCAAGGAAAGTCCTGCAGGCTCTGGGATTCATGGCATCTTGCATCCTACTAATCCCATGTGCAAAGCTGCATATGAGGAAACTACAATGGTACCTAAAAAACGTATGGTCTCAACACAGCCACAGCTTGGAAACAATTATACCACTCATTCCATGCCTTCAAAAGGAATTTTTGTGGTGGGCTCAAGCATGACAAAGAAACACAGGTCTCCCTTTCTGTGTACCTCAAGCAACTCAAATCATCACAACAGATGCCTCAGACTACGCCTGAGGAGCACACATGGCAGATCAGTGCATTCAGGGCAAATGGTCCCAAAAAGAAAAGCACCTACACATCAACCAAAAGGAGATGCTAGCCGTGCACAATGCTCTTATGACCTTCAAAGACCTACTGCATCCAGGCCAGTTATTGATAATGACAGACAACACCACAGTCATGTGGTACATAAACAAACAGGGGGGAACTCATTCATACCCCCTGTGCAGGCAAGCCATGACCCTATAGAACACAGCACTGGAATTGCAAATTCAACTACAGGCACAATTCCTGCCAGGGAAAGAAAACACACTGGCAGACAACCTAAGCAGAAATATGACAGATCCACACGAATGGAATTTGCATCCTCAAGTTTTCTCAAAGATAACTCAGGCATGGGGACAGCCAGACATAGATCTATTTGCTACCCACAGAAATTACCAGTTGAAAAAATTTTGCTCAAGGACCTATCATCCACAGGCCTGGAAAGTGGACGCACTCTCTTTCAATTGGTCAACATTGACAGTCTATGCCTTCCCTCCTCTTCCTCTGCTGACCAAAGTTCTATTAAAAGCCAGAGCAGAGGCCACAAATTATTCTCATTGCTCCAGACTGGCCAAGACAACACTGATATCCGCTCCTAAAGAGCCTGACACACTCCCCATCATGGATCCTACCTCTAGTCCCTCTTCTGTTGTCCCAGCACAACTACAAAACCCTTCACAGCCAGCTCAAAACCCTAAATCTAGTTGCATGGAGAATACCTTAATTTCCCAACAGATTCTCCTCTCCAAGGAGGTGCAGGATGTCATCTTGGAGGCCAGAAGTCCTTCTAATAGAAAAGCCTACTCTGCCAAATGGAAACAATTTTGTTCCTGGAATCAAGAAAGTGGTCAGAATCCTTGGGTAATAAATATACCTCAAATTTTACAGTACCTAGCTGAGATGTTAAACAGTGGCCTTTCCTTCTCCTCCATCAAGATCCACGCTTCAGCCATTTCTGCACATTACAACACAGACCCTCCTTTATTCTCACATCCTCTCTTAAGGCAGTTCCTCAGAGGGGCAAAAAATATAAAGCCCCCAAGGAAACCACCAGTTCCATCTTGGGACCTCAACTTCGTATTGGAAAAGCTGACCCTGCCCCCCCTTTGAGCCCGCTTCTTCAACAGAGCTACAATACTTGTCATGGAAAACAGCTTTCCTTCTGGCTATCACCTCAGCACGCAGGGTTTCAGAACTACAGGCCCTCATGGCTGTGCAACCATTCATCATTTTCCATCAGGACAGAGTTTCCTTACGAACCAACCCTACCTTCATGCCAAAGGTAGTATCCAGTGTAGCTTTTAATCAGACTATCCACTTACCTACCTTTTATCCAAATCCACAGAACAAAGGAGAGAGACTACTACATTCCTTGGACATTCACAGACAACTTCGTTATTATTTGGACAGAACAAAGCCATTCAGGAAATCTGAGCAACTCTTTGTGTCCTATGCTACAGGTGCTCAAGGAAAGGCTATTTCCAAACAGACAATCTCAAAATGGATAGCCCACTGCATACATTTTTGTTATTCATTGCATGGAAAATCTGTGCCTGCATACATCAGATCCCACTCCACCAGGGCCACAGCTACCTCTGCAGCTTTCCTCAGGGGGGTCCCTACCAAGGACATTCTGGAAGCAGCTACTTGGAGTTCAGTGCACACTTTCTCCAAGCACTACCACCTTCCACTATACTCAAAATCTAGAGCAGGCTTTACCACAGCAGTCTTGCAGGGCATCCTCACTCCTCCTACTTCCACTTAGTGCCTACCACCCTTACTTAGCTTTGGGATTCTTCCCATCTGTAATGACTGCAGCTGTATGCACGATGAAGATAGTACAGTTTTGTACCTACCATAAATGTAGATGCTCGAGTGCTCATACAGCTGCAGTCCAGGTTACCCTCCCCCTCCGTCCCCTCTTAGGACAGGCCTTATGGCAAACACCTTTATCATACAACCTATTTGGGGTATTCTTTTATGGTGTATTTGCTTGCAGCTACTTTTTTTTTTATTTATCTCTATTGCATGTTTGCATAACATTATGTTTTGCCTTCCTTCTGGGGGCACCTGACATCTGGGGCAAGAAAAACTGAAGAAAATGGCGTCGGCTGCCTCTTTTATACCCCTGCTGCACTGACGTCAGGGAAGAAGTGACGACAACCGACACCGGACCTAGACTTTGGAATTTGGCCGACCGAGGACCCGCCTGACGGGCAGGATAACCCATCTGTAATGACTGCAGCTGTATGAGCACTCGAACATCTACATTTATGGTAGGTACAAAACTGTACTTTTCAGTCCCAGGGGACACACAGAACTAAGCAGTGGGGGGCCTCCACTTCCAAATCTGGAAATAATAAGACTCCCCTATGGTAAACTGTCTCAATGACTTCTTTTTAAAATTTCCAAGCACTTATCAACTGACTGCCCCTTTGGGGGGGAATATTGTTCTTCATGCAAAGAATTGGGAACTCATTACCCAGGACAAATGGGTTTTAAATATAGTGTCCCAGGGATACAGATTTCACTTCCACGCATTGCCAAAATCAAGCAGGTGGCCGGACCTGCCCCCAAATCAGTGGGCAGTGGCCCAAAAACAAGTACTTTCTCTCTTAAGCATGGGGGCTATTCAGCTGGTACCAGAAGAGGAAAAGGGACAAGGTTTCTACTCTAGACTTTTCCTGGTACCCAGAAAAGGCAATTCATGGCGTCCTATCCTGGAGCTGTCTACCCTAAACACCTTTTTGGAGATTCCAAAATTCAAGATACTGACTCTTCACCAATGACTTCCTATGCTAGGCAAAGATGCCTGGTTGGCAACACTAGATTTAAAAGAAGCATACCTGCACATCCCAATCAGGGAATCTTGCAGAAGATACCTACGCTTCAAATCAGGCTACACTCACTATCAGTTCTCTGCATTGCCCTTTGGCTTATCTACTGCACCCAGGGTATTCACAATGTGCCTAGCTCCAGTTATCACATTTTTCAGGCAAAGAAATATTCAAATATGCCTGTACCTGGATGATTGTCTAATTCAGGCAGAAAGCCAGGACATACTTTTGAATCATCTGGCCTTATGTACAAAGGGTTCTAACTTGTCTGGGGTGCACCATAAATGAAAAGAAGTCACACCTGGTACCCTGTCAACAAATTATATTCCTGGGACCAAGCTTGAATGCAGCTTTCCAGATGGCTTGCCTCACGCCAGAGAAACAAATTCATTTGACAACCTACTTCAATTAAGTGGCCACAAAAACTCTGCTATCTGCAAGACAAATTACTGCAAGCCTTGGGGTTCATGGCCTCCTGCATTCTTCTAATTCCATATGCAAGACTGCATATGAGGAAACTACAGTGATATCTAAAATGCCTATGGTGTCAACATTCTCAAGACCTAGAAACAATGATTCCTGTCATACCTTGCCTACGCCTAGAGTTCCTTTGGTGGGCAGAGGCCTGCCACCAAAACAAGGGACTACCTTTCACACCACCCCCTGCCACCCAAACCCTAACAGATGCATCAGACTATGCATGGGGGCTCGCCTGGCAGGGAAGTGCAGTCAGGGCAAATGGAACCCAACTCAAATGCACCTGCATATCAATCAAAAAGAAATGTTAGCTGTACAGAATACTCTGACAGCCTTCAAGGACCACATTCTTCAAGGATGACTAATAGTAAAAACGGACAACATCACTGTTATGTGGTACATAAACAAGCAGGGGGTACACATTCTTACCCCCTCTGCAGATTAGCTATGGCATTGTGGAACACAGCCTAGAGCTACCAAGTGCACCTACAAGCTCAATTCCTGCCAGGAAAATTAAATACACCGGCAGATGGACTAAGCAGAAACCTCATGGACCCACATGAGTGGAAACTGGAACCAAGGATTTTCAACATGTTAACAAGCAAATGGGGGAGCCCAAATACAGACCTGTTTGCCTCTCCCCAGAACTACCAATTGGACAAATTTTGCACAAGTACTCCCCACAAACAAGCCTGGAAAGTGGATGCTCTCTCCTTCAGCTGGAAATGCCATCGAAAAGATTCTGTGCCTGGAACCAATCTGAAGGGATGAACACAGCAGCGCCCAATTTACCTCAGATTTTACAATACTTAACTGAGATGCTTCACAAAGGCCTGTCTTTTTCCTCCATTAAAATCCACACCTCAGCCATTTCAGCTCATTATAACACAGAACCTCCCCTCTTCTCTCATCCACTGCTCAAGCAGTTCCTCAGAGGGGCCAAAAATTTGAGACCACGCAGGAGAGCTCCAACCCCAGCCTGGGACCTTAACTTTGTCTTGGAGAAACTCACTCTACCTCCTTTCGGGCCAACTGCTATTGCAGACTTAAAATTTCTTTCTTGAAAAACAGCTTTCATTTTAGCAATCACTTCAGCTAGAAGGGTATCTGAATTACAGGCCCTTATGGCAGTGGAGCCTTTCATCATCTTTCATGCGGACAGGGTGTCCCTCAGAACCAATCCATCCTTCATGCCCACGGTGTGGCATCCAGTGTGGCTCTTAATCAGTCCATTCATTTGCCAACCTTCTTTCCCAATCCCCAGAATAAAGGGGAATGGATACTGCATTCCTTAGATGTGCACAGATAACTTAGATTCTACTTGGACAGGACTAAACCTCAAAGGAATTCTGAACAACTGCTGGTGGCATTTGCTGCAGGGGCAGAGGGGAAGGCTATTTCAAAGCAAACCATTTCTAAATGCATAAGTCATTGCATTCATTTCTGCTATAAACACCATGGAAAACCTATCCCCCAGGGGATCAGACCTCACTCCACCAGAGCTGCATCTACCTCTATAGCCTTTCTTAGAGGCATCCCTACCAGGGACATCCTAGAAGCTGCTACCTGGAGTTTTGCACATACTTTCACCAAGCATTATCATTTGCCAATTTTCTCTAAATCCAGAGCTGGCTTTGCCACTGCAGTCTTGCAGGGCCTTATAGCTGGCCCTAATGCTATCTAAATTCCTCCTCCCAACCATAGCTTTGGGAATCTACCCAAATGTAATGACTGCAACCGTGGAAAACGAAGAACATAGTACAGTTGTGTACACTTACCATAAATGTAGATGTTAGAGTGTATTCACTGTTGCAGTCCTGGTTACCCTCCCTCCAGCCCCCTAACTTCTTTTGGCTATACCTCTACTTTGCTTTACTATGCTTAAAAGCCTTTTTGGTGTATTTGCTTTTTTTGTTGGAGGTATATCTTTGTACTTTTATATTTAATTGCTTCCCATTGGAGGGGGCACCTGACATCTGGGGCAAGAAAAACTGACGTAATGTCGTCAGCTGCATGTTTTATACTCCTGACGACCTGACGTTATGGAAGAAGGGACAGCAACTGACGCAGGACCCAAGACTTTGTTAATCAGGCCGACTGAGGGCTACCTGCAACCAGATAACCCAAATGTAATGACTGCAACAGTGAATACACTCAAGCATCTACATTTATGGTAACTGTATTTTTCTTCTCTTCTTAATTTATATGTTATTAATGTGTATGGCACTTTTCCCTCTTTTTCTAATGATTCAGTGCAGATTTTTTTCTAGTATGTTGTATTTCATCATTGAGGTGTTATTTCACAATTTTTAAATAAGCATCGTTTTATGCGGTATGATAAAAATGAATGGTGTGCATTTAGTGTTTAGTAGCTAACCATAATTTAGTAATTAAAAAGCCAGTAAAGGGAAAATATGATAATAATGAAAGTAGCTCCATATGTAAATTTATGTCCTAAACATCTGACTCTTCAGCTTATCTCACTGTTGCTTAGTCCAAATATGTTCATGCCATTGAACAATTTGAAAGTCCTGAAGATTTCCCACTATGAATGCTGATTTTCCCTACTCATGACTGACCAGTCAGCAGTCAGAGTGGAACTGTGGGAGAGGGTTAGAGCTTTTGGAAACTGGCCAGTTGTGTCTTGGGCAAGACACAACTCATGTAGCCAAAAGGCTACTGCAGCAGTGGGAATGATGAACATCTACCTGTGAACCTAAAATACCAGAAACTTATCAATTAAAAAAAAAAAAAAAAAAAAAAAAGAATCACGAGGAAAAGTCACCCCTGAAGGGGTGGTCTCAAATATCGACTAATAAGGTTAATACTGACCGGATCCCTTCAGACAGAAGAAACTCGACTAAATATAATTTAACAGTCATATTGGTTTATGGCAGGTCATATTTCCTTGGAGAAGTTCTCAGCAAATGGCAGCATAATAAAACGGATTTGGTGAAATTATGATTTACTGAATTACCTTTTCAGCCATTCCACGAAGTGCCATTATTGACATGGCTTTCTATCCTGCTTGAGAAGACCTTTGGAAGAATGATTAAACTATGTGGGTAGAAGTCCAAACGGCAACTCAGATAGCTAACTTTGTAAGAAGAGGCTAGCAGTCGTATGGTCAATTCAAGGTAAAGTTCCCTGACAAACACCTCTCCTGAGGATTGCTCTACTCCTATAGTTGAGATTTGATTTGCAGTGCCTTGCAGTCATGTGAAAAGACAACCAAGCAGCTGGGGTGCAAATGTCCACTAGACACATTCCTGAAAACGCACCCAACTTGTGCCCATTCTCATGGAGTACACTTTCATCACACTGGTCAAAGTCTAGTTTGGCTTTTAGATGGCAAAATATGATAGTGTGCTAACCATGTGGGAAGAGTCTACTTAACCAAAGAAAAAAATCACCTCCCTAACAGAAGCAAAGCAGGTCAATAGCTAACTTTGTCTCTTGGATTTTAAACACCTTACCAAACCAGAATCACACAGGGTTCAAAACATACACTCTCAATCTATCTCTCTCTCCTGTTAGGAGTTTCCAACACAAGTGTTTGGAGGTCAATAGATAGACGTGTTAAGAAATAACTTGTGCACAACTTCTGGAAGAATATGAGGTTTCTTTCTGATGGATAACAAGCCACTTAAAATTAAGATTTTTTTTTGTAGATTAGATCATGGAGCTGAAGAGATGTAATAGGCAGAACTGATGGACATTAGAAAGGGACTATTCCCAGAACTGAACCTCAAAGCCAGGAAAAAAAAAACAAACGTTTGGTTCAAGAAGTGAACAAGGCAGCATTTTAATTATGAAGTTGCAATCCCATGGCAAAGCAACACACAGTGGGCCTATGATAAAGTACTTAGTTCACGAAAAAAGTTACTGCAAACACAAACCAAGTAAGAAAACAGAGTTCCCCAAACTTTGCTATGTTCTCTTCACCAATTTATTCCAATAACAAAGAAAAACATACCATAAAACAAAACTCCGTTGATCAGTAACATTGTTTTTAAGTCCAACAGAGTTCTTGTAAACACAAACCCACCAGTAATCCAGAATAGTCAGTTTTACTGTTTTTTTAAAAACAACCAGAGCATTTCTTTTAAAAACAGGCATTAGTAAGGTGTAGTGCAGTTTAAGTTCAAAGTCCAGAGTAATTCTTGTAAAAACAAAGTGTCAGTAACCAAAAAAAGTTTGAATCCTACCACTTTCGTCTCCCTGCTTCAGATACTTTTTCCTCTAAAATATTCCTACAAGTTTCTTCTTCCATAGTAATAGACTAGTTTGTTTGTATTATTCTTCCTGTATAATAGCTCTGCGAAAGTTGTTACAAATGCATGTTTAAATACTTTTATATAACATAATTTAACACCTCATAGAGTGTTTATGTGTATTTATATGGGTGTACTGCAAATGCTCGAATTACCACAATCTCGAAATTCATTTGGCCGACCCCATATGATCGAGTTTGCGAAAGCTCGACCTGACTGCATGGAGATCTGCATACAGCACGTAATGGGAATATTTCCTGTTACTGCACTGTAGTGCGATCTCTGAGTTGGTATATTTAAGTAGGGGCATGTAGGGGGGTGCAGGGTGCTTGCCCCCCTGCAAAATACTGATTTTGTCAGTATTTCTTTTGTTTTTTTGCCGGTTCGGAAAACCGGCTTTCGCGATAATGCACTTTCGTGGTAGTGCAGTTTTGCTCTAATGGGTGTCGATGTTGCTTGTTCGAGATTTTGGGATTTCGAGCAAGCAACATAGACCCATTTATTGATATATATATATATATATATATTTGTTACAAACTGTAATATATATATATATATATATATATATATATATATATATATATATTTTTTTTTTTTAGATTATATGGCTTGTATATAGACTGTTATTAAGGTGGTTAAGATTTCTTACAAGAATTGGTTAGGGTGGAAAGAAAAGGATATGTAGAATGTGTTTTATCCCTTTAAATGAGGCTGCCTTTTGTATCACATGACTGTTTAGGACTTGAGATAACACTTGAGGTAAAAACAGGGAAGCAAACTGCTTTAAACTGTCTTTGAAAAAGTCTCTGAAGCAGAGAGACGAAAGAGCTAGAATTCAAACTGTTTTTGGTTACTGATGCTTAATTTTTACAAGAATTGGTCTGGACTTTGAATTTAAACAGCACTGCAGCTTACTAACGCCTGCTTTTAAAAGAATTGTTCTGGTTGTTTTTAAAAAAACAGTAATACTGACTATTCTGGATTACTGATGGGTTTGTGTGTACAAGAACTCTCTTGGACTTGAAAACAACATTACTGATCAATGGAGCTTTGGTTTATGGTATGTTTTTATTTGTTATTGGAATACATTGTTGAATAGAACATAGCAAAGCTTGGGGCACTCTGTTTTAATTTTCCTGTGATAAAAGTATCCCATTTGAAGTTGCTTCACCATGCAGTACAGAGCAAAAGCTTTGATCGCAAATATCTAAAAACATGTCGGAGACTGAATGGAACAAAAGAGGGAGCTTCACAACATGTTTGAGAAGCCATCTGCACTTTTGGCATAGCAGTAGACTTTTTGAAGGCCTTCTTTCCAGAGCTAAGAAACTCCACATTTTTCACTAGGAGATCAATCGCATTGCCAGTACTGGAAGAAACATTTTATCATTCTGAGCATTTTGAGTTCTTACATCTTAAAAAGAAAATGGTTCATACATTGTATAACCATTTTCTTTTTATAATGTAAGAACTCGCACTGCTCAGAATGAGATCAGTTTTGAATGAAGATGGTAACATCAAAAGGGATGGAAATCACTCTTAAAGATAACTATAACTTAAGACTAATTCTTGGTCTTCCTATCTGAAAATCTGCCACCAGGAAAAATAGCAGTAGAAAATAGGATGCCATTTTTAGTGTATTTGTAAGTGACACTACTGTGGCTCTGGAAGGGAAGGGTGCTTCTTTTCTAATGACGCAAAATGTATACAACATAGTAACATGGCATTGAAATGCCAGCATGGAAAGATATAGTGTCTGTCTAGTCTGCCAACTAAAGAATTTACTTGGCTCCCTATGCTTCATCCACTTACTTTTCTCCCTCCGTGCTTCAGCTATCCCACAGTGACCTGCATGTCTGTAAATAATTTATAACCTCTATCTGTTCTGGTAAGCCTTTCCATACACTCACCACCTTCCTGTTGAAGAAATACTTTCTCACATCCATACTGACACCTTTATTGGATTACCTTTTGTGACATAGATAAATTTACATTCATATAAAAGTAATCACACTACAGTTAACATAAAATATTTTACATTGCATATGTTGCTATGCATCATATAACTTGAGCAACATTACATAAATTATTCAATTCCTGCCTTTTTTTTTTTAAACCAGAAACATCTTTATTAAACCATTGCTTACTACATAGGCAATCATACATTTATATAAATGAAAACAAACCATGCTAACACAATCCTAATTGCAAGCATTTTACATCACAAACCATACTGTCACACTCTCAGTTGCAAACTTTCCCATAATTCTCATTTGTTCCTACCCTTTTCCAAAGATCTCAAATCCAGTTGTTTTATCTCTGTTACTATATTCACTACTTCTAATATAGTTGGTTTAGGTTTTGATTTCCATTTTCTAGTAATTTGTTTTTTGTCAGCCACCATTATTGTATACAGCAAGGCCTTACTATTTCTAGACAATATGCACACATATATATATATATATATATATATATATATATATATATATATACACATACACATATATATACACACACCCACACACACACACACACACACACACACACACACACACACAATATATATTCTTGTTCCCCATCTCTTTTGTCCTCCAAACCTGTTCAAGCTGTCTCAGTCTAATCTCTTATCTCAGCCCCGACAAAAACTTAAACATCTCTGTAACATTCCTTTGTACCTTATTCCTGAACTGTCCTCAAAACTAATACCCTACTTGAGGCCTAATAAGTGACACATAGAAGGAAAAAAAATAGTCTCCCTTTCTTTCTAGAATCCTAAATTCACAAAATACATCCAAATATTTCATTCATCTTTGCTACGGATTTACTACAGTGTGCTTGATGATCAAAGGATTCTCGCACCGTAACACCCCAGTCCTTTCCCTTGTCTAAAGAAACATGTTCCATCTTGAACCACTACTACCTTTGAGGTTTACTGTACCCAAATGCAACTAATTGCATTTATTCAAATTAAAGTACAAATGTTAAATTTCAACCCAAGCAAATAAACTTTCATCCTCAGCACTTAATCCATTATTCATTTAAGCTTTCACTTTGGCATTAAAAGCAAAAAAAGTAATTTGCCTCTATTATGCATGTATACATTAAAATGTAACACCAGTCCCAGACTGTGCAGACTGGTCACTACCCCCCTTCTCTGGTACACTGCCATTCAGCACTACCATTTGCTTCTACTCCAACCACCCAATCACAGTTTCCACCCCAAACCTGTCATTTTACTTATTAGTCCTATATGATGTACCCTGTCAAAGGCTTCCTGAAATTGATAAATGACCTATCCATCAGAGAACCTCTAACTCCTCAGTAATCCAGGCAACAGTTTGTAAAACCTCTCTTCCCCATGGCCATTATGCAAATTATCTAATGAAGTACACTTTGGGAGAACACATTATCATACCACTAGATCTTTGTGAGAAATCAAGTGAAATAAAAATTAGGACTGATGCTAGTCTCATACTTAAAAGATACTGATACTGGTGGTGAGTGACTCTCAAGTTTTACCAGAACTGTCAAGTGCTTTCTTCAGTTCTTTAAACCTGTTAGCCGTGCAAAGAAGAGTGCTTGTGCAAAACAAAACTAATACCCAGTAGAGAGCCAGATAATAAACCAAGTAGTGATGCACACTTTCCAAACTCTAATCACCATACTAGCAGTAACTGTGCAGAGTTCAGCATATAGAAAGAAAGAGGGAAGCATTGCCGTTGCAGTGGCCTTTCCACAGCTACATTGCTTTCATTGGGAAAGATCACAGTAACAGTAATTTGGGTAGAATTCCAACAAGTATTTGGTTACCCCTGGGGAGGGGACACTTACAGGATTCCCAGCAGCACAGCCATCCCAAAGCCTATTCCGCCTCTAGAATATGTTCCAATTCATTCTGCTTTGTGAAACTGGGCAGTGCCAGTACCCCACTTGGCAGCTTCCAGAATGTCTTGTGCAAAAACATTTCTGATACCAGCTACTGAAGGCTGCATCTCGGGAGAGGGGGGTTACATCCTGAATCCTTAGCATGCTTTTTGGCATACACAGTGGGGTTAGGGCTCTGGCAATAAAAACCCAAACCACCCATCAAGGCTGTCTCAAGGACAGGCCCTGTTGGTCAGCTTTTTCCCTGTGTATGGGGGATGAATGGGCCTGTACTCAAAAGAGGCAGGCAGTTGCACATAAAACAATTTTTTACAAGCTACATGGGTTAGTATTTCTGTAGACATTTGTCCCATCAGTCACCACCAATCTAGTAAAATGATTGTGGACTAAAAAAGTCATCAATACTTTTGTCTTGTTGAAAAGAAATACAAGGAAGTTAAGGAAGGTATCATTCAAAAAAATATTTAAAGAGCATCTTTCATCTATATTTAACCCATTTAACAATCACAACTTGTAGTATTTTGTCCGAAGAAACTAAATACGTGTGTTCATTATTATGTTCAATTACTCTTACTGTATACAGTTTTATCACAGTTCCTAAAATCTGGTATATTTAGTAAGCCTGGTTAGCCATACTAAGTTTATGACAGGCAAGTAGAATCTCTTTTTTGTCATAAACTGTATGCTGGAGAATTTAATTTACTAGCTTTGCATCATCTTTAAAAAAAATAATGTTTCTCACTGCAGTAATTCAAAGGGCAAATAAATTAAATGTCTAGGATGATGATTCATAACTCACAAAAAAACCCTGTTCTTGTCACTTTGCTATATGGTGAAATGGAGATTTTTGTCCTGCAACTCCTCAAAGTAAGATATAAACAATGAACTGAAAATGTTTCAACATGACTAGTAATGGTAAACTGAAATATGTTGTTGGAAATAACAGTACAACAATAATGGGATGGGTGGTCCTTGCACACAAAAGTCAAAACAATAATACGACAATAATACCTTACTACTTGAGTTTGAGACGCTACATCTAAAGAAATCCCAATCACTCCACACAACATGCTCCAGAGACCTCAACCTCATTATCACAATCAACAGAACGTGCTGAAGGGACAGGCTCATAACCGAGAGACTGCCCATGCTATGGAATAGACTTCCCATAAATGTCAAACAGAGCGCCTCACTGGCCCTCTTCAAGAGAAGTCTTGATGAGTGGATGGGAAATAGAAAATGTATCCCGGGGATCACTCCAGTGGCTGTACTCGACAGAGGCACTGGGAACTAAGGTCGGGTGGTACGATGCCAGGGTAATCCTATGAGCTAGGCTTGTAAAGGCTCTAGTGCCATTAGCCTAGTACATACCTATGAACCTCTATCTTTATACATACATTTTTTTTCAATTTCAGATAAAGCCGTTGGCTAAATTTGTGTTTGATGCTGCAAAGGGAGTAGCCACAGCAGTACCTCTTCTTTGCTTGCAAATCACTTTGTTAAAAGCGATATAGTTATTGTTACAAAAAATAATGCACCTTGCTGACAAAGTTACCAAAAAATAAATAAATAATTAATTTATTCATTCAGTACCTCAGTTACATGAAGGTGCTTGATACTGATATACATTCTCTTTACATCCAGAGTATACAAGTACATTTCTTCATAACAAAGAACATTATCTATTTTCTGATGGAAGTCTATGTTGTTCTTCTTCTTTCGGCTTTTCCTGGTTAGGGGTCGCCACAGCGGAACTCCAGTCAGCTAATGATTGGCAGTAGATTTTTTTACGGGTGCCAAGGTGCCAGCTCGACGTCCAACCTTCAGCGAAGGCACGCCCATTCTACGCATGTCTTTCGAACAAGGGGAGGACATTCAGACTCCACACAGAGGGCGCTTCAGCCGAGAATCGAGCGGGAGAACCTCTTGCTGTGAGGCAACAACGCTACTGCTGCACCATCGCAGCTTCCTTGATGGAAGTCTATACAATCCTTAAATATGTTATTAGGATCTGTTCATTTGTTATGTAAATGTTTATGCAATAAAAGCTCCATATTTTGTAAAATAATCTGACATCCCAAAACCATAATCACATTTTTTGTGAATCTTAAGTAAACAATAAAAATGTTGGCAGACCACAGTTTTGGACAAACAGCTTTTTGTTATTATAGTCTATAATAAAATATGTAATCCGATACCTTTACATAAGGCAGAGAGGGAGTCAGAATTTTTGGAAGCAAACTAGCTCTGTCTTGGGCAAGACACAACCCATATAGCCTAAAGGCTACTGCAGTGAGGAATTTGAATATCTACCGTTATAAGTGAGTGCAACTTACACAACTGTACTTTACTGGGCTGGCAGTCCAGGAGGCCATTGCAGAACTTAGACCAATTTTCCATTCACCCCCAAGCAGTGTCTGGTTAAGTGACTTGATCAAGGTCACACAGTAGGCAAATGAGGGCTATGGGAATCAAACCCTGTACCACAGCTCACAGCCTTCACTCTGCACCAAATACCAAAGAAGAACTGATCCCTGACAATTTCTTAGATAGTTAACTAGGTTTGTAGTCCAGGAGACCATTAAGGGGCCTAGCCAAAATTCCCAGTTGCCCCTAAGCACTGACTCAGAAAAAATGACATTTTTCATTGTTATGTCCTCATAGTTTGATATGTGAAACACTTCATGGGAACTACTGTAACATTTACTGGTGACCCTGGTACAAGTACTCCTGTGGTCATGAGTAGTTAAATTTTTTGGAAGAGCCTTATGATAAAGCATATAACAATTTTTTTCTAAGCATTAAACCCAAATCAGAGGGCCATCCCAGAGGTCAACTGCTAAAATGAATGCTCTCATATCAGTTGTTTATTGTGCTAGTTAGGGTTCATCCTGCTTTGTTAGAAGCATGAAAATAAAATTTTAGGTTTCAGAATCCTAGCACCATATCTCGAGGGTTGCCACCTTTCTGTGTGGTGAAAAGCAGTCTGCCTCTCTCTGCCATTTCCTCACCCACCCGAACCACTCCCCTGATCATTTTGTAATGTAAATGTTTACATCACCTCCGAGTGGAACACCTTCCTTTGCCATTTTTCCCTTGTTTTAATAGGTTCCAGTATAAACAGCATACTGGAGTTTGCACACTGCTTTCCAGACTACCGGACCAACATTCTGATTTCTGGGTAGTCTGGAAAAATGCTAGATAGGTGACACTACATATCTCCTTTAACGCATTCCCTCCAGTGGAAGCTTGTACTGTAACTTTCAATGAGCGGATCCCAAGCTTTGTGATAGAATCAAATTATCTCCTCACATTTCAAGCAAATGTTTTTATCGCTAGAACTATAGGGGTTACTAAAGAAATGTAAATGTCAAACTCTTCAGCAGAAACTGTTTTTTATAGTGTAATATTCTTTAGATTCTGGGACTTAAATTGGATTTTGTAAGTCCCAGTAAACACATTAACTATTAAATGTATATTGTACAATGATTGGCCATTAACATTCAAAAACGAGCACACTGGTCAGCCCAACCAGCTTGCCTGTTGTAAATTGAGCATATACCAATAGAAAAAAGTCAGGTCGCCCGGACTTTCTTCTGTTAATATATGCTATGGAAATTCTAGTTTTCTTTAACTCATTCACTCCAATGGTGCTCAAAAAGTTTGCACTGTAACTTCTGATGGGCGGAGCCTAAGCCTTTTGACAGAATCATATTATGTCCACACATACAAACAAATGTTCGTATCTCTGGAACCATGGGCGTTATGTAAAAAGTATAAATGGCAAACTCTTCAGCACAAGCTATTTTTAGAGTGGTCGCATTCTTTAGGTTCTAGGTCTTAAACTGAATTTTATAAGTCACAGTAGACAGAGTAACTATTACATTTGTAATATTTTATAAATAACTTAAAATATCGCTGCAGCCACTCAAGTTACACACACAATGTTAGCAACATTTTATCATCTAGCTGAGAGTTTTCATATGAGGCTAAGGAGTTCTGTCTGTGTTACTTGGTTGTTGAGATATTTAGAAAAATGTGAAAATTATATCTATATAAATTAATGTCATAAAAACAGTTAATATCTGTTTACCTGCACTAGGCAGAGGTCAAATTTTAATGCATTTGAGTTTGCCATTGTGTAAGCTTTAAGATGAAATATTTCACAACCATGTACATAGCATATGTTTAGAATTGCTGATGCAAATATGAACAAGCAATATTTGACACCTAGAGGTGTCAGTAGGAGTTAACTGCAGATGCACCTGGAGGCGCCACTCGGATGTAATGAGTTAAATCACAAGTGATGTACATCATATTCGTGTACACAAGTTTAGGACAGACAGAAAATTTGCCACAAGAAATAAATCCCTGTGGCTGCCATTATTCATAATTCTGTTATCTTGAGAATATGTTATATCGGTGTACTAGAAAATCACTAACATTTCTTGTTTTGTAAATAAGTATCTGGACTGTGTGTATAGTTATACCTTTATGTACCTCTGCCTTATTTAACCAGAGCATCAGAAAGTAGACTATGTTGTGTAACAAAATGTATTTACTGCTTTCTATCTTTATCTGTTTTGTAAGAATTGAAAATGTAACCAAAAAAGTTATTCACCATATTCTTTCTAAGCAGCTTTTTTCCTATCCTTACAACAAAACTTATTGTAGTTAACAAAGATATTTTTGAAACTATGGACTTTTTTCAAAAACATTTTAATTTCCCATTTGCAATATAAAGAAAATCTAGTGTATTACTTTATAATTGTCTGCTCTGTAAAAATTGTCATGATAAAGCATGTACAGTAGACTCCCTCTTATCCTGTTTCGCTGGGACTG
This sequence comes from Protopterus annectens, assembly GCF_019279795.1. Classification (NCBI taxonomy): domain Eukaryota; kingdom Metazoa; phylum Chordata; order Ceratodontiformes; family Protopteridae; genus Protopterus; species Protopterus annectens. Next base: position 139,193,338 of record NC_056742.1, on the reverse strand, counting down.
AACCTTAGGCTGGATAAACAAATGACTGGTTAATCAGAAAATGTATACAAAATAGCATTTATAGGTTATAGATCAGCTGGAGTAACAGGATTTGTGTTAGTATGCATTTTTCTAATGAATATGAAGTCTAAAACTCAAATGTCTGTCTATTTAGCCCAGAGGAGGCAGATATCTTGTTTTTCTCTGTTGTCTTTTGCTAGGACTATGGCAGAAATTTGATGGCCAGTTAAAGAGGAGACTGGTTAAAGAGAGGCCGGATAGGATGGAGTCTCCTGTAGCAATATTTTCTAAGCATTAAACTTATTGCAGAGGGCCCTCACAGAGGTCAACTGATAAAGTAAATACTCTCATATCAGTTGTTTATTGTGCTAGTTAGGGTTCACCCTGATATGTTAGAAGCATGAAAATTTAAATTTTAGGTTTCAGAATTTAACACCATATCTCCCTTAATCTGGCTTCCCAAAACCATAAGCCTGCCAGGAGGATCAGTCACATTTTTGTGAATCTTAAATGATAACTTTTCCCATACATGTACCATGTTGTACCTGTGGGCTTCCTGCACACACACACACAATAGTGTGCGTGCATTCATGTGTGTGTTAATATTGTAATTCAGAAATAGTCAAGATTAAGTCATAAAAAGTGTGCTCTGCTGTTGGAACTTATGGACAAATTGCAGGCCAGCTGTATTTGTGGTAATTCTGGCAGCTGCCGCTTGGGCATCTTTTTATCTAAAACTAATAGATTATTAATACATCTGAATTAATACATGTTATTTTGTGAAAAAAAAGTCCATAAAAATATTCATCTTCTATTAAACCCTTAATCAAGTTAAGATACACAGGGCACCTGTAGCTGTACTTGAAGTTTCCTGATAAAGCTTTGTACTGAAAATAGTATATTATTCAAACTGAAAGGAAGCATGCTGTCTGACATTTACAGCAAGGATTGTCATCTATAAAAGCAAGGCATCAAGAAGTGTTAAAAATTATCTATTTGGGGATATAATAGAAAGCAAGATATTTACTTTTTATTGTATAAATTTTCTTACTAACATCTTGCTTCTTTAAAATATCCAATATGACACCTTTGTATAATAAATGTGTGAGTTGTTCTCATGAAGTGTTATACACATCAAAAGTAACTTGTTTATAAGTTAAAATCATCACTCGTGGTCCATTGGTCCATGCAGATTTTATAACACTGCTGGTCCTTCATTAGAACTATTTTTTTTAGTCTGCGGGCTTAAATGTTAATTTATAATCTTTTAAAGTCACCATCTCACCTTTCATAAAAGTAAAACTAACCTCTTTATTATGAACAAGTTCTTTGTGTAACACATCATTATGCCTAAAACTTCTGACGTTGCAAAATGTCTGCTGTATGAAATATTACTAATAGCCTAAAAGGTCGTCGTCATCATTATTAATTCTTTCATATCTATGAAATCATGCAGACCAATATCAGAAATTGTATTTCTTTTTAAATGAAATAAAATATATTACAATGTCAGCTTTTTTACTAGTTTAAAGTATCCTGTTTTCATTCAGCCTACCATTGAAAATCCATCCATTCTCAACCCCTTTTCCTATTTTTGGACAGCCTTGCATTTTGATAGAAGTAATGTAGCAGAATAATGCCGCGGTGGTGCAGTGGTAGAGTTGTTGCCTCACAGCAAGAGGTTTTCCCGTTCGATTCTCGGCTGGAGTGTGGGGAGTGCCTTCTGTGTGGAGTATGCATGTCCTCCCCGCGGTTGGGTGGGTGTTCGAAAGACATGCGTAAATGGGCGTGCCTTCATTGAAGGTTGAACTTCGAGCTGGCACCTCAGTGTTCGTCAAAATCTACTGCCGATCATTAGCGGACTGGAGTTCTGCTGTGGCGACCCCTAACCGTGAAAAGCCGAAAGACAACAGCAGTGTAGTAGAATTACAGTCTCACAAATCTCATTGTATTTTTGTTTTCATTTCACTAGATCATCCTCTGTATTTTTAATCTTGGCGTTTACTATATTGTTCAACTCAGAAGTTGATGAGTCTTTTAATGCTTTGTGTGAGGAGTTTTAATATCAGAAGTCAATTGAATTTTTCTAATGCAAAATTAATCCATTCATTTATACATCATTGAGCATTCAACATCTCTCAAATCATTATTACATTTCCATCAGTAATGACCAAGAGTGTGACTGGATTTTTTCAAACCACATAAACCTCTGGGATTACTTCAAGGTGTTTTTCGTTTGGGTTACTGTTGCAATATTCATAACCATTGGGTCTTAAGCTGTTAAATGCTTGACATCTAGCTTGGCTTCCAGAGATTTGCACCATTTCCCTCATTTCAGGTAGACATTGACTTCCCTGGGATCTCAATACTGTCACTATGAAGGGGCATCCACCCCTGACATCTTTAGATCTTTCTTCCAGAATACAGTTTGCACCACATTTTATGTGAGGTTAGACAGTCCAGCAGTTCAGAGTATTCTTCCAATGCTGGCAGATAATTAACTTTTTGTACTTACATTTAATCAGCTTAACTTGTAGTGAGGTGAGGTCAGACAACCCCATTTGTTCTTAGATTGCATTCACCCAAGACAATGTTAATAAATGCAGATGTGGTAGACAAATTATATGAAAAGATGTTCATACATAGTTCATTTTCTGTACTGGGCCCAGTCATGGCATCACCTCCTGTGATATCTGTGTGAATTTTAGCAAAATCACCCGGACGTGAAAGGAGCTTACTGGCCACAACTGGTTGGATAAAAAAAATATCTTGAGGCTTTGTCTCAGTAAGTTGCCAGTTATTTAGGAGCTTTGGTGCCTGTTTCTGATATCCTGCCTAAGAAAAAGAAAACTAAGGGGAAGCACTCCCGTTAGAAGGAAAAGAGATAGGGCATGTCAATTTGATCCATTGGAGCCTCCCTAGGTTCAAGAGTACCAGAAATTAAGAAGTACTTTTGCAGACCCTGACTTTGACTTCTGGCCTTGTCTGAGGCTTCTGGTATTGCCTCTATGGAAGCTTTTGGCAATGCCTTTGTGGAAAATGCCATGCCAGTAGAACCTAGCACATCTTCCCAAGCCAAAATTCCTTTGCTGTGGTTAGTCCAGATGCCTCACAGTAAGCGTGCGAGTCCAATGCCTCCAATTATATTTGCCAATTGCAAGGACATTATTTATCTGGTCCTAGTGTGCAAGAATATCTGTACTAGTAAGGTAGAAGTTAAGATCACTGCTTAGCTTACGCTGTCCTTCAAGATGGTTTGAAGTTGAGAACGTCCAGACATCCAGGCCCCGGCAGTCTGCTTCTACAGACTCATTGCCACTGCCGGCATTACAGAAAGTGGGTGAGTCCTTACACTGACACTCCCGCAATCTCCACCATTGGAATGGTTCTAGCTGGCTTAGAACTTCATGCCTTTTATTCAAAACTGCAACATAGACTACCATATAATGGTGTTGGGCATCCCACCTTGGGCAGTGAAAATTGAAATGTATCTCATAGGAGTGTGAATCTTCTGTTTCACAGGAGGAAGATATGATATAAACATCCCATATGACTTCCCCTTTAGGTTATGACATTGAAAAGGATGACATCTTGTTCCTTGCATCATTTGCAGACGTTATATCATTTGTTAATTATTTATGTAAAATGAAGGATCACTTTAACTGTGTTGCCAGGGAGATACAAGCTTAATTCTCAACTATCCTTGATATGCAGAGTGTATCTGATTTTGCCTCCTATTTCTGCTCTATCCCTCTTAAAATTTTTGATTTTCTGATGAGCCACAAATTTTTCCAGTCCATTAGTAATGCTGGGCATTACATACGTACATACATACATTCATGCATAAACATTAATGCCCAGATCCTGGCAGTATACCAAAGCAATTGTTCCCATAATGAGTGTCCAAACTGTTCTTAAAAATATCTTAACTAGTGCTAACTTTAATGTAGTTTGGTTGTCTTTTCCTACACCAGCTGCTCTCTCAGACAACTAATTAGTACACTTCTCATTCCTATAATCTTCATAGGTTGTCTGATGATTCTCTACTATTTTTGCTAACCTCAAACATTCCAGAGGTACTTGTCTCTAAACGCCTTTTTTAGCTGAATAAGGTCTTCATTTAGATATCTAGATGAGACACTGTACAAGTTCAAATATTTTAGTTTTTCATGCTAACTTAAATTTTCACATCCATGAATGCCCTTGATATATTTCTGCTGTTCTCTATCCAGTTTACTTATGTTTCTTTTCTTACAGATTTCAATATTTTTATTCCATATTCAAGTTTGGCTCTAATGTAATTAACTAACAATGACTTCATAATTTCTGATTTCTTAGTCTTTATAAATATTGTTATACAACCCATAGATGTTTATCGTGTTACACTGCTGCAGTCATTACACTTGGGTTATCCTGCTGTCAGGCGGTTCCCCAGTTGGCCTGAGTTCCAAAGTCTTGGTCCGGCGTTGGTTGCTGTCGCCTCCTCCCTGACGTCAGTGCGACAGGGGTATATAAGATGCAGCCGACGCCATTTTCTTAGGTCTTTCTTGCCGCGCGGTGCCCAAAGCAAAAGCAGTTCGCAAGTGCCGGCCGGCCGTCTCCTGAGACTTTCATTCCGAATCCAGAACCAAAGTCTTCTACAAAGCTAAGTACCCCGTTGGGGAAACTTTTTTTCTTGCCTCAGACCGATGTCAGTAAAAGTTAATAATTACATTTCTTGTGGGAAGCAAATACCTCATAAGGATTTCCATTCTTATTGTATCCCATGCCTAGACCCAGACCACGACGTCACTGGTTGTCGGTTTTGTGCTAGGTTTAACAAGCGCACTATTAAATGTCGGTTTGATTTTGCCCAACATTATTTTGGTAGAAAATTCAATTATACCATGCCCGACATTATTTTGGTAGAAAATTCAATTATACCATGCCGTCGGAAATTCCGATGACCGGAATACATAAAAAGCACAAAGACAAGGATAGGCATCCGAGGCCCAAAACTGATGACGAAGCCTCTTCTAGGCCAGTCGCCGGTTCTCCGTTTTTCAGCGAGGCGCCTTCGCAACCCCTGACGACCGCTTCTGTAGAACCACAGGCCGCCTCTGACTCCCACGTGGAGATGGCTGGGCCTTCGGATGCACAAGTTATTCAGCCTACCGAAACTAACCCTTCAGAGGGATCCGGAGTAGCTGAGCTACCCGCAGCTTCAGAGGGTGTTTTCAGACCTACTCAGTTAAGCATTAAACCCTCTGCTAAGTCTAAGCCTCCTTTAAAAACAAAGAAACAAATACAGCATTCTCCAGGACAGGCCTCCATGCCTAAAAAACAAATGCTCAAAATGGCCGAAGACCTAATCACTCTGATCAGGGGGTCCCATCCCCCTCCTGATAAAAGGCCTAGACAGGATGCAGACTATGAATCATCTGACCATGTGTCCATCTCTTCAGATTCATCCTCAGACCTAGGATATTCTTTACCCCCTTATGAGGATTCGGATGCTGAGGAGTCAATTCCATCAGCCTCTCTGCCTGAGGACTACTCCTTTGGGGAAACCTTATATACATGAGGGAGCATTTCCATTGGGAAGGCCAGGATTACTCAGAATCCAAGAAAAGGCTCAGAGACTTCCTTTTATTACCTCAACACAGACCCCTTGTTATTCCGCCAGTGTTAGATATTGTGGATGATGTGTATACTGAATCCAGCTTAAATCCTGATTCCTTACCTCCAACCCCAGTTAAACCTGACAGATACTGTAGAGTCCCTGACTCACACAAATTTCTGTATAAAAGCCCTGTTGCTGACCCTGAAACTATTTCTCAGGGACCCAAAGGGATTAAGGCCTCATCAGCCAAGAATCCAGTTCCCTCTGACAGGGATTCCAGAGCATTAGACAGATGGGGAAAGAAAGTGTATATGTCTGCAACTTTAGCAATGAGAGCCTTAAATTGCCAGTTTCACATGCTAAAATATCAGCAATTTTGATTCTCTGTTGAAACACAAAATGCTTCCAGATTCAGATCCTCCTAATTTTAAAGAAGTGCAGGATTTATTGCATGCAGCTGAACAAGTGGGAAAACATACTTTGCAATGTGGTTTTGATTCTTTAGAGGCCTCCTGTAGAGCAGCAGGTACAGGCTCTGTCATTAGAAGACATGCTTTGTTAAAAGAACATACGTTACCAGATCATGTTAAAGCAAAATTATTGGATGCACCTTTGCAGCAGGATGTGTTATTTGGAGATGCTCATCGTGCATACAGCTGCAGTCATTACAGATGGGTTCTCCTGCCGTCAGGCGGGTCCTCGGTCGGCCGAATTCCAAAGTCTAGGTCCGGCATCGGTTGTTGTCGCCTTCTTCCCTGACGTCAGTGCGACAGGGGTATATAAGACACGGCTGACACCATTTTCTTCAGTCTTTTTTGCCGCGCGGTGCCTGAAGCAGAAGCAGTTCGCAAGTGCCGGTCGGCCAGCTCCTGAAATTACGAAAATTTGGAAACCGAAGTCTTCTTTAAAGCTAAGTACCCCGTTGGGGAAACTTTTCTTGCCTCAGACCGATGTCAGACAAAGTTAACAATTGTATTTCTTGTGGGAAGCAAATACCGCATAAGGATTTCCATTCCCTCTGTATTCCTTGTTTAGGCCCGCACCACGACGTCTCGGGTTGTCGCTTTTGTGCTACCTTTAATAAACGCACTATTAAGTGTCGGGCGGAGTTCGCCCAGCATTTTTTTGGTAAAGCTTTTAACTATAAAATGTCGTCGGAGACTCCGACTACCGTTTTGTCCAAAAAACGCAAGGACAAAGACCGACACGATGCCAAAACCGGCTACACGTGGTCCGGTTCTCAGTGAGGCGCCTACGCAGCCCCTGGCTACCGACGACACTTCTCTAGCGGTGTCCTCTGTAACCGAGACCGCAGGTTCCTCGGCCCACACCCTGACTACAGCTACCAAAGCCACTGTAAGTGTTGAGCCTCTTTATGTGGACAGATCTACTTCCACCCATGGTGTCTTCAGACCTTCTTCCTTTTCCATCAAGGCCTTTACTAAGTCTAAATCAGCCATGCACTCCCAGAGGCCTGTTGCACAGGGCCCATCTACAGGCCCCATGCCTAAAAAGCAGATGTTCAAAATGGCTGAGGATTTAATTACTCTTATCAGGGGTTCCCAACCCCCACCGGACAAGAGACCCAGAGTGGAGGAAGAATCTCCCTCTTCTGACCAGGGCTCCATTATTTCAGAACATTCTGATGAAGAGGAGCATTCGTACTCCCCTTTTGAAGATTCTGATGCAGAACTGTCCATTCCTTCTGTATCCCCCCCCAGAGGATTTCTCATTCGGGGAAACCTTGCATACCTTGAGGGAACACTTCCATTGGGAAGGCCAGGATTTTTCAGATTCAAAGAAAAGGCTTAGGGAATTTCTTCTGCTACCTCAGCACAGACCTCTGGCGATACCTCCTGTCTTGGACATACTTGATGATGTTTATTCAGAGGCTTGCCTTAATCCGGATTCCCTGCCTCCAGCCCCTGTCAAGCCTGATAGGTACTACAGAGTTCCTAACTCACACCAATTTCTTTACAAAAGCCATAATGCTGACCCAGAAACCATTTCTCAGGGTCCCAAGGGAATGAAGTCCTCTACTGCTAAGAATCCATTACCTTCCGAAAGAGAGTCTAGATCCTTAGAAAGGTGGGGAAAAAAGGTATATACCTCGGCCACTTTAGCCATGAGGGCCTTAAATTGTCAGTTCCATATGCTTAAATATCAGCAGTTTCTGTTATCACAATTAAAGAATAAAATGTCACAACCTGAACAACCAGATCTGAAGGAGTTGCAGGATATGATGCATAGTGCAGAACAAGTGGGTAAACACACCTTGCAATGTGGTTATGATGCTCTAGAGGCCTCAAATAGAGCTGCAGTTGCAGGATCAGTCATTCGTAGACATGCCTGGCTTAGGGAACAAACCCTGCCTGATCATGCCAAAGCTAAATTACTAGATGCTCCTTTACAAAAGGATGTATTATTTGGTACTAATGCTGAGGAAATACTAAGGAAAATGGAAGGAAAAGCTAAATCTATGCAAACTGTTAAGGCTTTTCTACAGGTACAACCACCACGTTTTAGTAGAAATTGGCCTACAAAAAAATGGTCCTTTCCAGCCACGGACAAGCCCCAAAGAGGTAGATACAGACGCGGAAGGGGCAGAGGACAATCTCAAGGATCATATAGAGGCAGACAATGGCAACCTCCAGCATCAAGAGGTGGCAAAGACAATGCACAGCAATACAGAAAACAAACCCAATGACTTTCCCCTTTGCATGCCAAACAAGGCTCAAGTGGCAGCACCCTTGGGAGGAAAGCTGGCATTATTTTCAAAAAATTGGCATATTGTCACAAAAGGCAAATGGATCCTGGACATTATAAACAGAGGCTACAGATTTCATTTTCACACTCTTCCAAAAATGAGAGGCATGCCGAACCTGCCACACAATCAAAGGGCAGAGGCTCAAATACAAATTTCAAAGCTCATGGACATGAAAGCTATTCAAGAGGTACCTACTCACGAGCAAGGTCAAGGTTTTTATTCCAGACTATTCCTGGTACCAAGGAATGAACAGATTGGAGACCCATTTTGGACTTATCCATCCTAAACACATTTCTACTAGTACCAAAATTCAAGATGCTCACCTTACAGCAGCTTCTTCCCATGCTGGGCAAGGGGTCTTGGCTGGTAACATTGGACCTCAAGGAGGCATACCTGCATGTCCCAATCAGACAAAGCTGCAGAAGATACCTCAGATTTCTTGCAGGTTCAATCCACTATCAATTCTCTGCATTGCCCTTTGGCTTATCTACTGCGCCCAGAGTATTCACGAAATGCCTGGCATCAGTAATTGCCTACTGCAGACTTCAAGGGATACAAATATACCCTTATTTGGACGACTGCCTGATCCAAGTGGACAGCAAGCACATACTTCTGGAGCATCTGGCTTATGTAACACCGTTATTGAATTCTCTGGGATACACAGTCAACAAAGAGAAATCCAGGTTAACACCATCTCAGAAAATAATTTTCCTGGGTGCCAACTTGGACACAAACACCCAGATGGCCTATCTTACGCCAGAAAAACAGGGGCAACTAACTCAGTACTTCAAGATACTAGCAAATTGTACCAGGCTAACTGCAAGGAAAATCCTGCAGGCTCTGGGATTCATGGCATCTTGCATTCTTCTAATCCCATGTGCAAAGTTGCATATGAGGAAACTTCAATGGTACCTAAAAAACCTATGGTCTCAACACAGCCACAGTTTGGAAACAATAATACCACTAATTCCATGTTTACAAAAGGAATTTCTATGGTGGGCTCAAGCATGCCAAACAAACACAGGTCTACCATTCAGCAAACCTCAAGCAAATCAAGTCATCACAACAGACGCCTCAGACTACGCCTGGGGGGCACACATGACAGACAGGTGCATTCAGGGCAAATGGTCCCAAAAGGAAAAGCACCTTCACATCAATCAAAAGGAAATGCTAGCAGTGATAAATGCAATTACAGCTTTTAAGTACCTCCTGCATCCAGGGCAATTATTAATAAGAACAGACAACACCACAGTAATGTGGTACATAAACAAACAGGGAGGAACACATTCATACCCCCTGTGCAGGCTGGCCATGTCACTTTGGAACAGGGCTCTGGAATGGCAAATCGAGCTTCAAGCACAGTATGTGCCAGGTATGGAAAACACACTGGCAGACAATCTAAGCAGAAATATGACAGACCCTCACGAATGGAAGTTGCATCCTCAAGTGTTTACAAAGATAATCCAAGCCTGGGGAAGGCCAGACATAGATCTCTTTGCCTCCCACAAAAATCACCAATTGACAAAGTTCTGCTCAAGGACATTTCATCCAAAGGCCTGGAGAGTGGACGCCCTTTCTTTCAATTGGGCAGCACGGACAGTTTACGCCTTTCCACCTCTTCCTCTACTGAACAAGGTGCTTTTGAAAACAAGAGCAGACAGACCAAAGATGATACTGATTGCTCCAGACTGGCCAAGACAACACTGGTAAGGAGCCTAACACATTCTCCTCCCTGGACCCTACCTCTAATGCCTCTCCTTCTGACTCAGCACAGCTACAAAACTCTTCACAGTCATCTGAAAACACTCAATCTGGCTGCATGGAAAATTCCTTAACATCACAACAGACCCTACTCTCCAAGGAGGTACATGATGTCATTTTGGAAGCCAGAAGGCCATCTACTAGAAAAGCTTACTCCGCAAAATGGAAACGGTTTTGCGCTTGGAATGAGAAAAAGGACCAGGATCCTAGAAAACTGAATTTGCCTCAGATATTACAGTATCTAACTGAGCTGCTGAACAGTGGACTGTCATTCTCCTCCATTAAAATCCATGCCTCAGCCATTTCTGCAGAATACAACACTGATCCACCCTTATTCTCTCACCCACTCTTAAGACAGTTCCTCAGAGGGGCTAAGAATATAAGACCTCCAAGGAAACAACCAATCCCAGCCTGGGATCTTAATTACATACTGGAAAAATTAACATTGCCTCACTTTGAACCAGCTGCCTCAACAGATTTGCAATATTTGTCCTGGAAAACCACTTTCCTTCTGGCCATTACCTCAGCTCATAGGGTATCGGAACTACAAGCCCTCATGGCTGTGCAGCCCTTTCTCATCTTCCATCAGGACAGGGTTTCCCTACGAACCAACCCATCATTTATGCCTAAGGTAGTATCCAGGGTAGCTTTAAATCAGGCCATACACTTACCTACCTTTTACCCCAATCCTCAAAACAAAGGGGAAAGGCTGCTTCATTCCTTAGACATCCATAGACAGCTGCGTTACTATTTGGACAAAACAAAGCCGTTCAGGAAATCAGAACAACTCTTTGTGTCCTATGCTGTAGGAGCTCAAGGGAAGCCAATTTCCAAACAGACAATTTCAAAATGGATAGGCCACTGCATGCGTTTTGTTACTCCTTTCATGGTAAATCTGTGCCTACAGGCATCCGATCCCACTCCACAAGGGCCACAGCTACCTCTACAGCCTTCCTCAGAGGAGTTCCTACCAAAGATATTTTGGAGGCAGCCACTTGGAGTTTGGTGCATACCTTCACTAAACACTACCACCTACCTTTATACTCCAAAACAAGAGCAGGCTTTGCCACTGCCGTGTTGCAGGGCATTCTGGCTCCTCCTAATTCCACCTAGTGCCTACCACCCTGTGCATAGCTTTGGGATTCTACCCATCTGTAATGACTGTAGCTGTATGCACGATGAACATAGTACAGTTTTGTACCTACCATAAATGTAGATGTTTGAGTGCTAATACAGCTGCAGTCCAGGTTTCCCTCCCTCCTTCCCCTCTTGGTACAGGCCTAGTGGCGAACTCCTCCACAAACAACCTGTTTGGGTTATCCTTCTATGGTGTATTTGCTTGCAGCTACTGAATTTTGATTATATTGCATTGCATGACTATACATAGATATATAAATTATGTATTGCCTTCCTTCTGGGGGCACCCGACATCTGGGGCAAGAAAGACTGAAGAAAATAGCGTCGGCCGTGTCTTATATACCCCCTCTCGCACTGACGTCAGGGAAGAAGACGACAACAACCGACGCCGGACCTAGACTTTGGAATTCGGCCGACCGAGGACCCGCCTGACGGCAGGAGAACCCATCTGTAATGACTGCAGCTGTATTAGCACTCGAACATCTACATTTATGGTAGGTACAAAACTGTACTTTAAGGCAGAAGAGGTATTAAAGAAAATGGAGGATAAGGTAAAATCTATGCAAATGGTGAAGGATTTCTTACAGGTTCAGCCTCCTCGATATAGCAGAAATTGGCCAACTAAGAATTAGTCCTTTTCAGTTACAGACAGACCTCAAAGGGGCAGATACAGACGTCCAAGAGGTAGACGTCAACCACAAGGTCCTTACAGGCCTCGACAATGGGTTGCATCGGGCCAGAAAGAAGGGGAAGACAGGCCCCAACCATATAAAAAGCAGCCCCAATGACTTTCCACTACAGCTGCCAAACAACTTTCTCTTGGCAGCCCCCTTGGGAGGAAAACTGGCACTTTTCTATCACAATTGGCATATGATCACCAAAGACAAATGAGTTCTCAACATTGTATCTCAAGGTCACAGGTTCCACTTTCACACTCTGCCAAGGTTAAAAAGAATGCCAAATCTGCCACCAAATCAATGGGCAGAGGCTCAAAAACAAATTACAGCACTCATGGATATGAGAGCTATTCAAAAGGTACCACCACAGGAGCAAGGACAAGGATTTTACTCAAGACTCTTTCTGGTTCCCAGAAAGGACAAAGCCTGGAGACAATTCTGGATCTTTCTTCTCTAAACACTTACCTGGATGTTGCGAAATTCAAAATGTTGACACTACAGCAGCTTCTTCCCATGCTGGGCATGAAAGCTTGGCTCGTGACCTTTGGACCTCAAGGAGGCATATCTGCATGTCCTTATCAGACAAAACTGCAGAAGATACCTCAGATTCATAGCTGGTTCAATGCACTATCAATTCTCTGCACTGCCTTTTGGCTTATCTACTGCACCCAGGGTCTTCACAAAGTGCCTTGCACCAGTAATTGCATTTTGCAGACAGAAAGGAATTCAAATTTATTAGTACCTGGACGACTTCCTGATTCAAGCAGAGAGCAAGGACATTCTTTTAAAGCATCTGGCGTGTGTAAAAAAAGTTATTAAGTTGCCTGGGGTACACAGTAAACGAAAAGAAATCAAAACTAGTGCCCTCACAAGAGATAATATTCCTGGGTGCTAGCTTGAACACAACGGCCCAGGTGGCTTATCTCACGCCAGACAAGCAAGGACAACTGACTCAGTACTTTCAATTGATGGCAATAAAGACCCAACTCCCTGCAAGAAAAATTCTGCAGGCCTTGGGTTACATGGCATCTTGCATACTACTAATTCCATATGAGGAAACTACAACGGTACCTAAAGAATGTATGGTCTCAACACTGTCAAAATTTGGAAACCGTTATACCACTAATTCCTTGCCTTCAACAGGAGTTTCGACAGCCTTTTACTCAACCCACAGCCAGGCAAACACTGACAACAGATGCATCGGATTACGCCTGGGGAGCACACATGGCAGACAAATGTATTCAGGGCAAGTGGCCTGCAGAACAAAGGCATCTTCACATCAATCAAAAAGAGATGCTAGCTGTACAAAATGCCCTTATAGCTTTCAAGGACCTGCTGCATCCAGGACAACTACTACTAAAGACAGACAACACCACAGTTATGTGGTACATAAACAAGCAAAGGGGCACTCACTCCTTCTCCCTCTGCAGACAAACCATGACCTTGTGGAACACCGCTCTAAATTATCAAGTTCATCTGCAAGCACAATTCCTGCCAGGAGAGAAAAACACACTGGCAGGTGACTTAAGCAGAAACATCATGGATCCCCATGAATGGGAATTGAATCCACAAATATTCAGAATGATAACACAGAAATGGTGAAGCCGGACATAGATCTGTTTGCATCCCCAATGAACTGCCAACTACAGAAATTCTGCACAAGGAGTTACCATCCTCAAGTATGGAAAGTGGATGCCGTCTCATTCAGCTGGAAAAACCGACAAGTATACGCTTTCCTGCCACTACCTCTCCTGCCAAAGGTACTCATAAAAGCCAGGCAAGAAGAGCCAAAGATTATCCTGATTGCACCAGACTGGCCATGCCAGCACTGGTACCCAATCTTAAAGAACTTAACACAAGGACCACCCTGGATTTTGCCTCAAATCCCACATCTGCTGACTCAGCACAACAATCAGATACTACACAGCCAGCTAAAGACCTTAAACCTAGCTGCATGGAAGATTCCTAAGTCAAGCAAACAATACCTCTCTCCAAAGGTGTTATGGATGTCATTCTGGAGGCCAGAAGGCCTAGTACCAGGAAAGCCTATTCGGATAAATGGAAGAGATTCTGTGCCGGGTACCAGGCTCACAGCCTTGACCCTCTTGTCCCAAACATTCCTCAGATACTACAATATTTAACTGAGATGCTGGACAAAGGTCTCTCCTTCTCATCCATCAAGATCCACGCCTCTGCCATCTCTGCTCATTACAACACGGATCCATCAATTTTCTCTAATCCTTTGCTAAGACAGTACCTCGGAGGGGCTAAAAACATAAGACCGCCCCGTAGAGCACCTACTCCAACTTGGGACCTCAACTTTGTTTTGGAAAAATTAACTTTACCTCCTTTTGAGCCAGCTAACACAGCAGAATTAAAATATATCTCTTGGAAACCTGCTCTGCTCCTGGCAATAACATCAGCACGAAGAGTTTCAGAATTACAGACACTAATGGCAGTGGAACCTTTTCTCATTTTCCACCAGGACAGGGTGTCTTTAAGAAGTAACCCTACGTTTATGCCAAAGGTGGTATCCAATGTGGCTCTAAACCAAACTATTCACTTGCCAACTTTTTATCCAAAACCACAGAATAAAGGGGAGAGACTACTGCATTCTTTGGACATTCACAGGCAGTTACACTTCTACTTAAACCAAAGCTTTCAGAAAATCTGAGCAATTATTGGTAGCATATGCTGCAGGAGCACAGGGAAAAGCCATTTCAAAACAGACTATTTCAAAATGGATAGGACATTGTATATGTTTCTGCTATAGACACCATGGAAAACCTGTACCTAGCAGCATTAGATCTCACTCCACCAGGGCAACAGCCACTTCAACTGCCTACCTCAGAGGAGTACCTACCAAGGATATTTTGGAAGCAGCAACTTGGAGTTCTGTACATACCTTCACCAAGCATTACCTTCTGCCTCTCTACTCTAAATCCAGAGCTGGCTTCACCACTGCAGTGCTGCAGGGCCTTATAGCCACCCCTAATGCCTTATAGAACCAGCCACCCTACCTCAGCTTTGGGATTCTACCCAAGTGTAATGACTGCAGTAGTGTAACACGATGAACATAGTACAGTTTTGTACCTACCATAAATGTAGATGTTCGAGTGTATACACTGCTGCAGTCCAGGTTACCCTCCCTCCTTCCCCTCTTACTTGCTGGTACGTACCTATGTCTTCTACCCTTTACTACCTATGGGGAGTATTTGCTGGTAGCTGAAAGATGTTGTTTGCTTTTCTTATGTATGTTTTATTAGCAATTTGAATTGCCTACCTATTTGGGGGCACCTGAGATCTGGGGCAAGAAAAACTGAAGAAAATGGCGTCGGCTGCATCTTATATACCCCTGTTGCACTGACATCAGGGAGGAGGCGACAGCAACCAACGCCGGACCAAGACTTTGAAACTCGGGACGACTGGGGAACCGCCTGACAGCAGGATAACCCAAGTGTAAATACAGCAGCAGTGTATACACTCGAACATCTACATTTATGGTAGGTACAAAACTGTACTTTCTATAACTATCATTAATCAATTGGTTGATAAGACTGGAAAACCTCAAAGCTGGATCTACTCATGTACCCAGGTCCTTAAATGAATCTACAGTTTCAATCACTTTGTGCTCTATTAAATATTCACCTTTCATTTTATGTCTCTCAAATCTCATAGGCTTAGTTTTTGATGCATTTATCAGCATATTATTCTCCTGTGCCCAAATGGTCAATTTATTCAAGTTCTGTTGAAGACATGCCCTGTCTGTAACACATGTAATCAGTTTACCTAGTTTCAAGTCATCTGCATACAGACTGCAGAATACATCAGATGAAAAAGATGTATCAAAAGGATACAGTCTAAACAAGTATGGGACTAGGACAGAGCCCTGTGGGACACCTTGACTGTAACCAAGAATTTCACCTGTCCAGTTGCTGTATGATACTTGCCACGTCCTATTTGTAAGCCATGCAGCTGTCTGTCTTATCAAGAGTACATCAATACCTAGTTGTTCTAATTTATTGATCAGTGTTTTGTGTATGACCCTGACAAATGCTGACGTTAAATCTATATAAATTAAGCCGCAGCACAATTTTTCATTCATAGCTGTTATTATATTGTTAAAGAACATTGTGTTACAGGTGGTAGTAGATCTGTTTTTAACATATGAGTGCTGATGTATGGTTTCAAGTCCCAACATTTCCAGTTCTGTCACTAACTTAGCAAATATTGTCGCCATTATTTTTCTACAGCATGAAAGTAGATGTAAGGATCTGTATGACTCTGGGTTTGTCCTACTCCCCTTTCCCTTAGAAACAGGTTTAATAAGTGCATGTCTCCAGTCTTGAGGGGTCTCTTCATATCTATACGACCTAGTAAATTTATAGATATAATGGTACTGTAAGTTGTCAGATCATTATTACTAATTGTAGTTGTGCTTTGTTTGGATCCAGTTTGCATAGTTTGTTTTCAGTATAATCTAATTTAATTTCAGTGTCTGAGTTTAGCTGGAATTCCACTAGAACACTTTATCTCCCCCTTTGTGGAGCCAAACTGTTTTGCATAGGATTTTCTGTAATCTGTTCTGTCTGAAAATTAAATTTTAGAATCTACAAAGAGTTTATCAATTTGTGCGTCTGTACTCCTAAGTCTTGTGTATCTATATTTAAAGTGATTTCCTATAATTCTGAATATCTTTATATAAATTTTCTTCAAAGTTTTCTTGAGCTTGTCTCACACTGTGCTTAATTTGTTTGTTCCGCATGTTTATTTTAGTTTTCAAAGTTGTTCAACCTCTTTTCCATTTCTTATATTTTTTGTCTCTCATCTTAATCAAGAGTCTTAGTCTTATGGAAATATATTCCCCTGATGTTGTGTGCCCAGATCCTAATGTTAAACATTTGTTTGATTTTTTTTTTTTTTTTTTTGCATTCAAACAATTTCTCTTTCAAAACTTTCCACATTCCTGAAGCAGTTTTTCTACTGAACACATTACTCCAGTTAGTTTTACATAGTGACTGTTTTGCTTCCATATAATCTGTTATTAATTTTGTATGCATTGGTTTAGATTTCATTTTGGCAGAATCGTCTAGCAAAAAATTAACCTTTATAATCCCTTGATCACTGCACATCAACAGTGGTAAAACTTGGCATGAAGTAACAGTAGTTTTTTAGGAACACAAACAAAGTCTAGAATGTTCCATTCCCTGGTAATATTTTTTACAATTCAATGTAATTGTTCCTGCACAGACGTGAATAATTCCTTTGCTAATGTTGTTGAATTAGTATAATTCCAGTCTGTTTCTGGTAAATTTAAGTCCCCAGCAGCTGTTATTCTTCCCTTTTGTGTTTTGCGCATGAAATGTCTGAATTCCTCTAGGACATCAGCACTTGACTTTGGTGGTTTATACATGCCAATAATTATAGTATGTTCCAGGGTTGTCTTTATTGTGACAGTTACACAATCTGTAGTATTCTTGTTGCCACTGAACATGTAATAATAACAGGTCTCAACTATATTTAACCCACATCATAACACCTATACCTGATTTTTTGTTAGAATGTCTGTTACAGTAACAACATTTATACCCTGACAGAACTGGTTTTCAATCATTGTTTTTAACCACGTTTCACAAACAGTAACGACAATAGCCTTGTGGGAATGTAGCAAATTTTCCTATAAAAACTTTATTATTATTAGTACTCTAGTGTTAACAACCATCTAAGATGCTTCAAATGTGAACTATTAAATTTTTCAGCTGGCAAATATCCTGCCTTGTGTTTGTGAAATATTGCAAAATATCTGCTGCAAAAATTCTCTTCCCTGGTCTTGACAAGTGCATGCCATCCTGTCTGAACACTTGTGTGCCCCAAATTAGGCCCGGATGCTCTACACATTTCCATTTTTAAAATGGGACGTTTTTTCATTTTGGTATTTACCCAAATATCTTCTCATTCACGGTGACATGACTCTCCTTTCTATGGGTGCAAAAAAGCAAAGTCTTTCGGCTTTTCCCAGTTAGGGGTCACCACAGCAGGTCACTGATTCCCAGATTGATTGGCATTGGTGTTTTTACGGTGTTGAGTTGCCACCTCAGCGCCCAACCTTCACAGAAGGCACAGACATACACACACACACACACACACACACCTACCTGCATGTCTTTAAAACTTACTCAACCGCCAGGAGGACATGTATACTCTGCACAGAAGGTGCTCCAACCGAGAATCAAACCGGAGAATCTCTTGCTGTGAGGAAACAACGCTAACCGCTGAACCACTCCAGCTGCTCTTCTTTCTAAGTATGATTTGTGAAAAATACATCTTATCGTCTATACAAGTTATTCTATGCTGTCTAAGAGGGCTGTATGTTCCTTATTAAGAGTCAGTTATTCCTTGTGGTTGAGATCATTTATACCGACATGAATAAAAACAGATCCATACTTCCTTACATTAAGGCACTCTAAGACCTGCCTCACATCCTCTGTTTTCTGCTCCGGGCAAGCTTAATGTTATTCGATGTTCATTAGCTTCTCTGCAAATGTAAGTATCAGTTCCTCTAATAACTGAATCTCCAATTACAAGAATATCTTCTGACAAGAGCTAAAGAATCTTCAACTTCTAATTCAGTAATATCTGCTGTGTCAGTTGTTACAAATAAATGATCATCATCATTAGTCTTATTAATCCCACTGTTCTCATTACTTATTACATTTGTAAGTGTACAATTCTCATCTAGCTGGCTTGGTACATTCACAGCTTGAGCCATGTTGTCAGCATCTGTCGTTTTCCTGTTTTTTTTTTTTTTTTTTTTTTTTATTTCTTACAGTAATGTTCTTCAGTCCTTCCATGTTCAATTTTGATTTCTTCCTTTTCACCTGCCCCTTGCCTCTTTTTCCTGACTTCTCTTTTGGAAAAGCTATGCCTTTTTCTGTAGACTTAAGGTGTTTTTTTTAGTATATGTTCTCTCTGTTTTACAGGCATCTATCAGTTTCTTTTTCTACATTATTTGTTGTGAACTTATGCCTTTCTTTTTTTTTTTCTTCTATATGATCTGAAACCTCAGACTGATGAATACTTATATCCAGAATTCCAAAGTTGTCAGTGGCATTATCTTGTTTTAAAGAGGTTGACTGGTCTTTACAGACAGTAGGCACATCCTTTCCTAAATGTGTTCTATTTGCTGTTTCCCTAACATTATTTATCTCATCAATCTAGTCATAAAGTCCTTCTTTAGCTATGTCAAGAATCTAAGTGGCAATGCTCAGATCTGCTCGGAGTTGGTGCAGAATGGCACAAAATACATTGAAACGACCGATATCGCCAACATCCTGGCAGACAGGTTCAGCGCAAACTTCACCCCCTCTCACCCCCAAAAGGGCCCATAACCATACCAGAAGAATGTTGAGTCCCTGAAATCACAGACATTCAAGTTAAAACAGCCCTCTCTAAAGCCAAAAATACAGCATCAATGGGACCGGACAGTGTCCCAGGCTGCGTCCTACATGAGCTCAAAGACTAACTAACCCCTCACCTAAACACACTGTTCAAACTCAGCTTCTCCACAGGCTACATACCCATAGAGTGGTGCACAGCAACGGTTATTTCACTCCACAAAGGTGGAGCCACAACAGACCCCAGGAACTATCGCCCTATAAGCCTGACTAGCTTGGTCTGCAAGGCTATGGAGCGCATCGTCATGGAACTCAGTAAGAGAGACATTGGGAACCTCCAAACACTGGACTCTACCCATTTCGGCTTTGTTAAGAGCAGATCATGCCTCCTAAACCTGGTGGACTTCTTTGAGACAGTTGCCAAGGCTATAGATGAGGGAAAGGTGGTACACACAGCCTACCTAGACCTCGCTAAGGCCTTCGACACCATTCCCCATTCTGGTATTATAGACAAGCTCACCAACCTGAACATAAACCCCTACATCACAGGATGGGTTGCCACCTGGTTCATAGACAGAACCCACATGGTGAGAGTTGCGGGAGCTAGGTCCGACTCTAAACCAGTTACAAGTGGCGTTCCCCACGGCTCAGTCCTAGGACCCCTCCTGTTTGGCATATACTTCTCAGAGGTACAGGCAAGCACAGGAGGACTATGGCTGACCAAGTTTGCAGATGACTGCAAACTAGGGGCTATAATTGACTCTCTGGTTGACACAGACATCCTCCAAAAGGGTCTCACTGAGACTGATACCTGGTGTCAAAATCATGGCCTCAAGCTAAATGCCAAAAAGTGCATAGTCATCCCCTTTGGAAAAAACAAAGTACCCACAAACTACCACATAGGTGGTAGTCCCCTAAATATGGAAGATGTAATAAGGGATTGGGGACCCAAGTAGATAGTAATCTCACCTTTGGTAATCACATTGCCAAAGTGGTTAGAAAATCCTTCTACATGGCAATTGTGCCCCTCTACTCATCACTCATCAGACCCATCATAGAGTACAACTCACCATTTGGGATGTACTTACAAGACACTTGCAACAGCTGGTAAGACCACAGAAGCACCTCACCAAGAGGATCAGTGGCCTCAAACAGATGCCCTATGCAGCTCGACTGAAGAAACTCCAGCTGTACTCTGTTGCATACCGCCTATTCAGAGGTGATCTCTGCCTGACATACAAGGCCATGTCCAACCCAGAATTGATGGACATACTCCACCTAAAGAAAACCTTATCCCCTCGAGCCACACGCTCTAAGGATCTAAACCTCACCACAACAATAAATAGGATGTGCTGGAGGTATAGATTCCTGTCCCAGAGACTTCCCATGCTTTGGAACAAGATCCCAATCTACATTAGGCAGAGCTCCTTGCTAACACTCTTCAAAAGACACCTTGATGAGTGGATGGGAAACAGAAAGTTTACCCCGGGGATCACTTCAGTGGCTCTGCTGGACAGAGGCACAGGGAACTAATAAAGGGGCCGGCAAAAGCCAACACATTCTGGCTAGGCTTATAAATGCCTTCGGGCAGATAGCCTAGTACCTACCTATGAACCTAAATATATATAACAACAGATGTCATTCTATATCACTGTTGCAATATTCTTAACATTATGAATCTTCTGCCCAGGGCAGTCCAATATTCGGCCAGTATACCAAAGCCTAATTATTTTGTCTGTGCTACACATCACACATAAGCTCCCCACACAGAACTTAGGGCATAAAAGTGGTGTACAGATGCAATTACCCAGAACTTATTTGCCTCAAGTCTGAATACCTTTATTGCTCATTGGTCTGAATGCCGTGTTGCTGTGCCAAATACCTAGCTATTAGATAAGTACCCGTTTTTTTTTTTTTTTTTTCTCTTTGGTCTTGTATTTTAATTTTGCTTACCTAGAGTACATGTCATCCAAGAAGGGAAGATGTCAGTGTTGGAGGCAGAATCCCCATAAAGATTATCACAAAACAGCATCTCTTTTGCTTGGGTGCTTCCCACTTCCATACCTCTTGTAGTATCTGTCAGGCGTTCATGCCTAAGACACTCAAGCTGTTTGTCTTCCCTGGCAATTTGTCTTGAAAACCGACTCCTTTAACAGGTTGCTCAGAGTAACTTTGCAGAATCCTTTAACCCTGAGATACTTCTGCTAGGTAAAAAGGCCAAGAAGTCTCAGATTCTTTAGCTGTCCAGCCATCACTGGACGTCCCTGTAGAAGTGGGTAATAGCTCTGTAGGCCATTCGGCATCTACATTGGATTCTTGTGTTCCAGTTCCATCGGAGGCCAGCATGGATCTGTCTTTTCATACGTCCTCTGAGGCTTTGCAGGTGCCTGCCCTGAATGTCAAGGGGAACCACTGTTGATTATTTTGAAGGATCCTAGAGAGATTCTGCGGATATTGGTCAGGGAGGAGGTTCCAGGTTCTCTTATTCAATCTTGCTAAGGATCAGAAACTCCGGTATTTGTTAGGGCTGACATCCCTTCCAAGAAAAAACAAAAAACAAAGCATGTTTTGGTCCATCTTAAAGATCCTCAAAGGGAATGGCAAGAGTTTGCTTGGGTTTGTTTTTGGCCTTGATGCCTCCTCAAGGGCTTTCAGTGCCTGCTCCTACTTGAACCTCCACCCCTTCTAAGTGGCTTAGTGTGCCAGATTACTCAGATGAGGATTCAGTGTCTGATGAGGGTTTTTTGTCCTGATCTACATAGATGTCTTTTACTGTGGCTTATGGTTCTGATGAGGATGAGTCTGTTGGCCTTAAGTCTCCTTTAGAGGAATTGTCCTTTGGGAACACAATTGCTAGGATGATGAAATACTTTAAATGGGATTCTTCTCAAGTGTCTGATATTCAGAGAAGATGATACGAGTTGCTTCAGATGTATACTTCTAAACTGTCTGCTTCTAAGAAGCCTGATGGGTTTTATAATGTTCCTGAGGATGTCCGTTTTTATTCGCATGCCCTTCTGCTGATCCTGCTGTGGTGTCAGTCTGTTTTGACAAATCTTCTAAGCTCTTGCCCTCTTCCAAACTTTGTCTTCTAATAAGAATAGTAGGACAATGGAGAGGACTGGTAAGGAAGTTTACACTGCTTCTAATTTGGCTTACCAGAGCCATTTGACCAGGTAGTCTCTGGCCTTGACTGCTCAGGGTTGTCAGGTTATTTCTGATGTCCCAGATTCTGAAAGCAAATCCTCTGCCTTATCTGTTTATGTTCTCCTTCTCAAGTAGCTTGCTACTCTATTTTGTGTAGCTATGATGCTACTGATGCTTCTTCCAGGGCTGCAGCTTTTGGGTCTGTCATGATGCTTCTCTCCAGTTTTTGCCAGAGGACAATAAGACCAAGTTGTTGGATACTCCTTTGGATAATAGACATCTTTTTGGAACTGCTGCTGACCAGTTTGTCTGTTCAAAAGAAAGGCAAAGTCTTGTAGAACCTTAAACTTATTTTTGTCTCTCCTATCACTAAGTTCTAGGGAAATTATCCTTCTAGATCTGCTTTTGTTCACAGGCAACACCACCAGGCCTGCAAGGGCAGGAAGGATGGTAGGTGGGCCCTTTCTGCTAAGGCTTCTCAGATTTCTATGGCCCAAAGGCCTCCTTTATCTGATAAGCCTGCTTCTCTTTGGCAGTCCCCCCCTCCCTTCTGTGCACTTTAAATTACATCATCAGGGTAATTTGATCCTGTTAAAAGGTTGTGTTTTGGAACAAGTAGGGATGAAATTGGGGGAACATACCACCCTTGAAGATAAATTACCATATAAAGAAGCCCTTTGTATTTTGAGGTACAAAACGTTGGCACCTGTGGAAGGTTAAACAATGAATGCAACTGGAAATATCTTATTAATTGTGCTAATTAATCTATTAAGCTTGTTAGAATTTTAATGTGGCAGATAAATATTGTGAGTTTTTGTATTGTGCGTTTTTACTCCTTGAATGCAAACTTGCTGAGGCAATAGAGAGGTGATTAAATATTTTGTTCTTATATTGGGTCTGTGGCTGTTATTTGTTATTTTTTATTTTTGCTTTCTTTCTGAGTGTGGTTTTGGTATCTCTCCTTCCTTGTCTGAAGAAGGAATTTGAGTGGTGGATTCAACAGGTTGCCCTCAACCCAGGTCTGCACTTTCAGCCTCCAGTCCCTTCTCAAGAACTATTCACTTAAGCCTCAGACATAGGATGGGACTTCATTTGATCACCTGAAAATCCAGGGTCTGTGCCCCCATCAGAACTCAAACCATAACAATATCAAGGAGGTGAGAACTCTGACCCTTCAAGCATTTCACCCCAGTTTCTGTCAAGGCCCCTTGAAGGTGTGCACAGACAACACTACAGTGATATGATATGTCAGTAAGCATGGAGGCACAAAATCTTACCTCCTTTGCAGGATGGGTCTTCAGGCATGGGAGGTGGCTCTCAGCAGTTAACCCTTCAGGTAGTGTATATTCCTTCAGAGCACAGTCTAGTGGTGGATTCTCTGAGCAGGTCCAAAAGACAGACTCACTGATAGATGCTTCACAGAGACATGTTTCTGGACATTATCCATTGCTAGGGTATTCCTTGGGTAGATCTTTTTGCCCCCACCCCCACCCCCAAACATGCAGCTCCCTCTCTTCTGTTCCAGAGTGCCATGCCATCTGGCATGGAAGTTGGATGCCCTTTCTTTTCCTTGGAAAGGGATGCTTCTTCATGCTTTCATTTCTCTTCCTCTACTTCCAAAAGTCCTGCTGAAGATTCATCTGGATTCTCCAAAAATCTTGCTAGTGACTCTCTTTTGGCCAAGACAGCACTGCTCCCCCCCCCCATTAATGCATTTGGCCAAGGGCAATCACCACAAATTACCTCACCAGTTTGACCTGCTTACACAGGACATAGGATCTCTCACTTGTCCACTCTTCAATTGATACTGTGGGTGATAGGGTTTTGATCCTTTTTTAGGTACCTTTTTTGAGGATGTGCTCAGTGTTTTACAAGAGGCAAGGAAATCCTCAACCAGAAAATCTTATGTCCAAATGGAAAAGAGTTTCTGTATGGTGGCATGCTTTTAACCAGGACCCTTTTTTCAGCGGGGGGTACCTTTGGTCCTCTGTTATTTGTGCGAGCTGCTCCAGTTTGGCCTGGCATATTCTGTGAAGGACCATTTGTCAGCCATTTCTGCTAGTCTGCCCATGAGTCCTCCTTTGGCTTCTCACTTTGAGTTTAAACGATTTCTTAAAGGCATCCTACTTATTAGGCTTCCAAGGAAACCTATTCTTCTTCCCTGGGACTTTAATTTTGTTTTGGAAAAATTGATTCAGACTCCTCCTGAGCCCGCAGATTCTGCTTCTTTGCAACATTGTACTTGGAAGACTGTTTTATTGCTGGCTCTCTGAGCTCCAGGCCTTTATGGTCATTCCTCCTTTTTTCGTTTTTCACAGTGTCAGGGTGTCCCTTAGTACTAATCTTCCTTTCATGCACAAGGTAGTGAGTGAGTTGTCCTTGAATCAGTCAGTACAACTCCCTTCCTTTTTCTCTTTTCAGTCTGCTAGTGAGAGAGTCTTGCATACCTTGGTTTTGAACAGACAGCTGAGGTACTATTTGGATAAAACTAAGGTCAGTCATAAGTCTGATCATCTTTTTGTTTCCTTTCATCCAAGGACCATTGGGGCTAGCTGTCTCTAAGCAAATCATGTCCTCCTAGATGTCTAAGGCCATTTCTTTTCATTGTACTTTTCTTGGCAAATCTTTCTCTACTTCTGTTAGAGTGCATTCCACTAGGACTGTTTGCTTCTTCTGGTGCTTTCTTCAAGGAGTTGGACACCAATTCCATCTTTGAAGTTGCTACTTGGTCTTCAGTGCATACCTTTACTAAGCATTGCAAATTGGATATGGTTTCTAGGGCCAGAGCAGGTTTTACTAGAACCATTTTATATGGTTTTGTTGAGAGCTGTTCTCAGCCTTTCACCTCTGAGTCTGTTTCTTGAACTTTTTTACTCTCCCTAATGTTAGTAATACTGCAACAGTGATATAGAAGGACATAGTACAGTTATGTAAAATATCACTATAACAGTAAATGTCCTCCTCTTCACTGTTGCAGAATTCACTCCCTCCCTCCAATCCCCTCTTGTTTTATTCTGTTTTTTGGTCCAGATTCCCATTTGGCTGATGGTCTCCTCTCCCCTTTTTCTTTTGCATTTTTTCCTTGTGGATGTGCTTGGACTCCTTTGCCCTATAGAGACTGTTCTCTTCTTGGGCAATTCAGTTCTGGGTAGCTGCGTTTGTATGTCACTTTTAAAACCTACGTTCTGTGTGGGGACCATATGTGTGATATATGGTGCATACAAGTTTATTAGGCTTTGGTATACTGACCAAACACTGGGCTGGAGATCCCTAACGTTAAGAATATTGCAACAGTGAAGAGAAGGACATCTACAGTTATGGTAAGATGTTACACAACTGTACTTTCTCCAAGCCACGAAAATTGCACAAGTGCAATTGTCATCAGTAAGTCTAGATTTACTACTAGTAATGGTAAGCAAATCATCCACTTTTGACATGAAGAACATAGTTCACCAGTGTTATCATGGGTTACCTTTAACTACACATAGTATTTATTGCACTGTACAAGATATTTGTGCTTTATCAAATCATTAGTGGCATACGCATTTAAGAAATACATATTCAGCTGCAAATGACTACAAAATTCTAAAAAAAAAAAAGGAAATAATAATAATTATGCAATAACCCACGTCCCCGTGACCAAACCACACCAACCGTGGGTAAATCCAGCATTACCCACACCCAGAAGTGGGTTATTGCTATTATACAATGACATAAATTAAGAAAAAAAAACGTACTTTTCTTAAATAATGGCATTGTATAATGCCTCCGTGCTGCCCTTCCGCAGCTGTCTGGTATTCTGAGGCAGTTCTGATGTACTGCACATGCGTATGCTTACGCAGTACATCAGAGCTGTGGGTGGAAGCAACAGAGAAAGCAAGATCTCCGTTGCTTTTTACAAAGTGTCTCACTATGTTAAAGGAGTTTAACATGGCGAGACAGCTTTAAAAAAAGCAATGGAGAAAGAAAGATCTCCATTACTTTTTTAAAGCTGTCTCACTATGTTAAATTCCTTTAACATAGCGAGACAGTTTCTAAAAAGCAACGGAGATCTTGTGTTCTCCGTTGCTGTAAAAAAAATAAATAAAAAAGACTTATGCTAATGGAAAAAGTCCGGGCGACCGGACCTTTTTCCATTAGTATAAGTCTGATTTACAACGTGCACGCTGACCAATCAGCGTGCACGTTTTGGAATATTAATGTGGGAGTCGTTGTATAATCAGATTTAATTAACCACAGAATTCAACAAGAACTAAATCAACTTCTGTGAGAAAACTAACACAAACAGTCTACAACTAAATATTAAACTAAGTGCAGTAAAGTTGTTGCTCTGACTATACAAGTTGTGAAAGTCGCACAAAAGCTGGGAATTCCTTTACATCGTTCGCAGTCACACCTCTTTTTAACACTAAAAATCAGTAAATCACAGACCAATACATTATTGTTTAGATAATCTCTGGATTGTTCTGTCTCTAGTTGTGTGAATTTATAGCTGACTAAGCCACTCTAAAACCTATCCCTTTCTAAAAACTAACAGTGAAAGTTAAAGATAAAACAACAAAGTATAAATCAAAGTAAATCTTCTCATCTGCAAGCTGTCCCCTTTTTTGTACAAAATGTGATAAATTATGGTAAAAAATAACATATGCATTCAAATAAAGACTTCTCTTGCTATGCTGCTACATAGATCAATAGCAAACCAGTACAGGGTGGCTACGATCACCTTTGGATTCAGAGTTTCTTACTTCTGGTTATTAAGAAAATGCTGCTTCTATTATTTTTAAGTGAATTAGGGTCATATTTAAAAATAATTCATACTTTTGGTCTTTTGTCTCCTCATTACTTTTGGCTTTGTCCACATTTCTTGAGCAAAGGATTTGAGAGACATTTAGTATCAGATGCCCAGAAAATGTGCATTGATCCTCTGAGTTGAAGTCTCCTAAACCACTGGGAACTTCTCCACTTCCAGAGGCTTTTCTGGGTACTTTTCTAGTGACATTCATGTTCATAGGAAGTCAGACGAGTTGTACAAAGCTCAGGATTTCACATATCTCTACAAGAACCCCATTGCAGATCCAGCTGTGATGTCCCTTTAAAGCCAAGAAAAGGTCCAAACTGTTTTTAAACTCTTATTGACTTTTCTTGTAGTCATTCCCTAGATTCTGCCCTCCCACTTACTAGAAAGTGGGAGGGTCGAATCTAGGGAAGGACTACAAGGCAGCAACTCAAGACTGCAGAGCTCTCAGTTCTCGTGCCCATGTGATAAAGTATCAGACAAACTCTTAAAGGTATGAGCTTGTTAACTGAACTCTTTGAAAGTAGTAGTCTTGTGAATACTGCTACACATTACAAGTATTTGTTAAACTTCTGTAAAATTAATATTAGATATGTGAACTTTTGGTAAACTGTAATGCAAATAGCACATTGGAAATGGTCTACTGGTATTTACATCAGTATTAATAAAGTTGTTTGCTAAAGGTATAGGCTCCATTTTCCCTCAAGGCAAATTTTCTAAAGGATTCGTACATTGCCAGGAGGTCCCTACTATAGGGATCAAAACAAGAGGCTGTAGAGAATGAATAGCAAAGGGAGAAGACACAGGTTCCTATTCCATGATCTTCCTGGTGCCCAGGAGAGATGGTCCCTGGAAACGTGTTCTAGACTTTTCATGACAAAGCAAATTCTTGAAAGTGCGAACATTTAGAATGTTAACACTGCATGCCTTCCTACCCCCTGCTATCTTTCCCCAAGCTGTGATGGTTGCCCTGAATTTTTAAGGATGGCTATGTCTCTTTCTCCGTTCATATGAACCACATGTGCTTTGTCAAGTTTGAAGTTTTAGGCTGTCACTTACCCCTTTACCTATTTGTCTTTTGGATAGACTTTGCTCTGTAGAACTTCACCAAATGCATTCCTCCATTTAATACCCATTACTGAACAAAAGGCATTCATATATACTCTTATTTGGATGATTGTCTCATCCAGGGCTAGAGAGAGCACTCATCTTATACCCTTGATTGTTTCCGGGAACTGGGGCTCTCTGTTATCCTCCCCAAGTCCAGTCTGAACCCTTCCAAAACAATGGTGCTCTTGTGGGGATCTGCTACATTCTGCAAGTTAGAAGGTGTTCTTGGCTCAGAACAAGGTGGCAATTATTTCCTGAACATGGTTCAAAACAACTCGTTATCTGCAGGGGAGTACCATTGCTTTCTAGGATACAAGGTCTTCACAATCTTCATAGTCCTCCTAACAAGATTTCATATAAGGAAACTGCCTTGGGGGTATTTAAGATCAGCACATTCAGTGCTTAGAAGAGATGATCCCCATGCTACATTTTAAAAAGCAGGAACTTGGGTGATTGGCCCTTCAGGCTCAAAAGAATCAGGAGCTGCCTCTCAAGCAGTCACCAAAGAACCAGACTCTGATCACAGATGGCTCAGATAGTCTAGGGAGCCCTGTCTATGAACTAGAGGGTTCAAGGCCTATGGGACAACATTCAGCTCATGATGAACATCAAGATCAAGGGCATGCTGGCAGTGATTCAAGTTGCTAGGGTCCACAAGCCACTTGAAAACCAGGGGTCCAGTTTTTGATAATAGCACTCTGATGATGTGGTACATGAATAGATGGGAATGGACTCACTGCTATCTCCTTTGCAGGCCTCACAGTCAGACATGCACCTAAGGGCCTCTTGCAGTCCATCCTGGCAGAGTACCCTGGCGAATCAGCTAAGCAGAACGAAGTCAGATACTCAGGAGTCCGTGCTGGACAAGGGATGTATTCCTTTTAATAGCCCATAAATGGGGTGTACCAAAGATAAACTGTTTGCTTGTCTGAGCAGCATACGGTTGAAAATAAGCTATGCAGAGCTACACACACACACACACACACACACACACACACACACACACACACACACACACACACACTGCATATTTTCTCCTTCATGTTGTCAGTTCTGTTTCTTTATGCCTTCCATTTGATCCTCCTCATCCCTGGGGTGATAGAAAAGGTGAATAAAGAGAGGGCAAATATGCTCGTAATACCCATATACCCTTTTGACTGAAGCAACATTGGTTCTCCAGCCTAATAGAGATGGCAGGAGTGGTCTGTCATTTCAAGGAATGTTCATTTCATTGAATCCCAAGTGGTCAAAGCCATTTGACTGAAGACTCATTTGATAGTGTAGAGAGTACGGGATGGTGTAATTTCTTATCACCAGAGTTATTGAGGAAGTAAGTCTGGCAGGGTATATGGTAATGGCAGTAATCAGCATCATGTTGTTCCTCCAGATCTGTAGAAGTTTGTGTTTGTGCTCCAGCACTGATTCAATTTGTGTGGTGTTTTTCTTTTGTGTGTGGTTGTGCAACCATGGAGTTGTTATACATATGGGTGTATGGGGGTGCAATCCCTGCCCCGCAAAAACATTTTTAGGATATATTTATTGCAGACAAGGTTTTCAATGAAATGAGTTTTCAGTCAAATTAATTTCACTGTTTGTGACTCAGTGAGATGAACATTAAATGAAATGACATAGACCCAGCAGGAGATAGTATTTTCCACAACATTTAAACCACCTCCTTCATACACCCACACCTGTGAATGCTTGGAGTAACAACATGGATGACCTGACCTTGCTAGTTTTTAGGCACTTTTTCTCTCAGAAGACATGGTACATGTAATGTCGGTAATTTCCTAATGAAAGTCTTAACTAGCCAGGTAGAATGCATTTTGTTTTTGTTGCTAAAAGTAGAATCAGGACTACAGTTTAGCTCAAGTGTCACTGTCAGAACTGTACCAGTCAAGGTTTGCTTGTGCCTTAGTGAAGATGCATTTGTCAGTCATTTCAGCATGCATGCATACCTGTACTTGCTTTAGATTAGCCAGTTGATTAAGAGGGTGATGCATCTAAGGCAACACTTACCCTATCTGTGAGGCACTAATTTTGTATTAGAAAAGCTGACCTGAGCTCTCTTTGAACCAGCTGTGTTTGGAGCCATTAAGCTTATGACAGGTCAAATAAAGTACCACTTTGGCTACCTTTAAGGCTAGTCTTGTGATTGAATAGGCAAAGACAAATTTATGCCAGTGTTATCATGTGTAGCCATGCTCAGTTGTGACGTGAGCAGTTCCAGGTGCTTGAAAAGGGTGGTATGGTAAGAACTTTTAAGTGTGTTTTCTTAAAAGTTTATACAGCTCGGCATCTTATGGTTCCTATGAAGGCAGGTGTTTTACTAGCAGTTAAATTAACCACAAGGATCTCGAGTTACAAGCGTAAAATAACCTGCCTCATCTTCCACAAAGATAGGGTCAGCATATGTACAAATCATTCCTTTATGCCTAAGGCTGTCACTGATGTATCTGTGAACATATCTGTAGAGTTAACTCTCTTCCTTCCTAACTTACAGAACAAAGGCTAGAGAATGCTTCATTCCATAGCTATGCATATGCAGCTGAAATAGTACCTTGGTAGTAACAAAAACATGAAAAGTTCAGATTAGCTGTCTGTGCCCTTTCTAACTGACAGGGAAGGGAAGCCAGTATTTAAGCATATTGTTTTTAAATGGCTGCCTCATTACATATCCTTTTTCAGCTCATTGCAGAACTTGTAATGGACATGTAAGGTTTCATTTTTCAATGGCTTGAGACCACTATGGCCTTTCTTTGATGGGTGAATTCCTAGTTGATCCTCGAAGCTTACACATTTTCCTCAGTATGCACATTTTCCAAACACTGTACACTGGACATCACCTCGAGGAGCAGGGCAGGCTTTGCTACTACCATTTTGCAGGGTCTTTAGCAGCCTGCACCTTGAGAGTAACCAACCCATCCATCCTAATAGATGTTCTTCGTGTTTCACTGTTGTAGTCATCACACTTGGGTTATCCTGCCAGGGGGGTAGCCCTCAGTCGGCCCGAATACCAGAGGCTTCATATTTCTGCGTCAGTTGCTGTCGCTCCAGGACTGACGTCAGGTCTTCAGTGGTATAAAATCAGGTAGCTGATGCCATTACATTGTAGAAGCAGTTCACAAGAGTGCCGGTCGGCCATTACCTCAGTTTCATTTCCAAATTGAAGTTGAAGTCTTCTAAAGCTAAGTACCCCATCGAGGATCCTTTTTTCTTGCTCTAACCGATGTCAGTAAAAGTTAACAATTGTCTCACTGTGGAAAGCAAATACCACACCGAGACTTCCATTCTTCCTGCGTCACCTGTTTAGGCCCAGACCATGATGTACTTCATTGTTGTTTTTTGTGCTTTGTTCAATTCCAGAACTATACGTTGGGCCCTTATTGTAACTAAAGATTTTCACTCTCTATCTCCGTATTCTGAAATGGCTTCGGTAAGCCATCTGACTACCGATCTTCTGAAAACATTTAAGAATAAAGACAGAGACAGACCACACAGGTCCAAAACTGCCGAAGATGCTTCCGTTAAGCTAGTCACCAGTTCACCGGTACTCAGGCGCTTTCACAGCCCCTGATGCCCGCTTCTGTGGATTTGCAGGCCGCTACCAAGATCCGTTCTGTCTGGTATACCGTGAGACTCTTCTTTGATTAAGGATCCTGCAGATGTCTCTACCTTGGATGGGTCCAGAACCGCTGAGCAGGCACCAGCTTCCAAGAAAGTTCTTCGCACCACCGATACTCGACAAACTGACTTCTTTCGCGTCTTCGGTTCTTTCTAAAACTATCAAGCTTCTAAGGCCCAGAGTACGAACTACGCCTAAAAAAATGATGACCCAAGCTCAGGTACCTGCTTCCATGCCTCAATCTCAAATGCTTAAAATGGCGGAAGACCTTATCATGCTTATTATGGAAAGCCAGCCTACCCCTTCCAAAAATAAATAAATAAATAAAAAAGACATGTCCTCAGCAGTTTTATCTGACCAGGAGTCTGATGACTCTGAGGTTTCTGAATATGAAGACATGCAACCCTTGTCTGCTTATGAGGATTCAAATGCAGAGGAATCCATTCCTTCTGCCTCTCCTCCAGAGGATTTTTCATTTAGTGAAACCCTACATACTTTAAGGGAGCATTTCCAATGGGAATGTCAGGATTATTCTCAGTCCAAAAAGAGACTTAGGGAATTCTTAGATTTGACACAGCACAGACCTTTAGCTATTTCTCCTGTCTTGGATGTTGTGGATGATGTCTTTGTGGAATCCAGTTTAACTCCTGACACCCTTCCTCCTACTCCCAGGAAACCTGACTGGTATTACAGAGAGTCCCTGACTCGCACAACTTTCTGTTTAAAAATCCTACGGCTGACCCAGAGGTCATCTCCCAAGGACCTAAAGGAGTAAAAGCAACCACAGCTAGGTATCCCACCTCCTCGGACAGGGATTCCCGAGATTTCGACAGATGGGGTAAAAAAGTATACACCTCTGCAACTCTTGCCATTAGAGCACTAACTTGTCAGTTCCACATGCTGAAATACCAGCAACATACCATGGAACTCCTCAAACAAAAAATATCTACCTTTCCTGTTTGTGCAGAATATAAACTATTACAGGAGCTTATGCATTCTGCAAGCCAAATTACTAGACACTCCTTGCAATGTGGCTTTGATGCCCTGGAAGCATCTTCCAGGGCAGCAGTCACAAATTCTGTACTTAGAAGGCATGCTTGGCTAAAGGAACAGACCTTGCCAGACCATGTCAAATCAAAACTATTGGACAAAGACAATTTGTTTGGCACCAAGGCAGAAGAGGTCTTAAAAAAGATGGAAGAAAAAGCAAAATCTATGCAGACAGTTAAAGACTTCTTGCAGGTCCAGCCTCCAAGGTTCAGTAGGCATTGCTCCTCCAAGCACTGGTCCTTTCTGGCACCATCCAGGCCAGCTCAGACAAGACCTAGGGGAAGCAGAGCCCCACAGACAGCAGTCCCAGGAACTGCAGAGATGTAAGCAATGGAGTTCTTCCACTTCAAGAACAGGGAGTGCTAAGCCACCCCCTTATGGAAAGAACTCACAATGACTTTACACCTCCACCCCTTACCTCTGCCCACCTGCTTGTACCCGTAGGAGGGAAACTCTCCTCCCATGTAAGAAAACTGGGCCTCTATTACCAACAACAGATGGGTCCTCAACATAGTGTCCCAGGGATACAAATTTTATTTCCACACTCTGTCAACCCCACAAGGGTTCCCAGATCTTCCTCCAAACCAGTGGGCACAGGCCAAAAAACTACATTCCCTGCTCTCCATGAGTGCAATACAGCCTGTTCCCGCAGACCAGATAGGCCAAGGTTTCTATTCCAGGCTTTTCCCTGGTACACAGAAAAGAGGGTACCTGGCGCCCTATCCTCGATTTATCAATTCTAAATACCTTCCTGGTGATACCAAAATTGAAAATGCTCACCCTCCAGCATTCTCCCTATGCTTTCCAAGAATGCTTGGTTAGCCACCCTAGACCTAAAAGTGGCCTATCTTACACATCCCAATCAGGGATTCTTGCAGGAAATATCTGCGCTTCAGGGCAGGATCTATGCACTTTCAGCTCTCTGCGCTTCCCTTTGGCTTATCCACTGCTCCCAGAGTTTTCACAAAAGGCCTGGCTCCATCCATTGCTTTTTGCAGACAAAAGAATATCCAAATTTACTCCTACTTGGACGACTACCTGATTCAGGCAGACAGTCAGGAAAAGCTGTTACAACACCTGACCATTGTAAAGGACCTACTGACCTCCCTGAGGTATACTATAAAGGAAAAGAAATCCAAACTAGTCCCCACTCAAAAAATTGTATTCCTGGGAGCAAGCCT
The DNA here is from genome assembly GCF_019279795.1 of Protopterus annectens. Classification (NCBI taxonomy): domain Eukaryota; kingdom Metazoa; phylum Chordata; order Ceratodontiformes; family Protopteridae; genus Protopterus; species Protopterus annectens. The sequence continues at coordinate 139,159,092 of NC_056742.1, read as the reverse complement.
GGACACAGCATCCCAGATGGTGTTCCTTACTCCAGAAAACCAAGCCTACCTGACAGGCTACTTCTTTCAATTAGCCACCAGAACCCAGTTATCCTCAAGGAAAGTCCTGCAAGCTCTAGGGTTCATGGCATCCTGCATTCTACTCATTCCATATGCCGGACTGCATATGAAGAAACTACAATGGTACCTAAAAAGCCTTTGGTGAGAACACTGTCAGGACCTGGAAACTATCATATCTTTGATACCCTGTCTAAGGAAAGATTTTCTTTGGTGGGCAGCAGCATGCAACCACAACAAGGGTCTTCCCTTCTCACAACCCACGCCACCCAGACCCTAACCGCAGACGCATCAGATCATGCCTGGGGTGCACACCTGGATGGCAGGTGCATTCAGGGCTATTGGAGCCCAAATCAAATACATCTGCACATCAACCAAAAAGAGATGCTAGCTGTTCAGTACACTCTGACAGCTTTCAATCCCCTACTCTCCCTGGGACCTCTAGTGATCAAAACAGACAACACCACAGTGATGTGGTATATCAACAATCAGGAGGAACTCACTCTTATCCTCTCTGCAGGCTCACCATGACTCTTTGGCACATGGCTTCAGTCATGCAAATTCATCTGCTAGCACAATTCCTGCCAGGCTACCAACACTCTCTGGAAGACAACGTAAGCAGAAATCTCCTTGACCCACACAAGTGGCAGCTAGACCACAGCACCTTCAAACTTGTAACCCAGAAATGGGGCACCCTGAAGGTGGATCTCTTTGCCTCCCTCAACAATCACCAGCTCATCAGATTGTGCACCAGGGAATCTCACAGCAAGGCCTGGAAAGTGGATGCTCTTTCCTTCCAATGGGTCAACATCTCAATCTATGCATTTCCCCCTCTACCACTAATTTCAAGGGTACTGCTCAAAATAAGGGAGGAAAAACCAAGGGCAATTTGCCCCAGACTGGCCATGCCAGCACTGGCACCCACTGCTGCGCAGTCTGTCACCATGGCATCTACCCCAGATCCCAACTCTCCTGACTCAGAAGAATGGAGAATTCATGCATCCACAATTACAAATCTTGAACCTGGCAGCCTGACTTAGTCTCTGACCTCTCCTCCAGTTGCCAGGCTAAGCAAAGAAGTCCTGGATGTTATACATGAGGCCAGATGCCCCAGCACTAGAAAATCCTATGCTGATAAGTGGAAAAGATATTGCACCTGGATCCAGGCTAAAGGAGCTGAAACAACACAGCCCTCCCTACCTCTCATCCTGGATTACCCAGCAGACCCCCTACACAGGAGCCTATCCTTCTCTTCAAATTCATGCCTCTGCCATCTCTGCTCATTACAGCACAGAGCCACCTCTCTTTTCTCACCCTCTCATCAAGCAGTTCCTAAGAGGGGCCAACAATTTAAGGCCACCCAAAAGAGCTCCTACACCAGCTTGAGACCTTAACTTTGTGTTGGAAAAGCTCACGCTACTACCCTTTGAGCCTGCAGAGTTAAAATTCCTCTCTTGGAAAACAGCCTTGCTTCTGGCCATCACTTCAGCTAGAAGAGTTTCAGAGCTACAAGCACTAATGGCTGTAGAGCCCGTCATCATGTTCCATGCTAACAGGGTCTCCCTCAGGACTAACCCAACTTTCATGCCCAAAGTGGTGTCCAGTGTGGCTCTCAACCAATCAATTCATTTGCCCGCCTTTTTCCCTAACCCACAAAACAAGGGGGAAAGGATTCTGCATTCTCTAGATGTGCACAGACAGCTCAGATTCTACCTGGATAGGACTAAATCTTTTAGGAAAACTGACCATTTGCTAGTCACCTTTGCAGCAGGGGCAGAGGGCAAGGCCATATTCAAAAAAAAATTGCATCCAAGTCTGCTGCAAACAACATGGGAAACTGCCCCCTAAGGGGGTCAGGATGCATTCCACCAGGGCAACCTCCACCTCTGCAGCTTTCCTCAGAGGGGTCTCTACCAGGGACATCCTGGAGGCTGCAACATGGACTTCTGTTCATACCTTCACCAAGCATTACCACCTGCCTATCTTCTCCAAATCCAGGGCAGGCTTTATAACAGCAGTCTTGCAGGGCATCCTAGCTAGCCCCCAGGACTGCCTCCACCCTTTTCTTCAGCTTTGGGAATCAACCCAAGTGTGATGACTGCAACAGTGAAACACGAGCAACATAGTACAGTTGTGTACACGTACCATAAATGTAGATGTTTGAGTGTATTCACTGTTGCAGTCCTGGTTTCCCACCCTCCATCCCTCTTGTCTATCTCTCTTCTTCACTCCTTACCAGAAATTTTTTGGTATTTACTTTCTACTGGTGGTGGTTTTCCACCATAACTTAGCTCCCTATTTGGGGGCTCCTGACATTTGGGTCAAGAAAAACTGATGTAATGGTGTCGGCTGACTGATTTTTATACCACTGACGACCTGATGGCAATCCTGCAGTGACAGCAACCGATGCAGAAATACTAAGTCTCTGGTATTCGGGCTGAATGAAAGCTACCCCTAACAGAATAACCCAAGTGTGATGACTGCAACAGTGAATACACTCAAACATCTACATTTATGGTACATGTACACAACTGTACTTTATGACTGCTTCAAAAATTAGTCTTATGAAAAGCATAATACAGATATATAAGGAACTTATCATAATAGTACGTTTTTGTAGTATCACTGTTGTAATATTTTGCAGCTAATATCTATTCCTTTTTTGTTTGGGAATCCCATTGCTGTAGTCCACTCCCCTTCTCTTTCTAGACCCTAAACACACTCTGACAAAAGTTTTCTAGTCTCCTTGTATCCAGCAAGCTTGGGAGAGGCAAGGTTCATGAAGTTTTCTTGTAGCTTTAGAAAGGGTACCGGAAAGATGGGTCAAACAAGGACCTACGCTTGCTGGGAGCATTCTTATGAGTCAGGGTTGGAGTTGCTAGTTATGGCTGCTGAGGCACGAAAGCCTTAAAGATGGTCCACATAGACATCCCCTTTAAATTGGGAATGTGTTGACGTCTCGAGGAAATGGAAGTCTGCCTGGCTAGAAACAGAGGAGTGCAGAGCTCTGGAAGTTACACTCGTTAAGCCTTCAGGAAGAGTGTTGGTGACTAATTACAAGAGTGATCCAACTCGAAAATTTATTACCTGGAATGAGGAGTTCCTGGAATGAAAGTTATTGAAAATGTAGTCAAAACGGTAGAATCGCTACCAGAAATTTTTTTCTGATGATGTAGGTGCAGAAAAACAGTTACATTGGAGAAAAAGGAGATTGTGAAGGAAAAATATATTGTAGCTGAAAGAGAGATGGATTCAGAGGAAAACTTTCAGAGGAGGTTATTTGAAGGAGAGACCATTACCTCTGAAAAATGCATAATTACAACCCTCCAATGGGCGGGGGGTTGTTGCGGGATGGTTATTTGGCAGAGAAGATAAACCAAAGTGAGCCAGAAAATGGAGCAGCAATTTCATAGAGCAACATCATGGAAAAAATTGAAGAAGAAAAAGGAGAAAAAGAGACTGTACCAGAAAAAGTTCCAGAAACAAAAACTTATGCACAAACTGTTGCGGAAGGAGCAAAGAAGAAATAAAAGAATCAAAAAAGAAGTATACACTATGTGTGAGCAGTAAAAAAGAATAATGTTTGGACAGGTATGAGATTTTGGACTGCGTCATAGCACCTCTGGGTGTCAAATCAAAGAGGTAAGAGCATTTATTTTAATTAATAAAGAGACTTTGTGACCTGATATTTGAGAATGGGCAGGCCATGGAATTTTTTTTGTGTGTATATGAACAAAAGAAAAATATTTATCCATGGTCCGAATATGCGGTGCAAGCTTTTTACAGACAACAAAAGAATAATGATCCAGTTTAGAACTGAAGTTGAAGCAAAAGAATGGAAACAACATTTGTTAACTATATGTGAAGAAGTAATGGACACTACAAAAATATATGATGAAAGAGGACTTATGGACTTGGGGGATGGGAATGTGGAGTAATACTGAAAATAGAAAATGATAATGTTATGCATGAAAATAGTATTATTAATGTTCATGCTACTAGGGGGGGTTGTGAAATACAGGGATCAACCAAAGACTTGTTATTTTTGTGAGAAAAGTGATAATTTAATCAATGAATGTGATGAAAAAGATGTTATTTATGTGGTAAAACAGGGCATAATGCAAAAAAAAACAGTGATGTAAATTGCAAAAAAAAAATTAATTTTAAAGTGCAAAAAATGTGGTAGTACTGGTCATTCATGGCTAGAATGTGAAGTGAATGTGCAAGAAAGTGAAAAGTTATACAGTAAAAAGATAGAAGAATGTGTTGTACAAGGAAATGTACAAAAATGATGTGACTGATAGAGAGGTTGTACATGAAGTTAAAGAAAGTAACAAGGAAAAAGAAACGAAGGAGACAAGTGAGGAAGAAGCTGACTGGCATATAGTAAGAAATAAAAAGAATTTGCTAGGGGAAAAGAGTTTAAATTAAAATTCAAAAATATAATGCTTCGAGAAAATAAGAAAGAAAAGGGATAACCATTTTATTGTACTAACTGTTCTTAAAAGCTGAAAATATTAGCTTTAAATGTGAACAGTAAGAAAAATCGTAAGAGGAGAATAGGCATATCACAATGATGTGCTGCAGTATATGCACGTTATTGTTTTAGAAGATATCAGATTATTAACAGAGGAAGAAAGAACGTAAAGTGAAAACTTTGAAATGGTGTGGTAGTTTGGGACGTGGGGAAAGAAACACGCTTGGGCATAGAAAGCATTAAAATATTAGATGTAACCCTACTGGAACTAGGACGAATTACGGTAATATACTTGAGATGGAAAAAATGTGTGTATAGAATTATTGCTTTATATGCATATGTAAAAAAAGATAAGATAAATGATGTTTAAAATATTTGTGAGTATGTGGACATCATAGTGGTGGGTGATTTTAATTGTAATTTAAGAAAAATAAAATTGTGATGTTAAAATGGTTAACTTTCTACTTCTCATAATTTCTTTAAGTCTATGGGTGAATGACCACTGAACCTACAAAAGGAATGAAATTAGGATGGAAATTGATTATTTTTTAAAATATGATAGTTTAAAAGTTAAAAAGGAATGAAGTATGCTGGATTTTCAGATCATGTAGCTATATGGGTTAAAATACAAGAAATTGAAGAATATATAAGAATATGAAAATGAATAAAGAGAATTAATGAAAAGTAATTAGATTTAGAAGAGAAAAAAGAACTTATGGAATTATGGAAAAGTCATATGAATATGAGAGAGTTTTATGAGAATTGGACTGTTTGGTGGCTTAATTTTAAAGAGAAATGTAAAAAAGTGTTTTGAGAATGTATAAGGAAGAAGAAGGAGATGAGATATTAAGCCAAGAAACATTCAGAGACTTGTTAGAGAAGAAAAATTCCTTTTATGAAAAAGAGAAATATATAAAATGAATCAAGCTAAAATTATCAATTTGTATAAAAATATTGTTTACAAGGAAAGAAAGAAGAGAGCACCATATCTGAGTAAAATAAGAAAATAATGAAAAATAAGAGAATTAAAAAAATAAGGAAGGTAAGCAAATAAGACAAGGAGTATACAAAATAATTTAAGAAAATGTACTAGAATTATATGATAAAAGAGAAGAAAACATGGAACAAATTTCTAAACGTGAAAAATTAAATCATGAAGATAATGAGTATTTAAAAACAAAAAAAAATAAATATAAAAGAATTGAATGAAATTCTAAAAGTTATTAACATGAATTCTGCAACAGGACTGGATGGAATTGAATATGGTATGTATAAAGAAATGAAAGAGTGGCAAAAAATAATTTTTATAGAAGTTATGAATGAATGCTTAGAAACTGGAATTAAAAAGAAAGATATGTACATGAGTTATAAAGTTTATATTTAAAAAAGGATATAAAGAGGAAATAAAAATATAATGTTGAATAATAGGGTTCATATTAGATGAACGAATGATCAAAATGTCGAATACAACATGCTCGACACAGTTTGATCGAATGTTCATCTAATCGAACCCTTACAATAATGAAAACCAGAGTTCTGAAAAGTTTTGTTTGTCCCACACTTTCTATACATTAACATGCAACACACACACATACAACTAATACACATAAACCCATACATTCTCACATCATTCAACAACATTCAAACCTAAACACACTCTTCTACTTTTAAAAGAAAGTGGGAGACTTTGCCCCCCACCCCCCCAAACTATATATACCAACTCCAAGATCACTCTACATTGGGGAAAGGGCATTTACCTAGTAATCACAACACACACACACACAAGTACGGAATTCACTTACCTAGCCATTCCAGACAGTGTAGCGTCCTTATATCATAAGTTACACTCACCACCAGGGCCAACTAGAACTTTTTGGAACTCCGTTTTTTTGTCTTTTTTCAGCCTTCGAATAGATGAACAATCGATCAAAGTGTTTTAAGCATGTTGTACTCAACGTTTTGATTGTTCATCTAATAGGAATCTGAATAATACAGATTGTAACATTTTTATGAGAATAACAAGAATAATAGCAAAAAGGTTACAAAAAATAAGAGTAATAATTGATGACATCATAAATAAAAATGTAGAACTGAAGATTATGTTAGGGAATATAATTATTCAATATAAATCATTATGAGGAATTTTGTAGGTATATAATGCAAGCAAAAAATATTACAAGTAATAAAATCTGTTTATGAAAGGAACTATGTGAAACTAAATGTAAATGGCTGGACTGCGGAAGAAATAAAAACAGAATGTGGAATAAAGCAGGGCTGCCCAGCTAATAGTGTAATTTTCTCATTAGTTATGAATGTAATTTTCTTCTTCTTTCGGCTTCTTCCCGGTTAGGGGTCGCCACAGCGGATCACCTGTCCGCTCATGATTGGCCGTGGAGTTTTACAGTGTCGAGTTGCCAGCCAGGCGCCCAACCTTCCACACTCACACCTAGGGCCAATTTAGAGTGTCCAATCCACCTACAGCATGTCTTTAGGATGTGGGAGGAAACACACGCGACCACAGGGAGGACATGCAGACTCCGCACAGAAGGCACCCCAGCCGAGAATTGAACCAGAGAACCTCTTGCTGTGAGGCGGCAATGCTAACCACTGCACCACCGTGGCCGCCCATTAGTTATGAATGTAATAGTGAAATTTATAAAATGTCAAGTAGCGGTAAATGATGAAGGAAGTACAATTGCCAATACTGTATAATTATGCAGATTATATTGTATTGTTAAAAATAAAGTATGGATGGAAGAAGTAATTGAAAAATTAAGTATAAATTAAAAAAATATTTTAAGTATAAATAAAGAGAAAAATAAAGGATTTGATTTTGAAGGTATGATAGGAGGTGCTGAGTTCAATGAAAAATGTATAGATCTATTTGGAGTAATATTTGGAAGGAATGAATACAGACAACAGTGGGATAATGTACTCAAAGAAGTAAAGGACATGACTATTTTTTGGAAATCATGTAGATTTTCATATAGAAAAAAGCACACTTGTTGAACACTATATAGGTTCATAGGTAATACTAGGCTATCTGCCCTAGGGCATTTATAAGCCTAGCCAGAGTGTGTTTGGCTTTCGCCACCCTTTTAGATTAGTTGACTGTGCCTCTGTATAGTATGTCACAGAAGGTAACCCTTTTAAGGTTAGTTTACTGTACCTCTGTCAAGCAGGGACACAGAAGAGATCCCAGAGGTAAACTTACGATCTCCCATCCACTCGTCAAGATTTCTCTTGAAGAGGGTCAGTGAGGGGCTCTGCCCAACATGGATTGGGATTTTGTTCCAGAGTGAGGGGAGCCTCTGGAATATGAATCTGTCCCTCCAGCATGTCCTATTTATTTCTGTGCTGAGGTTCAAGTCCCTGGAGCGTGTAGCTCTAAGGGATTTGGATTTCCTGAGGTGGAGCATGTCCATTAATTCTGGGTTGGACATGGCTTTATACGTCAGACACAGATCGCCTCTGAGTAGGCGGTACGCAACCAAGTAGAGATGGAGTTTCTTTAGCCAAACTGCATGGGGTATCTGAGTCCCTTGATCCTCTTGGTGAGGTACTTTTGGGGTCTTTCCAGTTGCTGCAGGTGTCTGGTAAGGTACATCCCAAATGGAGCATTGTATTCAATTATGGGCCTGATAAGTGATGAGTAGAGGGGCACAATGACCTCTCTTGATCTAGATGTGAACTCTTTCGTGATAAGGTGGGCTATATAGAAGGTCTTTCTAACCACTTTGGCAACGTGATTGTCAAAGGAGAGATTGCTATCTACTTGGGTCTCCAAGCCCCAATTACTTCTTTTGTACTTAATGGATTACCACCTATGTGGTAATTTGTGGGCACTTTGTTTTTCCCAAAGGGGATGACTGTGCACTTTTTGGCATTTAGCTTTAGGCCATGGCTCTGGCACCAGTTATCCATGTCTGTGAGACCCTTTTGGAGGATGCTTGTGTCAGCCAGAGAGTCGATTATGGCACCCAGTTCGCAGTCATCTGCGAACTTGGTCAGCCATAGTCCACCCGTGTTAGCCTGTACCTCAGAGAAATATATACCGAACAAGAGGTCCCAGGACTGAGCCTTGTGGGACGCCACTTGTAACTGGTTTAGAGTCTGACATGGCACCTGCTATTCTGACCATGTGGGTTCTATCCCTGAGCCAATTTGCAACCCATCTTGTGACATAGGGGTTGATATTTAAGCTGGTGAGCTTATTTATGATGCCTGAGTGGGGATTGTGTCGAAGGCTTTTGCAAGGTCCAGGAAGGCTGTGTGGACTACCTTCCCTTCATCTATGGCTTTGGTAACTGTTTCAAAGAAGTCGGCCAGGTTCAAGAGGCAAGATATGCCCTTAATAAAGCCAAATTGGGTAGGATCCATTGTCTGGAGGTTCCCAATGTCTTTGTTTATGATTTCCATGATGATACTCTCCATAGCTTTGCAGACCAGGCTAGTCAGGCTTATAGGGCGATAGTTTCCGGGGTTCGTTGTGGCACCACCTTTGTGGTGCGGGACCACTGTTGCAGTACGCCATTCCTTGAGTACTTATCCTGTAGTAAGGCTGAGATTGAACAGTGACTTTATATGACGGTTTAGTTCTTCTTGGAGCCTGTGTAAGATGTAGCCCAGGACACCGTCTGGTCCCATTGACGCTGTGTTTTTTGCTTTGGAGAGGGCAGCTCCCACCTGTGCATCTGTGATCTCAGGAAGGCTACAGTCTGTAGGGATAGACATTTGTTCTTTTGGGGTAAGGGGGGGGGGAGAAGTTTGCACTGAACCTTTCTGCCAGGATGTTGGCAATGTCTGTGGGTTCAGTGTATTTTTTGTCATTTTGCACCAACTCAGAGCATATTTGGGAGTTGCCTCCCAGGTTCCTGACATAACTAAAGAAGGTCTTGTGATTATCTTTAGTGTCTTGTGCAATAAGCTGGCCTTAGATGATTTTATGAGGGATCGTAGTTTCTTGCTAGTACTGATCAGAGATGCCTTCCCTTTTTGGGATTTTGCTCTATCATGTAGTAGCTTCCTCCTTCTGTTGTATAGCATATTTATGGCTGGCTCCACCAGACAGGTCTCCTGCCTTTGGAGGAGTGAGTCTTGGTTTTATTTGGGATAGCATGCTCCATGCATTCCTGTAGGTGTCCATAGAATGCTTTTGTAAAGGATTCTGTGTTTTGGGCCATATTTTCCACTGGCCTGGAGGCTTTGAAGGATTCCACCTCGGTTTTGAGAAGTGTGAAGTTTGCTTTTAAGAAGTTCTTCACCATGGTTTCCTTGGCTGGGGGTGGGGACGGAATATGGATGTTCAGTGAGATTAGTTTATGGTCTGATCTTACCAATGAGGGGTATACCTCCTGTGTGGAACATAGAGACCCCATGTTGGTGATGACCAGATCCAATATGTTTTCCCCTCTTGTGGGAGTGGTGACCAGTTGTTCCATAGCATTTGAGTTTATAAATTCTAGGAACCATTGGGCGAGGGTGTTTGGGCTTGAGTAGTTTTCCCAGTCAATGTTTGGGTAGTTGACGTCACCCAATATAATGGTATTTGGAGGGACCTTCATATTCTCCAGTGTTCTCAGGAAAGTCGAGTGGGGTTCCTGTGTTTGGGAGGGTGGTCTGTAGCAGGCTACAAACTGAAAGGCAGTTTTGCCCACTGTTAGTTGCACATGGATGGTCTCAGATGCTTCGTGCAGTGCCACTAACCTGGAGTTGTGGGTATCTTTGATAAATATGGATACTCCCCCTCCTTTTGTGGTTCAGTCTGAGTTTTGGGGCCGAAAAGCATGGTATGAAGTATAACCTGTTAGTGCTGGGGTGCTCTTGGGAGCCTTGAACCAGGTTTCTGTTACTGCACAGATATCGATATTGTCCATACTGAGGAGAGTCCCGAGTGCGTGCATCTTGAGGTTTAGACTTCTGGCATTGCATTACCCTTAGTTTTTTTTTCTTTGTGTTGTCTATGGAGGTGGGTTTGTCTTTTGAGCCTTGCCTAAAAAAGGCACTGTGGGGGAGGCAAGAGTCCTTGCCAGTATTCGAAAACCCAGGGGTGACAGGTGCAAGCCGTCACTAGCGAAGCAACATGGCTTGTCGAGCATGTCATCCCAGGCTGACAGACACTGGATCCCCTTTGAATGACACCAATACTTTAGCCAATTGTTAAAATTGATCATTTTGTCTTTATACTGTGGCATCATTCTTGGTGAGGGCAAGATGCTACTCAAGGTCAGGGTCATACTGGCCTGGGCTACATGATCAGGGAGCTCCTCTGTCTCTTTTCATGTAGTCCAGGGAGGTATGTCTCAGGTCGTTCACACCAGCATGGACAATGATGGAGTCATATTTGTACTTGCTTTGGAGTGACCTGAGTGCTTGTGTTATGTGGCGGATCCTGGCACCCGACGGGCAGCTTACAGTGACCTTCTCCTTGTTCAGTCTGGTGAGTGGGACGTCAGTGTGCCTGACAATAGAGTCACCTATTACAAGTGTATTAGGTGTGTTGTTTAGCCTTAAGGGCTGTGGCTGTGTGGCATACTGACTTTGTGAGCTATGCGCTACGTGGGTATTGTTTCGTGGTAGGGGTTGCTTGGATGTCTGCTTTGGAGGTCTCTGCTGCTTAGGCAGATTTTTATTTAGAGCGTCAGAGTATGATTTTGTGTGTTTATGTGTTTGGTTTGCTGATGCGATAGGTCTATGTGATTCTGGATTTGTGGTGTGTGTGGTTACCTTCTCCTCCTGACTGGCTGTGCCAGTACTGGGTTGAGAGAGCTCGGCCTCCAGTTTGGCTGTATTGCATCTCTCACATATATTTGAGCTTGTTGGGAGGAGGAGAGGGTGGTTTTTATACATAAGGCAGTTGTAACATTGCCTCAAGATTTCCAGATTCACCAGCTGGACTGGAGAGTAAACCCGAAATTGACCTTTGGACATGCCTGAATAGTATAGGGAACTACTTATTGACTAATCAGGAAGAACCAATAGGGAGCAAGTGCTTAAAAGGAGTATAAGAGGGTGTAGTGCTTAAGTTTATTAGTGTTTACCTATAAGATTACTTATACGAGCAAGTGCAGGGCTTTAGAATGAAAATAGAGTGCTTATTTTGTGATTTAGAGCAGTTCTAAGGGAAAAAGTGAAGAGCAGACTTTGTGGAGCCGGAAATAGTTTAAACCTGTTTAAGCTGCGCTGTCCGACGCTGCTCTGTTCGCAAGACTGCACAAAAAGAGAGTTGCAGGGTTTTAAGAGAGAGAGATCGAGGAGTTTGGAATTGACCCAAGATGGCCAATAAAACTACAGTTTCTAGGCAGTAACAACTCCTACAGGGACAGGCAGGCTGCTCAGTGTTAACCACTGCCATTGGTGAACACAGAGACTTCCCTTTAGCCCAAGTAAGCACTGGCCACCAAGAAACTTACAAACAGTTCAGAACAGCAACTCTGTAACTGAGCTTTCTTTTAAATTATCGAAAGTGGGAAAATAGCAAGATTTTTTTTGTGTGTTTTTGTTTAAGGATAGCAGAGACACACAAGTAGCAAACTAGTCAGAACAGTGCAATAAATGACCCCAACACGTGTGTGCTAGGTCAGAGGCAGGTAAAATGCAATTTTAAGAAAAAAACAATTTTAAATTAAGTGCAACACAAAAAATGCAATAAACAGGCTCTCTAGGTATGTTCTCAGTACTGTTTCTAACACAGATATCAACTTTTGCAATCAAGAAAACGCAGAAAAGTAGGCGGCAATGCAGTTTTTCTAAGAAATAAACCAGAAGAAAATACTTAAAATCTCAAAAGTGGCTCCTTTCTTCTGTAGACGTTTTCTACTCTTGGTAGGTGCTTCAGCAACAACTATCAAGCCTGGAAAGACGCCAAAACCACGCAGCTGCAGGGTTTTAAGAGAGAGAGATCAAGGAGTTTGGAATTGACCCAAAATGGCCAACAAAACTACAGTTTCTAGGCAGTAACCACTCATACAGGGACAGGCAGGCTGTTCAGTGTTGACCACTGCCACTGGTGAACACAGAGACTTCCCTTTAGCCCAAGTAAGCTAATGGTATAAGTAATATAATGGGAAAAATTGCTTATGTTGCTAACATCTATATGATCCATGTTAAGTATGAAAAGGAACAAATGATGATTGTTTTATGTGGGGCTCTAGACTTAATCCAGTCAAGAGAGGGATTCTATATATGAAAGAAGAGCAAGGAGGCTTGGGTTTAATAGACCCAGTACTACATGCAGCATGTTAAAAGGAATTATGAAGGAAAATTGAAACTTGATAGAAATGTTATATTATAAATACAAATAATTGTGGGAAGGAATGGAAGGTAAAAAAAGTTAAAGCATTGTGACTGAAGAAATGAGAGAGTACCAGAATAAAATTGTTTTATGGAAAATAAAGAATGTATGTGAGAAAAATAGAAAGGAATGGTACGTAAATATTATGAAAGCATTTTATTGCATTGATCCATGGAAAGCTTTAGAAATAAGAAAAAAGCCATAACGATGAGATATAATAACTATAAAAAGATTAAAGAGTGTAATGATTTTTTTATGGAGATTGCCTATTAGAAAATTGCCGTTAAGGCAAATATGCCATATGAGAAAAAACAAGATAGAATATGTAATACATGTGGAGAGTTTGAGACTACTAAGCATGTGATTTTGAAATGTGAAAGAGTTAATAATTTGTGGAAAGAAATATATAAAGATAATAGGGTGAAAAGTTTGTTAAATTTTGAGCAAATAAATATGAACATAATGGAATTTGGGTATTATGGTGCACGAAAACAGGAATAAGTGAAGAAAATGGACAGGATGATATTTTATGTTTGATGGACTATATGGAATGAGAGACTAAATGAAATTAAATACATTGGAAAATGGAATTTGCCAAAGTTTCTGGAGGAAATAATGTTTTGGTTGTGGATAAAAGAGTGGGGGAATGCATAAATTGAAGTTTTATAATGTATAGAGATTTGTAAATGTAAATATGCAAATAATATATAATGTATATCTCATTAAAAAACCCTACTCTGTTAGGAATGTGGACATTACATTCCTAGCACAGTGGTGGCTGGCAGGACGATGCTTGATGAGGATAAGAAGATGGAAGGCACAGAAGGGAATGCCAGTGCAGTGATGAGGATTAGCAAGATTGTGAAGAATTTGAAGGAGATTTTGATACAAAGCCAGGTGGAGAATGAAGGAATGGTGTCTTGGGGAGATATTATGGGAAAAAAAATCAAAAATAAGTAGAGTCAGTTTTGAAGGGTGATAGTGGAACGGAAAAGAAATTTTATGCTGAAAATGTGAAAGTGGGCACAAGGGCAGTAACAACAGAAAAGGTAGAAGATAAAGTACAGTGGAAGTAAAATGGTGAGGATTCAAAATGAGAAAAATAACTGGACAGGTATGAAGTTTGGGACAACTTAATGGTTACTTTGGGTGTAAAAGCTCAGGAGGTAGGAATATTTATTCTTATTAACAAAGAGGCATTGTGTGACATTTTATTTGATACTGTTTATGAACTTAAAACATTTATTTAGGGGGTATGAAAAGAAGGACTGTAATCTTTGGAACTTGTATATAATAAAAGCATTTAACAGGCAAACAAAAAAGATTCCTATGCAGTTTCGCCAGAAGCAGAAGGAGACTTTGAAAGAATACTTAAAACACTTATTTAAATAAGTGCTGGTTATGTAAATAAGTGCTGGATATTGTAAAGGTTTATGATAAAAGAGGTTTTATGGGCTGGTAGATAGGATTAAAATATTGTGTTTAAAGATAGAAAAGGACAAAAATGTACATATTCTAAATATGGTAGAAGTAAGGATGTGGTAAAATACTGGGGACAGTGGAAATGACATTTGATAAATAATTGTGATAAAAATATATTTGTGGGGGGCTGGGTCATGATGCAAGAAAATGTGGATTGAAATTTATAAATTGGGCATTTGTGGATGGATTGTAAAACTGAAACTGATTAAGAAGGAAATGAAAAAAAGAAGTAAATGAAAAAGAAGATGGGAGTGGCAGAAATGGTAGAAGTGGAAAATAAATAAAATGACAAAGAAAGAAAAATGTGGAAATAGAAGAAAGTTCTGAAATAAGTAATAAGGAAGATCTACATTGGGAACTAGTAAAAGGGGGAAAAATAATTGTATAGGTAAAAGGGTAAAGATAGAAAAAGAAAATTTAAAGGGATAAGTATTAAAAGAAAAAGGAAATGGATGAAAAATAAATTTCTAGAAAGTTAAGGGAAAGCAGTAATTTTGGAGTGCTTTCTGTAAGTTTGAAGAGTATAAAACCATAATGAGAAGAATATGAGTTTTGGAATGCTACAGTAAATGTGATGTAGATTTAATTATATTAGAAGGTCCATATTTTTTAATGAGTAAAGAAAGATTATAAACTGAAAATTATGTGGGGAGATAATTTTGAATTTGGGAATTGACCAGTGCTCTCATAAGCCATATGTTGCAGAAAGCCCGTGAAAATATTCAATACAACTTTAGTAAGAATGGGGATTTCCTTTAGGGGTACTGTTTCTGGTATGATGGAGTTTTAGAAATGGGACAGTGCTCAGGTTTCTGATGTTCAGAAGAGGTATTATGACTTCCGTCAAATTATGCCCTCTTCTTTTCTCCTGTTCTAGCTGCTTTGTTAAATACATTTTCCACAATTTCTCAGGCTCCTGATTCCCAGTCCTCTGCCCCTAAAAAAACTGATAGGTTTTATAAGGTGCCTGATGATTGTAAATTTCTTTACAAGTGTCTCTCTGCTAACCCATCTATTATTTCTATTTCTTCTGATAACCACTGTAAGCTTTTACCTTTTACTAAGCTGTTTCCCTCTGACAAAGACAGCAGAACCATGGAAAGATTAGGTAAGGTGTATAGTGCTGCTAATCTGGCAGTTATGGTTATGGACTTCCAGACCCATATGACCCAGATCTTCCTGATTCTGAGGGGAAGGCTTTGGCCCTCTCTGTGTTGGGGTCCTCTTCTCAAGTAGCTTGCAATTCCATTAAATGTAATTATGATGTAGTGGATGCCTCTTCTAGAACTGCTGCTTTTGGTTCTTTGTTAAGGAGGTATTCCTGGCTTTGCCTTCAGCCTCTGTCTGATGATGTTGAGGCCAAGCTAATGGATACTCCCCTTGACAATAAAAATCTCTTTGGTTCTGCAACTGCTGAGCTTTTTAAGTCTCTTAAGTAAAAAGGTAAAGCTATGCAGGAATTAAAACATATTTTTGTTTCTCCCATTCCCAGATTTCAGAGGAATTGTCATATCAAGGCCTGCCTATATTCATAGACGGTCTTGCCCTCCTCCCAAAGCTAAAAGGGTGCTAGAAGGGCTCCTCCTGCTAAGTCTAAGTAGCCTCCTATAGCTCAGAAGCCTCCTTTTCCAGACAAGCCCGGTTCCGTCTATCTTCTTCCTCCTTTCTAAACCAAGTTGCTCTATCTCTGTCCCTTCCCAATTGGTTAAGGGTCACTCAGGGTTCTTGAATTCTGTCCATCATTCGTCAGGGGTATTATATGGTTTAGAAATCCCTTCACTGTATTTTGGGCATTCTTCAACCTCCTCAGGAATAGCTGCCCTTTTTCCAGATGTTCTTCAGAGTTTTATGTCTCATGAAACCATCCAAGCAGTTTCTGCTCCACAAAATGGGAAGGAGTTTTATTCCAGAGTGTTTCTTATTCCTAGGAAAGAAGACCCCTGGACACCCATTATGGAACTTTCCCAGCTCAACACCTTTTTGAAGGTTTCTTCCTTTCAAATGTTATCCCTTGAAACCTTGTTTCCTCCTCAGGTTGTTCTAGTCTCTCTGGATCTCAAGGACGCCTATCTCTATAGTCCTGTTTATTTCTTTTTCATGACTTTTTTATGTTTCTCTGTTTCTTCCTTGCATTTTCAGTCCTGTGCTTTGCCCTTTGGCCTCTCTATTTCCCCAAGGGTCTTCACCAAATGCCTCACTCCTGTAGTTGCTTTTTGCAGCATGACAGGAATACAGATTTTTTTCTTATCAGGACGACCTGCTCATTCAGGCTTCCTCTTCAGTAACTTTACTTCAGAATCTTCACTATGCCATTTGTCTGCTCAAAGCCTATTGTTTACAGTGAATTTTCAAAAATACTTCCTGACTCCATCTCAGGATCATGTTTTTCTCAGTTGCAGGCTTCAGACCATCCCTATGCTGGCTTCTCTGCCTCATCCCAAGACTTTGACTCTGATTGCTTTGACTCTCTTCTCCCTCTGGTGTTGACTATGTCCAGAAGTTTCTGAGGGCTCTGGGATTCATGGCATTACACCATTCCTATGCTTCTTCTTGCCTGGCTTCATATGAAAAAGATACAGTGGTTCCTAAAGTCAGTCTGGCTTCAACATTCTCATCCTTTGGACTTTCCAATAGCTCTTCTTCCTTGCCTCAAGCAAGAGCTTCAGTGGTGGATTCATCAAGTGTACCTCAACCCAGGGCTTCCTTTTCAGACTCCAGTCCCCCCTCAGGAACTCTTTTCAGATGGCTCAGTCACGGGGTGTGGGGCTTCCATTGGCCCTCTGAGGGTTCAGGGCAGCTAGTCTCTTCGCCAAAGGAAGGACCATATCAACATAAAAGAGATGAGAGCTCTTCTTCTGGCCCTTCAAGGCATTCCATTCTCTTTTCCTTCCAGGGTCCCTAAAATCTTAACAGACAATATCACAATGATATGGCACATCAAAAAGCAAGTGGGGACATGGTCTTAACTCTTGCGCAGATTGGCTGTTCAGGGTTGCGATCCGGCTGTCCAGTTTCAGGTGACCCTTCAGGCTGTTTATACTCTTTCAGATCAGAACATTATGGCAGACTGAGCAGGTCCATAACACAGACTCACTAGTGAATGATTTTAAGTAGAGTTGCTGCTACTGAGATTTGTCTGCATACATCAACTGGACATAAGCTGATTTAAGTATATTTCCTTCATTTTATTGTGGTTGTTATAACTTGGGGACTGATTTCTCAGATCTAGCTCTGTTGAAACTGTCTTGTGTGTGTGTCTGAAGCTCTGCACTAGTTGTTAAACTGCACTGAAATTCCTTTAAGTGTTAATTAGCTTGGGGGGTTTTCTGATAACTTTAAAACCTGTGTTGGTTACATCTCTGGTAATCATTTTAAGTAGAGTTGCTGCTACTGAGATTTGTCTGCATACATCAACTGGACATAAGCTGATTTAAGTATATTTCCTTCATTTTATTGTGGTTGTTATAAACTGGGGACTGATTTCTCAGATCTAGCTCTGTTGAAACTGTCTTGTGTGTGTGTCTGAAGCTCTGCACTAGTTGTTAAACTGCACTGAAATTCCTTTAAGTGTTAATTAGCTTGGGGTTTTCTGATAACTTTAAAACCTGTGTTGGTTACATCTCTGGTAATCATTTTAAGTAGAGTTGCTGCTACTGAGATTTGTCTGCATACATCAACTGGACATAAGCTGATTTAAGTATATTTCCTTCATTTTATTGTGGTTGTTATAACTTGGGGACTGATTTCTCAGATCTAGCTCTGTTGAAACTGTCTTGTGTGTGTGTCTGAAGCTCTGCACTAGTTGTTAAACTGCACTGAAATTCCTTTAAGTGTTAATTAGCTTGGGGGTTTTCTGATAACTTTAAAACCTGTGTTGGTTACATCTCTGGTAATCATTTTAAGTAGAGTTGCTGCTACTGAGATTTGTCTGCATACATCAACTGGACATAAGCTGATTTAAGTATATTTCCTTCATTTTATTGTGGTTGTTATAACTTGGGGACTGATTTCTCAGATCTAGCTCTGTTGAAACTGTCTTGTGTGTGTGTCTGAAGCTCTGCACTAGTTGTTAAACTGCACTGAAATTCCTTTAAGTGTTAATTAGCTTGGGGGTTTTCTGATAACTTTAAAACCTGTGTTGGTTACATCTCTGGTAATCATTTTAAGTAGAGTTGCTGCTACTGAGATTTGTCTGCATACATCAACTGGACATAAGCTGATTTAAGTATATTTCCTTCATTTTATTGTGGTTGTTATAACTTGGGGACTGATTTCTCAGATCTAGCTCTGTTGAAACTGTCTTGTGTGTGTGTCTGAAGCTCTGCACTAGTTGTTAAACTGCACTGAAATTCCTTTAAGTGTTAATTAGCTTGGGGGTTTTCTGATAACTTTAAAACCTGTGTTGGTTACATCTCTGGTAATCATTTTAAGTAGAGTTGCTGCTACTGAGATTTGTCTGCATACATCAACTGGACATAAGCTGATTTAAGTATATTTCCTTCATTTTATTGTGGTTGTTATAACTTGGGGACTGATTTCTCAGATCTAGCTCTGTTGAAACTGTCTTGTGTGTGTGTCTGAAGCTCTGCACTAGTTGTTAAACTGCACTGAAATTCCTTTAAGTGTTAATTAGCTTGGGGGTTTTCTGATAACTTTAAAACCTGTGTTGGTTACATCTCTGGTAATCATTTTAAGTAGAGTTGCTGCTACTGAGATTTGTCTGCATACATCAACTGGACATAAGCTGATTTAAGTATATTTCCTTCATTTTATTGTGGTTGTTATAAACTGGGGACTGATTTCTCAGATCTAGCTCTGTTGAAACTGTCTTGTGTGTGTGTCTGAAGCTCTGCACTAGTTGTTAAACTGCACTGAAATTCCTTTAAGTGTTAATTAGCTTGGGGGGTTTTCTGATAACTTTAAAACCTGTGTTGGTTACATCTCTGGTAATCATTTTAAGTAGAGTTGCTGCTACTGAGATTTGTCTGCATACATCAACTGGACATAAGCTGATTTAAGTATATTTCCTTCATTTTATTGTGGTTGTTATAACTTGGGGACTGATTTCTCAGATCTAGCTCTGTTGAAACTGTCTTGTGTGTGTGTCTGAAGCTCTGCACTAGTTGTTAAACTGCACTGAAATTCCTTTAAGTGTTAATTAGCTTGGGGGTTTTCTGATAACTTTAAAACCTGTGTTGGTTACATCTCTGGTAATCATTTTAAGTAGAGTTGCTGCTACTGAGATTTGTCTGCATACATCAACTGGACATAAGCTGATTTAAGTATATTTCCTTCATTTTATTGTGGTTGTTATAACTTGGGGACTGATTTCTCAGATCTAGCTCTGTTGAAACTGTCTTGTGTGTGTGTCTGAAGCTCTGCACTAGTTGTTAAACTGCACTGAAATTCCTTTAAGTGTTAATTAGCTTGGGCGTTTTCTGATAACTTTAAAACCTGTGTTGGTTACATCTCTGGTAATCATTTTAAGTAGAGTTGCTGCTACTGAGATTTGTCTGCATACATCAACTGGACATAAGCTGATTTAAGTATATTTCCTTCATTTTATTGTGGTTGTTATAACTTGGGGACTGATTTCTCAGATCTAGCTCTGTTGAAACTGTCTTGTGTGTGTGTCTGAAGCTCTGCACTAGTTGTTAAACTGCACTGAAATTCCTTTAAGTGTTAATTAGCTTGGGGGTTTTCTGATAACTTTAAAACCTGTGTTGGTTACATCTCTGGTAATCATTTTAAGTAGAGTTGCTGCTACTGAGATTTGTCTGCATACATCAACTGGACATAAGCTGATTTAAGTATATTTCCTTCATTTTATTGTGGTTGTTATAACTTGGGGACTGATTTCTCAGATCTAGCTCTGTTGAAACTGTCTTGTGTGTGTGTCTGAAGCTCTGCACTAGTTGTTAAACTGCACTGAAATTCCTTTAAGTGTTAATTAGCTTGGGGGTTTTCTGATAACTTTAAAACCTGTGTTGGTTACATCTCTGGTAATCATTTTAAGTAGAGTTGCTGCTACTGAGATTTGTCTGCATACATCAACTGGACATAAGCTGATTTAAGTATATTTCCTTCATTTTATTGTGGTTGTTATAACTTGGGGACTGATTTCTCAGATCTAGCTCTGTTGAAACTGTCTTGTGTGTGTGTCTGAAGCTCTGCACTAGTTGTTAAACTGCACTGAAATTCCTTTAAGTGTTAATTAGCTTGGGGGTTTTCTGATAACTTTAAAACCTGTGTTGGTTACATCTCTGGTAATCATTTTAAGTAGAGTTGCTGCTACTGAGATTTGTCTGCATACATCAACTGGACATAAGCTGATTTAAGTATATTTCCTTCATTTTATTGTGGTTGTTATAACTTGGGGACTGATTTCTCAGATCTAGCTCTGTTGAAACTGTCTTGTGTGTGTGTCTGAAGCTCTGCACTAGTTGTTAAACTGCACTGAAATTCCTTTAAGTGTTAATTAGCTTGGGGGGTTTTCTGATAACTTTAAAACCTGTGTTGGTTACATCTCTGGTAATCATTTTAAGTAGAGTTGCTGCTACTGAGATTTGTCTGCATACATCAACTGGACATAAGCTGATTTAAGTATATTTCCTTCATTTTATTGTGGTTGTTATAACTTGGGGACTGATTTCTCAGATCTAGCTCTGTTGAAACTGTCTTGTGTGTGTGTCTGAAGCTCTGCACTAGTTGTTAAACTGCACTGAAATTCCTTTAAGTGTTAATTAGCTTGGGGGTTTTCTGATAACTTTAAAACCTGTGTTGGTTACATCTCTGGTAATCATTTTAAGTAGAGTTGCTGCTACTGAGATTTGTCTGCATACATCAACTGGACATAAGCTGATTTAAGTATATTTCCTTCATTTTATTGTGGTTGTTATAACTTGGGGACTGATTTCTCAGATCTAGCTCTGTTGAAACTGTCTTGTGTGTGTGTCTGAAGCTCTGCACTAGTTGTTAAACTGCACTGAAATTCCTTTAAGTGTTAATTAGCTTGGGCGTTTTCTGATAACTTTAAAACCTGTGTTGGTTACATCTCTGGTAATCATTTTAAGTAGAGTTGCTGCTACTGAGATTTGTCTGCATACATCAACTGGACATAAGCTGATTTAAGTATATTTCCTTCATTTTATTGTGGTTGTTATAACTTGGGGACTGATTTCTCAGATCTAGCTCTGTTGAAACTGTCTTGTGTGTGTGTCTGAAGCTCTGCACTAGTTGTTAAACTGCACTGAAATTCCTTTAAGTGTTAATTAGCTTGGGGGTTTTCTGATAACTTTAAAACCTGTGTTGGTTACATCTCTGGTAATCATTTTAAGTAGAGTTGCTGCTACTGAGATTTGTCTGCATACATCAACTGGACATAAGCTGATTTAAGTATATTTCCTTCATTTTATTGTGGTTGTTATAACTTGGGGACTGATTTCTCAGATCTAGCTCTGTTGAAACTGTCTTGTGTGTGTGTCTGAAGCTCTGCACTAGTTGTTAAACTGCACTGAAATTCCTTTAAGTGTTAATTAGCTTGGGGGTTTTCTGATAACTTTAAAACCTGTGTTGGTTACATCTCTGGTAATCATTTTAAGTAGAGTTGCTGCTACTGAGATTTGTCTGCATACATCAACTGGACATAAGCTGATTTAAGTATATTTCCTTCATTTTATTGTGGTTGTTATAACTTGGGGACTGATTTCTCAGATCTAGCTCTGTTGAAACTGTCTTGTGTGTGTGTCTGAAGCTCTGCACTAGTTGTTAAACTGCACTGAAATTCCTTTAAGTGTTAATTAGCTTGGGGGTTTTCTGATAACTTTAAAACCTGTGTTGGTTACATCTCTGGTAATCATTTTAAGTAGAGTTGCTGCTACTGAGATTTGTCTGCATACATCAACTGGACATAAGCTGATTTAAGTATATTTCCTTCATTTTATTGTGGTTGTTATAACTTGGGGACTGATTTCTCAGATCTAGCTCTGTTGAAACTGTCTTGTGTGTGTGTGTCTGAAGCTCTGCACTAGTTGTTAAACTGCACTGAAATTCCTTTAAGTGTTAATTAGCTTGGGGGTTTTCTGATAACTTTAAAACCTGTGTTGGTTACATCTCTGGTAATCATTTTAAGTAGAGTTGCTGCTACTGAGATTTGTCTGCATACATCAACTGGACATAAGCTGATTTAAGTATATTTCCTTCATTTTATTGTGGTTGTTATAACTTGGGGACTGATTTCTCAGATCTAGCTCTGTTGAAACTGTCTTGTGTGTGTGTCTGAAGCTCTGCACTAGTTGTTAAACTGCACTGAAATTCCTTTAAGTGTTAATTAGCTTGGGGGGTTTTCTGATAACTTTAAAACCTGTGTTGGTTACATCTCTGGTAATCATTTTAAGTAGAGTTGCTGCTACTGAGATTTGTCTGCATACATCAACTGGACATAAGCTGATTTAAGTATATTTCCTTCATTTTATTGTGGTTGTTATAACTTGGGGACTGATTTCTCAGATCTAGCTCTGTTGAAACTGTCTTGTGTGTGTGTCTGAAGCTCTGCACTAGTTGTTAAACTGCACTGAAATTCCTTTAAGTGTTAATTAGCTTGGGGGGTTTTCTGATAACTTTAAAACCTGTGTTGGTTACATCTCTGGTAATCATTTTAAGTAGAGTTGCTGCTACTGAGATTTGTCTGCATACATCAACTGGACATAAGCTGATTTAAGTATATTTCCTTCATTTTATTGTGGTTGTTATAACTTGGGGACTGATTTCTCAGATCTAGCTCTGTTGAAACTGTCTTGTGTGTGTGTCTGAAGCTCTGCACTAGTTGTTAAACTGCACTGAAATTCCTTTAAGTGTTAATTAGCTTGGGGTTTTCTGATAACTTTAAAACCTGTGTTGGTTACATCTCTGGTAATCATTTTAAGTAGAGTTGCTGCTACTGAGATTTGTCTGCATACATCAACTGGACATAAGCTGATTTAAGTATATTTCCTTCATTTTATTGTGGTTGTTATAACTTGGGGACTGATTTCTCAGATCTAGCTCTGTTGAAACTGTCTTGTGTGTGTGTCTGAAGCTCTGCACTAGTTGTTAAACTGCACTGAAATTCCTTTAAGTGTTAATTAGCTTGGGGGTTTTCTGATAACTTTAAAACCTGTGTTGGTTACATCTCTGGTAATCATTTTAAGTAGAGTTGCTGCTACTGAGATTTGTCTGCATACATCAACTGGACATAAGCTGATTTAAGTATATTTCCTTCATTTTATTGTGGTTGTTATAACTTGGGGACTGATTTCTCAGATCTAGCTCTGTTGAAACTGTCTTGTGTGTGTGTCTGAAGCTCTGCACTAGTTGTTAAACTGCACTGAAATTCCTTTAAGTGTTAATTAGCTTGGGGGGTTTTCTGATAACTTTAAAACCTGTGTTGGTTACATCTCTGGTAATCATTTTAAGTAGAGTTGCTGCTACTGAGATTTGTCTGCATACATCAACTGGACATAAGCTGATTTAAGTATATTTCCTTCATTTTATTGTGGTTGTTATAACTTGGGGACTGATTTCTCAGATCTAGCTCTGTTGAAACTGTCTTGTGTGTGTGTCTGAAGCTCTGCACTAGTTGTTAAACTGCACTGAAATTCCTTTAAGTGTTAATTAGCTTGGGGGTTTTCTGATAACTTTAAAACCTGTGTTGGTTACATCTCTGGTAATCATTTTAAGTAGAGTTGCTGCTACTGAGATTTGTCTGCATACATCAACTGGACATAAGCTGATTTAAGTATATTTCCTTCATTTTATTGTGGTTGTTATAACTTGGGGACTGATTTCTCAGATCTAGCTCTGTTGAAACTGTCTTGTGTGTGTGTCTGAAGCTCTGCACTAGTTGTTAAACTGCACTGAAATTCCTTTAAGTGTTAATTAGCTTGGGGGTTTTCTGATAACTTTAAAACCTGTGTTGGTTACATCTCTGGTAATCATTTTAAGTAGAGTTGCTGCTACTGAGATTTGTCTGCATACATCAACTGGACATAAGCTGATTTAAGTATATTTCCTTCATTTTATTGTGGTTGTTATAACTTGGGGACTGATTTCTCAGATCTAGCTCTGTTGAAACTGTCTTGTGTGTGTGTCTGAAGCTCTGCACTAGTTGTTAAACTGCACTGAAATTCCTTTAAGTGTTAATTAGCTTGGCGGGGTTTCTGATAACTTTAAAACCTGTGTTGGTTACATCTCTGGTAATCATTTTAAGTAGAGTTGCTGCTACTGAGATTTGTCTGCATACATCAACTGGACATAAGCTGATTTAAGTATATTTCCTTCATTTTATTGTGGTTGTTATAACTTGGGGACTGATTTCTCAGATCTAGCTCTGTTGAAACTGTCTTGTGTGTGTGTCTGAAGCTCTGCACTAGTTGTTAAACTGCACTGAAATTCCTTTAAGTGTTAATTAGCTTGGGGGTTTTCTGATAACTTTAAAACCTGTGTTGGTTACATCTCTGGTAATCATTTTAAGTAGAGTTGCTGCTACTGAGATTTGTCTGCATACATCAACTGGACATAAGCTGATTTAAGTATATTTCCTTCATTTTATTGTGGTTGTTATAACTTGGGGACTGATTTCTCAGATCTAGCTCTGTTGAAACTGTCTTGTGTGTGTGTCTGAAGCTCTGCACTAGTTGTTAAACTGCACTGAAATTCCTTTAAGTGTTAATTAGCTTGGGGGTTTTCTGATAACTTTAAAACCTGTGTTGGTTACATCTCTGGTAATCATTTTAAGTAGAGTTGCTGCTACTGAGATTTGTCTGCATACATCAACTGGACATAAGCTGATTTAAGTATATTTCCTTCATTTTATTGTGGTTGTTATAACTTGGGGACTGATTTCTCAGATCTAGCTCTGTTGAAACTGTCTTGTGTGTGTGTCTGAAGCTCTGCACTAGTTGTTAAACTGCACTGAAATTCCTTTAAGTGTTAATTAGCTTGGGGGTTTTCTGATAACTTTAAAACCTGTGTTGGTTACATCTCTGGTAATCATTTTAAGTAGAGTTGCTGCTACTGAGATTTGTCTGCATACATCAACTGGACATAAGCTGATTTAAGTATATTTCCTTCATTTTATTGTGGTTGTTATAACTTGGGGACTGATTTCTCAGATCTAGCTCTGTTGAAACTGTCTTGTGTGTGTGTCTGAAGCTCTGCACTAGTTGTTAAACTGCACTGAAATTCCTTTAAGTGTTAATTAGCTTGGGGCATTTTCTGATAACTTTAAAACCTGTGTTGGTTACATCTCTGGTAATCATTTTAAGTAGAGTTGCTGCTACTGAGATTTGTCTGCATACATCAACTGGACATAAGCTGATTTAAGTATATTTCCTTCATTTTATTGTGGTTGTTATAACTTGGGGACTGATTTCTCAGATCTAGCTCTGTTGAAACTGTCTTGTGTGTGTGTCTGAAGCTCTGCACTAGTTGTTAAACTGCACTGAAATTCCTTTAAGTGTTAATTAGCTTGGGGGTTTTCTGATAACTTTAAAACCTGTGTTGGTTACATCTCTGGTAATCATTTTAAGTAGAGTTGCTGCTACTGAGATTTGTCTGCATACATCAACTGGACATAAGCTGATTTAAGTATATTTCCTTCATTTTATTGTGGTTGTTATAACTTGGGGACTGATTTCTCAGATCTAGCTCTGTTGAAACTGTCTTGTGTGTGTGTCTGAAGCTCTGCACTAGTTGTTAAACTGCACTGAAATTCCTTTAAGTGTTAATTAGCTTGGGGGTTTTCTGATAACTTTAAAACCTGTGTTGGTTACATCTCTGGTAATCATTTTAAGTAGAGTTGCTGCTACTGAGATTTGTCTGCATACATCAACTGGACATAAGCTGATTTAAGTATATTTCCTTCATTTTATTGTGGTTGTTATAACTTGGGGACTGATTTCTCAGATCTAGCTCTGTTGAAACTGTCTTGTGTGTGTGTCTGAAGCTCTGCACTAGTTGTTAAACTGCACTGAAATTCCTTTAAGTGTTAATTAGCTTGGGGGTTTTCTGATAACTTTAAAACCTGTGTTGGTTACATCTCTGGTAATCATTTTAAGTAGAGTTGCTGCTACTGAGATTTGTCTGCATACATCAACTGGACATAAGCTGATTTAAGTATATTTCCTTCATTTTATTGTGGTTGTTATAACTTGGGGACTGATTTCTCAGATCTAGCTCTGTTGAAACTGTCTTCCCCACCCCTCCCTGTTCTTGGATGTAGTTTAAATTTGGTGGCTTTTGCAGTGCCCGCCCCACTGTAGATTTGATCTAGGACACTCCCCAGTCCCTTCTCTTTACGCATTCTCTCTAATAAACCCTTTCTGCACTTGCTTTTAGTCCTTTTAATTTAATTACATTTTTTCATACTGTGTGTGGACTAATATTGCTACATACTCAAGTGTGCCAGCTTGCACTGCATGTGAATTGTTTTATAGCATTTACTGTCTGTTTTTTCCTTGTCGCTGTAAAAAAAAAAAAAAAAATTCTCTTGTTTTCCTGCCTTACTGAACTAGAGTAGTCCAGTTTCAGAGTTGCTGATCCCTGGGCTTTGTTTTTAGTTCCTGTTACTGATCCATTGCCTTATTAGGAAGGAGGGAAGTTTCTTTGCTTACCAGTGGGAGTGGGAAGCACTGAGCGACCTTTTGTCCGATTTGGTGAAGTTTCAGCCAGAAACTAGTAGTCCATTGGTCGTTTTGGGCCAGTTCCTAGCTCCTTTCAGCCCCTGCTATAAAACACGCTAAACACGTTTTCCAGCTTGTACCAACTCAGCACAGATCCTCGTGGTGGCCTGCAGAGTGATCCAAGCAGCAGAGAGCTAAAGAGTGACTTTCTACCAGATATAAGTATTTTTGTGGCTTTCCCACTGTTATTAAGCTAGCGACTGCATTTAGCCTGTTGTACTGCTAGTTTATGAGATTTCTTCATTTTTCTCTGTTTTTTGCACTTTATGTTTCTAATTCTTGCTTATTGTTTCTGTAGGATACACACTATAGTGCGCTAACCGATTTACAGCATTTATAGCATTTACTGTCTGTTTTTTTCCTTGTCTATGTAAGAAGACAAAAAATCTCTTGTTTTCCGCCTTACTGAACTAGAGTAGTCCTGATTCAGAGTTGCTGATCCCTGGGCTTTGTTTTTAGTTCCTGTCACTGATCCATTGCCTTATTAGGGAGGAGGGAAGTTTCTTTGCTTACCAGTGGGAGTGGGAAGCACTGAGCAGCCTTTCTGTCCGATTTGGTGAAGTTTCAGCCGAAACTAGTAGTCCATTGGTCATTTTGGGCCAATTCTAGCTCCTTTCAGCCCCTGCTATAAAACACGCTAAAACACGCTGCTTTTCCAGCTTGTACCAACTCAGCACAGATCCTCGTGGTGGCCTGCAGAGTGATCCAAGCAGCAGAGAGCTAAAGAGTGACTTTCTACCAGATATAAGTATTTTGTGGCTTTCCCACTGTTATTAAGCTAGCGACTGCATTTCGCCTGTTTTACTGCTACTTTAAGTGATTTCTGCATTTTACACTTTTTATTGCACTTTAAGTTACTAATTGTTGCAAATTGTTTCTGTAGGCTACACACTAAAGTGCGCTAGCCGATTTACAGCATTTATAGCATTTACTGTCTGTTTTTTTTTTCCTTGTCTCTGTAATAAAACAAAAAAATCTCTTGTTTTCCCGCCTTACTGAACTAGAGTAGTCCAGTTTCAGAGTTGCTGATCCCTGGGCTTTGTTTTTAGTTCCTGTTACTGATCCATTGCCTTATTAGGGAGGAGGAAGTTTCTTTGCTTACCAGAGTGAGTGGGAAGCACTGAGCAGCCTTTCTGTCCGATTTGGTGAAGTTTCAGCCAGAAACTAGTAGTCCATTGGTCGTTTGGGCCAATTCCTAGCTCCTTTTAGCCCCCTGCTATAAAACACGCTAAACACGTGTTTTCCAGCTTGTACCAACTCAGCACAGATCCTCGTGGTGGCCTGCAGAGTGATCCAAGCAGCAGAGAGCTAAAGAGTGACTTTCTACCAGATATAAGTATTTTTGTGGCTTTCCACTGTTATTTAAGCTAGCGACTGCATTTCGCCTGTTTTACTGCTACTTTAAGTGATTTCTGCATTTTACACTGTTTATTGCACTTTAAGTTACTAATTGTTGCAAATTGTTTCTGTAGGCTACACACTAAAGTCGCTAGCCGATTTACAGCAATTACTGTCTGTTTTTTCCTTGTCTCTGTAATAAAACAAAAATCTCTTGTTTTCCGCCTTACTGAACTAGAGTAGTCCAGTTTCAGAGTTGCTGATCCCTGGGCTTTGTTTTTAGTTCCTGTTACTGATCCATTGCCTTATTAGGAAGGAGGAAGTTTCTTTGCTTACCAGTGGGAGTGGGAAGCACTGAGCGGCCTTTTGTCTGATTTGGTGAAGTTTCAGCCAGAAACTAGTAGTCCATTGGTCGCTTTGGGCCAATTCCTAGCTCCTTCAGCCCCTGCTATAAAACACGCTTAAACGCGTGTAAGCGCGATTTAGCGGAGTTACCACTGTTGCACACAAGAGCAGGCGGTTAAACAAGGTTAAACTATTTGGGCCATCTAAATTCCACTCTTCCAATTTTCCCTTAAAACTACCTTCCTCGAGCTGTACTGCTGATCTAACCAGCATATCCTATAACTGAAAAGATCATCTCTACTTGATTCCCAAGTAGACTATTCTCTATCTGTAAAGCCTAGCACTTACTCCTACAGTACTTGCACCTTGATAAAGCACTCTTATTATAGATAGTACCCCACCAGCCTAAAACCCACTTCCCCGGAGTCCTTTGAAAGTCTCTTTATCTACTACTTCTAGTATGTCGAGGGATCAGTTGCTAGTGTCCTCTCCAGCTCAACTGGTGAACCTGGGAATATTGAGGCAATGTTACAACTGCCTCATGTACACAGACAATCCTCTCCTTCTCCCACAAAACACAAATACATGCGAGAGATGCAACTATACGGCCAAACTGGAGGCTGAGCTCTCTCAACATAGGACTGGCAAGACCAGACAGGAGGAGAAGGTAACCACACACAATACATACCCAGTCACACATGGTACCATCACAACTTCAAATCATACACATACTCACACAAAGACATACTCGGAGGCTCTGATCAAAAATTTACCAAAACAGCAGAGGCCACCAAAGCAGACACCCAAACAACTACCACCTCACGACCCAACACATGCAACACATAGACCACACAGTCAGAGTGTCAAACAGTCACAGCCCTTAAGGCCAAACAAAATGCCAGACACACTTGTCATTGGTGATTCCATAGTCAGACACACTGACGTCCCGCTCACCAGACTGAGTAAAGAGAAGGTCACAGTAAGCTGCCTGTCAGGCGCTAGAATCCGCCACATAACGCAAGCACTCAGGTCTCTCAACAGCAGGTACAAGTACGACTCAGTCATTGTCCACGCTGGTGTCAACGACCTGAGACGTACCTCCTTGGACTACATGATAAGGGACATCGAGGAGCTCTCTGATTATGTAGCCCAGGCAGGTATGACCCTGACCTTGAGCAGTATCCTACCTTCACCTAGAATGATGCCACAATACAGTGATAAGATGATCAGCTTTAATAATTGGCTTAAATTCTGGTGTCATTCAAAGGGGATCCAATGTCTGTCTGCCTGGGATGACATGCTGGACAAGCCACGCTGCTTCGCAAGGGACGGCTTGCACCTGTCACCCCTGGGCTTCCGGATATTGGCAAAGGCTCTTGCCACCCCCATAGTGCCTTTTTAGGCAAGGCTCAAATTCTAAACCTACCACCCTAGAACACCAAAAGGAAAAAACTAAGGGTAATGCTGCTCAATGCCAGAAGTCTCAATCTCAAGATGCACGCACTCGAGGCCCTTCTCAATATGGAGAACATCGATGTCTGTGCTGTGACAGAAACCTGGTTCAAGGCTCCTGAGAGCACCCCAGCACTAACAGGTTTCACCTCATATCATGCGTTCCGCCCCAAAATCCGGACAACACCAAGAAAGGAGGGTGTCCATATTCATAAAGGACACCCACACCTCAAGGTTGGTGGCAACGCATGATGCATCGGAGACCATCCAGGTGCAATTAACCATAGGCAAGACTGCTCTGCAATTTGTAGCATGTTACAGGCCACCCTCTCAAACTCAGGAACCTCACATGGCCTTCCTGAAAACATTGGAGGGGATAAATGTATCTCCAAACACCATCATACTAGGTGACTTTAACTACCCTAATATAGACTGGGAACACTACTCAAGCCCGAACACTCTAACCCAAAGATTCCTGGAGTTCATAAACTCAAATGCCATGGAACAACTAGTCACCATCCCCACAAGAGGAGAAAACATACTTGATCTCATCATCACGAACATGGGATCAAAATGTTCAACACCGAAGTATACCCCTCACTGGTGAGATCAGATCATAAACTAATCTCGCTGGAGGTCCTCATCCCGCCCCACCTGAAACAAAAAGACCACAGTGAAAAACTTCTCAAAAGCCGATTTCACACTTCTAAAACTAGTGTGGTCTCCTTTAAGGCCCCTGAGCCAGTGGTAAACATTACTCAAACCGCTGAATCACTTACAAATGCCTTCTACCAGCACCTACAGGACTGCATGGATCAGGCAATCCCAAACAAAACTAAGACTCTCTGTACCAAAGGCAAGCGTCCAGTCTGGTGGACCCCAGCCATAAACAAGCTCTACAACAAAAGGAGGAAGCTACTACAAGATAGAGCAAAATCCTTGAAAGGTAAGACACCTTTGATCATTATAAGTAAAAACTAAGAGCTCTCATAAAATCATCCAAGGCAAATTTTGAGAGAAAAATCGCCAAGGACTCTAAAGAGAATCATAAGGCCTTCTTTAGCTATGTTAGAAACCTAGGAAGAAACTCCCAGATATGCTCAGAATTAGTTCAAAATGATGTGAAAATTACTGAACCTACACACATTGCCAACATACTGGCTGACAGGTTCAGTGCAAACTTCTCCCCTCCCCCAAAGGAGAGATATCTATTCCAGAGGATTGTAGCCCCCAAACATCTCCAACGCCCAGGTGAGAACTGCCCTCACTAAGGCAAAAACACAGCATCCATGGGACCGGATGGTGTCCCCGGCTGTGTGCTTCATGAACTCAATGAGGAATTAAACCCACAGTTAGGACAGCTGTTTAATCTTAGCCTCACCTCAGGATACGTACCCAAGGAGTGGCGCGGCGACTGTGGTCCCACTTCATAAGGGCGGTGCCTCCACAGACGCTGGAAATTACCGCCCCATTAGCTTGACAAGCCTTATCTGCAAAGCCATGGAGAGGATCATAATGGAACTCATAAATAAAGACATAGGGAACTTGCAGACTTTGGATCCAACTCAGTTTGGCTTTGTCAAAGGCAGATCCTGCCTCTTAAACTTGGTTGACTTTTTGAGACAGTCACCAAGGCCATTGATGAGGAAAGGCAGTCCATACAGCCTACCTCGACCTGGCAAAGGCCTTCGACACAATACCCCACTCAGGTATCATCGAAAAACTCATCAGCTTGAATGTAAACCCATACATCACAAGATGGGTTGCAAACTGGCTAAGTGACAGAACCCACAGGGTCAGAGTTGCTGGAGCCATGTCAGACTCAAAGCCTGTCACAAGTGGTGTCCCACAGGGCTCAGTCCTGGGTCCACTCTTGTTCGCATCTACTTTTCTGAAGTACAAGCAAACACAGGAGGGTTATGGCTGACAAAGTTTGCAGATGACTGCAAACTGGGCCATAGTCGAAAACACATCTGACACAGATATCCTCCAGAAGGGCCTCACAGAAATGGATAACTGGTGCCAGAGCCATGGCCTGAAGTTAAACGCCAAAAATGCATAGTCATACCCTTTGGGAAAAACAAGGCTACCCCTAGCTACCATATAGGTGGCAATCCACTGAGCACAGAAAAAGTCATCAGAGATCTGGGGACCCAGGTTGACAGTAGCCTTCGTTTGACACTCATGTTGCTAAAGTAGTTAGGAAAACCTTCTATATCACCCACCTGATCATGAAGGGATTCACATCTAGATCAAGGGAGGTCATCGTCCCCTGTACTCATCACTTATTAGACCTATGATTGAGTACAATGCCCGTTCGAATGTATCTGACCAGACACATGCTGCAGCTTGAAAGGCCCCAAAAGTTCCTCACCAAAAGGATAAAGGGTCTCAAAAATATGTCTTATGCTGCCCGACTGAAAGAACTCCAGCTCTATTCAGTCTCATACCGCTTGCTCAGAGGTGACCTGTGCCTGACATATAAGGCCATGTCAAACCCAGATTTGATGAATATGCTTCACCTCAAAAATCTAGATCCCTCAGAACCACAAGGGCGGAGACTTAAACCTTGACACGGTTATAAATAGAGCGTGCTGGAGGGACAGATTCATCACCCAGAGACTCCCTATGCTGTGGAACAAAATCCCGGTACATGTGAGGCAGAGCACCTCTCTGGTCTTGTTCAAGAGGAATCTTGACCAATGGATGGGAGATTGCAGATATACCCCAGGGATTACTTCAGCGTCACTGCTTGACAGAGGCACAGCAAAATGATAGGCATAGTTTTTATTCAAACTAAAGGGGTGGCGAAAGCCACATAACTATGGGCTAGGCTTATAAATGCCCTTGGGCAGATAGCCTAGTATGAACCTATGAACCTATGAACCTAAAGATGGATTTCTGGACATTGTCCACCAGTGGGATACTCCTCTGGTAGGTCTTTTTGCCTCCCCTCAACAGAAAACTTCCTCTCTTTTGCACCAGAGTCCCATGTCCTCTGGCTTGGAAAGTGGATGCCCTTTCTTTTTTTTTGGAAGGGAATGTTTCTTTATGCTTTCCCTCCCCTTTTCTCTTGTACTGAGGATCCTGTTCAAGGTAAAACAAGATTCTCCCAAAATCTTGTTGATGACTCCCTTTTGGCCAAGACAGCATTGGTTCGATCTTCTTCTGCATTTAGCCAAGGGCAATCATCACAAGTTGCCTCACAGGGTGGATCTACTCACACAGGGCAAGGAGTCTCTCATTCATCCCCATTTGTCCACTCTTCAACTGACACTGTGGCTGATAGGTTTTTCATCCCTTTTAGGCATCTTTTTTTCTGAGGATGTACTTTATGTTCGGTAGGGGGCCAGGAAATCCACTACCATGAAATCTTATTTGTCCAAATGGAAGAGATTTTCTATTTGATGTCTTGCTGATAACCCGGATCCACTTTCTGTGGAAGCTGCTTTGGTACTCTCTTATTTGTGTGAATTGCTTAATGTTGGGTTGGCAGTCTTCAGTTAAGGCCCACCTATCAGCTGTTTCTGCTTGTCTGCCTTTGACCCCCCCCCCCCTTGTCTTCTAGATCTTAGGTTGAACAATTCCTTAAAGGCATCCTTCATATTACGCCTTCCAGGAAGCCTATTCCTCCTTCCTGGGACCTTAATTTTGTTCTTGAAAAATTGACTCGGGCTCCTTTTGAGCCTGCAGCTTCAGCTACCTTATAACGTTGTACTTGGAAGATTTTTCTTCCTTTGGCCCTTACTTCTGCTAGAAGGATGTCTGAGCTTCAGACCTTTATGGCTGTTACTCCTTTTTTAGTTTTTCATCGGGATAGGGTGTCTTTGTACTAATCTTACTTTTATGCCCAAGGTGGTTAATGACTTGTCTCTTGTCAGTGTGTTCATTTGCCCACTTTTTTTTCTTCTCCGTAGTCTACTTGTCAGAAGCTTCTTCACACCTTAGATTTGAATAGATAACTCTGATATTATTTCAGTAAGACTAAAGCTATTCATAAATCTGAGCAATTGTTTTTGTTTCTTTTCATCGTAGGTCTTTAGGTTTCACTGCTTCTAAGCAAACCATTTCTTCTTGGATCTCTAAGGCCATTTCTTTTTGTTACTCTTTTCATGGGAAAAGCTTCTGTTCTTCTATTAAGGCTCATTTTACCAGGCATGTGGCTTCCTGTGATGTTTTTCTTCAAAGGATTGGATGCCAATTCCATCCTTGAGGCTGCTACTTGGTCCTCTGTACACACCTTCTCTAAACATTACAAACTGGACGTTGTTTCCAGGGCAAGGTCTGGCTTTGTCAGAGCTATCCTGTATTGTTTTCTGGAGGGTTCTTCTTGGCCTTACTCCTCCCACCCTTCCTCTTGAGCGTTGATACTTTCCCTTTTGTAAAGAATACTGCAACAGGGATATGGAAGGACATAGTACAGTTGTGTAAAATCTTACTGTAACAGACAATGTCCTTCTCTTCATTGTTGCAGTATTCGCTTCCTCCCACTTTTCCTTTTTCCCTTTCTGGAGGCTGATGTTCCTCTTTTTTTCTTGGACTGTTGTGCCTCCTGGGGCTCTTCAGTTCTGAGGTTTGGTTGTACGTGCATCACCTTTTTGCCCTACGCTGTGAGCACGAAGCATATGTGTGATGTAAAAAAATCCCTATAACAACCTAAGGCTTTGGTATACTGACTGGACATTGACCTGCCCTTGGCGGGAGATCCCTTTAGTAAAGAATACTGCAACAGTGAAGAACATCTACTGTTGTGGTAAGATTCTACACTACTGTACTTTTATCCATGTGGTCAAAGAAGAAGTCTGAACACTTAAATTAACTTTAAAGTAGTTATAAAAATGACAAAATGCTTTTTCTCATTTGGAATGTATTCACTGTACCCCTAATGTATAGAGTTACTCCTTATTAGCTGTTTGAAGCTGTGAGTTGTTGATATTGCAGTAATGATATTATTTGTTCCATCATTTTTTCTTAGTGATTTCGGCAAAGCCCAAACTCCATAACAGGCAGGGTCGCATCAATGCTTATGTTGAAGTTTCAATTGATGGAAATGCAAATGAAACAAAGAAAACTGGAAAACGAACTGGGAGCCAAGAAATACAGTGGAATGAAAATTTCATGTTGTAAGTATATTTAGTGGTACTTTTTAACTTTTAACAGTAAACAGTTGCCCATGCCTGTAATAATTAGGTTGGATAAGCTTTGCTAATTTACAGAGGGCCTCAAATGGAAGGGATGATTAAGTGGTCATTGACTTACTGTCTTCCATTAGGGGAAGCCATTGTGGGACTCTTCCACTTTACAGTGAGAATCTATAAGTAAAGAAAACAGAATTCTTTGCAATGGTGTTCATATGGAATCGGATGCAAACACACTGCTGGACAAGACAGTGTGTGAAGGGCTGAGGAAAGTAATGCATTTAATAAAAATGACAGTGTTATCAGTGTTAAAGCTGTCACACTCTTCTGTCAGCCACACTTATTTCTTTCCAGCTGAATGACAATACATGTACATGGGGAAAAAAGACCAGACAATGATCACTAATGATGGTCATCAACTGCCTGAGGTGTTTGAGGGTAACCAGAATTAGAAGTTAAAGAAGAATAGCATCGGTATGATGATAAAAATGAGCAGAATTGATCAGATGGGTAGTATTTTTATTCTTTCTATGTATTTTAAAGTTGTCATTATTCCTAAAACAGTTAAACATATGCTAAGTAAAACATATTCCCTGAGATGGACAGATGTCCTATGCAGAATTGTTTCTCTATCTTCATTCTGCTGCTTGCTGTGGAATAAGCTGTGGCTGTTCTTCCTCTCTAAAGAGGATAACGCAGGCATCCTTAATGAATGAATGAAAGAAAATATGTATGGACTATATCTGACCAAAAGTGAATGCAGATTGAGGAGACCTTGGAGTGGATGCATACCTTTTATCAAGTAGTCCCTTCATTGAAGTGTGAGAAATCTGGTGTAGCTGATTGGAAGTCAGCTTGTCTGACCTTACCGGCTGTCTCACCTTGAGATTGCAATACAGTGGCGATCAGGGAATTTGACTTTTCCCCCACTGAACTGCGGTCTTGAAGTTAGTATATATAATTAGCAAGGGGTGTGGGGGGGTGCAGGGTGATTGGTCTCCCAGTCTTCTGTATGCTTATCCTCCTCTTCCCTTGATTCCAAAATTCCTTCAGAAAGCTCACAGGCTGGGGAGCTTAGTTATCCTCATTTCCCCATTCTGGCCTCATCAGGTCTGGTTCTTCCTCAGTGTGGTCTCATTTGGTGGCTCCACCATGGATGTTGGATCCAGTTCCATATCTTCTTTCTCTTCCATCAGGGATTCCCCATCCAGACCTGGGCAGTCTGAAGCTCACTGCTTGGCTGTTCCAGTTCCCATGATAGTCAGCACTCTCGGCTCATCTTCACCTGTCAAAAGGATCATAGTGGCGGCTCATAAGTCTTCCACCAGAAAGGTGTAATCCAGCAAATGGAAACATTTATTGATCTGTGTCTTGCAGCGTGCCCTTGATGCCTTCACTGTCCCTGTCTTGGCATTTTTGTAATTTTTCAGCAAGGTGACAGTTCTTCTACAGTCAAGGTCCAACTTGGAGCGATTTCTAATTTTTATGTAGGTGATAGTATGGCTTTGCTAGTATCCTCTAAGCTTTGCAAAGCCTTCCTAAAAGGCACTTTTCTTCTTTGGCCTCTGGTGAAGTACCCAACACCACCTAGGGATCTTACATTAGTTCTGCAAGCTCTAGTTTCATTCCCTTTTGGGCCTGCAGCCTCTGTGGAGCTGCAATTTCTGTCCTGGAAGATGGCCTTCTTGGTTACTGTTACATCTGCCAGGAGGGTTTTGGAGCATCAAGCATTGTCAGTCAAGCCTCCTTTTATGATTTTTTTTATAAGGACATGATATCCTTGCATACTAACCCATCTTTTCTCCCTAAGGTACCGTCAGAGTCCAGTATTAATCAGGTGATTAATCTCCCAGTCTTTTCCCCAAATTTTCAAAACAAGGGAGAATATAAATTGCACTTGTTGGATGTGTGTAAAATTTAAGGTTGCACTATACTATTCAGGTAGTCTCTACCTCTCCTAAATGAAAACAAGGAGTCAGTTCAGCTGTTATGACAGTTACATTGCATACGAAGTAGACATCTAGTTTAACAATGAAAGATATGCACAAATAACAAAGCCATACTTCAGCGTACAGCATCATATCTGTCAGGATAGGAAAATCAAAGTCTCTGATGCAAAAGAAAAAGTCCCAATCTTTATAGTGTCTTTTTTGCCTGTATCAGCAATTTAGAGTATTTGCCAGAAAAGTAAGTCTTTCTTTTGAAGCTGGTCTGCTGACTGTTTCCCATATTTCAAACATTCTGTTCATGAAGGATAACTCTTCGGATTTGCTCTCATCTTGCACATCCTGTTGACGAGACACAGCTGCATACAAGAGTTCATCTTGACCTGCTTGTAGATAATACATTTCACAAACTGCATAGTTTATAAAAGATAAAATATTTTACTTCTGACTTCTCATAACAATGAATGCCAAGCTATATGTTTTGCCAGGTGCACTCTATAAACTGAAATACAGAATATTTATTTTACATTTTCAGAATAAAAGCCACTGAAATCCATTTTTAACCTGTTCGTCACTCTCACAGTTCCCTCTTTAATTAAAAAGTGGAAAATTATTGCCCATTTTTGACTTCAGTTATAGACATTGAAACCTTTTCCAGTTTACCTAGGTTAACCATCATAAGTTGTTGGATTCTGTACGTTTTCTGCAAATGGCAACTTAGCAATTCCAGATAGTTAATATGACTATAATGCCTAATACTACTAATACAGGATGTATCAACCAACTTAACAGGTTTTTTTTCCTTATTTGACCAACCAGTAAAGATATCCCACCAATTGTGAGCAGTATCTTTTTTGGTCTTTTCAGCCACGTTAAGTAATTTATCTTTTGCAATGATGCTTAATGCTTCATAATACAGAATACTTTTATTTCTTTTTTCCAAGTACTCTCTGAGAATCTTAGTTGTTCATTATGTTTTTTTAAATTATCCAATGATACAGATATATTGAAAAGTGGTATTAAGTTATAATTCCAATTCTTGGAAGTATTTACTTCTATGGTTTTAGTAAACACATAACTCTGATTATTCCATTTAAGGAAATCAATATGTGATGAACATCCAACAAAAGGTAATTTTATATTATGACCTACATCTTGATCTGTAACCAGACAAATATGCTGAGGAGCCACTTCCATAAGCATTTGAAAAGAAGAAGGTATAATGGTCCATTTGCATAAATTAACAGAATGCTGCAATAAGCATGGTTCATAGACAGGCAAATGCTGTCCACAAATTAATCCATTTTGAGTCTGTGTACAATACTCATTTTTATGCGTTTTTCCCCTCATATCTATATGATTACCTTCAAATTGTAGCAACCAATACTCTTACCCTTCTGATACGAGAAATATCCTAGGTAATACCATAAGTTGACATACAACAGTGGTGTCAGTAACATTATAATGTGAGAATTGCCCTATATAGTACTGTGGAGTACAATATCTTACTTCAGTAAATAGTTTAATCCAATCTATATCAGGTATCTGTTAGACAATTGTCGCCAAACATTTTCATTTTGTAACATCAGTTCAATTTGTACATTATGTTTTTGAATTTTCACATACAAAGATTGCGTAGTGCATTTTGTCCAATTTACAAAAATTATGTTACCATCAAATTTCAACTGATATAGCTGCATAGCATCATTATTGTCTAAACACTGCTGTTGATAATTTACATTGTGCAAATGTGTGTTCCATATCTTTGGATTCCAAGATGCTTGTAAATGTACAATCTGAGAGATATCTTCCCCACTACTTTTAAATGATTAGTTAGAATTTTAACGTCAGCTGCATTAATAACTCCAATGCCTGTGCCTAGGCCTCCTAGCAGAGTATTATACCAAGCTTTTTATTTTGCATAATATTGCCCTGGACTTTCTCTTACAAGAGTACATTTTTTAACTCTTTTTGCAGTCCAAACTTAGTTTGGATTTGCAGCAAATCATGCTGCAAATTTTGAGCTGAAAATGTCTGTATGGTATGTACTGCAGTGGTTTTACCTGGTACACCAGAAAGGTGTTCTGTAGGATACAATTGCATTTTTTCCTTGGCTGCCTTTTTTGCCATCTGATTCACATAGTTATTTAACTGAAAATTTTCATTTGTAGCTTTTTGATGATCTTTTACCTTTAAGATACTGTAGCAACGTATAAAGGACTGACTACGAACCCAATTCCAAATAGTCTATAACACAGAGGCATGTTTGAGTGGATTGCCCATATTATCAACAAACTCTCTCCTTGCCCATGTAGACATATGCAGCTGCAGAGAATTAACTACGTATGCACTGTCTAAAAAAATGTCCTTCATATTCCATGAAATTAGATAAGTAATACTTATTTTCTGCCTTTATTGTAACTTGCTTGACACTAAATAATGCCAACCATTTTGCAAACACTGCTTGACTGACATCATCAATCAGTTTATTTAACTGATTCTCGTTTACCAAAGCCTGTATGGCATAATGTGGCGTCTGTACTATAATGTCTTTGGAAAAAGCTGTTAAGTATTTAGTTTGTTTTAAACCCCAGTAAATGGCCCAATGTTGCTGAATACACAGGTGATATCCCCACTCAACATGTGTCATTTTTTTACTGAAGAATGTAATGGGGCGTAAAGTCTTTTCCATTCTAGCATCAGAGCCCTTAGGCCACTCCTGTCAAAGCACAACAGAGTGTGTGTTGGGTCCAGCTGCTGCCTGTAACACAAAGGGATATGTTAAACTTGGATCTACTAGTTCTGTACCCTTGGTCAATGCTGCCTTTAAATCACAAAAAGCCGCATTTTCCTTTGGTCTCCACTCCAGAATGTGTAATTCTTTCTTGCTGAAAAGCATGTTATGACATGAGTTGTACCTTTTCACTTTTAACCTTAAACCCTTCCTCCTGCAGTGTTTGAAGGCTCTTTATCACTTTAGCTAAATGCTGTTCTTTTGTTTTTAGACACAGTGTAAAATTGAAAGCATACCCTTCCCACCTCTAGATATACATTTTATTGCAGTATTGTTTATTTGCTTTATGCTGTGAGAATTGAATATATGCTTGCTCTGTGGCTGTTACCTAGACTGTGACACTTTGGTCTTACACATTTGCTTTTTGATTTGATTATTTTTGGACATTTTCAAAAACAGAAAATATTTTTATAAAGCTTTGCTGTTGCCTATACTGTGAAAGTTGTAATAGGAATTGCTTTTAGTCATTTTAGAAAGACATTTACTGTTACTACTAGCTATTTGTACCCTCCCTTTTTGTAAAGGGACCTGCATAATTTATTTTTGTAAGAAACAAAAGAGATATTGACTTAACTAACACATGCTTAAAACAGATATATTTACATGATTTACATTTGCTGTTGTCTGCATGTTGCTGCACTTTAGATGAAAAGAAAATGCATGCATGTCAGTCTTGTGACATCGTGTCTTTACTGCGTTTAATTGTTTTGTTAAGTGCCTTGCTGTAACTGAATGAAAGTTTGTGCTGTGTACCCTTAACCATTTTTAAAAGGTAGAATAGTATGTCGTAAATTATTTGTTATCAGCGTACTTAACTGCTGATGCTTTAACTCCTTGCTAACCAGATTATATTTGTCAGTATTCTGTTTTGTTGACTTTAAAGCTCTTATGCACTTCTGAAAAAGTGTTTGCATAGGTTGTCTTAGAAGTTTATTAAATCTTTTTGTCAGGTCACCATGAACCTCGTCTCTGTTCTTATCTGTTTTGTAGTGTGCAGTGGTTTTATGCCATTTTTGCTGTATATAAGCCATGAAATGCTGAGGAATAAAATTCTAGAAGCAATGCTCAAGTGTATCATTGCATACAGTGCCTACAGTTTTAAGAACCCAAGCTTCATATGTAATCATGTTATTATAAATACCCTTCTTTTCATCCCACTTAGGGAGAGTTTCTAACAGCTAAATCTGCTGCTCTAGCATCCTCAGGTTCCTGCGTCTCTAATTGAGCTCGTAATGTGTTAGTCTCCTCCCTTGCAACAATTACGTCATGCTGTGTGTCAGCCAGTTGCTTGTCATATTATTATTTATTTATTTATTTATTTTGCAAACTGACAATTAACCCTTGTATTATACAAATAGCTTTACAGCCTTGTTCAATAACAGTTTGTGTAATTTTAGTCTGTGAGACTTAGAAAAACTGAGAAAATTTGTTTGTACATTTAACAGTGTCAGTATGCATTTTACTAGACGCATTGCATTTATCACAGTAAGTTTGAAAGTGACCCATGAGGTCAAGATAAAGTCCTGGAAATCGGACTGTAAAGTACAAACGTTGACATCTACATCACCCTCTAATAAATCTTTTTTAACAGTATATATAGAAAAAGGAACCATTGTCTGTGCTTCAAGCATTACTTTATCCTGGTTGTGTTCCAGGTTTTGTACAATACGTTTATGACAAGGCATGCAAAAGGCAACATTTAAATAACACATTTCTGTACATTCTGTGACACTTCTGCTTTACATAGTAAAGACTTACAGGTGCTAACATGCTGATTGTACTATGTATTTAAATAATTCCACACATCTACGTATGATTCAGATACATCAACAGTAAAATACTTTTTGGCATTTTCATGAATTGCATTCATTGTTAATAGAAAAATAGAAGAAAATATTTACCACAAATGTTCAGGACAAGGTGGCCAGTCTTGACATGAAGATCAGTTGTGGGAGGATTTTTCTGCTGTCTTTCACTAGATGCTGGTGAAGCAAAGTCTGACAGTACAACCTGCTCTCACCAACTGTCTGAAGAAGAATTACTTTACTGCCCGGTACTGCGCTGCAGTGTTTGTCCTCCAGTCAATGGACAAAGTTTTAGGAAAGAAGAGTTGACTCCAAAAGAAAAGTCTGCGCAGGAATGTCGCACTGTGAGAGGCACCTCTGCAAGTCACTTCTCTGGTTGTTTTGACTGGTCTGGTCTCGCCACTGTAAAATTTATGGTTGCACTACACTGTTCAGGTAGTGTGTACCTTTACTCAATGAAAACAAGGAGTCAGTTCAGCTGTTACAACATTTATTCTGCATACGAAGTAGACCTCTAGTTTAACAATAAAAGATATACACAAATAACAAAGCCATACTTTACAGCATCAGAACTGTAAGGATAGGAAAATCAAAGTCTCCGATACAGAAGAAAAAGTCCCAATCTTTATAGTGTCTTTTTTGCCTGTATCAGCAGTTTAGAGAATTTTCCAGAACAATAAGTCTTTCTTTTGAAGCTGGTCTGCTGACAATTTGTTTTCCATATTTCAAACATTCTGTTCCTGAAGGATAACTCCTCGGCCTTGCCCTTATTTACACGTCCTATTGACGAGACACAGCTGTATACAAGAGTTCGTCTTGACTTGCTTGTGGATAATAAATTTCACAAACTGCATAGTTTATAAAAGATAAAATATTTTACTTCTGACTCCTAATAACAATGAATGCCAAGCTGTATGTTTTTGTCAAGTGCACTCTGGAAACTGAAATGCAGAATATTTATTTTACATTTTCAGAATAAAATCCACTGAAGTCCATTTTTAACCTGTTTGTTACTCTCACAATGTGCACAGACAGTTAGGTTCTTATCTACGACAAACTTTACTCAAAACGACAAACAAACCAGATAAAATAAAAGAAAGGCAAGGATGTAGTAAAAAAACAATTCTTTATTCACGGACCAATATTGTAAGAGCTTTTGGTCGCACTACAAATGCGCAAACTTCATCATTTAAATATAAAAATAATAAAATTCCCCTTCCCCTGATATGTATACTTAAAGGCTTTAGAAAGACATTAACAATATAAATGCGTGAGTATTTAAGGGAAGTATCATGTAGTTTAGTATTCAATTATTTGATGCATACATTCTTGCACTATAAAATACACATATATTTATGTTCTGTGTGTGTGTGTGTGTGTGTGTGTGTGTGTGTGTGTATATATATATGTATATATATATATATATATATATATATACACATATACATATATATATATATATATTTATATATATATACACATACATATTTTTTTTTATTTATTATTAATTTTTATATTTATTTGTACAGAGTATGAAGGCTATAATTATAAATATCATTGATATGAATTAGCACTAAAGTGAATTTGTATGAATTATATTATTATTAAATGGATTATATTAATGAAAGCTGTTAAGGTTTGCTTTTGCATTTTTTTATGATAAGAAGGGGGTCTTGTTGCTTTAAATTTTGAGTTTGAGCTGATGCAATGATGATGTCATTTGGTGAAACTTTTTTAAAAGTGTTTCTTGGTAATTAATTGAATTTGTCTGATGAAGGTTGCGCAATTGTAGTGCGACTAAAAGTGCTTACAATATTGGTTCGTGAATAAAGAACTGTTTTTTTTACTACATCCTTGCCTTTCTTTTATTTTATCTGGTTTGTTTGTCGTTTTGAGTAAAGTTTGTTGTTTGGTATGGCAAGTGGATGTAGCAACAAATCCTTACCCCTCTTCTCCAGGAAGGAATGAGTGTTTCTAATGAGGGTGTCACAAACTCAATTGTGAATTTGACTTTGCTTATCCAGCATCTTACCAGCCGTGTGTATGATCTAGCGACCAAATTGTACAATGGTGGGGCGAGTTCTTATGGTATGAGTGCCTTACCTAATTCTAGACCCAACATGGATTCAAGAACAGCTTTGACATTATCTGTTGTACTCTCGGACCCCCTTCCTGGTAACAACTCTTCAGGTTCTATGAACACCATAGGACCTATTAACAACTGTGACTGAGGTATGGCAATTTCTGGTTCTCCTGATGGAGTTGTTGCTTCTGGTATGTTACCATCCCTGTTAGACTGTTTGAACTCATCTGTTTATTAAACATCTGGTGGCGTTACGGGGAATGGTAGTAATGAAGGTGATAATAGAACACAAATATATGCCATCGTTGACAAAATGAAAGAATGTGGCACTAAGCTTTTTAGATACAAGAGGTTACAACTTGAAATTGTGTACCTATGTGAGTGCAACAACCGTGTTATTGTGCCGAAAGGATTAAGACAGTGGCATTTTCCTTCGGGCCTTGTTCCCAATTCACAATTACACAAAGAATTATTAGCTCTTTATGACAAACAAGGCTGTGAATTTATGACCGTGTTGATCAATTACACGGCACAAATTGAACAGCTTCAGAATGAACTGGTCAACTTAGAGACTAGTATTACAAATTATTCTGATTTTCCTAGATATAAATTTGAGCATATTCATGTTTTTAACAGCATCGAACAGGCGGTTGATAAGTTAAAGCTGGGGAAATATAAAAAACTAGACCGTGACCGTAGAGGTTTCTCTAGGGGTACTGCTTACCCCCCTCCCCCTATTGTGGAGCCTAATGGTTATGGGCTTGTGAATGATCGTAACTTTACACCTGCTGATGCTAGTGACAGACCCCATGTTATTGAGCAGTTGAGTGATGACACTGACATTGATGGTCATGGCAGTCACGGGTCTTTAAATAATTCCCCTGGATGGGGTCAACATCTTAGAAATCAGAATGTGAATTCTAATCAAGGTTCACATCAAGCAGGTTTTTGGAATGGGGTATCAACCAGGAATTCAGGGCAGAGATCGAACAACCATAATCCTCGATGC
Source organism: Protopterus annectens (assembly GCF_019279795.1). Classification (NCBI taxonomy): domain Eukaryota; kingdom Metazoa; phylum Chordata; order Ceratodontiformes; family Protopteridae; genus Protopterus; species Protopterus annectens. The sequence continues at coordinate 139,114,154 of NC_056742.1, read as the reverse complement.
AACAAGAGGAACAATCGACGTCGTAGATGACAATAAGTACACAACATCTTAAGGATTTTATCTTACAAAAAGAGTTTTTTTTCCACACATTATGATTCCAGTGGAGATTTTAAAATATTTAACTTCACTGATATTTGTGTACCGAATGACTTGGTTGAACTACTCAGTAAAGGCTTGTCTTTTGTACCTTCTAGATGCTTTAATTTAGTTGACATGCTTCTTGACTTGAAACTGTTTGTTCGTAAAGTTAATTTACATTGTCTATTGGGAGATATGCCTGCTGTTAATGCTCAATGTCGTATTTGTAGTATTTTTAATCCACCTTTGCATAACTTGTTGTTGTGTTTTGAAAGAGTTTCTGAGATTGATTTAAGAAATCTGACTAAGAATGATAAGTGGAAGGTATAGTTTGAATAATTGTTGTAGGTCTAATATTTCTAAAGACCAAATTGATGGTTTGAATTTTTTAAAATTTCATGATGGTTGCATTCTAAAGCCTGATAAAGGTGGGGGATTGGTACTAATGTCCAACGAAGCTTACAATAATGACATTTTGAATATTCTGTCTATCGACAATTATGAGCAAGCTTCAATTAATGAACTAAATGGCGCTTATAAACGTATTAAGGGATTTTTGGATGATTTATTTATTGACCAGATGATTGATTTGGACACACTTAACTTTCTTGTGATCCCATCCCCTGTTATACCAGTCATGTTTGGGCTACACAAATTACATAAAAACTTGGAAAGACCCCATTTCGCCCTATTGTTGATGGGCGTAACAGTATTACTTATGGTTGTGCCAAAGTTGTAGACGTGAAATTAAAGAAATATTTGGTCGGACAGTCCCAGATTTGTCACGACTCTTGGCACTTTTTGGAAAGCATCAATAAGTTGAAGTATTGTGATGATGTCCATTTTTTAACAATTGATGCTTGCAATCTGTATACTGTTATCCCTCATTCTTTGGGGGCTCAGTGGGTGAGAGAATTTTTGTACATGATTGGGGCTTCAAGTGATGAAATAAATTTGATTGAATATCTTCTTGATATTATTTTGGAGAATAACTGTATTCTTTTCGGTGGTGATATTTACTTCCAAAAATCCTGTATAGCCATGGGCTCCCCATGTGGTGGGAGCTGTCAACTGTGTTATTGCCTACTGGGAAACTACGTTACTTTTTAAACATACTACATTTAAAAAGCATGTCACTTGGTACACACGGTACCTGGATGACATTTTTATATTATTCCAAGAGGACCATGTTGTTGTTGTTCGCTTTGTGGAAAATATTTCTGAACTAACTGAATTTTTAAAATTCACTTATGAATTTCATAGTAATGAAATTAGTTTTTTGGATGTCTTATTAAGTAAAGATAGTTTGAATGGGTGTTATTTAGTGAAAATGTACTGTAAACCAACATATTCTAACTGTTTCTTACACCTTGAGAGTTCTCATCCATTTTTTCAGAAACGGTCTGTTGTAAAGGGTCATCTAGTTAGGGCGGTCCGTATGACTACTTTGAATGATGAATATGTATCTAAATGTGAGATCCTTAAAGGAATGTTTATTTCATGAGGTTATCCTCCCGAATTATTGGAAACATTGATTGAGGAGGTTTCTTATAAGCGTAATTCGGGGTGGTTTAAACCTATACTTAACAGAATTGTCCACCCAGTAAAATTGCTCGAGCATGTAAATCCTAATAAAGATGTGGGCATGAATGAATGTTCTATTAATATATGTGGAAATGAATTTAATGATTGGTTTCCACTTATCTTTAGCACTGCCTTTTCCCTTGATGCATATGAGGTACGGTCCATTTTGTACAAAAATTGGACCTTGTTGATGGATGATGGTGGTCTTAGGAATAAAGTACCCATCTCCTCAAAAGTAGTGATCAAATGGGGTGTTACTCTTAAAAGTATGTTAGAAATCGGGTAACATCCTTTAGATCTGGGGGAATGTTCTGTTTAAATGTGGTTCATGTAATCCGTGTAAATATATAAAGGTAACTAATAAATTTACACCAAAGGCAGTTGATTATTCCATTAAGGGCAGGTTCACTTGTAATAGCAATGGTGTGGTATATTTGGCTGAGTGTCAACGGTGTCCACAATTTTACATTGGGAAGACCGAACGCTTACTTAAGCAGAGAGTGTATGAACATCAGTACTGTATAATGAAGAAAGATTGTACTAACGCTCTAGCTAGACATATTAATGAATATAATGAACATTTCTTTTCTATTTTTGGTGGTTGAACAAGTGAAAGTTGATCCTAGGGGTGGTCCATGGTCCCTAAGATTAGAACAAAGGGAATTGTGGTAGCAATTGTTGACAAATGCCTATATGTACCCTGGACTTAATGAAATTAGTTCCCTGAAATGTATACTTAAATTGAAGGCTTTAGAAAAACATTAACAATATAAATACGTGAATATTTAAGGGAAGTATCATGTAGTTTGGTATTCAATTATTTGATGCATACATTCATCTTGCACTATAAAATACACATATATTTATGTTGTTTTATATATATATATATATATATATATATATATATATATATATATATATATATATATCATTGATATGAATTAGCACTAAATTGAATTTGTATGAATTATATTACTATTAAATGAATTATATTAATGAAAGCTGTTAAGGTTTGCTTTTGCATTTTTATGATAAGAAGTGGGTCTTGTTGCTTTAAACTTTGAGTTTGAGCTGATGCAATGATGATGTCATTTGGTGAAACTTTTTTAAGTGTTTCCTGGTAATTAATTGAATTTGTCTGATGAAGGTTGCACATTTGCAGTGTGACCGAAAGTTACAATATTGGTTCGTGAATAAAGAACTGTTTTTTTACTACATCCTTGCCTTTCTTTTATTTTATATGCTCTTATCTGCACAGGGCTAAATCCTTTTGCAAGTCTGACCAGCTTTTCATTTCCTACTCTAAACCCTTTTTGGGGAAACCAATATCTAAGGTCACCATCGCCTATTGAATTTCTCACTGTTGTATTCTAACGTACTGTGTTAGGGGGTTATCCCCGCCAGGTCATGTGAAAGCACATTCCACCAGATCTAAGGCTACTTCAGAGGCCTTTTGGTCCAGAGTTTCGTTAGATGATATCTGCTTTGTGGCCACTTGGGCTTCATCTCATACCTTCATTTTGCATTATAACTTGGACATCATATACAGGAATAGGACATCCTTTGGCTCTGCCATGCTCTGCAACATCCTTACATGAGGCCCTCCCAGGTGTTTGGTAGCTGGGGACTCTGTCCCACAGGTTGAATATCAAATGAAGACAACAACTTCAGATAAAGAAGTTATGTACTCACCATAATGTTACATCTCAGTTGTTCATTTGTCTTCAACCATCCCTCCCTCCTTCCTCTGCCTTGCTTAGACTGTATGGTGGTCTGACGAGTAGAGGATGTGGTCACCTCCTGCATGCCTCTTACTTTCTCCCTTTTTCTTATGCAGATATCTAGTATGGGATAAGGTGCTGGGTCAGGTGTCAAAACTAGTTGGGCAGCAAACTCAATCTGAAGGGAGGAAGGAGACAGGGGCATTGTGGATAGGGGAGGAGCTTTGAGCTCAGATCAGATGTTGGATATTTGGCCAAGTCGGATCTGTGCCGGATCCGGGAACCCACATGTTGAAGACAAATGAAGAACAACAACTTGGAACATTATGATGAGTACATAACTTCTTTTTTTTTCAAAACATTTCACATTCCTTCTTCAGTTTTTCCACTGAACGCATCACTCCAATTAGTTTTGCATAGTCCAAAAAACGAGAAAGTGGTGGAACCAACAAACCCAAAAGTAATAAATATAAATATGATATAAGGAACAATAAAGTAACTAATGCCTTATCTAAACACTGTTCAGATTTTGGTTTGCAACATACTTTTAAATTCTTGGTGCTACAGATTATTAATGAAAGTTTAAGAGAAGGTGATATATGCAATGAAACAGAGTTTATAGAATTAAGATGGAGTGTTGATTTTAAAGCTCATGTATCACCTGGTCTTAACAATGCTGTTTTTTAAAGCCTCTCTTGAGAAAGAGAGGCTTGCAGCATTGATTTATTTTAAGTGTTTTTATTGGTTGTTGGCTTGTATTTAAACTGTCTTAATATTCACATTTTTATTAAGGTCTGAAGAAGAGGGCAACTTCTAAAGTGCTTACCTTTGTTACTACTTTTGTATTAAAAGTTTATTTTCCAGACTACACGCCTTTTATTTTTTATTTTTATTTTTATAGTTTTGTATAGTGACTGTTGTGCTTCCACATAGTCTGCAGTTAATCTTCTGTGCATTGGTTTAGATTTCACATTGGCAGAATTATCTAACAACAAATTAACCTTTATAACCCAATGATCACTGCATATCAGCAGTGTTAAAACTTAACTTGAAATAACAGTAATTTCTTTAGGTACACAAACAATGCCTAGTATGTTCCTTTACCTAGTAGTTTTTTTTTAAAACAGAAGCAACTGCTGTACACAAACATACATTGTGAATAATTTCCTTACTAATGTTGTTGAATCAGTATTATTTCAGTCTGTTTCTGATAAACTTATGTCCCCAGCCACTATTATTCTTCCCTCCTGTTTCATACAAGAAACATATGAATTCCTGTAGGCCATCAGCAGTTGTCTTTTGTGGTTTATACAATCTATCAATTGTTATACATTCCAGGGCTATCTTTATTGTCACAGTTCTGCAATCTATAACACTGAACATGTAATAATCGCAGGTCTCATAACTTACTGTAATCCTTATCATAGCACCTCCACCTGATTTATTGTTAGAATGTCTGTTGCATTGAAAAAATTTATACCTTGACAGAACTGGTTTCCAGTCATTGTTCTTTAACCATACTTTATTATTAATGATCCTAGCATTAACAACCATCAGAGATGCATCAGATGCTGGTATCTGTGAACTGTTAAATTTTCATCCTGGCAAAAATCCTGTCTTGTGTTTGTCAAATAATGCATCAAGTCTGCTGCAAAAATTATCTTCCCTGATCATGACAAGTGTACAACATCCTGTCTGAACACGTGTTTGCCAAAGATTAGGCTCGGATACTCTACACATTTCCATTTTTAAACTGGGACATTTTTTTTTTCATGTAGGTATTTACCTGAAAAATCTTTTCATTCATGATAACCTGACTCTCATTACTATATGTGATGTGTGAAGAATATATCCTAACATCAGTACAAGCTGTAGTATCTAAGAGGGCTTAAGTTCCCTACTAACAGTCAGAGAGTCCTTGTGGATGAGATCATTTGTACCGACATGAATAAAAACAGATCCGTACTTCCTTGTATTAAGGAGTTATAAGGTATGTCTCATGTCCTCTATTTTTGCTCCTGTCAGGCATAACACAATTCAGTGTTCATTGTCTTCACTGCAAATGTAACTATCAGTTCCTCTAATAATTGAATCTGCAATTACAGGAATATCTTTTCTGACCAGATCTCAAGAATCTTAAACTTCTAATTCAGTAATATCTACTCTATTAATTGTTACAAAGGAATGATTTTCATCTTCATCACCATTAGTCTTATTGATCTCACTGTGTTCATTGTTTATTACATTTCCAAGCATACAGTTCTCATCCAGCTGGCTTTGTACACTGGAGCCATATTGTCAGTGTCTGTCTTTCTCCTCTTTTTTCTTACAATAATATTTTTCATTCCTTCCATGTTCAGTTTTGATTTCTTCCTTTTCACCTGCCCCTTGACTCTTTTTTTTTTTCTACCTTCTCATTTGGAAATGTGCTACCTTTTTCTGTAGACTGAAGTTTTTCCTGATAGATTATAGGGTATGATAACATTTTTCTACGTGTTATATAACAACACAGTGTCCTTTTTAGCATGTATTCTCTTTACTTTACAGACATTTATAAGCCTCTTTTTCTTCCTTATTTGTTGTGAACTTTATCCTTTCTTTCTTTTTTATTTCCTTCTAAACACTCTGAATCCACAGATTGCTGAATACTTGTATCCAGAATTCCAAAGCTCTCAAGGATATTGTCTTGTTTCACAGGGGTTGAGTGATGTTTACAGACAATAGACACATCCTTTCCTAAATGTGTTCTATTTGCTCTTTGTATAACATTGTTTGTCTCACCAGTCCAGTCAATATATGTAACAACAGTTCTCCAAGATGTGCCAGTTGCACAAGTGCAATCGCGATTTACTACTACTAACTGCAAGCGAATCATCCACCTTTTGACGTGAGAAACATAGATCACCAGTGGTATCAGGTGTTACCTTTAAATATACTTAGCATTTATTACACTGGCCAAGATATTTGTGCTTTAGCAAATCATTAATAGTATACTCATGTAAGGAATACGTATTCAGTTTCAAATTAATAAATTATAAAAGAAAAGAATAATCAAGATCAGTTACCACAGAATTCAAAGAGAACTTAAATCAACTTCTATGAGAGAAATCACACAAATAATATACAACTAAATGCTAAAGTAAGTACAGTAAATTTGTTGATCTGACTGTACAAGTTCTGAAAGTCAGACAAAAGCTGGAATTTCTTTACATCATGTGCTGTAGCCTCTGCTCACTATTGCCCGTCTTTTTAACAGTAAAAATCAATAAATCGTGAACCAAGACGGGATTATTTACATAAGCTCTGGATTGTCTTCTCTGCAATCTGCGTGACTTTATAACTGACTATGTCCCGTAGGTTGCCTAGAGTTCGTCTGTCTAAAATCTTTCCCCTTCTAACAACTAAAAGTGAAAATTAAAGGCAAAACAACATATAAATCAAAGTAAATCTTCTTCTCTTCAAGCCATCCCTTCTTATCTATAAATAGTAGTAAGAAATAAAATATAAATTCAAATAAAACTTCTCGTACCAGGAAACTCCACAGTAAATCACAAACCAAGACAGGATTTTTTAGATAAGCTATTGACTGCCAAAATAACATTGGGTACAGTTTTAAAGATTTTGAATTATCTTCCTTCTCATGGACATTAATTGACCTGGTCAAGTAAAATCCTGTTCAACCAAGAGTATATCATTCCGATTATTAATGCTGTATGGACATTGTCCACATGCTGTGACACACTCGTTTCCACTGATGCAGCTGATTATATAGTTATAATATTTACAAACACCTCTTGCCATCAGTAATTTTTCCATGGCATAACATCCCTCTGTCGTCTTGGTTTTCTACCAGTATGAAGTTAGACTTGTGTAAGAATATTGTACAACTTGGAACTGATACATTTTTTTTCTCCAGATTAGTCTTTAGATAAGGATAAAATGTAGTTGATCTCCCAATTACCAAATCCTTTTACATTGAATTTAAAAAAAAAAAAATAATTGTTAGAATAGTTTCCTGTTTTTAACATATTCAACAAAGGAATCACATTTTATTTTTAATCCAAAAAACTATATCCAAACTACTTAAGATAATTAACTACTCCCGACAACTTTTCAGGAAATACATTTTTTTCATCTTGGAGAAAGGAAATTTATCTTACACTGAAGATTGAAAACGTTTTCAAACTTTGGAGATCCTTTAATGTTTCAGTCAGGTCCTTCAGGAATTGTATTATCCAACAAAAGATCTTTAAAAGAGATTATTTTTATCCTTCAGTAATGGAATAATAGCAGAGAGGTGCAGCAATAGTTTTGTCGCCTCACAGTAAGATTTTCTGTGGTTCTCTTTCCATTCAGGATGCCTTGTGTGCAGAGTCTGCATGTCTTCCACGTGTTCATGTGGGGTTTTACCAGATGCTCCATTCCGCTCACCCCCATTCCATAAACATGCAGTAGGTGGACTAATTGGGCATAGGTGTGCGTGTGTGCGTGCGTGTGCGTGCATGCGTGTGCATGCGTGTGCGTGCGTGTGTGCGTGTGTGTCTGTGTGTATGTATGAAATACTATCTTGGATAAAGGTAGTTACTCCAGGTAAGGGGCACTAGAAGACACTGTGGCTCACAATGAGAGTGGTGAGAAACTGGAGTGATAAGTCAAAGACTCAGTTCTGAAACTGGCTTGTATACAATCTAATCTGGATGTGGATGTTGAACGCTCATACTCAGATCAGCAGTGCATACTCCTTTTATGCTCTTGAAATCAGGTTGCATTTTGTGAATTAATTCTTGAGTTAGACTTGTGTGCACTTTCTCTTTTGTATTTTAACCTGCTGGGTTGCAGTGGTGTGACTCAAGAGATTACCCCTCTGGTGCCGGCTATGATCCTTTCTTCATATTTGGGAAGCAGTGTGTGCCACTGGCCATCACTTTTTGGTGGTGGTGACCCCTTTCTTCACACGATTGTTTGGTGCTGGTAGGATTCAGACCTCATCTGTGCTAACCATCACACTGGCTTTTATGCAAAACAGGTGGAATTCCACAACTGCTTCCAGAGTTTACACAGTTCCCATTCCACATCTTTTCTAAGCTGCATTCTCTTTCATTGTCTGACATTTCCCCCAGTCAAAAGAGTGAGATGAAAAATGAGGTTTTAAACCTTATTTATAAAATGGCCATTCAGGACATCCCAGCAGACCAGACAGGATCCAGAGATTACTCCCAGTGCTTTTTGTTCCATGTTGCCTTATACTTGTCCCTAAAGAACATTTCCAGTTGGTTGCAGTATGATTGATCCTTCCTTGCTTGTCAAGGAGACTGAACAAATTGTCTGGGTGTTCATATCATCTGTTTTGACATAAGTGTCTTAAGGGGATATAATTTATGGAATGGTAAGTAGGTATGATTCAGGAGTTAATAAGAAAGATAGAAATTACTGCAGAAGGGGTAGCTAGTGAGTGGGATAAAATGAATGTTTCAAACACATTAGAAATGAGTGAGGGAAATATTGGAGATAAGTTAAAAGAAGTATTTACAGGGTTGGCAATGGTTAAAGTATAAATGACAAAACTCAAAATAAAATAAATCTGACCTTTAAAACACCATTCTCATTAAAGCTTAGGTGAAACTAAATATGGTGTAATGAATGACCATAAGAGCCACACAAGAAATTAAGCGCTTTCGTCCGTGGAAACTGGACTTCATCAGAATCTGATAACAAAAGGCATAAGCCTCCTTTTAAATATACTTCTTGTGAAAATGATTAACTCATTCAGTTAATTAAAACATAACTTGAAGTTCTTAAAGACAAACTTTATATATAACCCGAAATAATGAACTCAATAAATAATAAAACAAATATAAAACTGTAAGTGCCAAATATAGTAATAATATTATCAACTAGAACCAATGTATCTACCAAAAGCAGCTAAACTTCTAAAAGCTAATATTTAAGCAGTGCAGCAACACTTAATAAAAGTGTGTTTAATATTAATGCAATAGTTAGCCTACCTGGCAAACATTAAATAAAGACTAGCTATAGTTTTCAGATATATATTTTAACATAGGTTGTAAATTGAGTCATTTAATCCAGAGGGATAGTTGGCACATAAAATGTAACCCTCAACTCTAGGAGAATTTTCAAATCTCCCCCCTCTACATTTACTAGTAATCGGCTCCAGTAGTGCAAACTTAAAGTCCACACAAGAAGCACTGTTGGATAAGTGCCTATATAGGGCATTATTGATGATGTCCTTCAAGGATGCATCTGCAGTCCTAACAAATGGGTTGTCCTGTCGTCAGGCAGCCCTTCGGTCGGCCGGATTCCAAAGTCTGGGTCTGGCCTCGGCTGGTGTCGCACTTCACCCGGCGTCATCTCTGCTGGTCTTCGGGTATAAAGGCATCAGCCGACGCCATTTTCCTCAGTCTTTCTTGCCGCGTGGCGCCCGAAGCAGAAGCTGTTCGCAAGTGCCGGTCGGTCAGATCCAGAGATTACTACTACCGAATACTACTTCGAAGACTTCTAAAAAGCTAAGTACCCCGTTAGGGACTCTTTCTTGCCTCAGCCGATGTCAGAAAAAGTAAATAACTGTTTAACTTGTGGGAAACAAATACCTCATAAAGATTTCCACTCTTACTGCTTACCTTGTTTAGGCCCAGACCACGACGTAGCAGCCTGTTTAGCCTGTGCTTCTTTCAACCGACGAACGCTTAGGCGTCGGTCAGAGTTTGCTGAACAGTTTTTCGGCTCAGATTTTGCGTACATTATGCCGTCGGATCCTCCGACTTCTCAAATTGTTAAAAAACGCAAAGAAAAAGACCGACACTCGCGGTCCACGGTTTCGGCCGAAACCACGGTTAAGTAAACTGCGAGTGTCTCGGTTTCGGCCGAAACCGAGCAAACGGGTCAATCTTCAGCCGAATCCATGACTACTACCGAGGCTCCTGCTACCCTAGTTGAATCGGCCTCTGAAGTTTTGCCTACTAATGTGGTTCCTATAGAATTATCAGACACCATCCCTTTGGATGTCTCTACCCCAGCACGTGGTGCTGCTAGGCCTCCTGCAGCCATGTCTATTAAGGCCTTTGCCAGGGCTAAAGCAGCCAAAACTGCTAAATCAGTGCCTGTTAAGCCCCCCTCACACAGGCCCAGTTCCAGTTCTCAAATGCTTACTCTGGCAGAGGATCTCATCTCTTTAATTAGGGGATCCCAATCTCACCCAGACAGGGCCTCTCAGCCTCCAGAAAAGAGACCTAGAGCAGAGCCCCCAGAGCCAGTGTCCTCAGATGATTCTTCTGATGACTCAGACATTACAGACCATCCAGAGGCTCCTTTTTCTACTTATGAAGATTCCGATGCTGAAGAATCTATTCCATCTGCCTCTCCACCAGAGGAATTCTCCTTTTTGGAAACCTTACATGCCATGAGAGAGCAATTCCAATGGCAGGGACAAGATTTCTCAGATTCAAGAAAAAGGCTTAGGACCTTTCTACACTTACCGCAACATAGGCCCTTAGCTATACCTCCAGTTCTGCCTGTTGTGGATGATGCATTTAATGATGTTTGCACTGCTCCTGATACTTTACCTCCAGCCCCTGCCAAACCAGATAGGTTTTACAGGGTACCGGACACTCATCACCACCTATACAAGGCCCCACTTGCAGATCCCGAGACTATCTCCCAGGGGCCTAAGGCAGTAGCTACGACCTCAGCAAAAAACCCTCTCCCTTCTGAAAGGGAATCCAGGTCCTTAGAGATGGGGTAAAAAAGTTTACACCTCTGCTACTCTCTCAGCTAGAGCTTTGAACTGTCAGTTTCATATGATCCAATACCAAGAGTTTATGCTTGATAAGTTAACTAAGAAACTGTCCTCTGATGACTCCTTAGATAAGAAATATGTTTTAGAAATGGTGAATAACATTCAGCAGGTTAGTAACCATTCTTTAAAATGTGGCTATGATGCACTGGAGGCTTCATTTAGATCAGCCATGAATGGCACAGTTATAAGAAGGCATGCATGGTTGAAAGAACAGGTCTTGCCGGATCATGTTAAAGCAAAGCTGTTAGATGCTCCTATGGATAAGGCCAGTCTATTTGGCTCTCCTGCTCAGCAAGTAATGAAGAAAATGGAAGAGAAGGCAAAATCTGTACAAACAGTTAAAGATTTCTTACAGGTTCAGCCCCCAAGGTTTAGCAGGAACTGGCCTTCCAAAAATTGGTCCTTTCCAGACTCCTCTAAATCTCAGAGAGGCAGGAACAGACGTCCCAGAGGCAGAAATCAATCCAGAGGAGGTGCCTACAGAGGACGCCAGTGGCAAGGCAATAACCAGCGAGGTACAGACACAACCACTGCCACTGCAACAGGACAATCACAGTGACTTGGCTCTGACACCGCCTACCAGGGAACAAATAGCAGCACCCTTAGGCGGAAAGTTAGCCTTATTTTCAAAAAATTGGCACTATATCACAAAAGACAAGTGGATTTTGCAGACCATAGACCAAGGCTACAGGTTTCACTTCCACACCTTACCAGTAAAAAGAGGAATGCCAAACCTACCTCCAAACCAGAAAACAGAAGCTCTAAAGCAGATAGCTCAATTAACAAAGATGAGAGCTGTGGAAAGAGCATCACCAACAGAACAGGGCAAAGGATTCTACTCCAGACTCTTCCTAGTACCAAAAAAAGAGAAAAGTTGCAGACCTATTCTCGACCTGTCCATATAAACACATTCATCATTGTCCCAAAATTCAAAATGCTGACCCTACAGCAACTTCTTCCCATGCTGGGCAAGGAGTGTTGGCTGGTAACTCTAGATCTCAAGGAGGCATACCTGCACGTCCCCATATGACCAAATTGCAGAAGATACCTCCGATTTCTTGCAGGATCAGAGCATTATCAATTCTCAGCATTGCCCTTTGGCTTATCTACTGCGCCCAGAGTATTCACAAAATGCCTGGCATCAGTAATCGCTCATTGCAGGCTACAGGGAATCCAAATTTATCCATACCTGGACGACTGCCTGATACAAGCGGACAACAAAAGCAAGCTGACAAAAGACTTACAAAGGGTCATTTGCTTACTACAAGCCCTGGGATACACAGTCAATTTAAAAAAGTCAAGACTGATACCATCCCAAACAAGAACATTCTTGGGTGCGGAATTGGACACAGTAAAACAGATGGCATTCCTAAGTGCAGAAAAACAAGAACAACTCCCTCTTTACTTCTTGACATTAACAAAGCAGAACAAACTAACAGCAAGGAAAGTACTGCAGGCCTTGGGCTTCATGGCATCATGCATAATCCTGGTCCCCCATGCCAGACTACATATGAGAAAGCTACAGTGGTACCTAAAGAATTTATGGTCTCAACACAGGCACAGCTTAGAAACCGAAATACCACTAATCCCATGCCTGAAACAAGAGTTCCTATGGTGGGCTCAAGCATATCAGTCAAACCCAGGCTTGCCCTTCCACAATTTTCAAGCAAGCCAAACCATCACAACGGACGCCTCAGACCTAGGTTGGGGGGCACACATGCTGGACAAATGCATACAAGGATTATGGACTCCAGAACAGCTGCACCTGCACATAAATCAAAAAGAAATGCTGGCAGTAAAACTAGCAATCCAGAATTTCAGACCATTCCTCAAAGAAGGCCATTTAATGATAAGGACAGACAACACCACAGTCATGTGGTACATCAACAAACAGGGAGGCACGCATTCATACCCCCTATGCAGAATGACTCTGGACCTTTGGAATATGGCTCAGAGCTACAACATCCAGTTACAGGCAATATTTGTACCGGGAAAAGAAAACATCCTAGCAGACATGTTAAGCAGAACTACCTCGGATGCTCACGAATGGATGCTACACCCGGACATCTTCAAGGCCATCACAAAGAAATGGGGAATGCCACAAATAGACCTATTCGCATCCCCACTCAATCACCAGCTCAAGAAATTCTGCACAAGGACATACCACCCACTTGCTTGGAAGGTGGACTCTCTGTCCTTCAGTTGGAAAGGCCTGACAGCATATGCATTTCCACCTCTTCCTTTGATGCACAAGGTACTATTGAAAATCAAAGAGGAACGTCCAAGGATAATTCTGATAGCTCCAAATTGGCCAAGACAACACTGGTATCCATTGCTGAGGAGCATGTCTCGGGGGAGAACGTGGACACTACCCCTGATGCCTTTGATGTTAACTCAGAACGACTACAACATCATGCATCCAAACCTAAAAACTCTGCAACTGACTGCCTGGAACATTACATAACAGCAACTAACCCCGATTTATCCCAAAGGGTTAAAGACATTATCCTTGAGGCCCGCAGACCTTCGACAAGAAGGAACTATGCAGGAAAATGGAAAAGGTTTGTCATTTGGAGTACTGAAAGAGGAAAAGATGTGTCAAAGATAGATATTGCTAACATCCTGGAATACTTGGCAGAGCTTCTCCATACAGGCCTGTCCTATTCATCCATCAAGATACATGCATCAGCTATTTCTGCAGAATACAGCTTCGATCCCCCTGTCTTCTCACATCCTCTACTCAGGCAGTTCCTCAGAGGAATCAAGAATGTAAAACCTCCTAGGAAACCACCATTACCAGCATGGGACTTGAACTTTGTGCTAGAAAAATTGACACTCCCTCCATTTGAACCAGCAGCAACAGCAGATCTTCAACACCTATCCTGGAAAACTGCTTTCCTACTGGCAATTACTTCAGCAAGAAGGGTTTCGGAACTACAGGCCTTAATGGCAGTACAACCCTTCCTAATCTTCCGTCAAGATAGAGTGTCCATGAGAACTAATCCTACATTTATGCCTAAGGTGGTATCCAGAGTGTCTCTAAACCAGGCAATCCACCTACCTACCTTCTTTCCCAATCCACAGAACAGGGGGGAAAGACTGCTGCATACCTTGGATGTACATAGACAGTTGCGCTACTACCTGGACAGAACCAAGGGCAATAGAAAAACTGACCAGCTTTTAATAGCTTATGCAACAGGAAGGGAAGGAAAAGCATTTTCCAAACAGACAATCTCCAAGTGGATAGGAAATTGCATAAGATTCTGTTACTCCTACCATGGAAAGAAAATTCCACAGAACATAAGACCTCACTCTACAAGGGCTACAGCCACTACCACAGCTTTCTTATGAGGAGTGGCTACCAAGGACATTATTGAGGCGGCTACTTGGACCTCCGTGCATACATTTGCCAAGCATTACAACTTACCTCTATACTCTAGATCCCGAGCAGGGTTTGCCACTGCTGTATTGCAAGGGATCCTAACTACACCATAATTCTTCTTCCACCTCCCCTAGTTTGGCTATGGTATTCTACCCATTTGTTAGGACTGCAGATGCATCCTTGAAGGACATAGTACAGTTTTGGACCTACCATAAATGTAGATGTCCGAACAGTATAGCATCTGCAGTCAGGATTACCCACCCTCCTTCCCCTCTGTGGTACTCCTAGGGTATTTACCCTCCTAATAGCTAGCTAGGGGGGGATCTCTTATGGTGTATTTGTTTGTATATATGTACATACATGCTTATTTTTTGTGTTTGCCTACTATTTTTTTTGGAAACATTGGCATTTACCCAAAATTTAGTTTTCCAAGAGGGCAACTGGCATCTGGGGCAAGAAACACTGAGGAAAATGGTGTCGGCTGATGCCTTTATACCCGAAGACCAGCAGAGATGACGTCGGGTGAAGTGCGACACCAGCCGGGGCCAGACCCAGACTTTGGAATCCGGCCGACCGAAGGGCTGCCTGACGACAGGACAACCCATTTGTTAGGACTGCAGATGCTATCCTGTTCGGACATCTACATTTATGGTAGGTACAAAACTGTACTTTCTTTGTTCTTATTTGATAAATGTGTTCATAAATTATATTTCTAAATGCCCTGTCTGTCTTTCCTACATAGATAGGTGAACAGTGAGAGCACTTGTCCAGGAGGGGAGGAGCCTAGATGGCAAACAGATAAGCAGCATTTTTTAGAGCTCCACAAAACAGTATTCAAAAACAGGGAACAAATTATTTATATTAACCAGAAATAGAAAAAAAAATATTAAGGAACTTAAGAGCTACAACTCTTCCAAATTTCAAGAAATATTATTGAGTTTTTCCTGTCAAATATTCTGGAGAACAGCACAGCTGTTTGGTTTTGGCCAGTTTAAAGAATTCTCAATCAGAAACCACTTTTGAAGAAGGAGATACAACTGATGTCTTCCACATCACATGAACTGTCTTTGAAAATGTATAGATTCACTGATAATTTGGAAAGTCTCAAGTAAAACTGCCAAAAGCAAACCGATGTACTAAAATAGATACTGCAGCAACAACAAAATAAATTACTTGATATGGAGACATCACTAAGTGACATAGATGGAAGACTCAAAGAAGAGGAAAGTCGGACAGAATTCTTACTTCAAAATAACTGGCTAATAATAAAGTAAATGATTTAGAGAATAGGGAGAGGAGAACTAATATAAGAATATTTGGCCTTCCAGAAAAAAGCTGAGGGAGAAGACATCATCACATTTTTGAATGCCTGCCTTCTTGAAGTGCTTAATTTAAAAGAGGGATTATTAAATGGAATAGAAAGAGCTCACAGAGCCACAGGAAAATCTGTACCCTCTTCACCTAATGCACCACCAAGATCAATTGTGACAAAGTCCATGTCCTTCTTGGATAAAGAGCTCATTTTGAAAACAGCCTAGAGAAAAAGTCCCATAACATATAAACAGAGTCAGATCAGATTTGACAATGATTATTCTGCAAAAGTGTTAGAAACAAGGAAGAAAACTTGGCCATTAGTGAAACTTCTCAAATAAAATAAAAGCGCAGATGGTATATCCTGCTATAATCAGAATTTTCTATTCAAATGACTTGAGAACCTTTAACAACATTGAAGAAGCTTCTACCTTCATCAAGAATAATAATATCATCACAATTCCTGAAAAAATGGACTGGACTGTTTCCACCAACTTGAAAATATCTCCAGAAAAAAATACTTGGTCTGATGTAGGGAAATAGAAACAAAGAACTGATTCTAAAGCTACACAGTCTTCCAAATCTCTCAAAGAATCAATGAAGATATAGACTTCACCTCAAAATGTATGTATTTTATCTATTACATTGACTATTATACTCTGAGACATTTATACTTTTTCTTAAACTTATACTTTATGCAACATACTCATCACAAGTCTAGTGGTTGTGTCTGATAAGGGTAAATGGTTTTATAACTTAGAGTGACTTCTAAAAATATAGTTACATCTCATTCATAGGCAGTGAGGAAAACAGAATTAAGAAGTTATGTACCTACCATAACGTTCCATGTTAGTTGTCTTCTCTCGCCTTCTTTCTTGCTTGATGGGTTCGGAGCCGATCCCTCGGCTCCGACTCGGCACTTGCTAAGCTTGAGAGTCACTTTTACCAGCTCGAGGCAGCCCCATATCCCATGATGCAAGGCGGTAAGTACCCAGATCTCGTTTGATGACAAAGGGCAACAGCACCAAGCATAAAATACTTCCAAAAGGAAGAAAGAAAACTTACAGATGGAAGAAGGACCAGGTCTGAATGGTCTTCAGCATAACAGCTTCTTATAACAAGGTCTGTCCAGGCCAGGGGGAAGGAGGGAGGGTCGCAAGAAGGAAGGCGAGAGAAGACAACTAACATGGAACGTTATGGTAGGTACATAACTTCTTAATGTTAAGTTGTCAATCTCGCCTTCATTCTTGCTTGATGGGACCGTCCTAGCACCTCTATCCTGGGTGGCTCAATGGAACAAACTCTTGAGGACTGTAGAGCCAAAACTGGCTCTGTCCCTGGAGGCCAAGTCCAATTTGTAATGGGAAACAAAAGTGTGAGGAGTGGCCCAAGTGGCCGCTGCACAAATAGTGTCTAAAGGAAGTCTAGCTTGAAAAGCTGTAGAAGTAGCTAAGCTCCTAGTTGAATGTGCTTTAGGTTTTGAGCACAGCTGTTTTCCCCTGAGCAGATAAATTTCAGAGATGACCGAAGAAAGCCATCTGGACAAGGTCACTTTAGAAACAGGAAGGCCTTTTTATTATCCATAGGAAACAAAAAGTTGATCAGATTTTCTAAATTTTTTTGTTCTGTCCAAATAATATCTAAGTTGACGGTGGACATCAAGATAATGTAGCTTTTGTTCAGCTCTATCTGAATAGTTAGGGAAAAATACAGGAGATCAATGGATTGATTCAAATTGTTCTTTGAAGCGACCTTAGGCAAAAGGTTGGGTTAGTTCTCAAAGATACTCTGTCTTTGTGAAAAACCAAATAGGGGGGTCGAACCGAAAGAGCATGAAGTTCAGACACCCTTCTGGCCGATGTAATAGCCACTAGGAATAAAGTTTTCCAAGAAAGATATTTCAGGGAACAAGAAACAGCTGGCTCGAAGGGGAAGAATCAAGGATGTCAGCACTAAATTTAGATCCCACTGAGGAGGAGGATTCCTGATTGGAGGCTTTAGTAGGAAAATTCCTTTCAAGAAGGCCCTGCAGAGCCTATGGGACATAATATTATGATCTGCTATACCGACATGAAAATTGGAAATAGCAGCCAATTGAACTCTGACTGTGGAAGAAGAGGAGCCTGCATGAAAAATCTCTGCTAAGAAGTCCAGGACTGCCTGAACAGGGGCAGTAAAAGGATCAATATTCTTGGCCTTAGCCCAATAAGAGAAACGTTTCCATTTGCTTGTATAAATCCTCCTGGTAGAGGATTTTAGCGGTTACTATGATGTCTCTAACTGGGTTAGAGATCAAAGGAAGCCTGGCTAAGGAAGGAAGTGGAGCAACCATGCTGTGAGGTTGAGAGAAGGGATTGACCGGTGCAGCTGACCCGATTGGTGAATCAGAAGATCTGGCACTGGGTCCAGATGCCACGGCTGCACCAAAAGGTGATGATGGAGGAACGGAAACCAAACTTGTCGAGGCCAGTAAGGGGCAATGAGAATCAATTTGGCTCTCAAAGCGGTAGCTTTCGGATAACCTGAGGGATCAGAGGAAATGGAGGAAGGCATAAAGAAGTCCCTGGGGCCAATCCTGGGTCAGAGCGTCTCTGGGAGGATGGCCTGATGGAGGGAAGAGGCAGAAGAAGTCTGGACATTTGCTGTTTTGGGGAGTAGAAAAAAGATCGCAGCATGGGCCCCCCCATCCCAGAAAAATCTCTTCCCCTATAGATTGCTTGAGAGACCACTCGTGAGGCATGAGAATAGCTCTGCTCAATCTGTCCGCTACAATGTTGGTTTTCCCAGGGATATGCGTTGCTACCAGAAACCGATGAGAGGAGATCGCCCATTGCCAAAGTCTGAGCTTCTCGACACAAGGGGTAGGACTTGGTTCCGCCCTGTTTGTTGATATACCAAACTACAGACATGTTGTCTGTGTGGACTGCAATTGTCCCTACGGGAAGAAAGTCGTTGAGGGCTTGCAACGTTAAAAGCACTGCTCTCATCTCCAGGACATTTATGTGCAGATGGTGCTCGAGCGGCTGCCACGTCCCATGAACCATCCTGCCCTGATAATGACCCCCACCCGATCAGGAGGCATCCGTGGTGACAGTGGCTATCGGGGATGGGGGTACAAAGTACCTGCCTTGGTGAACCTGAGGAGATGTGATCCACCAAGCAAGATGCTCTTTGCATGTCTGTGTCACCAGAATCTGGTGACGCATTGGAAGTTGTTGGTATGACCATTGTGTGAACAGCATCCACTGAAGAAGGCGCATGTAGAATCGAGCCAGGGGAAGAAGAGTAATGGCCGCAGCCATGAGACCTAAAACCTTTAGAACCATCCTGGCCTGTACTTTCTTGTTGGCCAGAATGATTCTGACATGACTCTGAATGTCTGAAACTCTTCGATCTGTAAGGGTAGCTGACATCCGAACAGTGTTTAAATTTGCGCCTATGAAGATAATAGACTGGCAGGGCGATAAGGATGACTTTTCGAAGTTGATCGAGATGCCCAAATGAGAACAAAGGTTTATTGTGTAATCCCTGGCTTGTATAAGCTGATGCCTGGTGGTGGCTGACAGGAGCCAGTCGTCGAGATACGGAAACACCTGGAAACCTTGACGTCTCAGGTGAGCCGTGACCACTGCCATGCATTTGGTGAACACTCTGGGGGCTGTAGTGAGACCAAAGGGCAGGGCTCTGAACTGGAAATGACTGGACCCCAGCCGAAAGCGGAGAAATCTCCTGGAGCGTCTGTGAATTTTGATGTGATAGTACGCATCCTGAAGATCTATTGAGCACATTCAGTTGTCCTTCTGTAAGAAGGGCAGTATTGACAGAAGAGTGACCATTCGGAATCTTGTCTTCCTGACAGACTTGTTGAGTCTGCTGAGATCCAATATTGGTCTCCAGTCTCCCGTCCTTTTGGGGACCAAAAAGAACCTTGAGTAGATTCCGGGCTCTGAATGGTCTGTTGTAACTGGCTGAATGGCTCTTTTTTGCAGTAGTTTTGAGACTTCTAACTCTGCAATTTCCCTTAGACCAGGTGGTACATCTGGAAGGGAACTTGAGGGGAAGGGACTTTCCTCGAAAGGAATTATGTAACCCTTGGATATGATCGACTGTACCCATCTGTCTTGAGTGAGGGAATGCCAGGCTTCTGGGTACAGTGATAATCTTCCCCCGACTGCCTCCAAGGAGGGACAGCCGGGCAACATCTCAGGGATGCTGAAAGGGCTTGTCAGAGAGGCTCTCTGTTTCCCTGGTTTTTCGGACCCCCTCTGCCTCTAGAGCGGCATCTGTTGTTGTTACCCCCTCTGCCTCTAGGGGTAAACTGACCACGTGAATCCGGCGTGACTCCTTGGGATTTACGGAACCACATTTTCCCACCTTTCTGTCCTTTGGGATAAGGTCTAGAAGGGGTGGAAAAACGGACTCCAACAGCAGAAAGAGTCTTGCCGTCCTGTTTGCACCTGGTCAAGGTTTCCTTCACCTGAGGGCCAAACAAAGCTGACCCATCAAAGGGAGAATTTGTGAAGGACGCCTTAAAGGGATCCGCAAAATCACATAGCCGCATCCAGGCTTGGCGTCTAAGAGCCACACCTGTACCTGCGGCTCTACTCGCTCCATCCGCAGCATAAGATATTAGCCGCATGGAGGAGTTTGCAATGGAATTGAGGGTTCCTAGCTGCGAAGCAATTTTTCCTTGAGCCCCTGCAGCTGTAGGATCCTGAACTACTTCACCCAGCTCCTTAAGGATATCCCTCTGGAGTCTGGTGAAGTGACATAGGTAATTCAGCGAACGCATAGGAAAGGTTGCTGAGGAAAACATCCGCCACTGTACCTATCCATGGTCCTAGAGTCCTTATTAGGAGGATGGACGGTGCGGAAGGATCTGCAAGTTCCTTTTGGTGGCCGCAGCCACCACCATGGCATCAGCAGGGACACCCTTAGTGAGGAATTGCTTGTCACACGGGGCAGTGATAAATTTTGAAGGCCTCCTAGGGACTGGCTCTACAGAGTCAGGAGCTGCCCACGCCTTCGTGCAATAACCTGCATAAGGGGTCGAAGGCGGAGACACCCAGGAGGTGGAGGGCCGAGATCCAAACGCCTCTAGGTACACTGACTCATCCTCAGAGGGATTGTTGGTGGGCCAGTTTCCCCTCTGTTTAAGGAGTTCTAGGATGTCTGAGAAGGAGACATCCTCAGAGGGGATCTAGGGGATCCCTCTGACTCATCAAAGTCAGTATCCAAGTGACAGACTCGGGAGTCTACATGTTTCCTCTTACAAGTCCTCTTCCTAGGAGGATCTCCCGAAACATCAGGAGAATCCTCGGAAGAGGGGGAAATTCCCAATGGGGAAACCTGAGGCGGAGGATCTCTGGGTCCTATAGCAAGAGAAGTGGCAGAGATGTCAACAGGTACTATAGAGGGAGGAGCTACGGGAACAGACTGCTGACTGATACCAGTGGCCAGCACACTCTTCATCACCTCGAATGCTCCCCTCCCAGGCAGGTCCGAGAGAACCCGTTCCGAAGAACTAGGAACTCCAGGGACCACCGAAAGGGAAGTCTCCGAGGCAGATGTCGGAGCCGAGCTCACCAAGGCCGAGGCTCCAAGGGGAAGAGCGGGTTCGGACAAGGGTCCGATGCCACTCACCCCCTCGGAGGAGACCATGGAAGCCCGACCACCGATGGGTAAAGTTTGACTAAAAAAAATTAGAAGAGACAGGGATTTTCTGTCAGAAAATGTAAATAATTAACTTATAACTAACAATTAAGGGTTTTTGTACAAAAAGGGGCTTAAATATCAAAAAGGTGAATCACTTACCAGGAGCTGGTAAAAGGAGGACCTCATAAGCGAAGCGGCAAACGAGATCTAGGTACTTACCGCCTTGCATCATGGGATATGGGGCTGCCTCGAGATGGTAAAAGTGACTCTCGAGCTTAGCAAGTGCCGAGTCGGAGCCGAGGGATCGGCTCCGAACCCATCAAGCAAGAATGAAGGCGAGATTGACAACTTAACATCAAATGTTATCTTTCACTTTAGTATAATTAGTTATATGTAAAGGTAGAACAGAGACAACATATACACAAATGTTTTACTCGTCTCCCTTTTTATTAATAGTATATTTAGTTCACCTCATTGTTGCATAATAGGAATTGAAAATTTTTAATCATGGTTTCTGTGGCTTACTGACTTCACTACACTTCAAATTCCCATTTTAAAAGTAACATAGATATCCATATTTTTAAATGTGGAAAAAACAGTTAGAGTCACTATAAACAGAGTTCCGTTACTGGGTTCTGACAATGCTGTTATTTGAAACATTCATGTGCACTAGTTAGAGCTTCCCTATGAAAGATTTAAGGTGGAAATAGTCAGTTAAGGAATCCTCTGCTTGTCTGTTAATGTAGTGCTTGTAGTGTGATATCAGTTGCACAAGCAGTATATTTTAAGCTCATTTAACATGGTCTTTGGATTATTAAAATCTACAAACACTGACTTCTTTTAAATAAATAAAAAGAATAGATGTGAAATTAGTGACAGAGTAGCTGTTTTTCATGTAGGTAACACAAAAAAGAAGAATTTACAGTAACATTGAATAACATCCAATTGAAAAGTAATAGAAACATTACAGACTACATTGTTACACTTGAAGTAAACACAGTCCTTTCTTACTTCTGAATTATTCCTACCTAGGCTATAAGATACACAATGCTATGGTGATCCAGTAAAATTACATGTCTGATAGTTTTGTAAGCATCTGTTACAGTGTTGCAAGTGTAAACAGGAAAATATGTGGGTGAGATGCACACATCAGCTGCAGTTGTGACATACTTCTGTGCACATAAGTAAAATTAAGACAGATTTCAGACATATTATACTGAATACTTCATTAACCTGGTAACAGAAATCATCTAATTTCAGAAGCCACAAAGGGACATATTACCTTGTACTTATAACTCCTGCTCACACTGCCTAGACATGTTCAATTGAATTGATTAAGTAGTAACCAAATAAATAGTGAATACAGTAGATAGTAAATTGCTGATTACTCTCCTCACCCTTTAGTGCTTTCTAATCTTTTGGTAAGTGGGGTTCAACTTTCAGTAAAGTGGCAAAGATGCTGGTAATTAGCCAAAATTCTTACACCAACATGCAAGTAGTTGTTTAACTGCACTACTAAACTGTGTGGGCATGTGTACTTATTTTCTGTGATGAACAGTTGATTTTTTTCTCAGCAAAACTTTAAGCCATTGTTCTATAACTCATAAAACTGGCATCTCAGACAGTCTTGCGAGTGCCTGTTGATGTATTGTGGGAGCTGCCTTGATGACGGGGAAGTACTTGGAAACCTGTAGTAAAACTGCACATAAATTAGCATAATAAAAAAGTTTAGATGTCATTCATTCTACCAAGAATTGTTTGAATTAGACATTTACAGACATAGGTTCCTAAGAAACGCAAATCCTAAATGATATTCTGTATGCTACACATCTGGTTAAGGCAGGGATTTATAACATAAACTACCTTTAATCCTTCAGACATTAATTGTATAGCTGACTATTATGCAGCTGATATTTTTACTGAAATATTGACAACTGTTTAAATAATAAGGTTATCAGTTTCTTAGTGAGATGGTTGGTAAATTGAGTTCACCTTGGAATTTCATCTTTATTTCTTTAAAGTAAAGCACCCATGAGAAAATGTCTTCATGGTCTACTTTTGCTACTGCTTCAAGTAGCAAAATAAGACATATTTGTAAATTGTAATTCTTGATGCAAAATTCAAGTAGAACACTAATTAAACAGATATGAGATAGAGATATTTCTTAAGGCACTGTTCAGCTTAATAGGCTTTGTATTTTTTTTAGTGTGTTATTACTTTTAACAGTTTAATAACAAAGAAGGGAGTCTGCCTACTCTTGTATCTTGCTGCATGCCACAGTCTTTGATAAACACTCTATTATAAAGGTTCTAAGGAACTGTGGCTGTGCAGAACAGCTTCAGTAATGCTCTGTCTTGACTAGCATTTTGTACAATATTCTGTGATGATATTCTCATAATATGAATTGATATTATAACTATGCATTAGTATTGATAAGTTTATAAATTGCTCACCCACATGGCCACTTATCAGGGCATATTGCTTCTGTTTCGTCATCAGTGAGTGATCACTATGGTCTAATGTTGTCTTTCTTCATTTTTTCTTTTAATTTGTCACAACTACATTCATGGGTGGACATAAAATAAACTGAATCTGGGTATGCTTTCATTTGTCTCTAGTTGAAAGCATGTGCATGTTATGTAGAGATTTATGACCTGTATTGTTCATTCAAACATATTTACATTATCATCTCTAGTGAACACAACTCTAAGGGTTCATTCTATGCACTACATAGTTTTTGTAGTATGAGTCAAGTGTTCTGAGTAGACTTGTCTGTATTTATCTTCACTTATTGATACATTTCGAAATCTACTTCACTCAGTTATAATATATTTTTAGTATGTAGGAGAGTGTTTATCTGACATAATCATTAGTATATTGGTCATATCAGAATATTGGAGACTATTAATATGTATATATACTACTCTCCGGCTAAATAGAACTAATGTTAAGCAACATTTACTGTGTTATAAATGAGATTTTACTTTATGAATGTTTAAGTAGTGCATGATAGGATGATTATATTCTGAAAAAGAAGTCTAATCTAATCTAAAATTAAATTGTGTTACCATATCAGTACTCATTTCCATACATTATGTTAATTCATTATTAATAGCTATATAGGGAAAATAATAACTAATATTGTTAAATCTCCAAGATAAGAGAAAAGGTGTACTGGAGCTCGAAAGGGGTTAGTTTTTTTTTTCTTTCTTTTTTCATGAGGGAAGTTATGGTAGGCAGTCTGTTAGATTTGTTCTCATCTAGCAGATTGGAAGTGTATTTCACTTTATGTACATTAGAGGGTTTACAAACATATTTATATACTTGCAGTTATACAAGTAATTTTGGCATTTTTATTTTTTCTTTTTTTATTGACCTGAACTAAACTCTATTTTAAGTTATTTGTCCAAAGTTAAAATATTGACTACAATGAGAATTATTAACACAGTAGTTACACAGTTTACATTTGGTATGGTATTACAAAATATAATACAAAACAAATATGCTGTAAAGTTAAATACTGAGAATAGACTTGACTATTTTATCCTTAAACACTAACGGTTTAAACAATCCAAGGAAAAGATTTAATTTATTAAGATATATGAAATTAAATAAAGTACAAGTAGTATTTCTTCAAGAGACTCACTTCAAAACAAAGGATACCTTTAGCTGGAATCCTAATGTATATATGATCTTATCTCTTCATATAAGAAAAAGACTAGGGGAACTTTAATTTTATGGAAACAAATATCACTATGCCTCAAATCATTTACAAATATGAAGATAAAGAAGGACTCCTAGTCATAGTAATAGTAAAATATAACAATAGACTCTGGACATTAGAAAATCTATATTGGTTTCCAGGTATTAGGGTTGGGACAATAAGAAAACACGTGGATCTAATAACTAGAGTATATAAAGGAAATTTGATTTTGGGAGGTGACTTTAATTGTATATTGGATAAATCAGAGACCACAAGCAAAATAAATGTATGTGCAAGTTCTATAGGGAAGCTACTTAAGAAATTGGAAGAAAGCTTAAATCTAATTGATACATTTAGTTATAAGGAGAACAATTCATTATTGTTTTCACACCAAGACCACAGATTTGGGACACATACAAGAATTGATAAAATCTTCATATCTCAAGAGCTAAATTCAAAAATATTAACATTTTCCATAATCCCTTATCCCTTTTCAGACCATAATTCATTAATTCTCAAAATACATACAGATTATAAGAAATTAATGTTTATGTCAAGAATTCCAGCTTACATTACAAAATTAAAACAATTTAAACCTTGGTTAGATTCAGAAGTACAATTCTTTTTAGGTATAAACTACACTACTGAAATAAATGTAATTAATCTTTGGGATACCTTGAAAGCCTATCTAAATGGAAAAATTATTTCATGCTATAAAAACAAGCTAAAAGAGTGGGGATCAGAATTATGTAACATCCAAAAACAAATTACAGATCTCACTATTAATTCATCTACTTACACTCAAAGTAATCATAAAAAAGCATTGGAAGACTTGCACAAAAGATATAATGAAATCCTAACTCACAAAACTAATATAGCTGTAGAAAGGTTAAAACTTAGTTCCTATGCAGTATCACCAAATCATATGCATAATTTAGCATTAAGATTAAAAAAAATTCAATTGAAAATAATATTACAAGTATTATACATGAAAGAAGGGGAAAAAAACAGGGTTTCAGATATAAATTATATAGTAGATGCATTTAAACATTATTTCTCTGACCATTATAGTGATACTTCACATGTAACTAATACATCAAACTTAGACCTGAAATTAGTAAAGGTGATACCAGAAAAGTTAAAGTTACACATTCAAAAACAAATATCTTTAAAAGAAATTACTCAAAAAATCAAAGAAAGTAAAAGTAATAAAACACCGGGAATTGATGGAATAATTAATGAATTGTATAAGATATTTCCATCTTCAGTAATATCATTGTTTCACAAAACTTTGAATGAAATTCTAGCACAAAACACAACTTTACTTTCATGGAGATTCTCCTTAATTACACCCATTATAAAAGAAAACAAAGACCCATTACAGTGTAAAACTTATAGGCCAATATCTTTACTTAACAATGATTATAAAATCTTCATGTCTATATTAGTTAGTAGAATTAAAAAATCATTGACACACATAGTAAACGAGGATCAAACAGGATTTGTTTATAAAAGACACACACACATGACAGTATACAAAGAATTCTAACACTCATAGATAGAAGCTCTAATAGTAGCTTTGGATATAGGAAAAGCATTTGATTCGTTGAGCTGGGATTTTCTTTTTAAAGCTTTAGAATTGTTTGAATTTCCTGCTAATTTTATTTCGCTAATAAAAAATATTTATAAAAACAATTTGGCTTATGTAAAACTTGAGCCATTTACCTTGAAGGCTATTGAAATAACCAAAGGTACAAAGCAGGGATGTCCGATGTCTCCCATCCTCTTTGCCTTAGGAATTGAATTATTTGCCTCATTAGTATGCCACAACTCTAATATACCAGGCATAGATGTGTATAGTCAACTCAATTCAAAAATTATGTTTTTTGCTGCTAATGTTTTACTCACGTTATCTGTCTCGGAGAAATTAGTACAAAACCTAGATGAAATAGTGGAAAGGTTATATCATATTTCCAGCCTTAGATTTAACAAGGGAAAATCTAATTATATACATTTGAATAAAAAGAGAGAATTTACCTTAGCTACAAATTCTGTGATAGGAAAACAAGTTCCCATAATAAAATATTTAGGAATAACACTATGTGATAATTTGGAATCTACGTTTTCCACAAATTATAGCAACATAATTAATAAAATAAAAATGTTAATAGCTGGAATAAAATGTTCTTGAGATTTGAAGACCGATTACAAATAATAAAAATGACAATACTTCCAAAAATTAATTACATTGCACAAGCTATTCCTATAGTACCTAACAAGAAAATCTTGAAAGAAATAAAATTCTTTTAAACTTTCTTTGGTATCCAAAAAGAAATAGAATAGCCTATATACATCATATTAGATCTTGGGAAATGGGTGGAATTAAACTTCCAGATCTAGAATCATGCATAAAAGCTTTACTATTAAGAACTATCATTAATTGGATAGATCCTAATTATTCTTCAAGATGGAAAACATTGCACACTATTATTTTTCTAAATGAAAATAAAATAATTAAAAATTGTATATTAAGTGAACAAAATAATAGGATGTGGCACATATTGATTGTTAATATTCAATATAATATAACAAAACCAACAAACTTAAATTATATAAATAATATTTACAATTTATTCAGAAGATTTATATATTAAGATTTGGCTAGACTTGATAATACCCTTTAGCTCTACAAAGAATTTCTTTAATAAAATTCTTAATGTTATCTTAACTAGATGGGAGGGGAAAAACTTCACTTGTTGGCAACATTGTATAGAGAATCAAGTAGTTTTAGACATTCAACAAATTCAGAATAAATATGACATTCCATCAGCAGATTGGTTGGTACTACAAAGCATATTATCATATGTTAAGGATCTTAATAGTAATAGTATTAATTCTCCTTATAAAACTAGTCTAAATTTGATAAGTCTAATATCTGAAGTTATTTATGACAAATGGTAGCGTTGTTGCCTCACAGCAAGAGGTTCTCCCATTCGATTCTCGGCTGGAGTGCCTTCTGTGTGGAGTCTGCATGTCCTCCCTGCGGTCGAGTGGTGTTCGAAAGACATGCGTAGAATGGGCGTGCGTTCGTTGAAGGTTGGGCGTCGAGCTGACACCTTGGCACCCATAGAAAATCTACTGCCAATCATTAGCACCGGAGTTCCACTGTGGCGACCCCTAACTGTGAAAAGCCGAAAGAAGAAGAACATAATTGGATGAATCTAATTTCAAAATGATACAAAATATTGATAACATATAAAACTAACCCTAATGTAAGATATTGGAATTTCATAGCAAAAGGATGTCACACTAATCTATCAACTGAGAGTAAAACAAAGCTTTTATGTTCTGTTAACTTAACATTTAATTTGCAAGTATGGAAAATATTTACACGGAAATATATTCATAGGGCATTTATTACACCTGATAAACTAGCCAAATTCAATTTACTTGATAAATCCATTTGTTGGAGATGTTCTTTAAACTGTAAAGTTGATTGGTCTCATATAATTTTTGATTGTATCAATATAAAAAAATTCTGGGAAGAAATTACTATTTTTCTCCGAACTATATTCACAGATACCTTTATTTTAACCAAATCTTTAGTCCTTTTAAATGTTAATGATACTATTGGAGTGAATAAAAAAGATTTATACCTACTTTGGTCCATACTAGCTGTGGTAAGGAAATGTATAACTAGAAAGTGGAAGTCATCACAAGAACCTACTCTGGAAGAATTCTTGAGATTAATGGAAGAAACGGCGACATTAGAAATCAAGGTGAAGGAATCGAGAATTTCACATAAACATGGATAAACAATCCTTGGGGAAAAAAATGTAACTCTTATTGAGACATTAAAAATTAACCCTAAATAATTATTGTGTAACTTTATACTTTATTAATTGAATATTATACATTTTTGTTACTAATTCCATATATTTTATTATTTTTTTCCCCTCCTTGGTTCAGGTCAATTCAGTGGCAGCTGGTGACTTCAAATCAAAGGGGGCCTGCAGGAGACGGCCGAATGGGTGGGGTCAATGGGAAGGGGTGCGGCCAACTAGAAAGGGCTGGAGCTATGCTCAAAATCACAAAAACTAACTTTAATTAAATACGCTGCCCTGGTTGCCAAACCGTCATTATGAGAGTCCAATCAAGACAAAATGAAGTGTAGAAGAATAAAAATATTTCAATGCATTGGCTGCATGACAGCTTACTTAATATCTAGATGGAAACAAAAAGGTTGTGAGGCATGAAAAAATCAATTACGTTTTAAATACATTACTGGAATGCCAGTCAAAATCAAGTATAAGAAAACAAGCAGCACTCAACTCAAACCACTTCTCCTTGCACTGCAGTTCTAATTATAATTTATATTCAGCTTTATTAAAGTACCAAGTAACACGGTGAAAGTAGAAATCTCTGTGATGCCCCCACTTGTAAAAATGTTTCTTATCCAAAAAAGACCTGCAGCGTGACAACTATCTACTTGTTTCATGGGGAAAACATGATCAAAGTAAAAAATGAAAAGCAAACAAGAAACAAGCTCAAGATACATTGCTTAAAGGATTACTGTATAGGTTATGAACCACCCATTTTTGGCATTCTATTTAGTTTAAGGATAAAGCTTGCAGAGATGACTGGAAGTCTCCAACAAGTGTAATGAGTTTCTTAAAATAATGTAATCCTGTCCTTTATTACGAATACTGTCATATGCATTTCAATACCCAAGGCTTATACATTATCTAGTTAAGTATTCTCTGCATGGCAACAACAGAAAGGCTTTCAATGTTGGCAATTCTTTAACAGTATGCTTATTAAAGCTTACTTGCATCTTACGATCTCAGACAAGCTTACCTGATGGTCTTTAAAGCATTGCTACTTAAACACAGAGCAACAGGCACTTTGAGTAATAAGCATAAATCAACAGTACAAAAATATGACAAACCAGACCATTCTGCAAAATCAAAGACAGATGAAACGCCACTGTAGTACTTGTGTCTACCTTGGATGGGGGGGATACTCTGCACATTTACACTGCATAACTACTCCTTGCTTTGCTTGGACACATCCAGAGTCACTACATGGGGGAGTGGGGTGCAACAAGTATGTCACAAATTCAAATGTCTCTGGCTGACTGTAATGGCCCTGACACATTTGTCATACCTCTCAACCTCAGAGCAAGAAATCTGGACAAAGCCATACATAGAAGTGGAACAAAGGCCCAAAAATAAAGATAATTTTTAAATATTGCTCTTATAAACTTAGAAAGATAATAGAATAGGTCTAGCATTAGTATGCATTTTCTGAAGGGTATGAAATCTGAAACTCAAATGTCTGTCATCATTTTCTAACTTCAGTCTTTAATGATTTGTCACTAATTTGCCAAAAAAAACACAATTTTATGAAAAATGGACCAAAAATGTGATGCAAAAATATAAAATAGCCACACAATACAACTGGGAACCTGTCAAAGAAGGGACACTTTAATATTAGTACTGCTAACTTGAGCAGCTGACAAAATAAAAGAATCTACATGCATTTCTGAAATAAAAGTAATCCATAACTCTGATTATTACAGTTATTTCTTAATTGTAAACCCTCCATGTTTTCTTCCAAAATTGCTATTTTGTGGAGGGATTATTAGGGGGAAGAGCAACATTTTGAGCCAAAATCGGGGACAGTTGAGAGGTTTGGCTATGCCTAATTCTATAAAGCAATTTATTTGCATGTACCTCTCAACCTGTTAATGCAATAAATCTGGACAAGGCCAAATATATTGGGGGAACATATAAACAGTACTAAAAATTGCTCTTGTATAAACTGAGACAGTTGATAGAATAACAGGTCTTAACTTTAGCATACATTTTTCTGAAGGTTATGAAGTCTGAAACTCAGTGTGTCGTTATTTAGTGACTTAATTCCTAAATGATTTGCCAGAAAACCACAAATTTTATGAGGAACAAACAAAAAATAAGAAGCAAAAATCTATTCATTCTTTGAAAATCTGGAAAGTTGGGAGGTATAGTTCAGCTGGGGCTGTCTGAGTTTGCCGCCCTTCCCCCTCACAAAATCATGGTCGAATGGAGTCTTCCCCCCCCTGCAGCCATTCCAGTGATCCATTACTTGGCTATTTCACTCCATTTACCATAAACACTAATGTGCATACTGCTTTACTTCTATGATTTGGACTTCATTTGAAAATTTTATTTTGCATTTTACAGCACAAACACTAAGACATCTGCTAAACAAAGCAATGCAGTCTCACAATGAAAACAGACTTGGCATTAAAACTTCTCTGCCCTTGAAACTCACATTCATTGAAACAGCATTGAAACCCACAATCAAAGAAAATACATTTCGCCAGTGAGAGATAAAGATTAATTCTGGGCTATTTTTAAATCATAGGCTCCTTGCATATGAAACATACATGTGCTCTTTGATACACCTTCCTGATTTGTACTAAATTATATTCCTTGTACAATACAGTACAGTTGTTAGAGGGCGTTTTAAATTTATTAAACAATGAAACAAAACGCATGCACCAATAATGACAAAAATGCCCAATTCAGAACATTTTTCCAGTAAACAATGAAACAAAATGCATGCACCCATAATGACAAAACTGGCCCAGTTCAGACCATTTCCATCATAAAAGTCTACTCATACTTCTACAGTCCACCATTATCAGTAAATATGCACAATTCTACACTCCACCATTATCAGTAAATATGCACAATTTCTGAAGAAATAAAGGTCATCTAAATAATTCCACATTAAAGAAATCTGTAACTAATGAAGAGGTTGCTGCTAGCAAACACCTTTATATTTCATGGTTTCATCGAAAAATAAAGTGTCTGTTGCCCCTGAGGAATAAATTGCCTATATTACATTAAAAAATGATAATCTAGTAATATTGCAATAGGAAATGGATGGCAAACTGATAACAGGCTCATAGTTAGTATCTTCGCCAAGGAAGACATTCTCAGTATGGCAGCATCCCAACCCTTGTGGGAGTAGAACCCCCACAGCCTTCTGCATCAAAAGCAAGTACACAACCTGTTGTGCTATTAACAATGCAAGCAGATTTAGCATAAGCAGCACTAAACTTCTCTTCCCCTGCAGCTCTCAGCTCCTTGTAAAATCTACTCAGTACTCAACTGCATCTCAACTTCGCAGCACAAGAAATCTGGAAAAAGCCAAAATTTATTGGTGGTGGGGGGGGGGTCAAAAGCCCAAAAACCAGGGACACATTAAACATTGCTTGTATAATCTTGGAAGGTTGCTAGAATAAAATGCTGTGTTACCACCATACATTTTACTGCCAAGGTCCCTGTGCAAAACAGACAGAGCAACGTACTACTACGCCAAATCAGCTGCTTTGTGAAAGAGAGAAGACTGAAACTTAAATGGCTATCATTTAGTGAATTCAGTTCTCATCATAGCTGTCAACCTCTTGGCACAAAACACCTGGACAAACCTAGTAATGAAGGAATACAGCCCTCAAACATATTCAGTGAATTCAGTTCTTGCAATAGCTGTCAGCCTTAGCACAAAAAACCTGGACGAAGCCAATAATGGGGGAATGCAGTCCCAAAAATAGGGAGAAATTTCAAATATTCATCTTATAAACTTAGAAAATTGCTAGAATAAATGGTTGTGTTACTATGTATTGTCTGAAGAATATGAAGTCTGAAATTCAAATGCCTGTCAATTTTACTTCTGATGGAACAAAAACAATTTTTAGCAGATGCCCAGGGAGAAATACTGCAGACACGTCTTTGTAAAATGGCAGGACACCAGAGCAAATCCACACAAACCCAGGGAGGAGATGCAGACTCCACACAGAAGGCACCCCAGCCAAGAATCAAACCAGAAAACCTATAGCTGTGAGGCAACAATGCTACCACTGCACCATCAAATATGTAAGGAATTAAACATTCAGAAACCTGAAGTCTGAAATTTAAATGCCTGTCAATTTTATTTAACATTTGTTAAGCAGGACAATCTGACTTGGAACAAAAAAACAATTTTCAGCAGAGGCCCAGGAAGAAATAATGCAGACATGTCTTTGTAACATGCGAGGACACAAAAGCAAACCCACACAAACACAGGGACAAGATGCAGACCCTACACAGAAGGCACCCCAATCAAGAATCAAACCTGAGAACCTGCAGCTGTGAGGTAACATTGCTACCACTGCACCATCAAATATCAAACATTTAAATGTTTAGAAACCGCAGATATTATGAGGAACAGAACAGATCAAATATGAGGCAAATATCTGCAAATCTTTTTACAAATGGTGGTGGGTAGGGAATTCAGGCCCTTAACACCTGCATACAAGGTACAGGGTTCAAGCCTGAGGTATTCCCTACCACACCACCATGAGTTTGCTGTAGCCACCAGTATATAGCAACTGGGGCCTTTTATATACACACACACACACACCTACCTGTTTAAATGTGTCCAGACCCTCCATGAAGCAGCAAGTAGCCCGCTCGAAATCCAAGTCCCAAGCCCGCAATGAATGTAATCCCCGCGAGAGCTTAAAACTCACCTCCCCTCTTTCCTGATTGGTCCTGTCTGCTGATGAAGCAATCCGGAGTTCCTCTGTTCTGTGCGGTTGTCACCGCACAGATTCCCGGGCATCTGCGGGGCAGAAATGCCTTCCCTGTATCTGGACTGCTGACTCAGGCAGTCTGAGTTCGCACAGATTCCTGGGCATCTGCGGGGCCGTCTGAGTGCGTCCGCACATGCGCGGAGTTCCGGGACTCGTGAAAAATAAAATTTTTTGTTTCACAGTTTGTTTTCTTTTGTTTCTAGGTGGGAGAGTTTCACGGTTTGTTTTCTTTTGTTTCTAGGTAGGAGGGCTGCAGTCCTGCAGTCCTACAGCACGAGCTGCCCCTGGGTCAATTGTACATAGTGTATATAAAGGTTTATAATACTTGTTTATTGATGATTGTATTGTTAAACATTATATTATTTGGAAAATAAAAAATTATTAGGAAAAAAAAAGAACACTTGTCCAGGAAATCCACCCTCTTTGTCAAACAATTCCTCCTCACAAAAGTAATTTTGGATCGAATTTTATTTTCCAATATCATACTTTTTTCTGCTAAAATATACTGACATTGTTCACACAAACCACACCTATAAGTATCTATGTGGTTATCAAGTCTAAACTTACTGTCAGCTTTCTCAAAAGTTTTTTAAGATTCGATGAAGTTTTATACACAAAGGTTGGTGAGGGACCTAAGATTTGCAGAAGAATGGAACTCTTACAGAAAAAGATGAACAAATCCAGAGTGCTAAAGGGAAAATAAGGGAATGTTTGGACAATACACATGACTTTATAAAAGTTGTCGTTAATTAACTGAATTTGATATCAATTCTGGAATGCAAAACATTAGCCTAATGAATTGAGTAACAGAAAGTAAAGAGTTCTAGTCAAATTTAGAGAGCCTATGACAAGAAAAACAGAGTTCCTGTATAGGCATTAGAGGTATTTTGGAAATGTTATAAAAATTTGTGTAGAGTAGAGAAATGGGATAAACAACAAAATGTAGAAATGGGAATATTTCCGGAAGACGTACGGTAGGTATACCAATTGTAGAGAAAGATGGGACTCAACAATTAATAGCGAAGACAGGAAGGTATGGAATAAAAAAAAGTGATGTGTATATATCAGTCAAGAGTAAAGTTTCCAGGAAGAGATCCCATTCCTTTGGAAATCTGGTATTTGGGGAGGGGAAGAAATAGTTTGAAGGTTGTTCAACAGTATTCTAAAAGGGAAGGGTGGGGTCAGCATCTTGGAAGAAAACTCTAGTGATTATATTATGAAAAAAGGGTAAACAGCCATCAGATCTGGCTCCATGTAGACCCATTTTGATTTTAAACTATGATTATAAAGTATTTATGGCTATGTTAGCTAAATGAATGATAAGGGTGTCACCAAAATGTATAGATGTGTGTCAGTGTGGTTTTATGGAGGGGAAGCAAACATTTAACATTAATTAATTGTAATGATCCAGAAAAAAAACGGTGTAAGAAAGCACTGCCATTATTTGTGAGTCTCAATTCAGAGAAAGTGTTTTGTAGAATTAGCTAGGATTTTATGAGTAGGGTTATGACAGCATTTGCATTCCTTGAAGAATAATAAGGTTAAGGATGATGTAGGAAGGGTCAGAGGCAAGAACTAAGGTGTTAAGGTTCCTCTCTGACATGCTGCATTTGAGCAGAAGAACTGGGCAGGGATATTCTTTCACATATTTGCTTTATATGTATAGTTAGCAAAAAAATGGATTCACAAATTCAGGGATATAATTGGTGTGGTAATGACGTTAGCTTTATTTGTAGATGATATTATTTTGCACTTGATAAATTCTGAAAAAAACATCTTGGTGTTGTGTAACATTTTCAAAGATTTTCAGAAGGTTTTGATTTGTTTGATCTAAATGTATTTTATATAAAAGCTATAACATTGATATGTGCACCAATGCATGCATACTTAACAGATACATGATCAAATTAAATATTTAGGTAACTGGATTTAAAATGATTCCATTAAGGCAGCTAAGGATATGTGTTAAGAGATCAAACAGAAAATGATACAAAATTTATGAAACTGGAAACTCTTGATTGTAGATCTTTACAGTAAGATACAAGCAGTAAAAATATTTTTAATCTCCTCAGTCTTGTGTACATGTCAAGCATGTTTTTATCAACCAGAGGAAGACTTGTGGATGCTAGTTAATAAAGATTTAAGGGAATTTGTTTGGGAAGGGAAGATGAGAGTTAAGTGTAATAAGTTGGATGTCCTTCTATTCAGTGTTGCAGTATTCTTTACATATAGGTTGTCTTCTGTAAGATCTATATCCTTTCAGAGAATATGCCAATGTCCTTGTCTGGCTACTAGGTACAAATCAAACGCAGATTTAAAACCGGTACTAATGTCCTTTCCAAAATGTCTGCCAGACATTGATGAAGAGTTGAGGTTTCCTCACAGTTTTCTCCCAGTGGACTTACAATGTAGGGAAATTCTGACATTACTGAGGGGTAAAAGAGTATATTTATTTAGTCTTTTTAACCAGGGTAGGATACTGATTCAAATGGAGAATCTTCAGGCTCAGCCCAGGAGAGTACAAGTAATATGACAGTGAAAGTGATCATAAAGAAAGCAATATGCAACACTGGTAACATATAAAACAGAGGAAAATAAAATTAAAGGTTAATAGGATCCGCCGTAGAAGAGTAGTGATAAAGATTTCATTGTTGTGCAAGGGCAAGGCTTTAGTAAGATTAGTATCATAAAGCATGCAATGCAGTGTGTATTTACAGTATGTACAGAAAACTATGACACAGTTGGTGCAGGAGAGCATGAGGTATGGAGCTAACTATGGCATGCTGGGACCTAGATGTACTGGGTGCTTCTTGTGGTGGTGACAGTGCTGTTGCTGCTGCTACTGCTACCTGTGGGAGCCATCAGTCCTTGCTGATGGGTACAGATTGCTGTGCTGCTGCATGTAATGGTAAATGAAATGAGAAAAACAAAATAAATGTATGCAAGAGAAAAGTCAAGGTAAGGGGAGAGAAATAACACAATGAAAGTTGTATTTTTAACTATGTTGATAATGATGCAATTAAACAGAATATACATTTCAAAGTAGTAAATAATCATGAATTTTAGAAGCCTTTTTACACACACACACACACACACACACACACACACACACACACACACACACACACACACACACGCCATACCACATGCAGTCTTACAAAAGTTAAAAAGCAATAGCTATTTAGCCATATCAACAAATATAAAGTAAACATGTTGCTTAGATAGTACATATGTCAATTACAGGTGATAGGTAAAGGAAGTGTGCACCACACTACTCATTATGCTTTTATGATTTACAGACAGTTGATCGAAAGTTAATTTCACTGACCAAAAATCAGCTGATCACACATACCGACTTTTTAAATATGTGTGAGTTTATGGTACATTGGGGATTAAGAACTTTGCTCTTTCCTTTGTAGTACAATCTCAAGGTTGGTATGTATAATTAGTGTGGTGTTGTGGGGATTCAGGGATGCTTGCCCCTTGAAAAGAATCTTTGACTTTGTTTTTTGAATTTTTTGATCAGATGATGATCAACCAGTTGTGTTTGATTGCTTGCTGTTCAATGTTTTTTTCCTCCAACATCTGGACATACTTCCCACTTTATATATATGGACCACATTCTGCTACAGTGGTATTACTGTATAGACTATGAAAAAATATACATGAAATGTTTTTCATAATAATACAACTGCGGGGTGGAGGGGAGAATTGAACCTACAGGCATCGCACGGTGTGAGAACAAGGAGACTTACCATCACGATCCACTTGTTTTACTATATGGAGGTGGCACGCCGAAACACACTTCTAACATTGCACAGGCATGCTGCCAGCTTTTAGCTATGACAGTAAAGATAGATGTGGCACTGATATGCAAAATGTAATGCATTCTTTGTTTTTTGCCTAGTACTGCTACTATTAAAAGGCAGACATTTTTATGACAGCATGTGGACTCACTATGGCACTGTCTTAGGCAGTCCATTCTGCTCCTCTGCATCTGCCTGTTCATTTAGATGTCTTCAAGGACTAGAGACATATAAAGGGCATGATGTAAAATTTGTGGGTGGCACTCAATGGCAGGTTATTTGTGTATGTAAAGTAAGTTATACTTACAATACAGAAGTTCTGACTTCTTAACTTCATCCTTCCATCATCAAAAGACATCAGGATTTTGACTCTTCATGCCATTATAACAGTGATAGCATTGTTTCCCCATATGTGGGATGCCGGTAGTGTGAGTGACCACCTTTCCCAAACTTTTCCAGGCTTCAACATTTTACTAAGGCCTTTTATAACCCTCTTGCAGGAGCCACTAGCTGCATTCCTCATGGAGGAGGTCCAGAAAAAAAATTGAAGTCCTCCTTACACCACCTCTTAAAAGGGGCACTACTCTTTCCTTCTGCTGCTATGATGTCTCGCCTTACAGAATCTCTGGTACAAAAGGCAGACTGTTGGTGGCCAAAACAATTTTTGCATGTTCCATCTGCCATACAGTGACTGGCAGGGCATCTCATTTGCCAGCCAGATGCAAAACTTTGATAAAAATGCAGTGTTATTATGGTTCCATTAGCACCTTAAGGTGTGAAATGTGGCAGTCCTCCATGTTTCTGTATGCGGTTGAGAATACATGCTCTATTGTGACTTAGTTTGCAGATGGTTAAATATGGAAAGGCACTCTTCTCTCCCACCACATGCATCGAGTGACTGCACATGTGCAGTGCTACCCACAGGGGCTCAGGAGTCCTCAGGAGTGTGCATAGCATCATGAGGAAGTTTGTACAATGTTAGTCAAGTTTAATCATCATACAAATTGAATGATTTAGAAACAGTAATGAGGTGAGCCCAAATTAGTATAATCATCACACCCAGAGGGGTGAATATACACAATCTAAACATAACGAGAAGTTCAGATCCTCCTCATGCTGTTAAAGAAAACACTGGTAAAGGAGTCTGATTCCTGTTAAGGGTGCTTTTGCTGAAATCTTGCCTTCTAGCTGAGGGATATTTTTCTATAAGTTAAGTGCTGCTTCTTCCAAATCACTTCCTTTGTACAGTGGTAGCTTCTGGCTGCTCTTTCCCTGATGTATTGTAAGGATTTGTACTTTTAAATATACTGGTTAAAAGTGCTTTGAGGTTTACAAGCCAAGTGTCCTGAATATAGTGGATGACTGGATTGTCAAGGTAGCTGGGAGCACACCACTGAGGTCATAATTAGAGTACTGTGCAACACTATTTTAGCATTGTGTGCCTTGTTACATACTTCATTAGGGACAACCTTTGTTAGCAGTGCTATTGTACTTCTCTTGTGTTCTTGTTCAGTAGTACATCTGCACTTGTTTTGTGTGGAATACATGCTCAGTATACCTAGATGTGTACCTGATATTTACTAAGGATTGGGGGTACTGTTATCTTACTGTCAGACAGTAATATAGTACAGTATATGGTCTAGTAGGATAGTGACAGTGTAATGTTTTGTAAGGCCCATACAGACACAAGGCTGTCAACTCCCCTGTTTTATATGCCTACAGAGCTATGCATAAAAAACTGGGCACAGAGAGAAAAACTGCTGGATCAATTGCTCAGTCCACATCTACCCAGCAAGCCATAATTCACAGATGCTGAACAGGCCCTCCATCTCCATAACCAGCAGTTCTTTGCTGCTGAACAGCCCCTCCATCTCCATGACCAGCAGTTCTTTGCTGTCCATGCTAGTGACCAGCTCTGCTGTGACAATTCCTGGATTGAAACTGTCAGCAATATTATTCTGGTTAGTGATCAGGTCTATGGCTATGAAATGGTCTGCCATAGGGCCACGGATATGATCCATGCTGCCATCCACTGAACAGAAGCTGTGTCACTGGAATGTGGGGCAGCTGGTGGTGGACCATCCACCAAACCACCTCTTATGGGGATAGAGGAGTTTGTGGCTTCTCTTAAAAGCAGTACCACCTCTACAGCATCCCTCAGTGTGGTGCTTGATGTTGCAGTAGAGTTTGACCGGCCCCAGAAACTTTGTGGTTTAGCTTAATGGTGTCAGTAGCTGCAACTCCCCCTTAACTCTTTAGACACTCTCAACTTCAGTAAATCTGTCTGATTTGTGGTGTACAGCTACATTGGAGATCCAACAAGGCATGACCTGTGCACAGGGTATGCACAGGGGTGTTATTTTTTATTATTTTTATACTTGTAAAGATAGCTGTTGAATGTGTAGTTGTGGTGCTGGGTCATACTTATATTGGATATTTTTTGCTTTGGCATATTCACAGGTGATTCTTTATCTGTCACCAGCAGTGTGGAACTGCCCCTGTCTGATGTTAGATAATCTGTAAACTCAGATAATGATGACAGGGGTGAGGTGACAGTCACGGGATGTAGAATGTGTGTTTGACACAGGAAATGTGAACACCGCATCCCCTGCACAGACCATAGTCTGTGCTTGCAGACACCCGGGATACATAAACACCTGAGAGAGGGCAGGTTGACAGCAGCACTATAGATCAAGGCAGTGTGATGGCCTCAAGTAGACAGGTGTCTGAATCTTCCCCTAGCACACATGGACAGAGAGGTCCACAGAGATGTGGTACTGATGATCAATGGTGATATGGTTAGTGCCCTCCTGCTGAGGTTGGTATGTCCGTATGATTTCTTGGACAGACTGAATTACATCCTGGACCATGCAA
Source organism: Protopterus annectens (assembly GCF_019279795.1). Taxonomy (NCBI): domain Eukaryota; kingdom Metazoa; phylum Chordata; order Ceratodontiformes; family Protopteridae; genus Protopterus; species Protopterus annectens. The sequence goes on along the minus strand of NC_056742.1, from coordinate 139,073,604 downwards.
TGTCTTCTCTGGGTCTTCTAGTAGGTGTGAGGAGCTGTCCTCACAGACTGTCATCTGCTATATCCACAGACATTAGCCAACATGACCGTAGATGTGCAAGGTCCTGCTCACACAGTGTAACACTTCCATGGCAGCATCTGTTGTGGAGGTTTCTATTTCCAGGAGAGGGAGTCCCTGTGAATGTTGCTGTTATCATACTATCACAACTTTTAGTGCACATCAGTCGAGATCACATAGCCCACTATCATCTAGTCTGGGTTGTGATACAGCCAGTGCAACTCCTGGCACAGCCAGCTGTCATGAACAAGGGCATGCACGGGAAGCTGAGCCCTCTGTCATGCATGCCCTGGACTTGTGCAGTAAAACAAGCCACAGTGCTGCAACAACTGTGGAGACCTTTGTACCTGCAGATCCCCCTCCATGCGCACACACACACACACACACACACACACACACACACTACAAATAGACTGTCCCTGGCCCTTCTTCTTGTTAATCCCATCACCACCGGTTTTGACATTTCCCCTAAAAAAACACTTGCACCTTTTCTTTTTATACACTTCACCACTTGCTGCCATACATTTCCCTGTTAAAAACATGCATTCCTGTACTCTGTTTTCCATCTGTGCAGATGATAAATGTGCCTTGCCCTTTGTACATTGTTCTTCAGGTTGCCTGTGTCTGATGCACAGCCTGGTGTTTTCGCATGTATCATTTTTAAAGTAGTGTATCTGATTAGCTCTTGTATAGTTATGCTGTAAAGCTATGTGCAGTCCTCCCCCTCTTTTCCAAAGTTACACCATACTGTGCACACCTCATTGTGTCATAATCATGTATCTTCCTTTGACTACTCTTCTAACTCAGCCTCCACTGCCTGTTGTGCTGGAACTACTGACCCTTAAAGAGCCCATTGTGCTGTAACTGCTTTCTAAGTGTGATATTGCGTAACAATGCACATGCAGTCAATATTCTGACACATATGTGGCGGGGTCATACTACAGGGTACCACTGGATTTGTCTAGACAATGAAAGAGTAGAATCATCATCCTAAACACACACACTGTAATGTTTCTGATGTTCATCAGTGCACAGTTGTACCCTGGTTTGTTTGACTATGTGGATTTCTGATTGAAGTCATGAGCAAGGATTCCAAGGCATAGCCAGCATCCACAACAAAATGCCCATGTGGAAAGTCTCCTGTGGCAAACTGTTGATACAACTTACACATATTCTGGATGTGGGAGTTAGGAAAACTGCACCTGTGGCCTGCACACTTTGTAGATGATACCCTGTGCATTATAGACCAGTTGGTAGTTTTGACGGAGTGAAACCCTTTATGGTTCATATACCTCCTTCCCAATTCACCAGATGTGCCTTTATTTCAGTGTGAGTACAGTCTGTGGCCCCCAGTACTCTGGGAAATGGGCTAGATCATAGAACTCCCTCATGGTTATTTTTTTTTCTCTTCTGAGGTATGTGTGAACCATGTATACTCCACCACATGCTGAAGCATGGCATGATGAAAACCGATGGTGTATTCTCAAGATATATTCCTGAGAAGCCCCCACTGTGTACCCAGTAAGTAGCTGAAAGGTTCCTGTAACTTTTATACATAAAGCCCACACACACCTTAGTCAACGTCAATATTTCTGTGGCCTTCCATGATGCCCTTTTCCTTTTCAGTTTTTTTTTTATTATCTGTGTTAGTTTGGAGCATGTCCAACCTAGTCTGTGATTCAAACTGACCTTGTGGCATTTCTGGGCTGCTAAAATTGTTTTTTTTATTTTCTATTTTTTGACTTATAAGCAAAATTACCACACCATCACAACCAGAGTCTCAGAGACTGAATCTGTATTGCAGCTTTAAAATAATAATATTCTTGAAAAAGAGGAAGATCTGATTAGGCATTCCTCACATACTCTGGTATGATGGGTAGGAAATCATGGCTCACAGCAAATACTTTTTAAGCTTCTGAGCAATTACTGTATGAGAAACCAGCATGAAATTTCAGTTCGTAACCAGTAACATTTGTGCAGAGGGAAATATTACCATGGTTTGTATGGATATTTCCCTGATTAGTGATGCGTGATAACTGGCTAATCCTTTGTGGATATTGTAAGCCTGATTACCATGGCGGGGTGGGGGTGGTCACCAGGCTTGAAGGTATTTATTGGTGCCAAGATCATGGGCAAGCCAGCACCTGTCATGGCACTCTGGGGATACATGACATATCAACCAATCCTGCATAGAATGGTAATCTACTGCAGGAAACTAATGTTTTCCCACTGCAGAATTCATAACCACCTCAAGGCTAGTATAGATGTTTTCCACACACATGGCATACTTAAATATGCATAGCAGTCTCTCTAGCAATACAGAAAAAATGTAGCATCCTTAGAGTTACTGTAGAGAACCAACTTTCATAAAGACAAAGCCCTTTTAAACTTGTCATTGGCTAAGGATTCTGTAATTTTATTTTTAGTATGGTGACCTTCAAGATCTAAACATGGTTTGTTTTTGAGTACATGACTATGAACTTAGTGTTTTGTAAGGAAAAAATATCCAGCTAATAAACTTTTGAGCTACTGTCTAAAGGCAAACAGTGCCTTCCTAACTTTTTCATAGTCCTGATAACTTGTCTGTTCATGTCCATGAAGGCTTTTAAAGGCTATCCAGTAAGCTTAGCTGAGATGATTGTAGACATATAGTTCAAAGGTTTCCAAGTGTGCCTTGAGGTCTTCCTGCCTGCTCATAGTTTTAACAGTGGAAATGTCTTTCTCGTTGATGTAACCCTGGCAGTTGACGACAAACCTTCAGTGGCAGCTGTGGTTTGGAAGACTTGTTTCACTATAACCATCAGCTATGATCTCTGTGCACATTACTCACTAGCAACACACAGCAGACACCACATGACTGGCCAATTAATAACAGAGGAATGTTTTCTCTCTAGGTGGTGTAAATTTGCTCTAAGAGTTTGAGGCAGAGAAAGTTAAAGGTTGGGAGTTTTGGCACAAAGGGTATGCCAAATCTACCAACTGTACCCACCAGTGTGATATAGATAAATATACCAAAAGTCCAAAGGAATCCAAGGTAGGTTAGTGCTGCTTAGTCTTGCAAGTGAAAACCCAGCTGCCGCAGTATCGGTGCTAAGGAGAAAGTAGAATTGAATGAAGGAAACTTGCAGTCTGACTTAAAACTTACTGCCAAGTTGTAGCTTCAGCAGTAAGTTTTGAATGTCCAGATAAGGTTGTGGTAAAATAGGTCCATAGATGAAATGTTCTGTAGAATCATGAAATGAAAAACTTACTCATTCCTTTGTAGATATATTTTCTTTATTCAGCAGATGAGTGTTGCTTAGTTGACTGAACAAGCAGAATTAGAGCAAGCTTATTTATTACAAATTTGGAAGGTGGGGCTTAGGGTTGTATGCCCCTTGTTACATCATTGTGGGTATATGTGGGCAGGGAATTCATTGAGCTGGTCATTCCCTTAAAAGTGTGGTGGGTGAAGTCCAACTCAATAGCTGTATGATTTAACTGCCATATTAAAAATTACACTAAATTAGCCCTACCTATCTGGTTTCATGGATAATTTAAATGTGATATATCTTAAATATTTATAAGTACTCTGATAGAGGAAAAAATGGAAATGTTTCCTAATTATGTAGGATTTTAATCTTATATTAGTCAAAAGCCATATATTCTTCTGGTCCTTTCTAATGTTAGATGTTGATTTAGTTTTCTTTAAGGGTAAATAAGTCTGTAGGAAGGGTCATCTAATTTCTTTGTTGCTTTCAGGGGTCTTTCATTAGATCTGCTGGTGTTTTTATTTATTTTGTAATGTTTTTTGAAATAGAAAAAAAGTCCAAGGGGACACAAAAAAGCTGGGCCAGTCTAGTATCATGAATTGTAATCAACCATTTTAGCACTTTTATTCCATCAGTGTAATGGCTTTCTTTAGTATTAAAAATGACTTATTTTCCTGCGCTTTAAAAATATTTCCTGTTATAAAATAAATTGCATACATCCTTTGGATGACATGTTAAACGGAGGTCCCGTCTGCCTGAGTTTGTGGTAACTCAGGTGGATGTAAAAGATCCAGTGGCAGTGCCCTCACCAAATTTCCCTCAGTCATTGTAAATACCATCCTGGATCTCCCGTGAAATGAAGCTATTGGCCTGGTGAGACAAATCTGGATGACAAAGTGTAAGCTACTAAAATAAAATAAAAATCACCTTGCATGCATAGTTAATCATTTCTTTAAGATCCATAGTTAAAGTCAGAATCATTTTAAATCCATATGTTAAAAATACCTAAAACTACTTAATTTAATAAATATAAAATATAAAAAGTAAGCATGAGTATTTTAAACATTTTCTAAATTGTCTCAGTATATTACATACATACATATAACATCACAAATAAATAAATGAATGCTATAAAGTATCTTGAGTATATGTGAATGTACTTAAAGATATTTTTCCTCCAATATGTTAGCTTCTTCCCATTGCCAGTTTCCATACGAATACTTTTGGAGCTGGTTGTTCTCTTATAGCCTGTCTGCTCTGAGTGGATTGTTACTGTTCCCACAGGTGTGGCTACAATCTATCCAATTCATATGATGAGACATTCGGCATCTAGCAGATTTTGGAAATGGCTGCTTGATGCTGGATCTTTGTCACTATTTTGGGCTCCAGCTTGCTAGGAGCCATTCCTGGTGTTGAAATCCTCAGCCTTTGAACCCTGAGCACCAATCTCTGCCTCAGAGCACACAGGGTTCTCACTGTCAGGCTCTTGTCTGAAGAGGTTCTGGAGCTGGGTTCCCCATTGTTGACAGATCACTTACTTATTTGTCTTTGTTATGGAGAGGATGATGGCCTTTCCCAGGTGATCAACAGAGCCTTTATTGGCACTGGCTTCATCACAAAACACCCTTCCATGTGCCCTTCATTTACTTCATCATGACTCCCAGATGCATTACACAGTGGAAACCCTCAACAAAGTCAGTTTTATGCCAGTTCTTCAGGGCAACTCTGATAAGTCACAACCAGGGGTCCCTAGGAAGAAGAGATGCAAAAAGAGGCACATGGACTCACCTTTGTAGTCACTAACATCACATACTGACTTGATAATACGGCTCCTCACAATCTCCTCATGAAGAAATCACATTTGGTGAAATCCTCATATTAATGAGACAGAAGAGATCCTGGCCAACAAACCTGCACTCTTAGGATGAGGCGGTAGTGTTTGAGGTATACTGCTCTGCACCCTTTACCTCTTATGTCATGTCTCCTGCCAACCATTTCATTGACCTGTCCCCTAGGAGGGCATGACAGGAGCCTGCCACTTCTGAAGCATTTCCAAGAAAATCTGACAACAGTTTGCAGCCCCCTAAAGATAGGTAGTACTGGTCTAAATGTCTTATGCCCTCCCATGCCGGAGTCAAGAGATCAACTGGAGACTACTTTGGATATCATGTTTAATATTACTAACCTTTCTGTTTGTCTGATCCATATTATAACTGTTGGAATGGTCAGAGCTTTGGGTACAAGCATTACCTGTAGGCATCATGCCGGCTTTGTTTATGCATTTTTGTGGATAACTGTTGCTTGTCTTGATTTACAAATGAAGATGAACAGGCAGCGTAGTTCGTTTATATGCTTTATTGTATAGAAACACATCAGGATGGATACCAGCAACATAAAATATAAAAAAAAATGATTAACTGACAAGACTACACAGACATACATGCTTACATCCCAACAGTTTACTACAAAAGGCAGTGTAGCTTGCACGTGTTCAGTATTTATACACATGTACCAGCCCATGGAAAGCTATTTAAAGGTATACATACATACATATTGATCTACATCTTCCCTCTTTAGTGAATTCCCCACAATAAAATGAAATCTGAAGAAGACATGCAATTGTACAGACACTGAGAAATAAATAACATTCATGTCCAATTTGCCATGTATCTGAAACATGGTCTGGAAATGCCACCTGATCTAGTGATATAGCAATTAGGACTAGGTTTAGCACCAGGGACAGTCGTAGGTGAACAACTTGCTTCAGAAGTTTCAGGATTCTTCTCAGGAACAGGGATATTTACTGGAATGTCCTCTGGAACTGGAACACTGGGTAACTCACTCTGAGATTTAGAGTCTTCCTCAAATATGATACTGCAGTACAAGCTCGGATGCTGAGATCAAATGTTTCTGATTCTGCCCCTTCTGATTTCACAATGTACAGCCTCGGCTCTGGACATACACTTATCACAACACCAGTCCAATCAAAACCTTTGGATGTCTGTGTCCTCACTATCTCCTCTTCTCATAATGGATTGAGTGGTTTGCTGGTATTATCATAATAGGACTTCTGGGACAAACACCTTTTTATGAGTTGAGCTCTCTGCTTTGTTGTTCTTACACAGGGAACCAACAGATTGCTACTGATTGGCAATGTAGTTCTGGTGTTTCTCAACAGAAGTCTCTGTGCAGGTGAACCATGATGTTTATCACAAGGAATATTTCTGTGATTCAAGATATTCAAGAAAACGTCACTAGTGTCTCGTTTGAACTTCCCTAGTAATTGTTTCACACTTTGAACTGCACGTTCTGCCAAACCATTTGACTGCTGATACTCAGGGCTACTCGTAACATGAGTAAAGTCCCACTCAGCAAATCTTTTGAACTGCTGGCTTGTAAACTGTGTATCATTGTCAGAAATAACTTTGTGCAGACTACCATGAAGTGCAAAATGATGCTTCATCTTAGTAATGATAGTACTGGACATTAGATTAGGAAGTAGGTCAATCTTGAACCAATTTGAGTAAGTGTCTGCTAACACCAAATGTTGACTATTCCATATGAAAATGTCTGTAGCTACTGTCAACCAAGGTATTTCAGAAATCTGGTTTAGCTGAAGTGGTTCTTTCTGTTGATGTGGCTTAGTACTATTACATACAGAACAAGATGAAAGCGCCCTCTCAATATTCTTTGACGTAGAAGACCAAAATACTAGTTCTCTCATCCTTCTTTTGGTAGAATCAATTCCTGGCTGGCCACAATGCAAGGACTTTGGAATAATCACTTTTGGACCTTTCATGATACCATTGTCAAGCAAACTCTCATCTCTCTAAGGAAAATATGGTTGCAGGTCAAACTGGTAAGCAAGATTGCTTTGATAGCCATCCTCGACTGATAAAGTGGTTGAGGTTCTGAAGAACTAGATCTGAGGCTGTATGACTTCTAAGTTCATCAAGACGTGTGGAAGAAAAATTTCTCACTTCCGTGACTTCATAATCAAGTTTCTCATTTTCATGCTGTTTAATGGTATTTCTGGGTGATCTAGATAAAAGTATCAACAAGATAAAGATGTTTGCTTTATGTGTAGACAAGATTTAAAATATACTTTTGCAATTTCAACATTATGCAGTGCAATCTGGCAGGAGTTGGAGGCATAGGCTTTCTCAAAATAGTGACTAGAGGTTGGTGATCTGTTTCAGTCTGGATAGGTCTACCATAAATATAATCCTGGAACTTTGAACATGCGCATCAGAATTGCCAGGAGTTCTTTCTCTATCTGCACATACTGCATTTCAGTTTGAGTTAGAGTTCTGGATGCATAGGCTACTGGTTGTACCCACTTGAAGAATGACTGCACAAAGACCACATTTCAAAGCATCACAAGAAAGATTAACTGGTTTTTGAACATCATAGTATCCGAGAGTTGGTGGACTGGCAGTTTTCTGTTTCAGGACATCAAATGCTCTCTGGTATTGTTCTAACTATGACCAAGATACATCTTTGCGTGTTAACTCTCTTGGTGGTGCTGAAAGGTGGCTCAAGTCCAGATTGAACTTGCCTAGGTAGTTAACCATGCCAAAAAAAAATTGTAGGGCTTGAACATTGTCTGGAGCTGGCATCTTTTGAATAGCTGTTTGCTTTGCAGTATCTGGTCATAAACCTGAACTAGTAAATAAATGACCAACATAAGTAACTTCTCATAGCCTGAGTTTGCTCTTCTGAGGATTTAGCTTAAGATTCACTTAATGTGCTCTTTCCAGAACTTTCTTGAGGATTCTGCCATTCTCAGCTTCACCATTACCTCCTACTAGAATATCATCTATTATAGTAGCATATGAATAACCAGAAAAAATTTGCTCCATTGCACACTGGAAGACTTCACTGGCAGAATTTATCAGAAATGACATTCTCAAAAATCTGTACCTGCCAAATGGAGTACTGAAGGTGGTTAGTGATGAAGATTTTTGATCAAGCAAAATTTGCCAAAATGAACTCCGTGCATCTAAGACAGAAAAAATAGTGGAATTTGGCATGAGTAGCGACTTCTTTGATTGTACGCATTGGATGATGAGGTCTTTTCAGTGCATTGTTCAAATCTCATGAAGCAATGCATATTCTGATATCATCTGAGGTTTTTTTATGAGCTATGACCATGGAAGATACCTATTCAGTAGTGGTTGACGAACCTACTGGGCAAAATCACACCTTGCTGCATCATTTTATCTGGCTCAGCTTTGACTGTGTTCTGCATAGCTATTGGAACTTTCTGGGTTGGCCTGACAACTGGACTGACTTCTAGGTCTAACTTCATGGAGTACACAACTGAGAGTTTGCCTTGTTTGTCTTCAAAAAGATCAGCATAGGTAGAGAAAATAGACTGGGTGAAATTTGAACAGTGGTCTTTGGAGCTTGCATGGTACACTTCCTTATTACATGAAAGTAGTCCCATTTTCAAACTGTCTCTGAGGCCTAATAATGACTGTACGTGCTTTTTGACCACATAAAGCTGTTCCCAGCAGAGTAACAAGAAAGCACTACTGAACCTTCAGTCTGAATTTCTTCACCACCATAAGCAACAAGCTTTGCACACTTCGCCAAATCAAGCTTCTCGCCGGCACGTACTCTAGCAAATGTTTCTGCTAGCATAACATTGCACTTTGAACTTGTGTCAACTTTGAGCTCTATGAGAGACCCATTTTTTTCCCAAACATCTTTATTAAATTTACACATATGACAAAAACAATCTTACATTTATGTAAATGAAAAGCATACAAAAATGATATCACTTTAGTTGTAAACAATTTACATCACAGACACCACTGAAACAACTGTAGTTGTAAACATTATACATCACTTATAAACCACCCAGTCATTGTCAGTTGAGCATTATATGTCTCATTCAAATCCTGCCTCTTAAACCTTGTTCCTGCTCTGCATATATTGTTCCCACAATTCCCATTTGTTTCCTATGTAGTTTGCTCCTTCCCTTTTTCAAAGATCCAAATTCCAGTTGTTTTATCTCTGTTACTATGTTAACTATTTCTAGTAAAGCTGGTCTAGACTTTGATTTCCATTTTCTAGTAATTGCTTTTTTGGCAGCCACCATAATTAGACTCAGCAAGACTTTACTATGTCTAGGCAATTCCAGTTCTGTAGCATAACTCAAAAGAATCATCTCCCCAGTCAGTCTAATCTGCTCACCCAGCATCTTTGACAGAGTGGTCTGCAGGGAATCCCAAAACTCTGCCAGGTTATTACACTCCCAAAAATATGTTCCCATCTACCACTTTCTTGGCCGCCACACCTCCAACATTTGCTATCCCCTGAGGAAAATTTCTTTGGAGTCTACTTGTGGTATAAAAATGCCTATGTAAACACTTCCAGGCGAAGGTCCTAAATCTTCTAGACTTTGTTGCATATTTGGGAGATTTACATATATCCCCCATTGTCTCTTTGTGAATTGCTTATCCAGTCTGTCTTCCCAATCCTTTCTAAGCTCCTCTGATTGATTCTTATAATTGTCATGCAGTATTTTATATGCTTTACTAATTATTCCTTTTTTAATGGCAGCTTCTGTTTTAGATTATGTTAAAAATCTATGAGTGCTGGTCTTTCATTTAGGAGCCCCTTATTTCTTTCTCTTTGCCTATACCCTGATATCAATTCTTGATAGGGAAGACAATCTCTAACATGTAGTCCAAATAAATTCTTGACCTCTTCCCATTCTGTTACCTTTCCCTTTCTAGTCATTTGCTCCCAATACCTTGGTTCCTTTGACAGTTTTCTCCAGTAAATTCCAGCCCCCTCTTGCCTATTTATCTGTACCCTTGACCACAGTCAACCCTATTGGCAAAATCTCTTTTCTCCATTCTCTTGCTGGTTTGTTTCTTAGAATACTCCTTGCTATTTTATGAATATAATACTTTATATGATTTTGGTTGTTCTCCTTAAGAGTCTGCATCCAAAATCCCAATTTCTCCTTATTTTGTGAACTTCCTCCCCGTGTTAGCATCATTCCTTTCCACTTTGAATTATAGTTTTCTGCTTGTGCTATGTATAAGAGCCTTAACTGTGTTGCTCTAAAATACCCCCTCAAATTAGGTAATCCTAGTCCACCTTGTTCTGTTGGTAGAATCAGCTTATCCCACATGACCCTTGCTGTCTTCCCTTCCCAGATAAAATCCTTCAACTCTCTTTTAATTGCTTATGCACAACTTCTCCTCCATTTGATAAAAGTATGCCTGACCTGTATATAAGACTAAAGGGACTAAAAACATTTTAATGGCTTGTATCTTAGTATCCATATCCATATAACAAAATGTCCAGTTTCTCAATTTTTGTTTTATCTTCTGTTTAGTCTCTTCCCACATATCCTTAGCTGCCACCACTGAGTCATTTCTAATCCGTACTCCTAAATACTTCATTTTATCATGTCCCCATAAGTATGGATATTGTTGGACCAATTTGTGTGTGAGTACATAATTTACCGCTATTGCCTATGTCTTAGCTACATTAATTTTGTATCCCGAGAAGATTTGAAACGGTCTTAAAATGTTCCATAACACTGTAATGTCCCTTTCTGGTTTTGTCATGTATAAAATAATGTCCTCTACAAGTACAACCAGCTTTTCCTGACTACCATACCAATTATATACTTGAATTTCTGAGTCCCTTATTTTCTTTGCCAATGGTTCTAAATGTAATGCAAACAACAAGGGGGAACGTGGACAACTCTGCCTGGTTTCCTTCTATGAGAGACCCATTAATCCGAACAGTACAAAATACTTCATTCTTTGCCCATAAATCTACGGCACTATTTCATTAAGCACAGGCACACCATCAACATAAAAAGTAAGGTCACAGCTTTCTAACTGATTAACTTGTCTCTTTGCATGTTCTCTTTTTAATAAAAGAATGAGCCTCTTTTGATTTACAGAATCTTTGGAAATGATTCCACTTATTACATCTGTGGCATTGCTGATGAAAAGCTAAGCACCTTTTTCTTTTGGGTTCATGATTTGCACCACAGTTACGACATTTGATTATGAAACTGGGTAGAGGCACATTCTTTCAGTTTGCTGACTCACTGTTGTGCTTCACTGAGACTGTGCACACTCTGGAATTTGCTAGAAAGTTATGGGGTTTCCCAGTGACTGTTGCAGGGCTTACAGTTGCTGCCATGTGCTTGGGCCTGTTTGTTTTAACCACGTGCTGCATACTATCAGCATGAGCACTAGAAGATACTGGAAGCATGCATTTCTCATTTGTAAGCATATTTCCATGCTTTTCTGTGAGCTCATATGTCTGACAAGTCTCAGTGGCCTTATTCAAAGTTAAATCACTGTCATGAAGCAAAATCTTTTTCACAGCATCATTTTTAATACAACATACAAGTCAGTCTTTTATCAACTCATCCCTTAAATCACTAAATCTGCACATTTTAACCTTGTTTCACAAGTCAGTTATATATGCTGCAAAAGTTTCCCCAGGCTTTTGATGTCTTGTGTAAAATATGTGCCTTTCCACTGTAATATTCATTTGGGGGTTACACATTTCTCTAAATTTATGTTATAAGAACTCTTGGTCTTCCCTTGACTCAGCCAGTACCACTGTATGATGGTTTTCCTCCTCACCTGCAGATATAGCAGGTGCATACAGAAATGAACGCTCTCTTTCTCTGGCTTCTGAACCAGCTAAATTAAGCATAATGAATGCCTTTGTACGGTCATCTTTATCAGACAATGCAGCCTTTATGAAATCTTTCTCTTGCTCAAACACTCTACAATTCTCTGTACAAGGGTACTGCGGTGGTGGTGCTGCGGTAGCGTTGTCGCCTCACAGTAAGATGCTGTCCGGTTCGATTCTCAGCTAGAGCGTCTTCTGCGTCGAGAGATGCATGAATGGGCATACCTTCGTTGAAGGTTGTGCGTCAGGGCTGGTAACTCGGCACATAAAAATCAACTACCAATCATTAGTGGACTGGAGTTCCGCTGTGGCGACCCCTAACCGGGAAAAGCCGAAAGACACAACAAGTATTATCAAAGACAAGAGAACCTGGTTTGTGAAATCCATCTGCCATGCCAGCAAAGTATGCCCAAACACACTGAAAAAATATGCCCCTTATAATTATGTATGAACATGCACACACAGCCAGTACTTGTAATAACATTCATATGCACAATAAACTCTGAAATACTGTACTTTGTGAAATGCGCTTTGAAATGGCCATGTTTTGCAAAATAACTGTACTGTAATACTGCACAAACTTGCAAACTCTCTGTATACTTCGGATATCTTGAATAGCTTTAATTAATGCGAAAAAGTATCTTGTAGCGAAAAAATGTGGTTGTTTTCCTTATTTTATGTATTTTATGTGATTCGGACTTTATTTCAAACATTTTCATAAATATTTTGAATATTTTATCAACGTCTCAGTTTCGGACATTTTGTTTAACTAGAAACTCGTTTTGAGCTTTCTGAGTGCTTTCTTTTATATTCTTCAAATAAGAAACCATTGAAGCAAGTTTCGGTACCCAATATTCATTTCTGACCTGTTTTGCGAGTTATACATGCAGTAGGAATGATCCATTCTTGTATATTCCGCCACCATTATGTGACTGCCTTCAGGTGCTGAATCTGGATCCCATTCTGACACCATGTCGCTCGTCTTGGTTTACAATTGAAGACAAACAGGCGGGGTAGTTTGTTTATATGCTTTATTATATAGAAACACATCAAGATGGATAGCAGCAGCATAAAATATAAACTAAGATTAACTGACAGACTACAGAGACATACATGCTTACATCTCAACAGCTTACTACAAAATGGCAGTGTAACTTGCACATGCTCAGCATTTATACACATGTGCAAGCCCATGGAAACTTGTTAAAGGTATACTTACATACTGATCTACAATAACTTTAAGGTGTCCTTCACCAGTGACTCCTTTGATGGTTCCATATTATTTGGACCAATGGTGAAAACAAGACTGAGATTTGAACAAGAGGGGAAGACCCTGTCTGCCATAGACATCTGCTTTGAGAGACTTCAATAGTCCTTTAACAGGAATTATAAGAGTTCCAAATCACTTTGGTTCAGGAAACCAAAGCATCAGAACTTTGATTCCTCCTCAAACAGGGGTGAGTGTGGCAAAGGTTGCCCCTTCTAATGGACTTTAACTGCTTGGGTTATGGGGTCCAGAAAACCAGAGATTTCAAGGACTGTTTTTCTGATGACCCCAATGTCCCTAAAAGCTTGTCTGGCTGTCAACCTCTGGAGGCAGTCATATCTCAATTTGACTGCGTAAATAGTCAACTCGCAGGACAAATGAGTGAGGGAAATAATATCCAGAGGCTATATTATACCCTTTTCCAGTCTCCACCACTTCAGCAACTGCTGCTTCCAGATGGTCCACACTGAGTCAGAAAAAACTGTTTCCCTCCTTCTCCAAAAAAGAGTAATTTAAGAGGTCCCAACAGGACCAGCAAGGTTCAGTAAAAATATTCCAGATTCTTTTCAGTACCAAAGTAAAACAAAGACCTCAGGACTATACTGGATGTCAGTGGCTTAAACCTTTGTCAGAAAGACCCCTTTCAGAATAGTCATGGTACAAACTATGTTGCTCTGCCAAAATGCAATTGACTGGATGTACTCAATAGACCTTCAGATTACTTACCTCCACATAAAGTCTGTAAAAGAATCCAAAAGGTTTTTGCACTTTTGGCTGCGAGCCAGTCAGTACCAATCCAGATTCTTGACCATTGGTCTCACCCCAACTCTCTGGGTTTCACAAATTGCATGGCAGTTCATCTACAACTAAAAAAGATTCAAGTCTACCCTTGCTAGGATGAGGTGCCCTTCACTGCAACTACTAAAGAGGCTTTAATAGCAGCCAGCCTTTCAGCCTCCACATTTCTGGACTATGCCATCAGAGTCCTGACATTTCAAATGGTTACAATTTCTGTTTCTAGGTTCTTAAGATGAATGGCTATGTAACTGTTGGTGATGAGAGAGTTTGAGATCAAGTTCATTTTATCAAATTACACTACCTTCTGCAGCAGAATTGTTAGTTCAGGCACATAGATTGTGTAATTTATTCATCTAGATTAGTTATCAGAGATTTTTTTGAGTAACATCTAATTGCAAGTGGAAGATGGTAGGCAAGTTGAGAATAAGCCACTCATGTTAGGGTCTGTTGATTTCATTTTGTTAAAGTATAACTTGAATAGCAATTAACCTATGTGCTGTGTGCCTGAAATTGAAAACCATTTTTTCAAATAAAATGTTATGGCTTTCTCAATTTGTTTTTTCAGACAGTGCAGCCATTGCACTGCTGTTTTGCTGCCTAACTAAATTAAACAGTATCATTTTAAAACTGTCTTATTATCAGATGTTATTTTATATATAGAAAAAAATTTGCCTTTTAAAGGGGTCTCCTGGCATGTGTATTCAGTGTATTCTTTTTTACTTTTAAGTCTGTAGTACTGCTAGTGGTTCACCTTGTCAGTGCTGGGTTAACTCTATTAAAGAATCTTTTTCCATACATGACACACAGAATTATGCTAGTAGTTTTCTGCATGTCTTTGAATGGGCTGCAACAGATGCAGAAGAGTACACAGTTGATTTGGTATACGTTAAACATTGCAAGGCTAAGGACACTGGCACAGTACAACACAGACAAGTGAGTGCAAAACTAGAAGCCATCAGAGAAGTCAGGAAAGTGATCAAATGGGTTACAAATTGAATGCAGGAAGGAAGCATAGGATGCCAGTCAAGGAACAAATGTTAGAGGACAAAGGGATGACTAATGAAGTAGAACAAGACCCTGTGCTTTCATCATCTTTGTAGGATATCATAAAGGAAATGTTCAACCTCTTTGTGGAGGACATTAAAAGTAGGGACAAGGATGGGGGTCAACCTCACAAAGGACCTTATGAAGTTACTACAGTGGTGTGAGAGGTGGCATCTGAGGATTATTGCCCAGAAGTGCAGGGTATTCACAGTTGTGCAGCTACCCTTGTCATAGGTGAAATGACCTTAGACCACACAGAGCAGGAGAAGGATCCTGGATTAATTGTAATGGTAGCCAAGATCCGCCAGGCTCAGTATGAGAAAGAAGCTCACAAAGTAAACAGAATGTTAGGATGCATCCAAATTGGGAATACACTTGAGGATCAAAAGGACACTAATACCACTGTGGACGTCATTAATTAATAAGGCTGTAGGTGGAGTACTGTGAACAGTTCTGCGGGCCATACGGTTAACGGGACAACAAATTACTCAAAGTATTTGAAGGTAGCAGCAAATTTGCTGACTTCGTGAGAGGAAAAGGCAAGAAGGCATTTATGTGAGATACAAGAGCTATTCTGTAGACCTCAGTAGGAACAAAGAAATGTGATGTGAGTTAACAGATTGGGAAATTACAAGGTGCTGATCCAGAAAAAGAAAGGGCTAAACAATGAGTCGAGGACATAATAATCAAATAAAACTGTCCAGTTTCACTCTAGATGTGTGAAACTGTTACTCCAAGGGAGTGAGTGGTGAATGTCTTCTTGCTGAAGACATTCAGAAGTATGTGAGATAAGTGTCAGTGGCTTTGTTGAATATAAGCAGGATTAGTGGATCATTAGCTCTTGCACTAGTGCAGACTATCTGTATAAATTTCTCCTACTTACTATATATGACTAAATAAATGCATGATCAAACTGCTTCTAACTTGAGCTTGTAACTTACATAAGACAGAGTCCCTGTGTCATCTCTAAGTAGTTATGCCCAGTTGCACTAAACCCTTTTTCTGAAGGAACAATAAATGAGTGACTAATGGACCATGTACAAAGGCATTCTGTTTAGAATTTGAAACAGGTAATTGGATAGTAGGTAATCCCTCGGTCCTATATAAAATTACCTGGAAGAGATATTCGTATAATTTCACTGGGATATATAACTGTGTATATGTGACATAAGTTCAGAAGTGTTGTAAGCAGTCATAAGAAACACCTACAGATAATACAGATTTCAGGTTGAACTGTGAAGTAAATGTTATTTAACCTCCTTTTCTAACTTGTTCCTGTTTGCAGTAATGTTACACCTCAGAGCCGCCTGGAACTGAAACTGTGGAGCTGTCATAAACTGAGAAATGAGGTACTAGGCACTGCAATAATCCGTGTTTCTGAGGCTTTGAAGAAGAATAATGGGACAGGTAAGCGCTTTGATTCTAGCAAGAAGCAAGTCTAGTCAGGAGCAATGCACTCTGAGTTTGCAAAAACCTATGATCATAGTTATGGTAGTTTAATAGCTTTTTACTATGTGTTTTTCACTTTATTTTGTATTCCACTTCCTTCTTCAGTGCCCTGTATTTTGCCATGTGTGAGTTTAACAAAGGTAAATTTCGGTAGCATTCAGTAGTGATATTCAGTTTTTGCAACTTCAATTTATTGGGTACATTTTTAACAAAATGAAGAAAAAGCTACATTTGACACTGAGGGTCACAGTAAGGTTAACAGAATCTTAAAATTCTATTAATTAAGGGGTATAGGATGCTTTAAAGAGGATGGGATATGTATTGACTGAGGATTGAGACTGGTAGAAGTTAGGAGGCTAAGTTCACCTTATCAAGATTCAATGACTTCTACTTTAGTATGATTAGTTCAGGTACATAGATTGTATAATTTATTTATCCAGAAGAGTTACCAGAGAGAGAGTGTTTGAGTAACATCTTATTATAAGTGGAAAATGTTGGGCAGTAGGCAAGTTAAGTTTAAGCCTCTCACATTAGTATCCACTAATTGCCGGTTTCAGTTAAGTGATGAATTGAATAGTAATTAGTTAAGGATGTGTTTGGCGTTTAGTATCGAGTGTAATGCTTTGAAAAAAGTTGTTGACAACCATTGGTAGATTTCAAAATGTAATCCTGTTGCTCTAAAAGCAGCTGGGGAGCTTTCAAAATCTGCGAAAAGTAAACCAAAACACAGGAAAGATGCTCCAATCAACAAACCACTTTATTCACGATATTCCTTGAAGTGCGAAACGTACACATACACTTTTCGTCGCTAAAAATCCAGCTAACTTCCTCAGAAGACAAAATAATGCACAACACAATGCTGTTTAAATAGTAGCTCTGTACCATAATAAGCCAATCAATCAATTAATTTGGCTTAATTGGAAGTAGGCTTAGTCTTATAATTATAAACCCTGAGTTGCAAAATAAAAATGTATATACAAAACCAAGTTTTAATCTATGTTTTGAACAACGAGTGTTAAAAATATATAAAGAAAAAATGTTAAAAAGAAATAAGGCTGCCTCCATTGTTTAAACGGAGAACAAACCAAGGGAAACTAGTTATCTTAGTGTCATCGCTGTGTCGGCAGTTCATCATACTGGAATTGTTCCTAGTAAAAAAGTTTTTCTATAATTTTGAAATTAAAAATAAAATAAATTTAATGACTTAGGTTAAGATGGCTTGGGTTTAGAGATGCTTGCGTTTAAAATGGGCAAGGAACACCTACCCGCATAAACATAAGGACTTAATAAACCTTGATTAAATCTTACGCTAATTTAAATATACCTAGTTTAGTGGGGATATACAAAAAATAAAGATGTAATTCTCTGTCTCTCACCACTTTGACAATAAGTAGAATTATAAATAGAATTATAATTAAAGTTATAATTAATACATAATAAATAGTAAATATATGGATATGTAATATAATAAATAAATAAATGATAGATTAAAACTTGGTTTTGTATATACATTTTTACTTTGCAACTCAGGGTTTATAGTATTGCTTTTGTACCATGTAGTCATTTATCTGATTAGTATTTGTTTGACAAACTGCCAGTATTCTAATTTAAAGATATGAGTTGGCAGTTGTGTGAAGAGATGTTTCTCATCTTGTCATTTGAGCTGCACTGTAGTGGAGAAAGGTGACTCTATTTATGTGTTAAATAAAGTATTCCCCTTTTTCCAAGGCTGAGAGATCTCAGTTAGTGTATTTAAGAGATGGCTGCACACTAAGCAGCAAGTTGATCAGATATATTTAGTTACTGGCTAGTAATTATATTGCCTGGATGCCAGTATGATGGCCTCTCTACCCCAGCCCAGTAATCGAGGAGCCTCAATCCTCACTGCTGACACAGGTGAGAGATGGTTACTAAGAACATGTATGGATTTACACAGTATTTTAAGATGCAGCTCAAGAGCACACAGGGAGCACACTCCTAACCTGGGACTAGACTTTGTCTCACCAGATCCCAAACAAGACTCGCTTTGTAGCACTGTGTCCCAGTTCCAAATAGCTGACTAGCCCACTCCTGTGTATTTGATTTACACACACACACACACACACACACACACACACACACACACACACACACACACACACACACTCCTGGTAAAGGCTGGTACAGATTTACTAGCTGTATTCCTTCTGCCCAGACTATAAGGTAAACATGCTGCCACCAGTCAACTACTCTCTGGCTCTTACAAGAGTATCCAATTATACTGAGAAAAATCAATATTAATATAAATGGCAGAGTGTAACCAAAGCATCAATGCTTTTCAGAGTGGTCACAGCATCACTAAATTAAGCAAAAGTACTCTCAAGATGTTAAAAGTATTCTCTGAAAGACCAGCCATGATGAAAGGTATAAAAATATTTACTAATAAATAATAAAATAGAAAATATGAGCATACTAAATATCTAAGTACAGTAAACGCCAGAGTTTCAGTCACAGGAGAAATAAAAATAACACATTTGGACAGATTCAAACAGATGCAGAAAACACTAATTAATTAATCTCACTGTATTTCCTGACTGTCTAAAGGATAACTGTTCCCAAGTTAACTTAATTAATACAGCAAGGCAGGATTAGATGCTGATATGCTTACTTCCACAAGGCAAGGTGATGAGCTTCTAACTAAATGAACTGAACTCAACTAACTGTCTGTGATAACTGTCATCGATTTTTATATCCGGTTCCAAAGAAAACTAAACAAAACAAGCTGCTGTGTGAGTTCCATTCTCTCAGTGCTGGTTATGGAATAACATCACATTTGATCACCTGACTCTGGTACAATACACAATCAGAGCTTTAAGATCTGTTGCAGTATCTGAAAGCTATAGAACAATTTCAAAAACTTATACTCTTCCCTTCCAGAATTCTTTGTTAAACATAAGCATTTAATCAGTAATAATAACATTTTTAACTTAAGCATCTGTACAAATCAGCATGATGGTCAAATGACACAAACTTATTTACAAAACTCCAGCTAACTATGCCTGCATGTGTTACACATGCACTGCCCTAGTCTTCTTGATTATGATGGCAGTACCTCACATCATCACATCTCTCCCCCAACTTTGAAGACTCAAGCTAGTTTTTCAAGTGACCCTGGAAAAACATTGAGAGAAATGTCTGGGAATGCATTAGCATATACAGTGTCTTGAGAGTCCATTTGCACTGGCATTACTGACCCCCACTGTGGTGCTATACTGTCATGTCATATGCCTGCAACCCTAGGTTGCACCTTAATAACTTGGCATTTTGCTGTCTGACTATGTAGCCATATTAAGGGGCTGTGATCTGTTCCTTCCATACAGATTAGGCTAAAGTTTCTGCAATGCCTATACTATGGCTAGACATTCTTTTTCTACAGCTGCATAACATTCCTCCCTGGGGTGGAGTATACAGCTGAGATATACAACTGGGTACTCTTTTCCCTCTGATGCAACTTAGCTGAGTACAGCCCCCATCTCATAGATTGAAGCATCCACCTGCACAACAAATTATTTGCTGTAATCTGGACTAGCTAACACATGGGGTCCTCGTGAAGCCCCTTTAAGCTTTTGGAATGCCTGCTCACAGACTGGATCCACACTACCTTATCTGGCCTGATGTTCATCGTGCATACAGCTGCAGTCATAACAGATGGGTTCTCCTGCCGTCAGGCGGGTCCTCGGTCGGCCGAATTCCAAAGTCTAGGTCCGGCGTCGGTTGTCGTCGCTTCTTCCCTGACGTCAGTGCAACAGGGGGTATAAAGGAACCAGCCGACGCCATTTTCTTCAGTCTTTCTTGTCGCGCGGTGCCCGAAGCAGAAGCAGTTCGCAAGTGCCGGTCGGCCAGCTCCTGAAATTACGAAATTTGGAAACCAAAGTCTTCTTAAAAGCTAAGTACCCCGTTGGGGAAACTTTTCTTGCCTCAGACCGATGTCAGACAAAGTTAATAATTGTATTTCTTGTGGGAAGCAAATACCGCATAAGGATTTCCATTCCCTCTGTATACCTTGTTGAGGCCCAGACCACGGCGTCTTGGTCTGTCGCTTTTGTGCTACATTCAACAAACGCACTATTAAGCGTCAGGCGGAGTTCACCCAGCATTATTTTGGAAAAGCTTTTAACTATACTATGTCGTCGGATACTCCGACTTCGGTTTTGTCTAAAAAATGCAAAGACAAGGACCGACAAACGAGGTCAGCGGCCTCTACCGACACCACGCCAAAGCCGACTACACGTGGTCCGGTTCTCAGTGAGGCACCTACGCAGCCCCTGATTACCGACGACACTTCTTTGACGGTGTCTCCTGTGCCCGCGGTCACAGGCTCCTCGGCCCACACCCCGACTACAGATACCGAAGCCACTCTTGGCGTTGAAACTCAGAATGTGGACAGGTCCACCTCCACTCAAGGTGTCTTCAGGCCTTCCTCTTCTTTCTCCATCAAGGCTTTCACAAAGTCTAAAGCAACCATGCACCCTAAGAGACCAGCTACACAGGGCCCATCTCCAGACCCCATGCCTAAGAAACAGATGCTTAAAATGACTGAGGATTTAATTACTTTAATCAGAGGCTCTCAGCCCCCACCGGACAAAAGGCCCAGAGTGGAGGAAGATTCCCCCTCCTCTGATCACTCTGATGATGAGTAACATTCTTACTCCCCTTTTGAAGACTCTGATGCGGAGGAGTCCATCCCTTCTGTATCCCCCCCTGAGGATTACTCATTTGGGGAAACGTTGCATACCTTAGGGGAACACTTCCACTGGGAAGGCCAGGATTATTCAGATTCCAAGAAAAGGCTCAGGGAATTTCTCTTGTTACCTCAGCATAGGCCTCTGGCTATACCTCCTGTCTTGGACATCCTAGATGATGTTTACCCGGACTCTCTACCTCCAGCTCCAGTTAAGCCTGACGGGTACTACAGGGTTCCTGACTCACACCAATTTCTTTACAAAAGCCATGCTGCTGACCCAGAAACCATCTCACAGGGCCCCAAGGGAGTTAAGGCCTCCATTGCCAAAAATCCATTGCCTTCCGAGAGAGATTCCAGATCCTTAGAAAGGTGGGGAAAAAAGGTATATACCTCGGCTACCTTATCCATGAGGGCTTTAAACTGTCAGTTTCATATGCTAAAATACCAACAGTTTTTGTTATCACAATTGAAGAGTAAAATGTCACAACCTGAACAACCAGACTTGAAGGAGTTGCAGGATTTAATGCATAGTGCAGAACAAGTGGGTAAGCATACCTTACATTGTGGTTTTGATGCTCTAGAGGCCTCATGTAGAGCTGCTGTTACAGGATCAGTCATACGTAGGCATGCCTGGCTCAAGGAACAAGCCTTGCCTGATCATGTCAAAGCTAAATTACTAGACACCCCTCTTCAAAAGGATGTACTATTTGGTGCTAATGCTGAGGAGGTATTAAGGAAAATGGAGGAAAAGGCTAAATCAATGCAAACTGTGAAAAAATTTCTACAGGTTCAACCCCCACGTTTTAGTAAAAATTGGCCTTCCAAAAACTGGTCCTTTCCTGCCAAAGACAGACCCCAAAGAGGCAGATACAGGTGCCCGAGGGGCAGAGGACAATCCCAAGACTCGTATAGAGGCAGACAATGGCAAGCTCCTGCACAAAGAGGTGGTGAGGACAACTCGCAATCTTTCAGAAAGCAAACCCAATGACTTTTCCCTTTGCATGCCAACCAGGTTTCAAATGACAGTCCCCTTAGGAGGAAAGGTGGCATTATTTTCAAAAAATTGGCATGTTGTCACAAAGGACAAATGGATCCTGGACATTATAAACAGAGGCTACAAATTCCATTTTCACACCCTTTCAAAAATGAGAGGCATGCCAAACCTGCCACACAATCAAAGGGCAGAGGCACAAAAGCAAATTACAGATCTCATAAACATGAAAGCTATTCAAGAGGTACCTACGCACGAACAAGGTCAAGGTTTCTATTCCAGACTATTTCTGGTGCCAAGGAAGGGAAAAGATTGGAGACCTATTTTGGATCTATCCATCCTAAACACATTTCTACTCGTACCAAAATTCAAGATGCTCACTCTACAGCAACTTCTTCCCATGCTGAGCAAGGAGTCTTGGCTGGTAACATTGGACCTCAAGGAGGCATACCTGCATGTCCCAATCAGACAAAATTGCAGAGGGTACCTCAGATTTCTTGCAGGTTCAACCCATTATCAATTCTCTGCATTGCCCTTTGGCTTATCTACTGCGCCCAGAGTGTTCACGAAATGCCTGGCATCAGTAATTGCCTACTGCAGACTTCAAGGGATACAAATATATCCCTATTTGGACGACTGCCTGATCCAAGCGGACAGCAAGCACATTTTTCTGAAACATTTGGCTTATGTAATAATGTTATTGAAATCTCTGGGATACACAGTCAACAAAAAGAAGTCAAGGCTAACACCCTCTCGGAAGATAATTTTCCTGGGTGCCAATTTGGACACAAACACCCAGATGGCCTACCTCACGCCAGAGAAGCAGGGGCAATTAATACAATACTTCAAAACACTAGCAAATTGCACCAGGCTAACTGCAAGGAAAATCCTGCAGGCTCTGGGATTCATGGCATCGTGCATCTTACTAATCCCATGTGCAAAGCTGCATATGAGGAAACTACAATGGTACCTAAAAAACGTATGGTCTCAACACAGCCACAGTTTGGAAACAATAATACCACTAATTCCATGTCTGCAAAAGGAATTTCTGTGGTGGGCTCAAGCATGTCAAGCAAACACAGGCCTTCCATTCAGCAAGCCTCAAGCAAATCAAGTCATCACAACAGATGCCTCGGACTACGCCTGGGGGGCGCACATGACAGATCGGTGCATTCAGGGCAAATGGTCCCAAAAAGAAAAGCACCTTCACATCAATCAAAAAGAAATGCTAGCAGTAATAAATGCTATGAAAGCTTTCAAGGACCTTCTACAACCAGGTCAATTATTGATAAGGACTGACAACACCACAGTCATGTGGTACATAAACAAACAGGGAGGAACACATTCTTACCCCCTATGCAGACTGGCCATGTCACTTTGGAACATGGCCATGGACTTACAAATGGAACTACAAGCACAGTACTTGCACAGTACTTGCCAGGCCAGGAAAACACGCTGGCAGACAACCTAAGCAGGAATATGACAGATCAACACGAATGGAAATTGCATCCAAAAGTTTTTACAGAAATAATCCAAGAATGGGGAAGGCCAGACATAGATCTCTTTGCCTCCCACAAGAATCATCAATTGACAGAATTCTGCTCAAGGATCTTCCATCCAAAGGCCTGGAGAGTGGACGCTCTCTCTTTCAGTTGGACATCAATGACAGTTTATGCCTTCCCTCCTCTTCCTCTGCTGCCCAAAGTTCTATTAAAGACCAAAGATGATTCTTATTGCTCCAGACTGGCCAAGGCAACACTGGTACCCACTCCTGAGGAGCCTGACGCATTCCCCACCATGGACCCTGCCTCTAATGCCTCTTCTTCTGACTCAGCACAGTTTCAAAACTCTTCACAGCCAGCTAAAAACACTCAATCTAGCCGCATGGAAGATTCCTTAGCATCTCAACAGGCCCTACTCTCCAAGGAGGTGCAGGATGTCATTTTGGAGGCCAGAAGGCCATCAACTAGAAAAGCTTACTCTGCAAAATGGAAACATTTTTGTGTCTGGAATGAGAAAAAGGGCCAGGATCCTGGAAAACTGAATTTACCTCAAATACTACAATATTTGGCTGAACTGCTAAGCAGTGGACTTTCTTTCTCCTCCATCAAAATACATGCCTCAGCCATTTCTGCAGAATACAACACTGATCCACCTTTATTCTCTCACCCTCTCTTAAGACAGTTCCTCAGAGGGGCTAAGAATTTAAGGCCTCCAAGGAAACAACCAATACCTGCTTGAGATCTGAATTTCATTCTGGAAAAATTGACCTTGCCTCCTTTTGAGCCAGCTGCCTCATCAGATTTGCAATATTTGTCCTGGAAAACAGCTTTCCTTCTGGCTATCACCTCAGCTTGTAGAGTTTCAGAACTACGGCTCTCATGGCTGTCCAGCCTTTTATCATCTTCCATCAAGACAGAGTTTCCTTACACCAACCCGTCCTTTATGCCTAAAGTGGTATCCAGGGTAGCTTTAAATCAGGCCATACATTTTACCTACCTTTTATCCTAATCCTCAAAACAAAGGGGAGAGATTACTACATTCCTTGGATATCCACAGACAGCTGCATTATTATTTGGACAGAACAAAGCCTTTCAGAAAATCAGATCAGCTTTTTGTGGCCTATGCGGTAGGAGCTCAAGGGAAACCAATTTCCAAACAGACAATCTCAAAATGGATAGCCCACTGCATACGCTTTTGCTATTCTTTTCATGGCAAAACTGTTCCTACAGGCATTAGAACTCATTCCACCAGGGCCACAGCCACCTCTGCAGCCTTCCTCAGAGGAGTTCCTACCAAGGATATTTTGGAAGCAGCCACTTGGAGTTCTGTGCATACCTTCTCCAAGCACTACAACCTACCATTATACTCCAAATCTAGAGCAGGCTTTGCCACTGCAGTCTTGCAGGGCATTTTGGCTCCTCCTAGTTCCAACTAGTGCCTACCACCCCTTTCTTAGCTTTGGGATTCTACCCATCTGTTATGACTGCAGCTGTATGCACGATGAACATAGTACAGTTTTGTACCTACCATAAATGTATATGTTCGAGTGCTAATACAGCTGCAGTCCAGGTTTCCCTCCCTCCTTCCCCTCTTGGGGCAGGCATATAGGCTAACACATCCTCATACAACCTGATTGGGGTTATCATTTATGATTTATTTGCTTGCAACTACTGTATTTTGATTATATAGCACTTTATTATCACACAATTTTATTATTGCCTTCCTTCTGGGGGCACCTGACATCTGGGGCAAGAAAAACTGAAGAAAATGGCGTTGGCTGGTTCCTTTATAACCCTGTTGCACTGACGTCAGGGAAGAAGCGACGACAACCGACGCCAGACCTAGACTTTGGAATTCGGCCAACCGAGGACCCGCCTGATGGCAGGAGAACCCATCTGTTATGACTGCAGCTGTATTAGCACTCTAACATCTACATTTATGGTAGGTACAAAACTGTACTTTTTTCCTTGTCAAGTCTGTGAGGGAGCGGCTATTGTACTATAATTGGGATCAAATTTTCCATAGTACCCTACTGTCCCTAAGAATGCCCTCACCTGGTTTTTGGTTCCGTGGGCAGGCTGTGCATGAATAGCTTCCACTTTGGCAGGTTCTGGCCAAATCTTACCACTCTCCACTCTGTTTGCCAGGTAGGAGACCTCTGCCATGCCCACTTGACAGTTACTAGGCTTAATGGTCCAGGACCTTCCTGACATGCTCAGGCTTCATCATGTTAACATAGTACAATTTGTGCCCCTGCCTTCAGCCTAGTATGTTTACCATGTAATTAATATTACTGACCTTCCTTACCACTTCAGAGGATTCCTTCCAAGCTGCTTGCAGCTTATTGTAGCTGACAGGAATGAGCACCATAACTTGCTGTCCCACAGCATACTCTTGGGCTTGAGCATTCCTGCCATACCAGACCTTTTTCTGCTGTTGGGCTCCTGCCAGGTTCTTCTGGGCCAAGCCCATGAGCTCCCTAAGCCTTGTCCTGAGGTTTAGGACATGCACCACAACAAACTTCCTGTGGGATTCATACTCACTGTCCCAGTTATCACAAATTAAATCTAAAGGCCCGCTCAACCTATGTCCATACAGCAACTCAAAGGGTGAAAAACCTGTGGATTCCTGGGGTACATCTCTGTATGTAAACAGCAGATGGGGCAAATATTTGTCCCACTCTCTCCTAAACTGGTCTGTAAATGCCCATAGCATGGTCTTTAGTGCAGAGTTTAACCTCTCCATGAGCCCATTAGTCTGGGGGTGGTAGGGAGTGGTCTTTAGGTGCTTCACCCCACAATGCTTCCACAAACAAGCCAGCAGGTCTGACAGGAAATTGGCACCACTGTCAGTTAATATTTCTTTCACAAACCTACCCTTCTGAAAATCTCTAACAAAGTATTTGCCACCCTCTATGACTTGATGGAGGACAGAGCCACCACCTCAGGGTATCTAGTACCATAATCTACTACCACCAGAATATACTTCTTCCCTGTGGAAATTGGGGTATTCAGAGGCCGCACAATATCCGTAGCTACCCTCTGAAGTGGCTCTTCTGTCACAGGCAAAGGCATCAATGGAGCTTTGACCTTGTCTCTTACCCTACCTACCTTATGGCACTGCTCACAGGTCCTGCAGTACCTTGTTACATCCCTTGCAATCCTGGTCAGTAAAAGTTCTGCATAATACATGTCTTGGTATGCTTTATGCCCATATTACCTGCAAAATTAATGTTATGGGCTGTAGCTAGATGTGCCAGATGGTAGGCTCTGGGCACTACCAACTGCTGTATTACCTCACCCTCTAGCCCTCCCTCAGGGGTCCACTCTCAGTGCACAGTAAGCCTTAAATGTTCATCGTGTTTCACTGTTGCAGTCATTACTCTTGGGTTATCTGCCGGCAGGCTACCCGCAGTCGGCCAGAATTCCAAAGTCTAGGTCCGGCGTCGGTTGCTGTCACCTCTTCCCTGACGTCAGTGTGCCAGGGGTATAAAAGATGCAGCTGATGCCATTTTCTTCAGTCTTTCTTGCCACGCGATGCCCGAAGCAAAAGCAGTTCGCAAGTGCCGGTCGGCCAACTCCTGAGATTTTCAAATCCGAATTTCAGAACCGAAGTCTTCATTAAAGCGAAGTACCCCATTGGGGAAACTTTTTTCTTGCTCCAGACTGATGTCAGAAAAAGTTAACAATTGTATTTCTTGTGGGAAGCAAATATCTCATAAGGATTTTCACTCTTACTGTATTCCTTGCCTAGGCCCTGATCACAATGTTGCTAGCTGTCTGTTTTGTGCTAGATTTAACCAACGCACTATCAAGCGTCGGTTCGATTTTGCATTTCATTACTTTGTCCGAAGATTTAATTATATAATGCCGTTGGACCAGCCGACAACCGGAGTTTATAAAAAATGCAAGGAGAAGGAAAAGGATAGGCATCCGAGGTCCAAAACCGACGATGAGGCCTTTCCTAGGCCAGTCACCGGTTCGCCGGTTCTCAGTGAGATGCTTTCGCAGCCCCTGGCGCCCGCTACCTCAGAGCCACAGGCCGCTTCCAACTCCCACGTGGAGCCGACTGAGCCTCTGGATACTCAAGGTATTGGACACTCTGAAATCATTCCCTCAGATGGGTCCGGAGCCACTGAGCAGGCATCGGCTTCTGAGGGTGTCTTCAGACCTACACAACTGTATATTAAGCCATCTTCAGTTTCAAAGACAAAGACTAAAGCAGCTCTAAAGACAAAGAAACAAGTACAGCATTCTCCTACTCGGACTTCCATGCCTAAAAAACAGATGCTCAAAATGGCCGAAGATCTAATTACTTTGATCAGGGGTTCCCATCCCCCTCCTGATAAGAGGCCTAGGCAAGAGACAGAGTATGATTCTTCTGATGAGGTTTCTATTTACTCTAATTCCTCTTCTGAACAGGATTACTCCATGCTTCCCTATGAGGATTCTGATGCTGAAGAATCCATTCCTTCAGCCTCTCCTCCTGAGGATTATTCTTTTGGGGAAACCCTGCACACCATGAGGGAGCATTTCCACTGGGAGAGCCAAGATTATTCTGAATCTGAGAAAAGGCTCAGAGACTTTCTGCTACTTCTTCAGCACAGACCCCTTGCTATTCCACCTGTTCTAGACATTGTAGATGTATTTTCAGAGTCCGGCCTGTCCCCTTGACTCTTTACCCCCTGTACCTGCTAAGCCAGACAGATACTACAGGGTCCCGAATTCTCATAAATTCCTATACAAAAAACCCGCTGCTGACCCAGAAACTAGATCTCAGGGTCCCAAAGGGGGTTAAAGCTTCCACTGCAAAAAACCCTGTCCCCTCTGATAGGGATTCTAGGGCTCTAGACAGATGGGGGGGGGGGGGAGTCTACACTTCTGCTACCCTGGCTGTAAGGGCTTTAAATTGTCAGTTTCATATGCTTAAATATCAGCAATATTTAATGTCACTGCTGAAACAGAAATTGTTGACAAATACTGAATGTTCAGAGAACAAGGAATTGCAGGATTTATTGCATGCAGCTGAACAAGTGGGAAAGCATACTTTGCATTGTGGTTATGATTCACTGGAGGCCTCTTGCAGGGCCGCAGTTACAGGTTCTGTGATTAGAAGGCATGCTTGGTTAAAGGAACAGAGTCTGCCTGATCATGTCAAAGCAAAATTATTAGATGCACCATTACAGCATGACACTTTGTTTGGTACTAAAGCAGAAGAGGTGTTGAAAAAAATGGAGAATAAAGCAAAATCCATACAGACAGTCGAGGATTTCATACAGGTACAGCCACCCAGGTTTAGCAGGAACTGACCTTCTAAAAACTGGTCCTTTCCAGTGTCAGACAGACCACAAAGAGGCAGATACAGGCATCCCAGAGGCAGATCTCAGCCCCAAGGCTCATACAGGCCTAAACAATGGGGTGCTCCTACCTCCAAAAGTGGAGAAGACAAATCACAACCTTACAGGAAACCGTCCCAATGAGTTTCCTCTACCAGAACCAAGCACTTTTCTTTTGGCAGCCCCCTCGGGGAAAACTAGCACTTTTTCCATCAAATCATGTTAGAGCAAAATTATTAGATGCACCATTACAGCATGACACTTTGTTTGGTACTAAAGCAGAAGAGGTATTGAAAAAAATGGAGAGTAAAGCAAAATCCATGCAGACAGTTAAGGATTTCTTACAGGTACAGCCACCCAGGTTTAGCAGGAAGTGACCTTCTAAAAAATTGGTCCTTTCCAGTGTCAAACAGACCACAAAGAAGCAGATACAGGCGTCCCAGAGGCAGGTCTCAGTCCCAAGGCTCATACAGGCCTAAACAATGGTGTGCTCCTACCTCCAAAAGCGGAGAAGACAAATCACAACCTTACAGGAAACAGTTCCAATGACTTTCCTATACCAGAACCAAGCACTTTTCTTTTGGCAGCCCCCTTGGGGGGAAAACTAGCACTTTTTCCATCAAATTGGCAAATGGTTACCCAAGACAAATGGGTCCTGAACATAGTGTCTCAAGGCTACAGGTTCCATTTTCACACTCTACCAAAGTCAAAAGGTATGCCAGACCTGCCACCCAATCAATGGGCAGAGGCACAAAAACAAATTACAGCCCTCATGAACATGAGGGCCATTCAGCAAGTACCACAACAAGAGCAGGGCAAGAATTTTACTCCAGACTTTTCCTAGTACCCAGAAAGGACAAAACTTGGAGACCAATACTGGACCTGTCTATACTAAATACGTTTGCGGAAGTTCCAAAATTCAAGATGTTGACTCTACAGCAGCTACTTCCCAAGCTGGGCAAGAAGGCTTGGCTCATAACTTTGGACCTAAAAGAGGCATACCTGCATGTCCCAATCAGACAATCTTGCAGAAGATACCTCAGACTCCTAGCTTGCTCAATGCATTACTAATTCTCTGCACTGCCCTTTGGCTTATCTACTGGACCCAGGGTCTTCACAAAAAGCCTGGCAGCAGTAATTGCGTTTTGCAGACAAAAAGAAATTCAAATATATCCCTATTTGGATGACTGCCTAATTCAAGCAGAGAACAAAGACATTCTTCTAAAGCATCTAGCATTTGTAAAAAGATTACTAGTTGGCCTAGAGTACACAGTAAACGAAAATAAATCAAAACTAGTGCCCTCTCAAGAGATAATATTCCTGGGTGCAAGCTTAAATACAACTGCCCAGATGGCTTATCTCACGCCAGACAAACAAAAGCAACTGACTACTTACGTCAAGAAATTAGCAACAAAAACCCACTTATCTGCAAGGAAAATCCTGCAGGCCTTGGGTTTCATGGCATCCTGCATTCTACTAATTCCATATGCCAGATTGCATATGAGCAAACTACAATGGTATCTAAAAAGTGTTTGGACTCAGCATTGCCACAGCCTGGAGACATTAATTGCACTCATTCCCTGCCTGCAACAGGAGTTTCAATGGTGGTCAGAAGCCTGTCACCACAACAAGGGTTTGCCATTCAGTTTACCCACAGCCAGACAGACACTGACAACGGATGCATCAGATTATGCCTGGGGGGCCCATATGGCAGGAAAATGTATGCAGGGCACATGGCCTGCAAACCAGATGCATCTTCACATCAATCAAAAATAGATGCTAGCTGTTTAAAATGCCCTGACAGCTTTCAAGGACCTGCTTCATCCAGGACAGTTACTGATAAAGACAGACAACACTACGGTCATGTGGTAAATAAACAAGCAGGGAGGTACACATTCCTAACCCCTCTGCAGACAAGCAATGACCTTATGGGACACAGCATTTGCTTTTCAAGTTCACCTGCAAGCACAGTTCCTGCCAGGAAAAACAAATACTCTGGCAGACAAACTAAGCAGAAACCTCATGGATCCCCATGAAGGAAACTGGATCCACAAATATTCAGCATGATAATAAGGAAATGGGGATGCCCAGACATAGATCTATTTGCCTCCCTCACAACTGCCAATTGCAGAGATTTTGCACAAGGATTTATCACAAGCAAGCATGGAAATTGGACGCCCTATCCTTCAGCTGGAAAAATCTAACAGTTTATGCTTTTCCCCCACTGCCTCTCCTTCCCAGGGTACTCCTAAAGGTCAGACAAGAGAAGCCAAAAATTATACTGATTACACCAGACTGGCCACGCCTGCACTGGTACCCAGTCCTAAAGAGCTTGTCTCAAGGTCCAGCATGGATATTGCCTCAGACTTCTCACTTGCTGACCCAACAAAACAATCAGATCCTGCAGAGCCAACTCCGGACCTTAAATCTGGCAGCATGGTGGATAATGTAGCCATTCAGAACACTCCTCTTTCAAAAGCTGTTATGGATGTTATCTTGGAGGCCAGGAGGCCCAGTACAAGAAAATCTTATGCAGAAAAATGGAAGAGATTCTGTGCTTGGAGCCAGGATCAAGGCATTGACATGGATGTACCAAATATCCCCCAGATTTTACAGTACCTAACTGAGATGCTGAACAAAGGCCTTTCTTTCTCATCAATTCAGATTCATGCCTCTGCCATTTCAGCCCATTACAATATGGAACCACCTATCTATTCTCATCCTTTAATAAGGCAGTACCTCAGAGGGGCCAAAAACATTAGGCCTCCAAGGAGAGCACCAATTTTGCCTGGGACCTCAGTTATGTTTTGGAAAAACTCACACTGCCTCCTTTCGATCCAGCATCAACAGCAGAAATAAAATTCTTATCATGGAAAACAGCTCTGCTCCTAGCAATAACCTCTGCAAGGAGAGTCTCGGAGTTACAAGCACTCATGGCTATGGAACCTTTCATCATTTTTCATCCAGACAGGGTTTCTCTGAGGACAAACCCTACATTTATGCCTAAGGTGGTGTCCAGTGTGGCCCTCAACCAAACCATTCACTTACCTACCTTTTATCCAAATCCACAGAACAAGGGTGAGAAAATTCTGCATTCCTTGGACATACACAGGCAGTTACGCTTCTACTTGGGCAGAACTAAAGCTTTCAGAAAGACTGAGCAACTTTTAGTGTCATATGCTGCAGGATCACAAGGAAAGGCTATCTCAAAACATACTATTTCTAAATGGATAGGCCATTGCATCTGTTTCTGCTGTTTTCAACATGGCAAATCAGTGCCTAAGGGCATTAGGTCTCATTCCACCAGAGCAGCAGCCATTTCAACAGCCTTCCTCAGAGGAGTACCAACCAAAGATATCTTAAAGGCTGCAACTTGGAGTTCAGTGCACACCTTCACAAAGCACTACCATTTACCTCTTTACTCTAGTCCAGAGCAGGTTTTGCCACTGCAGTTCTGCAGGGCCTCATAGCCTCTCCTAATCCTATTTATCCCAACCACCCATCCTCAGCTTTGGGATTCAACCCAAGAGTAATGACTGCAACAGTGAAACACGATGAACATAGTACAGTTGTGTACCTACCATAAATGTAGATGTTCGAGTGTATTCACTGTTGCAGTCCAGGTTACCCACCCACCACCCCCCTTTTTCTTTGCTGGGATTTATCTGCACTTCTCTATCCTATACAACCTTTTTGGTGTATTTGCTTGTAGATGAAGGAAATGTTATTTTTTGTGCATGCATTTTTATTGGCATATTTTTTCAGCCTACCAGTTTGGGGGCACCTGACATCTGGGGCAAGAAAAACTGAAGAAAATGGTGTCGGCTGCATCTTTTATACCCCTGGCGCATTGACATCAGGGAAGAGGCGACAGCAACCGATGCCGGACCTAGACTTTGGAATTCTGGCAGACTGCGGGTAGCCTGCCGGTGGATAACCCAAGAGTAATGACTGCAACAGTGACATTTATGGTAGGTACACAACTGTACTTTCCAGTATACAGACTCCCATTTTCCTTGAGCATCAGGTGCCTTCTTAGCTACCTCACCTCAAGCTGCATAAAGTAGGGTCCGAAAGCTGAGCCTGTCTCAACTCTTCCCATGTGACTCCTCCCAGCTCCCCTTCCACAGAAAGCCTAATATCTTGTGACAGCGGTGTCTCACTGTCAGCCTGGGTACTACCACTCACCTCTGTCCTTGCAGTCACCCAGTCCATGGGAACATCAGTATCTACCAGTAGCTGTGGCTCACTTTCAGGCTCACTGCTACAGGGTAGCTCCATCCCTGCAATAACCACATTACCATCCCCAACTTCAGGTGTGGGGTCTGTCTGGGTCTCCCCCAGCCTACCAGACCTACTTGCCTGTCTCGAAGCCTGACTGCATGTAACTGCATGCACACAAGGTATTGCATTAACAAAATCATTCCATATCAAGATATCTGCAGGAATATCCTCAAACACACCTACCTGCTTGCTTCCTTTTCCACCCTCCCATTTAAGGTGAACCCTGGCCAAAGCTCTTTGGAATGGGATGCTTCCTAAAGTTCTGAATGGCGTGGACTGCCCAAGCAAGTACTGCTCCTTTTTAACAACTGCAGGCTTCACAATACTTATGTCAGAGGCTGTGTCTCTCTTAGCAGTGGCCTGTCTTCCACCCCCTAAGATAAGATGCAAACTCCGGTGATAGTTTGGTATCCCTGTTGTCTTCAGGCAACTTACTACTGGCACGCTGTTATTTCCACTTGTTGGCCCCCACACGTTTTGTTCTCCATCTTGCTTCAGTGGACATTTGTATGCTACATGGCCCCTCTGGTTACATTTAAACATCTAACCGCTAATCCTGGACATGTACCTGAACTAGTGGCTTCCCCTGGGTGATTAGGGTGATTTAGGCTGCCCATCATGGGTTCCCTTATATCCATGTGCACCACTGTGTATCCCTTTCTTGTGCAGTGATGCCCTGTTTGCTAAGTAGAGATCTCCTTTTCTCCCCAGCTAATTTACAGAGTTATACTCCTGGTCTGCCAACCATATTCTCATGTCCTCAGCAAAGTACTTAGGGGTTGTTCCCTTATATAAAGGTCTGCCATTCTTTCAGAAGTGGAAACCTGACATCCACTCACCCACCTATGAAAATAAGTGCTTAACTCACCAGTCTAATCACATACACTTTCATCTGCCTTGCTTCTGTGCTCACAAAACTTTTTTCTGTAAGCTTCAGGTGTTAACTTATAACAGTTCAATGAACATTGTTTTACACTATGATAACAGTCTGTATCTGACAATTTAGAAACAGCAGTTACAGCTTTACCTTGGTGTAAGGGGATCAGGAACCATACCCAGAGTTCTTGGTCAACATTATACTGTTTACATGCTTTTTCATATATATGAATAAAACTATCAAGGTCATTCCTGTCTACAAATTGTGGAAGAAATTTACTGACCTTTATTGCTTCTACGGTCTAGTTATTCCCTTCCTAATTACCTCCATTACTGTGACAGAGTCAACTTCTCCCTCTCGAGTTGTCATTGCCTCTCTTTTTCTTCAGCCTGCAATCACCACAGTGTGTCATTTTCTTTGATCTCCAAATACAGCAGTCTCTCTTTAGTCCCCAGAGATCGCAGTTTATGCTGATGCTGCTTCTCGTTTTCTTCATCCTCTAAATTTTTGGCCTCCAGTTCCTGCTGACACTGCTTTTCCTTTTCTTCAGCCTCCAGTTCATGTCTCTTTTCGGTCTCCAAATGTTTGGCCTCCAGTTCAAGTCTCTAACTCCAGACAGATTTTTAAGTCCTCCGAGGAAAAGATGAACTATCCTGTTTCTGAATGCTGCACATCTCTGTCACCAGACTGACTGTCCTCCTGACCACTGGTCCGCACTGCAGCTGTGTTTAAAGCTGAAATCATTTCTTCTTTAGTCTGGTTAGCATGCACCAGTCCTTTGGTTTCGCACACCTTGGCCAACTGGTTCTTTGTTGGCTTACCATAATTCTCTGCTGACATATTTGCCTGCCTTCCCTGACTAAACTAAACTAACACAAATGAATAAAAGTGTTGTGAAAATAAAACTCTGAATGTTTACCCTGTGGCTGTTGAGAGTGCACACATCTTCAGTGACAAATGCCCGCAGGCTACTGAAGTTAAATTAATATCCCAATGCTCTGCTACCAATATGGTGGTACATTTTTAACACAAGCATCTGAACAACTCAGTGTGATAGTCAAATGACACAAAATTATTTACAAATCTCCAGCTACCTATACTGGCATATGTTACACATGCACTGCCCTATTCTTCTGGTACGGATGGCAATACCTGACATCATCACACCCACAAAGAAGAAATTTGGAGAAAATAAGAGAAAATCTACCAGAAAAGGAGAAGAAAAGTTCTGGCTGGGAAGTATCTTGCAATTTTTCAAGAAAAAAATAAGCTCAGGTTTCAGCTCAAGTAACTTAGAAGAAAAAATAAATCAAATACACAGAAGTGTTTAAAGTAAATGTGACACTGTAGGAATATTTAAAGTCAAATCACAAAAATCTGGAAAAATAGAAAAAACTTTAAATAGCCATTCAGATAAAAAGGTAAAACTGTAGAAATTGGATGAAACAAAGATGTCTGGCAGAACATAATTTAATTGAACAAAAGGCTTCTCAAGAATTGTTCCCAAAAATAGTAGATTTTTAATAGAAAGCATGTACAGAAAACCTGTGATTGTTTTGCTATACCAGAGAAACTGGAAAAAATAGAGAAACAGAATCCCTTCAGCTTGCATTCATTTTACAAAAGTGCAAATAAATAACTGGATTGGTGTTCCTCAGCAGGATTTGTTAAATGAGAGGGCGCATTGTGTGTATACTGTATCCGGCCATTAGAAAGCAGCCACAACCTGTAATTAGTAAAAATGCAATAACAAAAGCAGAAAGAGTTTCTCCTATCAAAACTGTGACAGAAGGGAAAGGTATTAAAAACTGAGGATAACAGAGCGTTTATTACAATGGCAGAAGAGCAGCAATTTCATCCCGGAAACTAGGAGGTGTTAGAAGGTAGATGTGAAATTTATGTTGCTGTATACAGCTGTCTTCAGAATATTTTTTCATGGAGGATCAAAGGCTATTTTAGATGCAAAATATTTTTGAGAATTGAGAAGAAAATGAAGGTTAGCCAACAAGGAATGAGTCAGCTGAAGGGATTCTGCTTCTCATCCTTTAGACAATGACAGAGGTCATAAAGCGACTTTGACAGTGAAACCTTTTCTGATGTTGTAAAGATAAATGCTTGATCGACAGAAAAATGCCTAATAGTGGAGTAGAAGAATCAGGAGTACCTTGGGCTTGAACCAGAGACTGGTGTGGGAAGCTTTAGTTGATCAGGATGAAGACCAGCAGCAATGTGACAGGGAATAAATGAGTAGAACTATAAAGGCTCAATCCCATTAGATATAGGAGTTGGCAAGAAATGTTTGAAAACACTGGAAGTTTGTTGACTGTGTTACACTGGTAGGTGAAGTGTAAAGCATAAAGTCTTTATCATTGATATTTAGAAGGATACTGAAAGGACTGAAGAAATAACTAAGTAAAAGCAGCTGTTTATAAAAATGTTATGATACAAATTGTATGATCCTATTCATTCGGTCCATCCAATCCAAA
This sequence comes from Protopterus annectens, assembly GCF_019279795.1. Taxonomy (NCBI): domain Eukaryota; kingdom Metazoa; phylum Chordata; order Ceratodontiformes; family Protopteridae; genus Protopterus; species Protopterus annectens. The sequence goes on along the minus strand of NC_056742.1, from coordinate 139,036,854 downwards.
TGATAGGTCTTCAGGCTATTTGTTGGATTTGAATCAAAAATACTAGTGCTCCAACCTCAAGCTCTTTTAAACATTTCAATCTCATAATCCTGTTGTTACTTCCCTCAGATCCTGTTTAACATTTTCGCTGTCAGATGCTGATCTCGTCTCAGCTAAGTGCTCCACCTCGGTCATAATTTTCTATTGTTTAAAGTCTTGCTACTATTTTTATAGGGTCTATATTAAGTCACCGAACACGTAAAAAAGCGAACGGTGATTGATCAACCCTATGTAAGTGAAACAATGTTGAAGTGTCAGAACAGCAATTTTTTTCCAACATAAATAAATAAATGAATTTCAAACGTTACATTAAGTGGGGGGGATTCACCCCCCCTACTTAAATATACCAACTCCGAGACTGCATTACAGTGCCGAAAACGTCAAAGTACCGAAGCGGCCAAGCAAATTCTTTCCCAGGGTTTTCAGCCTTTTAAGTTGGACCAAGAGTCTTCGGTCTTCTACTATAGACCCTTTTTGTAGGAGCTCCATTTTAAATGTTTTCATTTCTGTTTCTATATCTACTACTTGCTTAAAAATGTATTCTCATTTCACACTTTCCATGTCATGTGAGCAGTAGGCCTACCAACTCCTTCAGTGTGTGTTTAGTACCATAAAAAACATCAAAAAACTACAACTTTTCTAATAGTGATAGTTTCCATTGATAATTTTAGTGTTTCTTATAGTAATTCCTTTCATAGGTAAGGCTGGATAGTGTACAAAGCTCTTATATATTCATACTGTACAGTTAATGTATTGTGTGCGCTGCCTTTTCTTAATTGTTTAAATAATGTAGCACCCTGAAAAGAACTTTAAAAATGTACCCATCGTAGCCATAAAATTTCCTGTAGAACACCCTTTAGTACAGGCTGCAAAAACAAACTAATTCTAAAGGGTATTGTTGCCCCCTGCTCCTTTGGGTGACAAGCTGAGTAAAGAAAAGAAAAATAAAGATTAAAAAAAAAAGCTAAAAGAGAAAGAAAAAAGGAAAAGTTAAGAGATAGTGGCAAAAAAGAGGAGAGCTGAGGATGCCAGTGCATTGTCTGCTCTGAAAATGCGTAGAGTAGAATTAGCCAGCTCTTCTACTCAAGCAAAGGAATTTTCTTTGTTTCTGACCTTGCCGGAACCAATTAATATTGTAGACAATTCTCCAAAGCAACTAGCTGGCAGAAGTTCATCTGAGAGGAAACGTCCTCATTTCATGTCTCCCTTCCAATTTTTCCATGCAGATTTTCAGGTTATTCAGGAATGCAAGAGACCTATATTGGGGATGCCTGAATCCCATCTCCTTCTGTCTCAAGGGCAAATCAAGTTGCCCTTTCTCTTCCATCTATGCTCTTTGTAGGTCCATTTTTTAGTACTGGAAGTGTTGGAGCTGGTGCACTGCTTGGAGCTTGTTACCCCAGTTCTGACCTCTACTCTAGGGATTTTGCATCTGACGTTGAAGACAGTCTGTGTTGAGTGGGTCTGAGGACTGATGTCTCAGTGCTGAGTCCTTGGCACCATCTTGTATGGTGCCCTGTGCTGTCAGTCTTTCTCCTTCAAGATTTTGGTACCAGTCCCCTCTTCAAAGCCCTCTATTCTGTTGATCTCTGATGTCTCTTCATAGATGCCACTTACATTTGCCCGGGGAAATAGGCAAGGCTACCAATACAGGTTTTTTGGATCAGACAAATCTGGGATCTGCTTATGAACTCATAAGGAGAATAATAGCCTCTCCTCCAAGAGCATCAATGCATGCTTCAATGGCCTTCTGTGTCTCGGACCCTTCCCCGTACATTCCAGGATCAGGCAGTTTTAAGGTGAACAAGATAACTTCTTCACAGAGCCACTTCTACTCCCAGAGAAATAAGATACCAGTGTTCAGTCTTAGAAATTTTATTCAGTGAACTGGCGCTCTTGTCAAAAGACTATTTAGTAATACAGAAGTTTCTCAGTGTTATATAAGGTTAATTCGAGGGGGAGAGCTCAGTATATGAGTAGCTAGCAGGAATTTAGTTGGTGGATTACTATTCTCCAATTGAATGTCTTCAGCTGGCCAATGGGGTGAGCAGTTTCCTAGCCTTCTCGCTGTGATTTGTCTCCCCTTACTAACTTGCCATAAAAGTGATCTTAACAGGTATTAATAATTTTATGTGTAGACCTTGCATTTTTGTCTTAGAAATCTGAAGAGAAGTACCCAGAGCATACTATTCAAGTTGCTATCCCATGATTTTACGAGGCTTAAAAATACATCTAGCATAGATAAATCCTTAAAATAATGTAAAGAATTAAAGAATAAAAAAGCACTTTCACTTAGAGTAAAGTTGCATCATATTTATCCAGTTAAGTATCAAAACAGGAACTGCTTTTTCTAGTATAACCGATGAAATCTATAGCCTGCTTTTACAGGGTTTTCTTGCTGTCCTAAATTGTTTATATAATATATTTAGTGAAGAAAGCATTATAGTGTTTGGCACCTTACTCTCTAGTAGAAAATACAGTGGTTTTACCTTGTCTTCCTTCAAAGTCTTTTTTGGTACAGATAAGACATTTGTACAAATGAACATTTATTTGGAGATAAAAACTCAGAACCAAATATTCTGAGAATTACAAGGTTCATTGAACTGGGAGCAGCAGAAATTGACTGTGCTTAAAAACATTATTAGCAGTGAAAATACTTGTCATAGTTCTGTAATGGGATGAAGGAGTGAACCACATAGAACTTGTATGTAAATATAAAGGAATTAGTAGTATCTGGGAGAGAATGGTCTTGGGGCTGACCTTGTAAAAGTAATTTCAGTAGTGCGTTCTATAGTTTAATTCTTAGCCAAGACACTTTTGTCAGAGCAGAGGGGATAGCCTAATGAAACCTTGGGTGCAGACAGGGTCCTTTAAGGAGCTTGATTCTCCCCCTCTTGATATTCCAAGAAAGAGAACATGTAAAAGGAAACACATTGACTCTCGTCTGACGTCTTGTCATCTCGAATACTGATTGGGATGAAATTAGACACCCCCTCTGGAAGTTGCCACATTGGTGAGATCCTCATATTAATTTGACAGAGGGGATCTTGCCTACAGATCCACCGTATCAGGAGGAAAAGGTATTATTTGAAGCCTATTGCTTAGCACCGTCTACTACTTAGGTAGTTCCTCTTGCAGACCACCTTATTGACCTGGCCGCCAGAAATGCATGGCAGGAGCCATAACACTGTAATGCTGTGTAACTGTCAGTCTACCCAAAGCTACTTCTAAGCACAAGCTCAGCAATATATATGTATTAATGTACCAGGCACTGCTTTACATAGTTCATGAAAATGTGACAGTGACTGTGCACATCTGATTCTGCCACGGTTCAATTCTTTGAATTACAGTAGTCCCTTGGGGCATACTAAAGATATTGCATAACATGCATGTATGATTCTGCACCCTGTCTTTGCATATACCAGCTTAGACTTTAACCTTTGGTCCTTTTGTCTGTAGAACTTACAGGCCACATTTTTTGTCTTTGGTATACTTTTGCAGGGTGAAAAAATCCTACATAAAAGCCATGACATAAAGTCCTGTGTACTGCTTTTGAAACTCCGTGGCTAATGTATATACTTCTAATGGAGACAGAAAGTGAGCCACAGTCTTTGCAGAACTTTTAGCCAAATCATTATACTGGAACAAAAATTATCTTTGTGTGCACAAGTTGTATGGGATATTTTTGGAACTTTTGTGATTGGTGAATGCAGTTACTAGTGTTTTACAGAATATTTTTTAAGGTAACACTAGGTGATGTTCATTGTGTTTCACTGTTGCAGTCATTACACTTGGGTTATCCTGCTGGCAGGCTACCTGCAGTCGGCCTGAATTCCAAAGTATTGGTCCGGCGTCAGTTGCTGTCGCCTCTTCCTGACATCAGTGCGCCAGGGGTATAAAAGATGCAGCCGACGCCATTTTCTTCAGTCTTTCTTGCCGTGCGGTGCCCAAAGCAAAAGCAGTTCGCAAGTGCCGGTCAGCCGACTCCTGAGATTTTCAAAAACTAATTTCAGATCCGAAGTTTTCATTAAAGCTAAGTACCCCGTTGGGGAAACTTTTTTCTTGCTCCAGACCAATGTCAGAAAAAATTAACAATTGTATTTCTTGTGGGAAGCAAATACCTCATAAGGATTTTCATTCTTACTGTATTCCATGCCTAGGCCCTGACCACGACGTTGCTAGCTGTCAGTTTTGTGCTAGATTTAACCAATGCACTATTAAGCGTTGGTACGATTTTGCCTTTCATTACTTTGGCCGAGGATTCAGTTATATAATGCCGTCGGAGCAGCCAACAACCGCAGTTTATAAAAAAGTTCAAGGAAAAAGAAAAGGACAGGCATCAGAGGTCCAAAACAGATGACGAGGCTTCCGCTAGGCCAGTCGCCGGTTCTCAGTGAGGTGCTTTCGCAGCCCCTGACGCCCACTACCTCAGAGCCACAGGCAGCTTCTGACTCCCACATTGAGCCAACTAGGCCTCTGGAAACTCAAGGTATTGGACACTCGGAAACTATTCCCTCAGATGGGTCCGGAGCCGCTAAGCAGGCATCGGCTTCTGAGGGTGTTTTCAGACCGACTCAGTTACATGTAAAGCCTACTTCAGCTTCAAAGGCAAAGACTAAAGCAGCACTAAAGACAAAGAAACAAGTACAGCATTCTCCTGGACAGACTTCCATGCCTAAAAAACAGATGCTTAAAATGGCCGAAGACCTAATTACTTTGATCAGGGGTTCCCATCCCCCTCCTGATAAGAGGCCTAGACAAGAGACAGAATATGAATCCTCAGATCAGGTTTCCATTTCCTCTGACTCCTCTTCTGAATAGGAATACTCTCTTCCTCCCTATGAGGATTCTGATGCTGAAGAATCTATCCCCTCAGCCTCTCCTCCTGAGGATTATTCGTTTGGGGAAACCCTACATACCATGAGGGAGCATTTTCACTGAGAGAGCCAAGATTACTCAGAATCTAAGAAAAGGCTCAGAGACTTTCTTCTACTACCTCAGCACAGACCTCTTGCTATTCCCCCTGATGTCCTTCAAGGATGCATCTGCAGTCCTTACAAATGGGTTGTCCTGTCGTCAGGCAGCCCTTCGGTCGGCCGGATTCCAAAGTCTGGGTCTGGCTTCGGCTGGTGTCGCACTTCACCCGACGTCATAGCTGCAGTTCTTCGGGTATAAAGGCATCAGCCGACGCCATTTTCCTCAGTCTTTCTTGCCGCGTGGCACCCGAAGCAGAAGCTGTTCGCAAGTGCCGGTCGGTCAGATCCAGAGATTACTACTACCGAATACTACTAAGACTTCTAAAAGCTAAGTACCCGTTGGGGACTCTTTCTTGCCTCAGCCGATGTCAGAAAAAGTGAATAACTGTTTAACTTGTGGGAAACAAATACCTCATAAAGATTTCCACTCTTACTGCTTACCTTGTTTAGGCCCAGACCACGACGTAGCAGCTTGTCTAGCCTGTGCTTCTTTTAACCGACGGTCGCTTAGACGTCGGTCGGAATTTGCTGAGCAGTTTTTCGGCTCTGATTTTGCTTATATTATGCCGTCGGATCCTCCGACTACACAAATATCCAAAAAACGCAAAGAAAAGGACCGACACTCGCGGTCCACGGTTTCAGCCGAAACCGCGGTTATGCAAACCACGAGTGTCTCGGTTTCGGCCGAAACCGAGCAAGCGGTTCTTTCTTCAGCCGAAACCATGCCTTCTACCGAGGCCTCTTCTAACCTGGTAGAATCGGCTTCTGAAATCCAACCTGCAGTTGTGGTTTCTCAGGAATTATCTGACACTATTCCCTTGGATATTTCAACCCCTGCACGGGGAGCTGCTAGGCCTCCTGCAGCCATGTCAATTAAGGCCTTTTGCCAGGGCTAAAGCAGCTAAAGCTACTAAGACTGTGCCTGTTAAGACCCCCTCTCACAGGCCCAGCTCCAGTTCCCAAATGCTTTCTCTGGCACAGGATCTCATTTCTTTAATCAGGGGATCCCAACCTCATCCAGACAGGGCCTCTCAACCACCTCCAGAGAAGAGACCTAGAGCAGAGCCCCCTGAGCCTGTGTCCTCAGATGATTCTTCTGATGATTCAGACAATACAGACCCTCCAGAGGCTCCTTATTCCCCTTACGAAGACTCTGATGCTGAAGAGTCCATCCCTTCTGCCTCTCCACCTGAGGAATTTTCCTTTGGGGAAACCTTGCATGCTATGAGGGAGCAATTTCAGTGGCAGGGCCAAGATTTCTCAGACTCCAGGAAAAGGCTTAGAACCTTTTGCATTTACCACAACATAGGCCTTTAGCTATACCTCCAGTTCTTTCTGTTGTAGATGATGCATTTAATGATGCTTGTACTGCTCCTGATTCATTACCTCCAGCCCCTGCTAAGCCCGATAGGTTCTACAGGGTCCCGGACACACATCACCATTTATACAAGGCTCCTTTTGCAGATCCCGAGACTATCTCCCAGGGGCCTAAGGCAGCAGCATCTACCTCTGCTAAAAATCCCCTCCCCTCAGAAAGGGAATCCAGGTCCTTAGAGAGATGGGGTAAAAAAGTTTACACCTCGGCTACTCTGTCAGCTAGGGCTTTGAACTGTCAATTTCATATGATCCAATATCAGGAGTTTATGCTTGATCAGTTAACTAAAAAACTGTCCTGTGATGAACCTTTAGATAAGAAATATGTTCAGGAAATGGTACATAACACTCATCAAGTTAGTAACCATTCTTTAAAATGCGGCTATGATGCACTGGAGGCTTCCTTTAGATCAGCCATGACTGGCACAGTTATCAGAAGGCATGCATGGTTGAAAGAGCAGGCCTTACCAGACCATGTCAAATCAAAACTATTAGATGCTCCTATGGACAAGGTCAATTTATTTGGTTCTCCTGCACAGCAGGTACTGAAGAAAATGGAAGAGAAGGCAAAATCTGTACAAACAGTGAAAGACTTCTTACAGGTTCAACCTCCAAGGTTTAGCAGGAATTGGCCCTCCAAAAATTGGTCCTTTCCAGACTCCTCTAAAGCACAGAGAGGCAGGAATAGGCGTTCAAGAGGCAGAAATCAATCCAGGGGTGCCTACAGGGGACGCCAGTGGCAGGGCAACAACCAGCGAGGCACGGATGCAGCCACCACCACTGCAACAGGACAATCACAGTGACTTGGCTCTGGCACCGCCTACCAGGGAACAACTAGAAGCACCCTTAGGCGGAAAGCTAGCCTTATTTTCAAAGAACTGGCATTACATCACAAGGGACAAGTGGATTTTGCAAACTGTAGTCCAAGGTTACAGGTTTCATTTCCATACTCTACCAGGAAAAAGAGGAATGCCAAACCTGCCACCAAATCAAAAGGCAGAAGCTCTAAAACAAATAGCTCAATTAGTAAGGATGAGAGCTGTGGAAAAGGTACCATCTATGGAACAAGGAAAGGGATTTTACTCCAGACTCTTCCTGGTACCAAGAAAAGAGAAAAAAAGGAGGCCTATTCTCGACCTGTCCGCTTTAAACACATATCTCATTGTTCCAAAATTCAAAATGCTGACTCTACAGCAGCTTCTTCCCATGCTGGGCAAGGAGTCTTGGCTGGTAACTCTAGATCTCAAGGAGGCATACCTGCACGTCCCCATACGACCAAATTGCAGAAGATACCTCAGATTTCTTGCAGGATCAGAGCATTATCAATTCTCAGCATTGCCCTTTGGCTTATCTACTGCACCCAGAGTGTTCACGAAATGCCTGGCATCAGTAATCGCTCATTGCAGACTTCAGGGAATCCAAATTTATCCCTACCTGGACGACTGCCTGATACAAGCGGACAACAAAAACAAGCTAACAGAAGACTTACAAAGAGTCATTTACTTGCTGCAAGCCCTGGGATATACAGTCAATATAAAAAAGTCAAGGCTGATACCATCCCAAAGAATAACCTTTTTGGGTGCAGAGCTGGACACATCAAAACAGATGGCATTCCTAACCGTAGAAAAGCAAGAACAACTTCTTCTCTACTTCTTGGCATTAACAAAGCAGGACCATCTAACAGCAAGAAAAGTACTACAAGCCCTGGGCTTCATGGCATCCTGCATAATACTGGTCCCTCATGCCAGGCTGCATATGAGAAAGCTACAGTGGTACCTGAAGAATTTATGGTCTCAACACAAACACAGCCTAGAAACCAAAATTCCACTAATCCCATGCCTGAAGCAAGAGTTCCTATGGTGGGCTCAGGCCTGTCAATCAAACACAGGATTGCCCTTCTACAACATTCAACCAAGTCAAACCATCACAACGGACGCCTCAGACCTCGGTTGGGGGGGGCCCACATGCTGGACAAGTGCATACAAGGCTTATGGACTCAAGACCAGCTGCACCTGCACATAAATCTAAAGGAAATGCTGGCAGTAAAATTGGCAATCCAGACATTCAGACCATTTCTCCGAGAAGGGCAGTTGATAAGGACAGACAACACCACAGTTATGTGGTACATCAACAAACAAGGAGGCACACATTCATACCCTCTATGCCGGATGGCACTGGACCTATGGAATGTGGCTCTGAGCTACAACATTCAGTTACAAGCAATTTTTGTACCGGGAAAACAAAACATTCTAGCAGATATGTTAAGCAGAACTACCACGGATGCCCACGAATGGATGCTGCATCCGGACATATTCAAAGCCATCACAAGAAAATGGGGACTTCCAGAAATAGACTTATTTGCATCCCCACGCAATCACCAGCTAAAGAAATTCTGCACAAGGATGTACCACCTACTTGCTTGGAAGGTGGACTCCCTATCCTTCAGTTGGAAAAACCTGACAGCATATGCATTCCCACCACTTCCTTTGCTCCAGACTGGCCAAGGCAACATTGGTACCCATTACTAAGGAGCATGTCTCAGGAACAAATATGGGCACTACCCCTGGTTCCACTGCTGTTAACACAGAACAATTACAACATCCTGCATCCAAACCTGAAAACCCTGCAGCTGACTGCCTGGAACATTACATAAGATCAATTAACCCAAATTTATCCAAAAGGGTTAAAGACATCATCCTTGAGGCTCGCAGACCCTCTACAAGGAAAAATTATGCAGCAAAATGGAAAAGATACCTCATTTGGAGTACTGCAAAGGGAGAAGATGTGTCACGAGTAAACATAGCCAATATCCTGGAATACTTGGCAGAGCTCTTCCACTCAGGCCTGTCCTATTCCTCCATCAAGATACATGCATCAGCCATCTCAGAAGAATACAGCTTGGATCCTCCTGTCTTCTCACATCCTCTGCTCAGGCAGTTTCTGAGAGGAATCAAAAATGTAAAGCCTCCTAGGAAACCACCATTGCCAGCATGGGACTTGAACTTTGTGCTAAAAAATTGACACTTCCTCCTTTCGAACCAGCAGCAACAGCAGAATTACAATACTTATCATGGAAGACTGCTTTCCTGCTGGCAATCACTTCAGCAAGAAGGGTTTCTGAACTACAGGCATTAATGGCAGTACAACCCTTCCTGATCTTCCATCAAGATAGAGTGTCCATGAGAACAAACCCCACATTTATGCCTAAGGTGGTATCCAGAGTGTCTTTAAACCAGGCTATCCACCTACCTACATTCTTCCCAAACCCACAGAACAGGGGAGAAAGACTGTTGCATACCTTGGATGTACATAGACAGTTACGCTACTACCTGGACAGGACAAAGGGCAATAGAAAAACTGACCAGCTTCTGGTAGCATATGCAACAGGAAGGGAAGGAAAAGCAATTTCAAAACAAACAATCTCCAAGTGGATAGGAAATTGCATTAGATTTTGTTACTCCTACCATGGAAAGAAAACTCCAGAGAACATCAGGCCTCACTCTACAAGGGCTACAGCCACTACCACAGCTTTCTTACGAGGAGTGGCCACCAAGGACATTATAGAGGCTGCTACTTGGACCTCCGTGCATACATTTGCCAAGCATTATAATCTACCTTTATATTCTAGATCCCGAGCAGGTTTTGCCACTGCTGTTTTGCAAGGGATCCTAACTACACCATAATTTAGCTCTTTTCCTCCTCCCCAGTTTGGCTATGGTATTCTACCCATTTGTAAGGACTGCAGATGCATCCTTGAAGGACATAGTACAGTTTTGTACCTACCATAAATGTAGATGTCCGATAGGAATGCATCTGCAGTCAGGATTACCCGCCTTCCCCTCTGTGGTACTCCTAGGGTATTTGCCCATCTTATAGCTAGCTGGGGGGGATCTTTCATGGTGTATTTGTTTGTATATAATGTACATACATGCTTATTTTTTGTGTTTGCTCTCTACTATTTGGAAACATTGGCATTTATTCAAATTTAGCCTTCCAAGAGGGCACCTGGCATCTGGGGCAAGAAACACTGAGGAAAATGGCGTTGGCTGATGCCTTTATACCCGAAGAACTGCAGCTATGACGTCGGGTGAAGTGCGACACCAGCCGAAGCCAGACCCAGACTTTGGAATCCGGCCGACCGAAGGGCTGCCTGACGACAGGACAACCCATTTGTAAGGACTGCAGATGCATTCCTATCGGACATCTACATTTATGGTAGGTACAAAACTGTACTTTCTAGACATTGTAGATGATGTATTTTCAGAGTCCGGCCTGTCTCCTGACTCTTTACCCCTGCACCTGTTAAGCCAGACAGATACTACAGGGTTCCAGATTCTCATAAATTTCTATATAAAAACCCTGCTGCTGACCCAGAAACTATATCTCAGGGTCCCAAAGGGGTCAAGGCTTCCACTGCAAAACCCCCTGTCCCCTCTGATAAAGATTCAAGGGCAATGGACAGATGGGGGAAAAAAGTTTACACTTCTGCTACCTTGGCTGTAAGGGCTTTAAATTGTCAGTTTCATATGCTTAAACACCAGCAATACTTAATGTCACTGCTAAAACAGAAAATGTTGACAAATTCTGAATGAACAAGGAAATGCAGGATTTATTGCATGCAGCTGAACAAGTGGGAAAGCATACTTTGCAATGTGGTTTTGATTCTCTGGAGGCCTCTTGCAGGGCCACTGTTAAGGGTTCTGTCATTAGGAGGCATGCTTGGCTAAAGGAACAGAATCTGCTGATCATGTTAAAGCAAAATTATTTGATGCTCTATTATAGCATGATACATTGTTTGGTGTTAAGGCAGAAGAGGTGTTGAAGAAAATGAAGGATAAAGCAAAATCTATTCAGACAGTTAAGGATTTCTTACAGGTACAGCCACCCAGATTTAACAGGAACTGGCCTACAAGAATTGGTCCTTTCCAGTGTCAGACAGGCCACAAAGAGGCAGATACAGACGCCCTAGAGGCAGATCCCAGCCCCAAGGCTCATACAGGCCTAAACAATGGGGTGCTTCTACCTCCAAAAGTGGAGAAGACAAATCACAGCCATATAGGAAACAGTCCCAATGACTTTCCCCTGCCAGTACCAAGCACTTATCTGTTGGCAGCCCCCTTAGGGGGAAAACTAGCACTTTTTTCACAAAAATAAGGCACATGATCACCCAGGACAAATGGTTCTTGAATATAGTGTCTCAGGGCTACAGGTTCCAATTTCACACTGTCAAAGGCAAAAGGTATGCCAGACCTGCCACACAATCAATGGGCAGAGGCACAAAAGCAAGTTTCATCACTCATGGATATGAGAGCCATCCAGCGAGTACCACAGCAAGAGCAGGGACAAGGATTTTACTCAAGACGTTTCCTTGTACCCAGAAAGGACAAAGCCTGGAGACCAATACTGGACCTGTCTATTCTAAATACTTTTCTGGACGTTCCAAAATTCAAAATGTTGAATCTGCAGCAGCTTCTGCCCATGCTGGGCAAGAAGGCTTGGCTTGTAACTTTGGACCTAAAAGAGGCATACCTGCATGTCCCAATCAGACAATCTTGCAGAAGATACCTCAGATTCATAGCTGGCTCAATGCACTACCAATTCTCTGCACTGCCCTTTGGATTATCTACTGTGCCCAGGGTCTTCACAAAATGCCTGGCACCAGTAATTGCTTTTTGCAGACAAAGAGGAATTCAAATATATCCTTACTTGGATGACTGCTTTATTCAAGCAGAGAACAAGGACATTCTACTAAAGCACCTGGCATTTGTAAAAAGATTACTAATTTGCCTAGGGTACACAGTAAACGAAAAGAAATCAAAACTAGTACCCTCTCAAGAGGTAATATTCCTGGGTGCAAGCTTAAATACAACTGCCCAGATGGCTTATCTCATGCCAGACAAACAAAGGCAACTGACTTCTTACTTCCAAATGTTGGCAACAAAGACCCAGTTATCTGCAAGAAAAATTCTGCAGGCTTTGGGTTTCATGGCATCCTGCATTCTGCTAATTCCATATGCAAGACTGCATATGAGGAAACTACAATGGTATCTAAAAAAGCATTTGGACTCAACATTGCCACAGCCTGGAAACTTTAATTACCCTAATTCCCTGCCTGCAACAGGAGTTTCGATGGTGGGCACAAGCCTGTCACCACAACAAGGGACAGCCATTCACTTTACCCACAGCCAGGCAGACACTAACAATGGATGCATCAGATTATGCCTGGGGGCCCACATGGCAGGAAAATGTATTCAGGGCACATGGCCCGCAAGCCAAATGCATCTTCATATCAATCACAAAGAGATGCTAGCTGTTCAGAATGCCCTGACAGCCTTCAAGGATCTGCTTCATCCAGGACAACTGCTGATAAAGACGGACAATATTACAGTCATGTGGTACATAAACAAGCAGGGAGGCACACAGTCCTACCCCCTCTGCAGACAAGCCATGACTTTGTGGAACACAGCATTGATTTATCAAGTACACCTGCAAGCACAATTCCTGCCAGGAAAGACAAATACCCTGGCACACGAACTAAGCAGAAACCTCATGGATCCTCACGAGTGGAAACTAGATCCACAAATCTTCAACATGATAACAACGAAATGGGGATGCCCAGACATAGATCTATTTGCCTACCCTCACAACTGCCAAATACAGAGATTCTGCACAAGAATTTATCACAAGCAAGCATGGAAAGTGGATGCACTATCATTCAGCTGGAAAAACCTTACAGTATATGCTTTTCCTCCACTGCCTCTCCTCCCCAAGGTACTCCTAAAGGTCAAGACAAGAGAAGCCAAAAATGATACTGCTAGCCCCAGACTGGCCCCGCCAGCACTGGTACCCAATCCTAAAGAGCTTGTCTCAAGGCTCAGCCTGGACATTACCTCAAATTCCTCATTTACTGACCCAACAAAACAATCAGATCCTGCATAGCCAACTCAGAACCCTAAATCTGGCATGGTGGATAATGTAACCATTCAAGACACACCTCTCTCTAAAGCAGTTATGGATGTTATTTTGGAGGCCAGGAGGCCCAGCACCAGAAAATATTTTGTGGGAAAATGGAAGAGATTCTGTGCTTGGAACCATGCACAAGGAATTGACACACTTGTATCAAATATTCCTCAGATTTTACAATACCTAACTGAGATGCTGGACAAAGGCCTATCCTTTTCATCAATTAAGATCCATGCCTCTGCAATTTCAGCTCATTACAATACGGACCCCCCTATTTTTTCACATCCACTGCTAAGGCAGTTCCTCAGAGGGGCCAAAAACTTAAGACCTCCAAGGAGAGCACCAATACCTGCATGGGACCTCAATTTTGTTTTGGAAAAACTCACACTGCCTCCTTTTGAGCCAGCCAATACAGCTGAGATAAATTTCTTATCATGGAAAACAGCTCTGCTCCTAGCAATAACTTCGGCAAGAAGAGTCTCAGAGTTACAGGCACGAATGGCTGTGGAACCTTTTATAATATTCCATCCAGACAGGGTTTCTCTGAGGACATACCCAACATTTATGCCTAAGGTAGTGTCCAGTGTGGCTCTAAACCAAACCATTCATTTGCCTACCTTTTATCCAAACCCACAGAATAAGGGAGAGAGACTTCTTCATTCTTTGGATATTCACAGACAGCTACACTTCTATTTGGACAGAACTAAAGCTTTCAGGAAGACTGAGCAACTCTTAGTGGCATTTGCTGCAGGATCACAGGGAAAGGCTATCTCAAAGCAGACTATTTCAAAATGGATAGGCCACTGCATGTGTTTCTGCTGTTCACAACATAGCAAATCAGTGCCTAAGGGCATTAGGCCACATTCAACCAGAGTAGCAGCCACTTCAGTAGCCTTCCTCAGAGGAGTACCAACCAAAGACATTTTGGAGGCTGCAACTTGGACTTCAGTGCACACTTTTACAAAGCACTACCACTTACCTCTTTACTCTAAATCCAGAGCAGGCTTTGCCACTGCAGTTCTACAGGGCCTCATAGCCACTCCTAATTATATTTAGGCCCAGTCACCCAACCTCAGCTTTGGGATTCAACCCAAGTGTAATGACTGCAACAGTGAAACACGGTGAACATAGTACAGTTGTGTATCTACCATAAATGTAGATGTTCGAGTGTATTCACTGTTGCAGTCCAGGTTACCCACCCACCCCCCTTTCATTGCTGGGACTTACCTGTACCTCTCTATTTTATACAACCTATGTGGTGTATTTGCTTGTAGATGAAGGTAATGTTTATTTTAGTGCATGCTTTTTTATTGGCATAATTTTTAGCCTACCCTTTTGGGGGCACCTGACATCTGGGGCAAGAAAAACTGAAGAAAATGGCGTTGGCTGCATCTTTTATACCCCAGGCGCACTGATGTCAGGGAAGAGGCGACAGCAACTGACGCCGGACCAAGACTTTGGAATTCAGGCCGACTGCGGGTAGCCTGCCAGCAGGATAACCCAAGTGTAATGACTGCAACAGTGAATACACTCGAACATCTACATTTATGGTAGGTACAGAACTGTACTTTTTTAGTATAACAGTTTACATGACTCTGTGTGCACTGCATATAATTGCAGACTCATCTTTGCAGTATCAAAACCAGAACAATAACAGCTAAGCATAATAGAAAGGGGTTGGAGTGGATTTATTTTTTACCGCTGTTCGTGTACGTGAAATCCTTCGCTGTCAGTGCTGCCTACCCTGCTGGCTTGCTATGGCAAGCCCAGAGTGGATAGACTGTGCTTTATTAAAGATGGTAAGCTGTTTATTAAAGCCACTTTGAATGTGTTATTAACTTTTCTGTTTTCCTGTGTTCTGATCTTTTGGAAAAGCTTTAACCGTTCCCTTAAATAAAGCAGAACTAACGTTTATAATTTTCAGTGCGTCTCTCTTCTACCCCTGTTGGATTTCATTGTCTTCATGAAGTTTCAAGAACACTTTTCTAAGTGTTATTTCCTGTGAGATATGTAGGAATGGGATGAGACCAGGGCACAGTACAAGTTAAGTGCTGTCCATCACAGACTGTGTTTGCAATGGGACAGGTTAGGGATTACTTACTGGTTCTTTGTTTGTGAATCTAAGAAAAACATTTTAATTCTGTTTCTGTCTCCCACTCCCCCATCCATATTTTTGAACTTTCCAAAACTTGCCTCTCATATGATACCTTGAGCTATTTCCCTAATTATGTCTACAAGCTGTTCTTTAGGAATACCTGTACCTCTTTGCCTTTCCCCTCTCAGACCACTTTATTCTGGACTTACTTAAGGTTCAGTCTTGGGCTAACTCATATTCATATGTTTTATAAATTCCCTTCCATTAGCTCTTCCTATCCTGTGTGTTACTTTACTCGTATGTTTGTTTTATTTCAGTTTAGCAAGTCCCCTAATGCTTAAACAGTTCAGCTGTATGCTGGTATGTTGGTCCCCTTAGAATGACACGTCACATGCTGTTGAAAATGTTAACATATTTAAATAGCTGGAACACTGGATGAACCTAGCACTTTTTTACCATCCACTTTCATTCTCTGGAAAAAAACAAAAATTGATAAAAGCTAAAAGATGCTTACTGCATCATGCATCTTCTTTCATCTACTATTAGACTTGTCATGTGTATATGTGTTGGGGGGGGGGGGTCATTTCATAGGTTATATATGCTGCCCCCATCACCGGCACATCAAAGTCTTCTAGACTTCAGGAATATGTAAAATAATGTACAGGTTTACACATTTATCACTTTGTTGGCAGTATTACTGCATATCATTCCAGAAAACCAACTACCTGCCTCTTGACTCCCACTTCGCATATTGAATTGATTTACTATTTTCAGACTGATTTTGTTAATTAATGTCCCATCTTGGGTCCTGCCTTGCAAAAGGCACACTTCCCTGTATTAAGTTCTCTGTGTTTTCCTTTTCACAGGCTTTGAACCTTTGACCAAGGCAATAGAACTTAACTGCACTGTTAATTTTTAGCTGATCTGCAGACCTTCACAAAATAGTGTTTTCTAGAACAGATTACATGGGCTTTGGTATACATCGTTAAATGACAAATGAACATGTATAATGTGTGCATGTTTATAAATTGCATGTGTGCCCCCTGTGTAGTAGTTTCTTGTAATAACATAACACTATTTTTTTTTATTTGTTTGCATGGAAAAGCTCCCTTGGGGTGAGCTTACTCACATAATTAAATGAAAGCATAAATAAGTTTCCAGCCAAACGTAGACATGAAATGTTCATTTCATGCTATGAATGGAAGTCAAAGCCCATAGAATTGAGCTTTTATTCATAAGCTTCCTTATTGGGGCTAAGCTT
Source organism: Protopterus annectens (assembly GCF_019279795.1). Lineage (NCBI taxonomy): Eukaryota > Metazoa > Chordata > Ceratodontiformes > Protopteridae > Protopterus > Protopterus annectens. Next base: position 139,020,146 of record NC_056742.1, on the reverse strand, counting down.
GGAAATCAGAGTTCTGACGTCTTATAAAAACATTTATCAAAGCTGGATCACAATGACAGTTTTTGTTAATGCTTCGCAGAACTCTGTGAAGACTCGTGCTAGCAAAACCACACTACTCACTGCGGTAACTAAAATAATTGTGAATGAATCCTTCAGTCAGAAATGCTACAAACAGGGGGGGAGCTATTCCTGCCATCTGATGCCTGTTTTTTGAGACAGTGAAGCATGGTGCTTTTTTAACTCTTGTCCATCTTGACTGATGATCCAAGACTATGCACTGAAACATAACTCTAAAGAGTTCTGTACAAAGTGAAACTGTGTGCAGTTAGAGGCTGCAAAAAGCTTCAAGTGGCTATTCATAAGCCAGAAAAGCAGCATTTGTGCTACTTGAAACTCAATTAGCACAATATGTTAGCACTGTTAACTTGAAGGGTTTTCACCAAACATCTTGCATGTGGCTAGTAGTTCATATTATACTTTCCTGTATGAAACTGGCAGTGGCTGCAGTGTTTACCACTTCATTAGCTGTGCCACAGCTTGGGTGAAGGGTTTGAGTGACGCAGCAGTATTATGAGAATATGAGTAGGAGTGGTATGCCGCTAAGTTATTGCATTTAGTTTACAGTGAATCTGAAATAGGATTGTTTATATGCCATGGCAGTTAATTTCCATATGGGTGAACTACCTTCCCTGCATGAGATAGGCAAGGTGTGATCAAACAGCATCAGCAAGAATTGTATTGTGGTTTAACTGTCCTTTCATGTACTTAAAGCAAGCTACTGGAGAAGGAATACAGTCCCATACGTGGTGAATCTTTTGTTGCAACTCCCTGTAACCACCTTATTTCTGGGGCAACTCATTGACTTTTTTATTCCCCCATCTCATTTACCTTATGATGGACACAGAAATCAGTAACAAGGAAGTTGTCTCAAAGCAGAGGAACTATTTTTTTTAAGTTAATACCCCAAGTCATCTGATCTAGACAGTCGGTACATATGTAAATCATGCAATGCCCGTCTTTTGTGCATCTCAGCTTGTTTCGGAGCTACTCAGCACATGCTGATTGCACATGCATCCAGCCCACTAGGTGCACTGTGCACTACTACTAGTTTCTGAGTTGACCTGCTAACAGTTACACCTGAAGTGAGGCATGCCAACCTGTACCCCATTATAAAAGAGCAGGCCATAAGTTAATTTCTTTAGTAAATAGTGTTAATTGTTTTAGCCATTGTGGTGAAGTACTCCAACCCTGAAAGCAGTCATTACAGTCTTGATGCCTTCTCACTTTACAAGTGCTTTAGAGGATATGTGGAGCTTTCAGTCTGAGAGGTCTTTTGTTGACAGAAGGAGGTGGGTCAGGTTCTAGATCACCTAGGAAGAGAAAAGCATTCATTCATTCAGTAGATTTTATTTTCCAGTAGTTTAATGGAGATGTTCATCGTGTTACCCTGCTGCAGTCATCACACTTGGGTTATCCTGCCGTCAGACAGTCCCGCAGTCGGCCTGAGTTCCAAAGTCTTGGTCCGGCGTAGGTTGCTGTCGCTTCTTCCCTGACGTCAGTGCTCCAGGGGTATATAAGAGGCATCCTACGCCATTTTCTTCAGTCTTTCTTGCTGCGCGGTGCTCGAAGCAGAAGCAGTTCGCAAGTGCCGGTCGGCTGACACCTGAGATTTTCGAATCGAATTTCAGTCCGAAGTCTTCAATAAAGCTAAGTACCCCATTGGGGAACCTTTTCTTGCCTCAGTCCGATGTCAGAAAAAGTTAACAATTGCATTTCTTGTGGGAAGCAGATACCTGATAAGGACTTCCATTCATATTGTATTCCTTGCCTAGGTCCAGACCACGACGTCACAGGTTGTCGGTTTTGTGCTAGGTTTAATAAACGAACTATCAAACTCCGTTTTGATTTCGAACGACATTACTTTGCTAGGAAATTTAATTATATCATGCCGTTGGAGCAGCCGATGACCGGCATGCATAAAAAACGCAAGGATAAGGACAGGCAGCCTAGGAACAAGCCAGACTCTGAGGCCTCTGCTGGGCCTGTCGCCGGTTCTCCGGTTTTCAGTGAGGTGCCTACACAGCCCCTGACGACCACAGAATTGGAACCCCAGACATCTGCGGATTCTCAAACAGAGTGTACTAGGCTGTCACAGCCATCTTCATTAGGCCCTTCCGACACTGGAGCAGAGGGGGATCCCAGTGCAGTAGAAACACCTTCGGTTGCAGATGGTGTCTTCAGACCGACTACACTCACCATTAAATCTTATGCTAAGCTTAAAACTCCATTAAAACCAAAAAAGACTGTACATCAGTCTACAGTTCAAGGCCCCATGCCCAAGAAACAGATGCTTAAGATGGCTGAAGATTTGATTACCCTAATCAGGGGTTCCCATCCCCCTCCAGATAAAAGACCAAGACAAGAGGAGGATTATGCTTCCTCTGACCAGGTTTCAATTTCCTCAGATTCTTCTGAGGAACAGGATTACACTTTTCCCCCTTATGAAGACTCTGATGCTGAAGACTCTATTCCCTCGGCATCTCCCCCTGAAGACTACTCCTTTGGGGAAACTTTACATACCATGAGGGAACATTTCCACTGGGAAGGCCAGGACTACTCTGATTCTAAGAAAAGGCTCAGAGAGTTCCTTTTACTACCCCAGCACAGACCACTTGCTAATCCCTCCAGTTTTAGACATTGTGGATGATGTTTACTTGGAGTTGAGTCTAAATCCAGACTCTCTACCTCCTGCTCCAGCCAAACCAGACAGGTACTACAGAGTACCTGACTCACACAAATTCCTTTATAAAAGCCATGTGGCTGACCCAGAAACAATTTCCCAGGATCCCAAATGGGCTAAAGCTTCTATGGCTAAAAATCCTGTGCCCTCTGAAAGGGATTCCAGAGCCCTAGATAGATGGAGAAAGAAGATATACACTTCAGCTACTCTGGCTATGAGAGCATTAAATTATCAGTTTCACATGCTGAAATATCAGAATTCCTAATGTCTCAATTAAAACAAAAAATGAGCACACATTCTGAACAGTCTGAATTCAAGGAAATGCAGGATCTGTTGCATGCAGCTGAACAGGTCGGCAAACATACTTTGCAATGTGGATTTGATTAATTGGAAGCTTCCTGTAGAGCAGCTGTTACTGGGTCTGTCTTACATAGACATGCTTGGTTAAAAGAACGAACCCTACCTGATCATGTTAAAGAAAATTATTGGATGCACCTTTACAGCAGGGTATATTATTTGGTGTCAAAGCAGAAGAGGTTTTAAAGAAAATGGAGGATGAGGCAAAGTCTATGCAGATGGTCAAGGATTTTTTACAGGTACAGCCCCCTCGTTTCAGCAGAAATTGGCCAACAAAAAACTGGTCCTTTCCAGCTTCTGACAGATCATAGAGGGGCATATACAGATGCCCAAAGGGCAGAGGTCAGTCACAAGGCCCTTACATACCTCGCCAATGGGGTGCTGCTACCCAGAAAGGAGGAGAAGACAGGCCCCAAACTAGCAGAAGACAAACACAATGACTCTATCCTCAAACTACCAAGCAAATCTCTCTTGGCAGCTCCCTTGGGAGGAAAATTAGCACTTTTTGCAGACAACTGGCACATCATCACAAAAGACAAATGGGTCCTAAACATTGTCTCACAAGGATACAGATTCCACTTTCATACCTTGCCAAGGATAAAAGGAATGCCAAACCTGCCACCAAATCAATGGGCAGAGGCACAAAATCAAATTACAGCTCTCATGGAGCCATTCAACAGGTACCTACACAGGAGCAAGGACAAGGATTTTACTCAAGACTCTTTCTAGTCCCAAGAAAAGACAAAGCATGGAGACCCATTCTGGATCTTTCTATTCTGAGCACCTATCTACAAGTACCAAAATTCAAGATGCTAATACTACAGCAGCTTCTTCCCATGCTGGGCAAGAATGCTTGGCTAGTAACGTTGGAACTCAAGGAGGCATACCTGCATGTCCCTATCAGACAAAATTGCAGAAGATACCTCCGCTTCATTGTAGATTCAACCCATTATCATTTCTCTGCACTGCCCTTTGGCTTATCTACTGCTCCCAGGGTCTTCACAAAATGCCTGGCACCAGTAATTGCATACTGCAGACAAAGAGGAATTCAAATATACCCATACCTGGATGACTGCCTTATTCAAGCAGAAAGCAAGGACATTCTTTTAAAGCATCTGGCATTTGTCAAACACCTTCTAAGTTGCCTAGGGTACACAGTAAACGAAAAGAAATCAAAACAAGTGCCCTCACAAAACATAATATTCCTGGGTGCCAGCTTGAATACAACGGCCCAGATGGCTTATCTCACGCCATATAAGCAACAACAGCTGACTCAATATTTCAAAATAATGGCAACAAAGACCCAACCCCCTGCAAGAAAAATTCTGCAGGCCTTGGGATTCATGGCATCTTGCATACTACTAATACCATTTGCAAAACTGCATATGAGGAAATTACAATGGTACCTGAAAAGCGTATGGACTCAGCACAGCCACAGCTTGGAAACAATTATACCACTCATTCCCTGCCTTCAGCAGGAGTTTCTATGGTGGGCACAGGCATGTCACCTCAACAAGGGTCAGCCTTTTAGCTTACCCACAGCCAGGCAAACTATGACAACAGATGCATTGGACTATGCCTGGGGAGCACACATGGCAGGACAGTGCATTCAGGGCAAATGGACTACAGATCAAAGGCATCTGCATATCAATCAAAAAGAAATGCTAGCAGTACAGAATTCCCTAACAGCTTTCAAGGACCTCTTACACCCAGGACAACTAATAATAAAGACGGACAATACCACAGTAATGTGGTACATAAACAAGCAAGGGGGCACATATTCCTACCCTCTATGCAGGCAAGCAATGACCTTGTGGAACACAGCACTGTCTTACCAGGTTCAATTACAAGCCCAATTCCTGCCAGGAAAGAAAAACACATTGGCAGACGACCTAAGCAGAAACGTCATGGATCCACAAGTATTTGCAATGATAATTCAAAAATGGGGATGCCCAGACATAGATCTGTTTGCCAACCCCCAAAACTACCAACTTCAAAAATTTTGCACAAGAGCATTCCATCCACAAGCTTGGAAAGTGGACGCCCTCTCATTCAGTTGGAAAACATTAATAGTGTATGCCTTTCCTCCACTGCCTCTTCTAGCAAAGGTACTGCTGAAAGTCAGATTAGAGAGGCCACAAATGATACTCATTGCACCAGATTAGCCACGCCAGCACTGGTATCCAATTCTAAGGAACATGGCCCATGGCCCACCATGGATTTTACCACAAATTCCTCACCTGCTCACCCAGCGAGACAATCAGATTCTACACAGCCAGCTCAAGACTTTAAACCTGGCTGCATGGCAAATTACCTAAACAGCCAGCCAGCACCTCTATCCAAAGCTGTTATGGATGTCATTCTGGAGGCCAGGAGGCCCAGCACCAGGAAAACCTATTCAGACAAATGGAAAAGATTTTGTGCCTGGAACCAGGCTAAAGGCCAAAATCCCCTTCATCCAAACATTCCCCAGGTTCTACAATATTTAACTGAGATGTTGCACAAAGGACTTTCCTTTTCATCTATTAAGATGTCCTTCATGGATGCATCTGCAGTCATAACAACTGGGTTGTCCTGTCGTCAGGCAGCCCTTCAGTCGGCCGGATTCCAAAGTCCGGGTCCGGCTTCGGCTGATGTCGCACTTCACCCGACGTCATCTCTGTTGGTCTTCGGGTATAAAGGCATCAGCCGACGCCATTTTCCTCAGTCTTTCTTGCGCTGCGCCAAGCAAAGCTGTTCGCAAGTGCCGGTCGGTCGGATCCAGAGATTACTTCACCGAATACTATCAAGACTTCTAAAGCTAAGTACCCTGGGGACTCTTTCTTGCCTCAGCCGATGTCAGAAAAAGTTAATAATTGTTTAACCTGTGGAAAACAAATACCTCATAAGGATTTCCACTCTTACTGTCTGCCTTGTTTAGGCCCAGCCCACGACGTAGCAGCCTGTTCGCCTGTGCTTCTTTCAACCGACGAACGCTTAGGCGCCGGTCGGAGTTTGCTGAACAGTTTTTCGGTTCTGATTTTGCGATATTATGCCGCCGGACCCTCCGACTACCCAAACTGCTAAAACGCAAAGATAAAGACCGACACTCGCGTCCGCGGTTTCGCCGAAACCATGGTTAAGCAAATCATGAGTGTCTCGGTTTCGGCCGAAACCGAGAAAGCTGATCAAAATGCAGCAGAATCTATCACTACCACTGAGGCCCCTGCTACTTCTCTTGAATCGGCCTCAGAAATTTTATCCACTACGGTGGTTGCCACTGACTTATCAGACACCATTCCCTTGGATGTGTCTACCCCAGCACGTGGTGCTGCTAGGCCTCCAGCAGCCATGTCCATTAAGGCCTTTGCCAGGGCCAAAGCAGCCAAAACTACTAGAACAGTGCCTGCTAAACCCCCTACAACACGGCCCTCTTCTAGTTCACAGATGCTTACCCTGGCTGAAGATTTAATTTCATTAATTAGGGGATCTCAATCTCACCCAGACAGGGCCTCTCAGCCCCAGAGAAGAGACCTAGGGCAGAGCCCCCCGAGCCTGTGTCCTCTGATGATTCTGCTGATGAATCAGACATAACAGACCAGCCAGAGGCTCCTTTCTCCAATTTTGAAGACTCAGATGCTGAAGAATCCATTCCAGCTGCCTCCCCACCAGAAGAATTTTCCTTTGGGGAAACCTTACATGCCATGCGAGAGCAGTTCCAATGGCAGCAGCAGGATTTCTCAGACTCCAGAAAAAGACTTAGAACCTTTCTGCACCTTCCACAACACAGGCCCTTAGCTATACCTCCTGTGCTCTCTGTAGTGGATGATGCCTTCAATGATGTCTGCTCTGCACCAGATTCTTTACCTCCAGCCCCTGCCAAACCAGACAGATTTTACAGGGTACCAGACACTCATCACCACCTTTACAAGGCCCCACTTGCAGACCCCGAAACTATATCCCAGGGGCCCAAGGCAGTAGCCGCGACCTCAGCTAAAAACCCTATTCCTTCTGAAAGGGAAGCCAGGTCTTTAGACAGATGGGGCAAAAAGGTTTACACTTCAGCTACTCTCTCAGCTAGAGCTTTAAACTGTCAGTTTCACATGATACAATACCAGGAGTTTATGCTTGATCAGTTAACTAAAAAGCTATCCTCTGATGAATCAATTGATAAGAAATATGTATTAGAAATGGTAAATAACATACAACAGGTTAGTAACCATTCCTTAAAATGTGGCTATGATGCACTGGAGGCTTCATTTAGATCAGCCATGACTGGCACAGTGATAAGAAGGCATGCATGGCTAAAGGAACAAGCTTTACCGGATCATGTTAAAGCTAAGTTATTAGATGCTCCTATGGATAAGACCAGCTTGTTTGGTACACCTGCCCAGCAGGTAATGAAGAAAATGGAAGAAAAGGCAAAATCTGTTCAAACGGTTAAAGATTTCTTGCAGGTCCAACCCCCAAGGTTTAGCAGGAACTGGCCTGCCAAAATTGGTCCTTTCCTGACTCCACAAGATCCCAAAGGGGCAGGAATAGACGCTCCAGAGGCAGAAACCAATCCAGAGGAGGTGCCTACAGAGGACGACAGTGGCAAGGTAACAACAGAGGCACAGACACAACCACTGCCACTACAACAACACAGCCACAGTGACTTAACTCTAAATCCGCCTACCAGGGAACAAATAGCAGCTCCATTAGGCGGCAAATTAACCTTATTTTCAAAGAACTGGCACTATATCACAAAAGACAAGTGGATTTTACAAACCATAGATCAAGGTTACCGGTTCCACTTCCACACTTTACCAGTCCAAAGAGGAATGCCAAATCTACCTCCAAATCAAAAAACAGAGGCTCTACAACAGATAATGCAGTTAGCAAACATGAGAGCTGTGGAAAAAGTGCCAACAACAGAACAAGGAAAGGGATTCTACTCAAGACTATTCCTAGTTCCAAGAAAGTAAAAAAGTTGGAGACCTATTCTCGACCTGTCCACCTTAAATACATACATCATTGTCCCAAAATTCAAAATGCTGACCCTACAGCAACTTCTTCCCATGCTGGGCAAGGAGTGTTGGCTGGTAACTCTAGATCTCAAGGAGGCATACCTGCACGTCCCCATTCGACCAATCTGCAGAAGATACCTCAGATTTCTTGCAGGATCAGAGCATTATCAATTCTCAGCATTGCCCTTTGGCTTATCTACTGCCCAGAGTATTCACAAAATGCCTGGCATCAGTAATCGCCACTGCAGACTACAGGAATTCAAATTTACCCATACCTGGACGACTGCCTGCTACAAGGAGACAACAAAAGCAAGTTGACAACAGATTTACAAAGGGTCATTTACTTGCTACAAGCACTGGGATACACAGTCAATTTACAAAAATCAAGGCTGATACCATCCCAGACAAGGACATTCTTGGCTGAATTGGACACAGTAAAACAAATGGCTTTCCTAACTGCAGAAAAACAAAGAGAACTCCCTCTTTACTTCTTGGCACTAACAAAACAGAACAAGTTAACAGCAAGAAAAGTACTGCAGGCCTTGGGCTTCATGGCATCATGCATAATCTTGGTCCCACTTGCCAGACTACACATGAGAAAACTACAGTGGTACCTAAAGAATTTACGGTCCCAACACAGGCACAGCCTAGAAACAGAAATTCCACTAATTCCATGCTTAAAACAGGAGTTCCTATGGTGGGCTCAAGCATGCCAGTCAAACCCAGGGCTACCCTTTCGCAGATGTCAAGCAAGCCAGACCATCACAACAGACGCTTCAAACCTAGGATGGGGGGCCCACATGCTGGACAAATGCGTGCAAGGATTGTGGACGCAGGATCAACTTCACCTGCACATCAACCTAAAAGAAATGCTGGCAGTAAAACTGGCAATCCAAAACTTCAGACCATTTCTCAAAGTGGGCCAGTTGATGATAAGGACAGACAACACCACAGTCATGTGGTACATCAACAAACAGGGAGGCACTCATTCATACCCCCTATGCAGAATGGCTTTGGAGCTGTGGAACCTGGCACTCAGCTACAACATCCAGTTACAGGCAATATTTGTACCGGGAAAAGAAAATACTCTAGCAGACATACTAAGCAGAACCACTTCGGATGCCCACGAATGGATGCTACATCCGGACATCTTCAAGACCATCTCAAAGAAATGGGGAATGCCTCAGATAGATCTATTTGCTTCCCTCTCAATCACCAGCTCAAAAGTTCTGCACAAGGACATTCCACCCACTAGCATGGAAAGTGGATTCGCTCTCCTTCAGCTGGAAAGGCCTAACAGCATATGCATTCCCACCTCTTCCCTTGATACACAAGGTATTACTAAAAATCAAGGAAGAGCGTCCAAGGATAATCCTAATAGCTCCAAACTGGCCAAGACAACACTGGTACCCACTGCTCAGGAGCATGTCTCAGAACAATATGTGGCCAATACCCCTGATGCCTTTGATGTTAACTCAGAACAACTACAGCATCATGCATCCAAACCTAAAAACGTTGCAACTGACTGCATGGAACATCACATAGCAGCAGATAATCCAGAACTTTCCCAAAGAGTTAAAGACATTATTCTTGAAGCCCGCAGACCTTCAACAAGAAGGAACTATGCAGGAAAATGGAAAAGGTTTGTCATTTGGAGTACTGAAAGAGGAAAAGATGTGTCAAACATAGATATGCCTAACATTCTGGAGTATCTGGCAGAACTTCTACATTCAGGCCTGTCCTACTCCTCCATCAAGATACATGCATCAGCTATATCAGCAGAATACAGCTTTGATCCACCTGTTTTCTCACACCCATTACTCAGACAGTTCCTCAGAGGAATCAAGAATGTAAAACCTCCAAGGAAACCACCATTACCAGCTTGGGACTTGAACTTTGTGCTAGAAAAGTTGACACTATCACCCTTTGAGCCAGCAGCAACAGCAGACCTACAGCATCTATCGTGGAAAACTGCCTTCCTACTGGCAATAACCTCAGCCAGGAGGGTTTCTGAACACCAGGCCCTAATGGCAGTACAACCCTTCCTAATCTTCCATCAAGATAGAGTGTCCATGAGGACTAATCCTACATTTATGCCTAAGGTGGTATCCAGAGTGTCTTTAAACCAGGCAATCCACCTACCTACCTTCTTTCCCAACCCACAAAACAGAGGGGAAAGAATACTGCATACCTTGGATGTACATAGACAGCTACGCTACTACCTGGACAGAACAAAAGTAGCAGAAAACTGATCAGCTTTTTGTAGCCTATGCAACAGGAAGGGAAGGAAAAGCTATTTCCAAACAGACAATCTCCAAATGGATAGGAAATTGCATACGGTTCTGTTACTCCTTCCATGGAAAACCAATTCCACAGAACATAAGACCTCATTCTACAAGGGCAACAGCCACTACCACAGCCTTTTACGAGGAGTGGCAACCAAAGACATTATTGAGGCGGCTACTTGGACCTCCGTGCATACATTTGCCAAGCATTATAATTTGCCTCTATATTCCAGATCCCGAGCAGGGTTTGCCACTGCTGTACTGCAAGGGATCCTAAACACACCATAATCTAGTTTCTTCCTCCTCCCTAGTTGGCTATGGTATTCTACCCAGTTGTTATGACTGCAGATGCATCCATGAAGGACATAGTACAGTTTTGTACCTACCATAAATGTAGATGTCCGAACTGGATAGCATCTGCAGTCAGGATTACCCTCCCTCCTTCCCCTCTGTGGTACTCCTAGGGTGTTTACCCTCCTAATAGCTAGCTGGTGGGGGGGAGTCTTTTATGGTGTATTTGTTGTATATATGTACATACATGCTTATTTTTTGTGTTTACCACTATCTTTTTGGAAACATTGGCATTTATCCAAAATTTTTAGCCTTCAAGAGGGCTACTGGCATCTGGGGCAAGAAACACTGAGGAAAATGGCGTCAGCTGATGCCTTTATACCCGAAGACCAACAGAGATGATGTCGGGTGAAGTGCGACATCAGCCGAAGCCGGACCCGGACTTTGGAATCCGGCCGACTGAAGGGCTGCCTGACGACAGGACAACCCAGTTGTTATGACTGCAGATGCTATACAGTTCGGACATCTACATTTATGGTAGGTACAAAACTGTACTATCCACGCCTCAGCAATTTCAGCTCATTACAACACGGATCCTCCTTTATTCTCACATCCACTCCTAAGACAGTACCTCAGAGGGACTAAGAACATAAGACCGCCCAGGAGAGCACCGGGATCTCAACTTTGTTCTGGAAAAGCTTACACTGCCGCCCTTTGAACCAGCTTTTTCAGCTGATTTAAAATTTCTTTCATGGAAAACTGCCCTACTACTAGCAATAACTTCAGCTAGAAGAGTCTCAGAGCTACAGGCACTAATGGCAGTGGAGCCTTTCCTAATTTTTCATCAAGACAGAGTCTCCCTACGAACTAACCCTTCCTTTATGCCAAAGGTGGTATCCAGTGTGGCCCTAAACCAAACCATTCATTTGCCCACCTTTTTCCCAAATCCCCAGAACAAAGGAGAAAGACTCCTGCACTCTTTGGACATTCACAGGTAATTACGTTACTACTTGGATAAAACTAAGGCTTTCAGAAAATCTGACCAGCTCTTTATAGCCTATGCTGCAGGATCACGAGGAAAAGCTGTCTCAAAACAGACCATTTCAAAATGGATAGGACATTGCATACGTTTCTGCTACACGCTTCATGGGAAACCGGTACCTGCTAACATTAGGTTCCACTCCACCAGGGCTACAGCTACATCAGCAGCCTTTCTCAGGGGGGTGCCAACCAAGGATATTCTGGAAGCTGCAACTTGGAGTTCAGTGCACACCTTCATCAAACACTATCACTTACCTCTATATTCTAAGACTAGAGCTGGTTTTGCCACTGCAGTTTTGCAGGGCCTACTAGCTTCTTCTAACCCTGTTTAACTCCACCACACATCCTTAGCTTTGGGATTCAACCCAAGTGTGATGACTGCAGCAGGGTAAAACGATAAACATAGTACAGTTTTGTACCTACCATAAATGTAGATGTTCGAGTGTTCAACCTGCTGCAGTCCAGGTTACCCTCCCTCCATCCTCTCTGAACTAGCTGGACTTAACTGTACCACTCTATCCTATACAACCTCTGTGATGTATGTGCTTGTGCCTGAAGGTATTGTTTTATTTTTATATTTACTTTTTTATATAGCAGTATATATATATATATATATATATATATATATATATATATATATATATATATATATATATATATATATATATATGGCCTACCTATTGGGGGCAGCTGACATCTGGGGCAAGAAAAACTGAAGAAAATGGCGTTGGATGCCTCTTATATACCCCTGGCGCACTGACGTCAGGGAAGAAGCGACAGCAACCGATGCCGAACCAAGACTTTGGAACTCAGGCCGACTGTGGGACCGCCTGACGGCAGGATAACCCAAGTGTGATGACTGCAGCAGGGTGAACACTTGAACATCTACATTTATGGTAGGTACAAAACTGTACTTTAGGAAACCTTCCATTCATTAAGGAATGTCTACCTGCTCTGAATTGTACCTTCAGATGTTGCTGTAGTGAAAGTTTGTGCTTCCCCTTGATGTCTTACTTGCATGTGAGTTGCTACTGGCTGTATGTTGCAGTGTTGTAGGTTAAGGCATAGCTCAATATCAAGAAGTTGAAAGTTTAGCTGGGAAGTGGAGATCTCAGTGCGTGCATGTCAGCTGTCCTACCCAGGGAGGGATGGCGATGGGTATTCAAAACACATCAGGCAAAGAATAGTCCCCCATACAGTGCGGATGGTTCTGGTGGTCCCCTCTAGGGGAAATGTTAGGCAACGTCTGTATTACTTTTGTTTTCATTGCAAGTTGCATTTCAAGATGCTCCCTGCCTTCTCTGCTTCCTGAGGCTAGCCAGGTGTGCCACAAGATCAGCCTGGAACTTAATTTAATGTACTAGATGAGGAAACAAGCCATTACAGCTACTAAGATGAAAGATGAACAAGTCAAAGGTGAGGGAGGGTGTCTGGGCCAGAAAGTAATAGTGTTAGAGTGAGAAAATATTGAAACAAATGACAGAAACAGTCCCTTGGTTTTGGAGGAATGCTGTGTTTTCTATCTTGGTTTGTGTAGTCCCATTAAACTTTTTCAATGTTGCCCCATTGGTGCAGGAAATGGGGGAGTGGCAACACTATGTGATTGGATGTATCAGCCAGAGACCAACTGTTAACACTCCAATGGAAAGGTGTGGCATTTAGAAACATGGAGCTGGTATCTGGTGAGGACTGGATGATAGTAGTTTGTAGACATACTAGTGATGATGGCTTTTCACACTGTCCCTTTGGCTTGCATGTTTATTGAAGGATGCACATGTAACAGCCTTCTGAGGACATTGCACTCAGAGACAAACAAATGCTGAATATTGAGTTGCTTATGAAAAGGCATCATTAGGAGTATGCAGAATATTTTAAGTGTCACTGTAGTAAATAAGTTTTTTCTCCTGTGTAAAAACAGTTGGTAAGATTCAGTCTGGAGAATTGTGTGCAGTTCTGGAGACATCATCATTATAGAATATAAACAGGATAAATGTAATACAGTACACAACAGAGTACTGCCGAGTCTATATCAGCAGCAACATGAAGAGAGCCAAGGAGAGCTTAACATGTAAAATCTTAAAAAAGATTGGGAGAGCAGTTTATTTTATTGATTTGTAAGGGTGCCTATTCTTAGGTGCACCTGGAGAACTGTCTAATTAAACAACTTGCTCGGAGTTGCATATTATGCAGGTGAAGACTGAAGAAATCAAATGCAGGACTGTATTGCAGTAGTAGCAGTAGTTACATAGCCTTAACCTTCCATGTTTATTTATTTATTTATTGATATTTGTTGACTGGGAAAGTCCACTGGGTCAGAAACCCACTTTCAGTGGAAGCCTGGTTAGAAAAGCTCCAGAGTTAGATAAAGATTATTGCAACAAGATCATATTTACAATAATAAAACAGTGGCTAGACATAGTAAGATTAGATGTGCTGGAATCCTTTTGTTGTTCTAAGGGAATCCATAGGATCAAAGTCAGTATCTCATTTCAAAAACGTGTATGCATGACAGTAAGACAATGTAGTTATAAGTTCAGGGGAAACATGTGAAAATATTATTTCACATGAAGGTGGTGGATGACTGAAATATCTTGTTTGAAGAGGTGGCAGGTTCAAAAAAGCAACAGATTTCAAAAATGCTTCTGACAGATAAGACATTTTAAAGTACATAGGATGAAAGAAGTATGCTGTTGGTTAAATAGATTTTGCAGCTTGTCAAATAGGGCTGCATTCATAACTTTGATTCCCTGCCTACAACAGGAGTTTCGATGGTGGTCCCAGGCCTGTCACCACAACAAGGGACAGCCTTTCACCTTACCTACAGCCAGGCAGACAATAACAACGGATGCATCAGATTACGCCTGGGGAGCACATATGGCAGGAAAAAGTATTCAGGGCACGTGGCACAAGGAACAAATGCATCTTCACATCAATCAAAAAGAGATGCTAGCTGTACAGAATGCCCTGACAGCCTTCAAGGACCTAATACATCCAGGGCAATTATTAATAAAGACGGACAATGCTACAGTTATGTGGTACATAAACAAGCAAGTGGGCACACATTCCTACCCCTTATGCAGACAAGCCATGACTTTGTGGAACACAGGAGTGACTTACCAGGAACATCTGCAAGCACAATTCCTGCCAGGAACAAAAAATACACTGGCAGACGAACTAAGCAGAAATCTCATGGATCTTCACGAATGGAAGCTAAATCCACAAGTGTTCAACATGATAACAAGGGAATGGGGACACCCAGACATAGATCTATTTGCCTCCCCTCACAATTGCCAATTACAGAAATTTTGCACAAGGACTTCTCACTTTCAAGCATGGAAAGTGGATGCTCTATCTTTCAACTGGAAAAAACCTGACAGTCTTTGCCTTCCCTCCGATGCCTCTTCTCACCAAGGTGCTTCTAAAAGTCAGAGAAGAGAGGCCAAAAATGATCCTGATTGCACCAGACTGGCCACGCCAGCACTGGTACCCAATACTAAGGATTTTGTCCCAAGGCCCGCCTTGGCCTCTACCTCAAATCCCTCACCTTCTGACACAGCAAAACAATCAGATTCTGCACAGTCAACTCAGAACCTTAAACCTGGTAGCTTGGCAGATAATGTAGCCACTCAGACTGCACCTCTCTCTAAAGCTGTTATGGATGTAATTTTGGAAGCCAGGAGACCCACCACTAGGAAATCTTATGCGGAAAAATGGAAGAGATTCTGTGCTTGGAACCAGGCACAAGGGCTCGACCCACTGGTCCATAATATGCCTCAGATATTACAATACCTGACAGATGTTGGTCAAAGGCCTATCTTTTTCTTCTATTAAAATCCATGCCTCTGCCATTTCAGCTCATTACAATACGGATCCTCCTATTTTTTCACATGCTTTACTGCGACAGTACCTCAGAGGGGCAAACATTATAAGACCCCCTAGGAGAGCACCAGTACCTACTTGGGACCTCAGTTTTGTTTATGAAAAACTAACACTGCCTCCTTTTGAACCAGCCAGCACAGTCGATCTAAAATTCTTGTCATGGAAAACTGCTCTGCTCCTAGCAATAACTTCAGCAAGAAGAGTTTCAGAGTTACAGGCATTGATAGCTGTGGAACCTTTCCTCATTTTTCACCAGGACAGGGTTTCTCTAAGGACGAACCCAACATTCATGCCAAAAGTGGTCTCCAATGTGGCCTTAAACCAAACTATTAATTTGCCTACTTTCTACCCAAATCCCCAGAATAAAGGGGAAAGACTTCTGCACTCTTTGGATATACACAGGCAGCTACAATTTTACTTGGACAAAACAAAAGCTTTCAGAAAAACTAAGCAACTGTTTGTAGAATATGCTGCAGGATCACAAGGAAAACCTATTACAAAGCAGACAATCTCTAAATGGATAGGACACTGCATCCGCTTCTGTTATGCACACCATGACAAATCTGTGCCTAAGGGCATTAGGCCTCATTCTACCAGAGCAGCAGCCACTTCAGCAGCTTTCCTTAGAGGGGTACCAACCAAAGACATATTAGAAGCTGCAACCTGGAGCTCAGTGCACACTTTTACCAAGCACTACCACCTACCTCTCTACTCCAAATCCAGAGCAGGCTTTGCCACTGCACTTCTGCAGGGCTTGTTACCCTCATCAAATCCAATCTAGACTCAGCCACCCTACCTCAGCTTTGGGAGTCTACCCAAGTGTAATGACTGCAACAGTGAAACATGATGAACATAGTACAGTTGTGTACCTACCATAAATGTAGATGTTTGGGTGTATTCACTGTTGCAGTCCTGGTTACCCACCAAACCCCTCTTTGCTGGGACTATTCTGTACTTCTCAACTCTATACAACCTATGTGGTGTATTTGCTTTTAGAAGAAGAAAATGTTTTTAGTGATATATGCATGGTTGTTATATCTGGGGCACCTGACATCTGGGGCAAGAAAAACAAAAGAAAATGGCGTCTGTTGCAACTTTTATACCCCTAGCCCACTGACATCAGGGAAGAAGCGACAGCAACCGACGCCGAACCAAGACTTTGGAACTCGGGCCGACTACGGGTCGCCTGCCAGCAGGATAACCCAAGTGTAATGACTGCAACAGTGAATGCACTCGAACATCTACATTTATGGTAGGTACACAACTGTACTTTACATGTCACACTGGATGAAACCAATCGATTTAGGCAGAAACACGCGGAATTCATGGCCCTTGAGTAACACCAAAACAAACTAACCTCTGAAAACAGTTGCTGTAAAAAAAAAAAAAAAAAAAAAAAAGTCACTTCTCCACAGTATCAGGAGGACTTTGAAACAGCTGTGCGATCATTGTGTGGCTTTAGAAGTATTGCCCCAATAATGAAAAAGTACCGTTAATTCTACAAACCAAAA
Organism: Protopterus annectens; assembly: GCF_019279795.1. NCBI lineage: Eukaryota > Metazoa > Chordata > Ceratodontiformes > Protopteridae > Protopterus > Protopterus annectens. The sequence goes on along the minus strand of NC_056742.1, from coordinate 139,003,054 downwards.
GTAAGGCTGGGGGGGGGGGGTTATAATCTTATTTTATTTATTTATTTGTATTTGACATTTGATTACTGGGATGGTTTGACTGGGTCTACAGAACCCGCTTTCAGCAGATGCCCAGGGAGTAAAGCTCCACATAAAGTACAGTTCAAATACAGTTTAATACAATCAATACAAAGTACATTAGAAATACTATACAAAAAATAATTTGAAAGAACAAACTATGTTACAAGATGTTGTAGTATATTACTACACATCTAGACAATTCTATAGAGTTAAAACATTACATACAATAATAGTCACTCTCACCATACATGATGTTGGTAGTATCCAAAAAATAGCATGTAGATAGTGCAATGTGTGTGACATTGACTGTTATAGTACATGAAAAAATAGAATGTTAGTTTCAGTTAGGAAAATAACAGCTAGAAAGTTAGTGATGCAGACAGGTAGAGGGTTAAGAAGAGTAGAAGCAATAGAGCCTGAACAATAGCTTAAGGATATGGTATAGAAACAGAAAAGGAGTTAGAAGAGCCTTAGGATCTTGCAGTCTGTGAAGGATTGAAATGTGACAGAAGAGGAGGATGAGGCTAGTGTGGAAGAAGAGGAAGACCTGAGCATTAGGCAGGCTGTATGCAGGAGCAGAGCCATGTATTTTTGAGATGATTTTATTTAAAGAGGCTTTGAAACGGGTTAGGCCAGGCAATGACCTGGTAGCTAGAGTTAGTGAATTCCAGAGTATAGAGACAGAGTATGAATACAGAGAGTGAACTGCGTTTTCTTGTGTGGGTTTTGAGATAGCTAAAAGATTTTTGTCTTCTGATCATAGGGATAGATTTGGTGTGTAAGGTGTGACTAAACTGGCTAGTGCAGGGCAGGCAGTAGGTTTGAAAATAAGGTTGTGCAAGGTGGATTGCTGAATAAAGGCAAGTTGATTGGGGAGCCCAAGCCAGTTTAATTCTAGAAGTGGTTTACAGTGATTAGTGTGATATTTAGAATTTGTGGCAAACTTTCCAACATTGTTGTAGCACTGTTCCATCTTGTTTAGGGTAGAAGTATGTAAGTTAGTTAGGATAAGGGCACCATAAAGAAGGCAGGGAAGTAAAAATGTTTTTGCAAGGGTAGTTTTGGTTGCTGCAGTAAATAAATGTTTGTTTCTATAGGAGTGCCAATTTTTGATGAGTTTTCTTTATATTTTGCTGTACATGGGGTCAAATGAAAGTTTATTGTCAATGATAATGCCTAGAAGTTTGGTTTTCTGCACAATTTATGACAGTGTTGTCAGATGCAAGGATGTTGAAATGATCAGTGACAGTGGAGGTGTTTTGGGGATGAAAGAGTACTAGCTTTGTCTTCTATGGATTAAGAAAGAGTTGGGCATTTCTTAGCCAGGATTTAACTGCTGTAAAGGACTGTTGAGTTTTTGAAAGTAGTTCGGGTAATGATTGAGCAATACAGATTATGGTGGAATCGGCATATTGAATGAGGGTCCCAGGGTGAGAGGCAGTGTGAAGGTTGTTTGTGAAAATGTTAGAGTAGGGGTCCTTGGACTGAGTTTTGAGGGACTCCAGTAAGGTTGTTTAGAAAGGACAAGAGTTTATTGGACCATTTCACTGCTTGTTTATGATCCTTGAGGTAGCTCTGAAACCATCTTACTGTGTTATGTGAGAAGGCTAAGTTAGACAGTGTGTTCAAAAGTAAGGGGTGAGACACTGTGTCAGAGGCCTTGGTGAAATCAAGGAATATTGAGGTTATGTAGCATCCTGCATCTCTGGCCTTGTTCATGGTGTCTGTAAAAGATAATAGAGCTGCAGCTAGTTCGGAAGCTATGTTGGGTTTTGGTTAAAAGGTTGTTTTGCAATAGATATTGCATTGCCTGCTGATGGATACCTCTCTTGAGAATTTTGGATATGGGTAACAAAGTGGATACAGGATGGAAATTGGATGGCTCAAAAGAGTTGCCTCCTTTGTGGATGGGGGTGATGCGAGATTGTTTCCATATGGTAGGTACTTCTGATTCAGAAAAAGACATATTTATAAGGATACTGATTGGGTAGGTGACTAAGTTAGCAGCCAGTTTGACGTAGTGTGGTGGAAGATTGTCCGTTGAGGTAAAGCAGGGTTTTAGTTTTTATAGTAGTTTCTTAATGTCAGTGGGTATGGGCTGAAATGAGAATGGGTGTTTCTATGACATTTTGTTGAGTAGGGTGGTTAATAATGACAAGGTTAGAAGTAGTTGATGGTCTAGGGTTGGCGTCTGAATATGTTGAAGGGTGAGGGGGGGGGTCCAGCATTAGGGGTGTTAGTAGGTCCGAAATTGATTTTATGACGTGCCTATTAAAGTTTTCAGCTATTTGTGATGGAGGGGTGTCAGGTGATAGGATGTGCTCTTCATTTCTTCCAGGGTTAAGTAGAGAAGATATGGAGTGCCGAAATGTACTGGGGTTGATTTTATGCTGGAGATGAAGCTGGGAATAATATGACTTCTTATCTCTGTTGATTAGTTTAGTCACTTTGTTACGTAGTGTTTTGAAGTTAACATGATTTTGTTCATTTTTGTTTTGTTTCCAGGTTGACCAGGCTAGGTCCCTTTACTTCATCAGGTGTTTGAATTCCTTAGAGAGTTATTTTTGATTCTTTTCATATGAACGGGAGATAGTGTATTAAGTATGTGAAATAAGGTGTTAATAAAGTATAGTACAGCATTGTAAAGGAGTAGTTGTTTAAGGGGTGTCCAGTCTATTTCATGTAAAAGATTATTGAATTTATGCTGACAAAAATTAGTTGAGTTTCCAGCTGATTTTATAGTGTATACTCTTAGGTGTTGGGGAGTTGTTCTAAGGGAATACATTGTTAGATGCTCGCTAAGGGAGGTAGACAGTGTACCCGAAGAGGGGTAATTGACAGGGTGAGATACTAGGGATCCAGTCTAGGGTGGATTTACTGGTAAGATCTTTGCTGTATCTTGTTGGAGTATTGTTAAGCTGAGAAAAAAATATACAGATTTATACCATTTGTGGGGGAGTTGGAAGCTGTGGTTTGCCAATCTATATTTAATCTCCTAAGATTATTGTTTTGAGGTTTATTGTTTGAGATGTCCAGGATAAAATGTTTTCCAACACTCGTATATCATTACCTGGTGGGATATATATTACTATTATGCAAATTATTTTTCATAAGTTGAGGTTCAAAAAAGAGATTAGTACCTCAGCATTGGAAAAGATGGGTATATTACTGGTGTAGGGTGTGATGTTGAGCATAGAGGGGTATCCCAGTGCTATCCCTCCCCCTCTTTTAGATCTATCTCTTCTGGTTATTGCAAAGTTTGGCGGTATTATTTCTGAGTCTTTTACATTGGGGTGTAGCCATTTTTTGGTAAGGGCTGGTATGTCAGGCTTATTTTGATCAATCCAGGCATGCAGTGGGGCTGTTTTATTTAATATACTTCTAAGGTTCAGTGCGAGTATGTTTAAATCTTTGGGGTTACTCTTGTGGTTAGGATTAGAGGGTGGTCCAGGGTTAGGATGTATTTCTCCACATTTGAGCAAATAGATAATGAGGAATGAGTACCATGGGAAGTGTTTTTTATTCCTAGGTGATGGTACCGGTGTCAAGTGTGGCTTCATAGGAGGTGAGGAGGCTGATTTCAGGCTTGAATAATATGGGAGGGTATGGGGGAAAAGCTGGGAGGAGATATGTGAGAAGCTGTGTTGTTCATTGGGGAGAGGGTTGGAAGAGGTTGTTTTGTATTGGTGTGTGGGAATATGCATGGATATAGCTGTAGCGAGGGTGAGAATCAAGAGTAAAGAGGCTAGGCAGGTTAGGAGGAGCATGTTAACTGTAATAGTGGGTTTAAAAATAGTAAAAGAGGTATTTGTGTGTTTGAATGTAACATCAGGTGTAAATAGAGATTATGTTATCATACATGTTGTCATGTGATATGTGTGCAGCTGAAGGTAAGGTTGGAAATGTTTTGACTTCAGAGTGGGCTTTGACAGTGTGGTTAGGTATTTTGCCTTGCAGTTTGTGATAGAGGGGTGGGGGACGTGTTTGGTCAGTAGTAAAATCATGGTGCAGTGTTAGTTGGTGTGTATAGCAGAATAGAAGGTGGTAAGCCTGGAATTAATGTAAGATAATTGAGGTGGTGATTGTATTGTGATGGTAAAGTCGAGAAAGTTGCAAATTGTAGTAGAGGGGATGAGAATTCAAGGTGATAGATGTAAGGGAGAGCAGATAAGTTAGGCTAAATAAAAGAAAGTAAGGTCTGAATGAAATGTGGGTGTGGACAAGGTAGAGTTGTATTTAACTGGATCATAGGAATGAGGGGGAATGGTTTTGCTTAGGATAAGAGTAGAGGTGCTGGGGGTGGGTAGGATATGGGGGAAGGGCTGGGGAGCGGAGTGAGTGGAACGAAAAGAATACCCCCCAGATGGTTTACCACCATAAACAATCAGTGAGGTAGAATGTTCATGGATACAAAGACAAGGTGTATGACCTCTAAATACTTGACTCAAGGCACAGCATCTAATTTTATAGTTTTGGGACTTTTAAGTGTCTTTCCAGGGATGTATTGCACTGATAAGAGTAAAATATGATGAAGCGTTAATGTAGCTTCACCTTCAGCAATAAAAGGCCTGTGTGGGTGAATAAGTGGGGGTGGGGATATCCTTCCAGCAGATTCAACAATACAAAACAAAACACACTAATGCATGACTTAACAAATTTAAGCTATTAGTTCAAGTCTTGGAAATTGCCTTACGTAGATTTAACTTGGTGTATTTGTTCCTTGTGAACCTTTACAGCTGCAGGTGAAATTCAGCTGTGAACGTTCTTTAGGTAGTAGGATAAGATAATAGAACCAGAGCAACCACAGTGAAGGAAAACAAACAGCTTTATTTACAAATATCCACGTTGAGCGCTTTCTTCCTCTAAAATTACAAGGGACTTCCTCAGAACAAGATACAAAACCCCAACCCAGCCTTAAATTATACTCAATTGTCACTAATTGTAAAACTGAATAATTAATAAATTGAAATACATCAGAAAAAATACATCAGGAAAAGTACTCTTTAAAATCCAGTTTAACCTACACACATCAAGTTAGTAGCCCACATAATTTCATAAATAAAAAAATGTTGCTTCATAAAAATGCACGTTTGGATTTAACCTAAAATTTATTTTAACTTTAAAATACTGGTTATACTAATGGCTTCATTAATCCCTGGATTCATGGTGGGATCAAGTCTCAACTGCCATCTTAATTCACTGACATCTAAATGTACATCCGAATAATTTACCCTGTGGGTCTTTTTGTAGGTGTTGAATTACCAAAAATTTGAAAGTGTATTCAAATGTCTAGCTAATGCATCTCTGCCTACCATGTCTAATGTCTAATAGGTGCTACCCTATCCGTTGTTTTTTAAATATCTACTGGTGTTACCTATATAAAATATAGGGCAATCCAGGCATTTGGCAACATATACAATATTCTGTGTGTTACAGTTGTAATGTCCATTAATCATTATACTTTTTCCATTCAGAACAAACCTATCACCTGTCTCCAGAATGTGTGGACAATAATTACACTTCTTACATTTGAAATTCCCTTTACTTCTGTTGTTAACATTCTCAGTGTTATATTTACCCATTTCCATGATGTTTTTGAAAGACCTATCTTTTTTATATAATATTTATGGTCTCTTCCCGACTTTTTGTCCCACATTTTGGTCAAATTGTAGTATATCCCAGTTATTAAAAATTGTTTCAACTACTTTCCATGCATCTTGATTAAAAATTGTTATGAAACTTATATTAAAATTTTCAGTCCTGTTATGTTGCTCCAATATATTGGCCCCATTACTAGCATTGTTAACATTATTCAAAATTGGCTTGTATGTACCATTGTTACGTTTATGTTTAATCTCCTTATTAATATCATCCAATAATTCCTGGGGATACTCTCTGGCTTTGAACATTTTCAAAATAAATTGAATTTCCTCCAAGAAGGTGGTATCTGAGCTCACCATCCTGGCAGCCCGTACCAACTGTCCCTTTACTATAAACTTTTTTTGAAAATAAGGATGTGCACTAGTGAATTCTAAATATGAATTTGAGAAAGTTGGTTTTCTTTATATTCCAGATTCCAAATTATTCTCATCAGTAGTAGTTAAATTTACATGTAAATATGAAATGGTGGTTTTACTATGTTTGTATGTAAATTTTAAGAAGCTCGCAGTATGGTTTATGTAGTCATAAAATTGACACAGTTCATACTCATTGCCCTTCCAAATAATGAAAAAGTCATCCAAAAACCTTGTATAATACAAAATGTTGGAATAGTATTCACCTTGCATAATGTACTGTTGTTCCCAGAATGACATGACATAATTTGCAAAGACAGGGGCACAGGCTGCCCCCATTGCCACTCCTGTACTTTGCTTATGATACTGTCCTTCAAAGTATAAGTAGTTGTTTTGTAAGACCACTTCCATTAATGTTACGTATGTGTTAATGTCATGCTGATCATATACCCCGGTTTTCTGTAATTGGGCCTCCAACCAAACTCGCCCTTTCTCGTGGGGTATTATGGTGAAGGGACTAACAACATCTATAGTGACCATAAAAATGTCACTATCTAACATTATTCTACCATTTCCAAAAATTGCCATGAGTCCTTGCTAATATATGGGAAGGCTGTTAAACCTACCTGCAATTTTTTGTCCAAGTATGTGCTAATGAAACAGGTTTTAGAACGTTTTCCATCCACAATTGGTCGAAATTGTAGTGAAGTGACTCTGAATTTGGAGCCCCAAAGGCAAAAATAGTGGGAGAACAAGCTGAGATGCAGGAACGACCAGTCAGTTCCATGAGGGGAAAGCATTTACTTCCCCCGATGGTTTACCAGCATAAACAATCAGTGAAGTAGAATGTTCATGGATATAAAGACAAGGTGTGTGACCTCTAAATATTTGACTCGAGTCACAGCATCTAATTTTATAGTTATGGGCTTTTCAATGTCTTTCCAGGAATATATTACACTGATGAATAAAATATGATGAAGTGTTAATGTAGCTTCACCTTCAGCAATAAAAGGCCTGTAAGTATGGGTGAATAAGTGGGGGGTGGGGATATCCTTCCAGCAGATTCAGCACTACAAAACAAAACACACTAATGCATGACTTAAATTAAGTTATTAGTTCGGGGCTTGGAAATTTAACTCTGTGTATTTGTTCCTTGTGAGCCTTTACAGCAGCGGGTGAAATTCAACTGTGCAAGTTCTTAGGTAGTAGGATAAGATAACTTTTGCAGCAGCAGTAACAGTAATCAGACTTGCATGTCATGTGGTTGTTTCAGTAGATTTAACTCTGTGTATTTGTTCCCTGTGAACCTTTACAACTGCAGGTGAAATTCTGCTGTGCAAGTTCTTTAGGTAGTGGGATAAGATAACTTTTGCAGCAGCAGCAGTAGTCAGACTTACATGTGCTTGTTTCACTTTTTGTAGAGTGAAGTAGCTGGATGGAGAGAACACTTGGGACATGGGATAGTGAAACACCAGCAGAAAGAGTTGATCACTTCTTTCCTAATATTTGCGAAGATTAGACTTAAGCTGTTGATCAGTGTGCAGCCATCTTTTAACTTTAGCTCTCCCAGTGTGAAAACAGAAGTTGAGAAACAGCCAGTGATATTGTCAGCTTGAGTAAAATTCAGTTACGGGCTTGTAGGTACACTGCCTAGATGCCTGCAAAAGAAGAGACTAAGAGGAAGAAAAGAAGTCAACTAGAAAAGGTGAAGGCAAAACACTGACTAAGAAGTATCCTGCAGCTGTTCAGCAAAGATCGATTCTAGCCCCAGCTTTGGTGCAAGACTTGCCTTCCAGTAATCTAGAGGATAGAATAAGTCAAATGTGCTTAGAGCTGATAATAGGTAATGAAATATTGAAGGAGTATATCAACTCAAATAACAAAGAAATGAAAAAAATGGAATAAGCTTTAAAAAGATATTCAGAGCTGATAAAACTGCAAAAATTAGAGGTCGAAATGAAGAAAAGGCTGACCAAGTATGAGACTGCTCAAGAAAAAATGTTTCTAAAATTAGAGGACAGCATGTAGAGAAAATGTGAGATTTTATGCTGTACCAGAAAAAGCTGAAGGAACAGACTGTATTAATTTTACGAAGGCACAAATAATCAACTGACCTGGTATTCCACAGCAAGAAACGAAAATCCAGGGCCAGAAAACAGAGCAGCCAAGAAGGATGAATGTAAATCAAAGCTCTTTATTAAGCAAAACACGAACAGACTTGCAAACACAAGCGCTTTCGCTCAGATAATTCTGAGCATTTTCAAGTGATGCCTTTCCAGTTCATACAGCAGCTTAAATATCTAGCCAGCCATTACATTAAATTGAAAACATCTGCTGTCAATTAATCACTAAAAGACAAACTTACATTTTAAAAATATATACCATATCTGTTAAAACTAAACATAAAAGTAAAGGGACTCTGCAAGCTGGAAATTGGTCAATAGTAAACTGTTCATACATTATTAATATCTTGCTAAAAACCATAAATATGTTATATTATTTACAATAAAAAAACTGTGGTTTGTCAAAACATGTATAAGAAGATCCTTTGAAAATAGTGATGAGCTCCAAGATAAAGAAAACATTTAAATACATTGCATAAAACGCTTATATAGTAAAATATTCCTGTAAAATATTCATAACAATGGGCTCTAAAAGGTGACAAATTCCATTTTTATAACTTTTTAAGTGATGTTAAATTCATAAAAATCCATTAAGGATTTTTTTATATGTAGAAATAATTCAAAAATAATTATGTTATCAGGCATATGAATAAATAAATAGTGCAATATCTAAAAATTATTATTAATATTAAGATCAATGGTTAAAATGGGATATGTGAAAAATGAATTTGAGTCATAATTATAGCCTTGCTCTTCTTAATTTTAATACAGATTTAATACTAATTGTCCCATTGAGCCCGGGGGACCTTCCCGCGTCCAACCTTAACTGCCATAGGAGTTCGTGATACTCAAGAGTAGATTCCCAATCCCCACCCCTGGGATCAGATTCAACCTGTTCCAAAACTAAAAATTTTATGTTAATGTCAGGACAACTCAGTGAGTGCTGGTGAAAAGCATTAGTCTCTTTTCTTTTTGCCATGTCATAGAAATGCTCGTATATCCGTTTTCTGAGCTCCCTTTCTGTCTTTCCCACATAGAAACTTTTACATGTGGTGCAGAAGCCCAGATACACCACTCCTTTAGAACCACAGGTATAGGAACCTGTTGGGTGGACTCTAAAATTTCTTGATGGAATGTATAAAGATTCATTATTCCATATAGCATGGCATTGACTACAGGCACCACATTTGTGTGTCCCTATTTTAAGTTGTTTCACCTTTCTTTTATTTTTCTGTTTCTTTTCGAAAATTTCTTTGAAATTCGCACCCCTTTTTCTTACAAAATTAGGTCTAGGGGGTAAGGAGTCCTTAAATTCTTCATGTAGGGCAAGAACCGGCCAGTAGTTTGTGAAAATGTCTTCCATTACTTTGGAGTCAGAGGAATATTTTTAAATAAAACTGTTCCTAACATTATTGGAGGCAGTTCTTGTTACTACTTCAAGCCCTTTTCGTAGAATGGGTGTATACAAAGTGTTTCTGAGGGAGTCCACCTCGTCAGCCAGTTTCTTAGAGTTCCCAAAGGGTAACCTCTCTCTAAAAATAAAGTTCGTAGAACTTCTACCTCAGATTGGTAATCTGCGTCGATACTACAGATTTTACAAGCTCTAATGAGTTGCCCTAATGACAGCATGTAGAGAAAATTTGAGATTTTATGCTGTACCAGAAAAAGCTGAAAAAACAGACTGTATTAATTTTATGAAGGCGCAAATAATCAACTGACCTGGTATTCCACAGCAAGAACTGTTAATTGAAAAGACACACCATGTGTATGCTCCAAATACGGCTATGAGAAAGTAGACAAGACCTTCTGAAAGGGCACACAGTAGGTATGCTTCAAATCTGGCTATGAGAAAGCAGACACTACGTTTTATTAATAAATATGTAAATCCTCCAGCAGAAAGAGTTGATTCTATCAAAACTGGCAAAAGGGCAAAATATTAAAAGCTGGAGACAGTGGGGTGTTTGTGGAAAATGATTATTCGCTGTACACCAGACAGAAGAGAAACAGATTTATTCCAGTAATCAGGGAATGTCAAGAGGCAGGTGCGAGATTCTTTCTGCTGACCAGCAGTCTTCAGATTATTTTTTTCCTGGAGGATCAGAGGCTTTTTTTATGCATAACAGGCTAGGGAGGAAAATGCAAACATTTATCCACCAAAAATGAGCCATCAAGCAGAAGAGGACTCTGGTTCTCATTTTTGTGATGATACAGTACATAGAGACTTTGCCAATGAAATATTTTCTACTCTTCAAAAGGAAAATGCATGAGAGACAGAGAATCACAGGAGCTGACCACAAGAATCGGGAGTACCTTGGAATTTAACTGGAGTCAGGGGTTGGGAGATGGAGATGAACAGGAGGAAGACCAGCAACAAGGAAATTAATGAATGATTGTGACACTACAAAGCATCCATTGCATTTGTAAAATGTGGCTGCATAAGAATAATAATTGGAAAGCATGGGCTTTTGTCAGCTTTGCTTTTCAGTTCCACACAAGCTTGACATTTGCCTTACTACATGTCATAATGTTTGGGAGGACTGAGGGAGGAATTAAAATGTCACTGTAAGTAAAACTGTTTCTTTTCTTAACAGTATTTCTATGAAACTTTTCACAGTATAAATTGCTATAACTTAAGATCTGATGTCATTTTCATTCATTCCTTAACTGATGGGTCTCTGATCCGGCTCAACCACTTTTTCCAGATTCACTGATCCAAATCTTGAGCTCCTTCCTTTACCCATAATGCCCACTAACCTAACATACCTTAGATCGAGTTTGCTGCCATAATGTTAAGATGTGAATCATTCTCGAGCATTGGAATATTTTTTCAGAGTTGTTGTATTACTCTTGTCTTTCTTACTTTTTATTTCACCTGTCCTCCCTTACCTTCTAGTTCTCAGGTTCTGTCTGATGGGGAGTACTTTTTATTTTGTACGTGTTAGCTCTTGGTTACCACTTTGAATACCATTGTTGGTACTTTTGCCTTTCTTTCTATCCCCCTTAATCCCACCCTTTAGTGGGTATTCCTTTATACCATTGTTGAAACCCCTTGTCTGCTGTTTAAAAAAAATTAATTCTCCTTTTCTCTGTAACCTTTTTTTTTTTCTTTCATAATCCTGACAACTAAGTCGACTGGGTTTAAAAACTGCACTTCTTGTAGGCATGATTCCCAACTGTGATGTCCGCATGGAGTGTGTTTACTGCTTGGCGCTCTGCTTGCTTGACATAGGTTCATAGGTTGGTGCCAGGCTATTGGCCCTAGCCAATACAAGCCTAGCCATAACAATTCCCTGGCTATTTCTTCCCACACTATTTACTTCCCTGGACCCCTGTCTAGCAGGGCGACTGACGTGATCCCCAGGGTGAATTTCCTTTCTCCCATCCAATCATCAAGGTTCCTTTTGAAGAGGGCCAAAGAGGCACTGTGCTTGACATGTGTGGGCAATCTGTTATAGGTTTATTCAGATACCAGCTACACTGTTTGTGCAGGCTTTAATTCTAGAGCTATTAGTGATAGAAGGAATAAATTGGAGTTAAAGGTTCTTCTTCCTCTTCTTTACCTACTGGGGCTGAACCCCCATCCAAGAGGTCTGAAAAAGGAAGCCTGAATTGGCTCCTAAGGATAAGGATTCCAGAAAAAGGTCTACTGACCACTCACCTAGTTCATCTCTGATCACTGAGTCTCCTTCAAAACATTTGAAAAATTCTGATCTAACTCCCTCTGATCCTACCTCTTCAAAGCCTAAGTCACCTCTGATCCAGTCATCCCAGTAATTGCCAGAGCCAATATCTCTTCAGCTTCCTTCTCCCTTTCTCCAAGAAACTTCAAGGAAGCACTCCAAGCCACCATCTAACAGCTCCCCACCCTTAGGTTCTCCAGGAGCTTGACTGAAGCAGAGGTGGACAGGATGATGGTGAAGTTCCTCAGAGCTCAAATCCAGATAGGGGTAATCTCATCTCCATCTCCCATTGAACTTGTGAGTCTGCCCTCTACCAGCTCTCAATTAATATCTTCTCCTCCTCTGATTGGTCTTGTGGTTTTGGAGCCCTCTGATCTAACATCCTTGAGGGTGCCATGTCAGATTCAAAGACGGGTCATTCTTCAACTATGACTACATCCCTGAATCGTCTAACCTCAATACTTTTGGAGCAAGAAGACTTTTGAAGCTGAAGCAGTGGTGTTGGGGTCGACTCCAGTACTTTAAGCAATTTTAAGTGGTGAAGGGAAGTTCGTTAGTCCGGTGCAACTCATTTCTTGTTTTTTCAACTCCAAAGTTATCGGAGCTGTCCTTTCCTCTAGGTGCTTCAGCAATAGACAGCGTAGGTCCAGTTATATTTTCCTTGGCCATCTGCCTTTGCGATAGTGGAGAGGGCCTTCTCTTTGCCTAGCGAGAGGAAATCCTTTCCCCCTTCCGATCCTCTGTATATTCCCATGTCAGGTCTTAGTTCATAGCCTCACTGCTATCCCACTGGGACAACAAACCCATTCATGTCTCCAGTCATTCCCTCAGGACTCCACTGTCACTTCTGATACCTCACCAGACCACCTCACTGATGAGGTCCCTAGGAGGAGAATGAGTAAAAGGTGGCACTTAGATTCTCCTCAGGAATCTCCCACTGAGGACACTGACTTCTATGAAGAGGAAGGGTTTCCCAGATCTGCACCTGAGGATGTCTCCTTTAGAAAAATCCTGAAATTCTAATACAGAAAAGTGGATGGTCCTCTGGCAACCCTTCCCAGGAGGAATCTGTGTTCCTGCAGACTTTGGTCTGGCCCCGTCTATATCTTGGATGACCCCCCCCCCCCCAGCTGATAAGCTAACAGACTGCCACTCATCCAGTCAAGATAAAACAGACAAGCGGTTGTGGGTTCAGTTTAAACAGCTTTATTAAACACAAATGCATCAGTAATGAGGTTTTTTAACTTAAACAAACTTATAAACAGACTGACTACCACACTCGCACATGTTAACACTCTGGCTGTTCTCTCAAAATGGCACTGCTGCCTGCATGTGCTCACTATTTATATGCATCTAAGACAGAAAAAACAGTGGCATTTGGCATGAGGGTGGCAATTTCCTCGACTGTATGCATAGGATGACAAGGTCTCTCTAATGCCTTGTTCAAGTCTCTTGGGTCAATGCATATTCTGACTTCATCTGAATTTTTCTTATGAGCAGATACAGTGGAAGGCACCCACTCAGTTGGTTCTGTGACTGGACAAATCACACCTTGCTGCACCATTTTATCTAACTGGACATTGACTTTGTCCTGCATAGCTATTGGAACTCTCCTTGCTGGTCTGACCACTGGACTGACCTCTGGGTCTACTTTCATAGAGTACACAACTGGGAGTTTGTCTGACTTGTCGAACACATCAGTATACTCTGAGAAAATAGCATCAGTAAAGCTGGAACTGGGACGTGCTCGCATGATGTACTCCTTTGGTAAAACAAAGCAGTTTCATTCTTAAACTGTCTCTGAGACCTAATAATTACTGCACAGGTCTTCTGACTACATAAAATTGCAAGCTGTAACTGTTTCCAGCTGAATATCATGAAGGCACTACCGAGCCTTCAGTTTGAATCTCTTCACCTCCATAAGGAACAAGCTTCGCACAATTGCCCAAATTAAGTTGCTCACTAGGTCAAACTTTAGCAAATATTTCTACTGACATTACATTGCACTTTGCACCAGTGACTGCTTTGAGCTCTGTGGGTTTGCCATTGATCAGGACAGTACAATATACTTCGTTCTTTACCAACAAAACTACTATGTAAACCTTTTCACCAACAACTTATAAATATACACCATCTACATAGAAAGTAAAGTTGCAGCTTTCTACAAGATCAGCTTGCTTTTTTGAGTGACCTTTCTTAATGACTGAATGAGGCTTGCCTGATTTAGAAAACTTTTGAAAGTGGTTCCATTTTTTACACTTGTGGCATTGCTGACCAAATTCTAAGCATTTGTCTCTTTTAGACTCATGATTGGCTTCACAATTACGGCAGTTAACAATAAGACTTGACTTGGGTTTTGCTACTTCACCTTTATACTGCACTGAGCATATCCGTTTTACTGAGCTAGTCTTGGAACTTGCTAGAAAGTTACGGGGTCTCTCGGGTAATCCCGCAGACGTTGCAGCTGCCATGTGCTTAGGCATGCTTCTGATTGCCACGTGTTGCATGCTGTCTACATTTGCTTTAGAAGCTATTGAAACCATGCTCTTATCACTTGTAAGCATACTTGTGCACCTTTCTGTGAGATCATGGATTTGACAAATCTGTGTGGCTTTGCTCAATGTTAAGTCAATGTCACAAAGCAAAATCTTACTCACCGCAGCACTATTAACACCACACACAAGCCTGTCCTTTATTAAGTCATCTTTCAAGTCACCAAATCTGCACGTTTTAGCCTTATTTTTCAAGTCAGTGATATAAGCTGCGAAAGTTTCACCTGGCTTTTGGTCTCTTGTAAAAAAATAAGTGCCTCTGTAACGTAACATTTGTCTGGGGGTTGCACATTTCTCTAAATTTATGTTTCAAGCTCTCAGGATCCTCTCTTGATTCAGCTGGTACAACAATATGGCAGTTTTCCCCCTCTCCTGCATATACTTCTGGTGCATACACAAATGAACACACTTTCAGTGGCTTCTGACCCAGCTAGGTTAAACAGAATGAATGCCCTCCCATGTGCATCTTTGTCAGAAAAACTGCTTGTATGAAAATATTGTATTCCTGCTCAAATACTCTCTAATTCTCTGCTATATTATGATCAAACACAAGTAGACTGGGTCTTCGAAATACCTCTGCCATATCAGTACACAGTAGTGAAGGTACTTGGAATTATGTATGAGCACACACATATAAATATTTATTTTATTTTATTTATTTTATATTTGTTGACTGGGCTAGGCATATATGCTGGACGTTTATGCTAGAACTTGTAATTATGCCCAATAGCACAACAGACTCTCTTAAATAACTGCACTTTGCCAAATAAGTCTCTGTAGCACAAGAATACTTTAAAATTGCTTTACTTTGTGAATGAACTGTACACGGCAGAAAAAGTTCAGAGTAAGAAACACTTCGAAATGAATGCACTTTGCAAATAAACTATACAGCACAGAAACCTTTCAAAGTAGCTGTACGAAATAACTCTGTACATTGTAAGAAAAACTTTGGAATGACGGCACTCTGCGAATAAATATGTACAGTGCAAGAAACTTTTTGAAATGGCTGTACTTTGACTGCACTTTGTAATTATAACTGTACCTTGCACACAGCAAACTGAAATAATTGCACCATAATAAAGCACACACTATGCAAACACTTTGCACACTGTGAGAAACTTCAAACAACTCTAGTTGTGCTTTGAATGGCTTCGGTCAATGCAAAATAGTAGTGTGTGCCCAAACACGGTCTTTTACTAAAAAACATGCAGTCACCTTGCCCTTTAAGCATAATTTTGCCCATTTATTGTACTCATTATGCCCTTTTAATCTCTTATCATGCTCATGATACTTTTCTTGTGCCCGTTTTACTTCAAACATGCTCGTTATATAAACCAAAGGTAATTCTGAGCCCATATGAATATTTCTGCCAGTTTTATCAAATATTGTGCTTTCAAATATTTTGTTTAATAATGCATTTCCTGCCTTTTGTTTGATTAATAAAGCATCTTGTGCTACTCATTTGATTAATGATGTGTTTTGTGGCTTATAAATGCTCCATTTCTTTTTTTTTTTTCTTGCTAAATCATTTGTGGAAGTTTTGGTTACCTTGAGTTTGTTTCTGGGTCTTTTTGTTTGTATGAGCTCTGTTTCACTCACCCAGCTCAATCTGCCTTCACCTTCATCTCTGCACATCATGGCTTGAAAAAGTTGCTCTCTTACTCCCGGTTCTGACACCATGCCACTCATCCAGTCAGGATAGAACAGACAAGCTGGGTTCAGTTCAAACAGCTTTATTACACACAAACACATCAGGAATGAGGCTTTGTAACTTAAACTTATAAACAGACTGACTACCACACTCGTACATGTTAACACTCTGGCTGTTCTCTGAAAATGGCACTGCTGCCTGCACGTCCTCACTATTTAAATGCATCTGGAAATGCTTCTTAAAGGTACATACGCACGCTATGTCCTACACAAACCTTGTCCCGCACTGTGCATGGAAGAAGCTGGGTACTGTGTAGCCTATCCCCAAGTGCCCAGATAGAAATTTAGCCCCTCCAAAGGACAAAGGACAGAGCACACTGGAACAAGGTGGGGGGGGGGGTCCACTAGATGCCATGGTTGTGGCAGCATCCACTAAGAAAGAGCTTGCATAGTAGAGCTCATCTCTTTGTCATTAACAGGGAGTCTAGGGCCTTGGACAGATTTGGAAGCCCATTTACGCTTGTAACCTTTGCTCTGTGGTTGTTGAATTATTTGGTACACTTCACAAGGTTGCAAAGAGATTTGACAAAAGACCTGTCGAAATCTCTTTCTGGGTCCATGTCTGTGAAGGACCAGAACGAGATTTCTTCACAACTGGCCAGCCGTAAGTCCATATCTAACACATTCATGAGGCTGATATTCCATGCTGCAGAGGGTATCTCATAGGCTCATAGGATGATACTAGGGTATTGGTCGGAGACCCTTATAAGCCTAGCTAAGAATTTTGTCCATGTTCCCTCATAGTCAGCACCTGTTTCCCCTGTGCAGCAGGGACACAGGTGGGATCCCAGGGGTGTTTCTCATCCAGTCATCCAGGATGCACTTAAAGAGGGCTAGAGAGGTACTCTGCTTGACATGGAGAAGGGAGTATATTCCACAGATGGGGGAGTCTTTGGGACACAAATCTATCCTGGCAACAAGTTCCTTTAATGTCACAGACCAGGTTAAGGCCTTGAGTGCAGGTTGCTCGAGTGGAGTTCGTCTTACAGATATGCAGCAACTCCATCAAGGCTGGGTCTGAGGTGGCCTTGTATGCCAGACACAGGTCACCTCTGAGCAGTCTGTATGAGACTGAGTAGAGGGGCAGACAGGGCTTTTAGCCTATCTGTGTGAGTTAGATGTTTGAGACCCTGGATGTTCCTGGTCAGGAACCTCTGTGGTCTCTCAAACTGCTAATGATGCTTGGCATGGTACATGCTGAAGTGGGCATTGTACTCGATAATGGGTCTGATAAGGAAGGAATACAGGGATGTTATGACCTACTTTTTCTTGGATGAAATACCCTTATTTATGTGGTGGGCCATGTAGAAAGCCTTCCGCACAAAAGGGGAAACGTGGTGGTCAAAAGTGAGGTTGCTATCAACCTGGGTACCCAAGTCCGTCACAACTGATTGCATGCTTAGTATGTTGTTATTAATGTGATAATTAGTGGGGATGCCATTTTCCCCCAAAGGGGATAATGATGCATTTCTTGGCATTCAGTTTGAGGCCATGCTTCTGGTACCAGTCATTAGTTTGGGTAAGGCCGTCTTGGAGGATGTTCACATCACTAGGGGAATTTAAGACAGTGGCCAGCTTGCAGTCATCTGCAAACTTGGTCAGACACAGAACACTGGTTTTGGGTTGCACCTCAGAAAAGTATATCTCAAACAGTAGAGGCCCCAAGACCGATCATTGGGGTACACCGCTCATTACGGGCCTACTACTAGAGGTGGCTTCCCCTACTTTGACTGAGTGAATGAGCGATAGGTTCAGGCATATAGCCATCAGGAGACATGCCTGGATGAGCCTGCGAGATTTTGTGGAGCCCTTCCAAGATTTCATTCATTAATGCTCCTTTTAATGGATCATCTTTGTTTGGTGCAAAGGTGAAGGAAATGTTCTCCAGAAGTGAGCAAGACTGAAAGACCTTGTTTGCTGTTAGGATATGTTTTTCTGATCCTCTGAGACCTATTTCATGTAATCATCGAGGAGGAAGAAAGATATGGTTTCACATGTCCAAGGGTCCTTTCCAAGACTCATGAGATGATAGCTCCCCCTGGGGCAGAGGGAGAGAGTCTAATGGAAGCTGCTGTCCATACAGCAGAGATGGCCTGCAGAACCAGGGTTTCTGGGATTCCTTCTCAGACAAACTCTACCTGTGCTCCTGAAAGGCTACTGTTCTCTGGAGGCAGTCAGGGGACACCTGTCTGTGCACCATGAAGCCTGGGCATCCATCACAAAAGATTCTTGGGTGTAGAGGATTATATCCAGAGGCTATTCTATACCATTTTACCAAGTTCCCTATACAAAAATAAAAAGAATCCTTGATGTCCTACCCAATCAAACAGAGGCAGCAGCCCTGGAAATAGAAAAGCAGCTAATAAAAAAAGAGCCATTCAGAAGGTCCTCCCAAGCCAGAGAGGATCTGGAACCCACTCAAGATTCTTTTTAGTGCCAAAGAAGACAGGGGACTTGAGATCCATCTTGGATCTCAGCAAACTAAACTAACACATGAAATATTCAAGGTTCCGGCAGGTTACGATTCAGTCCATTTTGCCCCTACTGTGAAAAGACAATTGGATTGCTCGATAGATCTTCAGGATGTGTACTATCACATCAAAATAAACAAGCACTCCAGACGATATCTGCGCTGCCATTTGGGAGCCAGTCATTATCAGCTCAGAGCACTGCCCTTTGGCCTCACCAGAGCCCCAAGGGTGTTCAAATGCATGACAGTGGTAGTAGCCTACCTGGGACTGCTGGGATTTAGATTGCTTCTGTACCTAGACAGCTGCTTCCTGACTGCCCCAACCAGACATCTACTTTCACAAGCAAGGGACTACTTGCTCCAGTTATGTCCCCATCCAGACATCATGGTCAACTACGGCAAGTCACAGCTCACACCTACGCAGAGTCTGGAGTTCATCGATACTCATCTAGAAACAGTCAGTCAGATAGCGTCACTTCCTCCAACAAGAGGACAAACCCTCTTACAGGTCATGAAAGTGATCTCACATTCATCTCCTCCAGTAATGAATAGTCTTGCAAGCCTTCGGTTCCATGGCAGCAGCAATTACTCTGGTTCCTGTAGCCAGATTTCATATGCAGATTTTGCAATGGACTGTGTCGGTAGAGTAATCTGTTCTCCAGCAGTCCTTGTGCGCACCAGTCAGGATCACGTGAATTGACAAGAAATATCTCCTCTAGTGAATCAGCTGAGATGAAGTTTCTCAGTGCTGTCTTGTTTGTTCTCCTACTGTCAGCAGCCATGGCGATCATGGATGCCTCCCAGGTGGGATGAGGGGATTTGTTGGGAAGGGCAGTACAAGGTATGTGGTCCCCAAAAGAGGCCAATGCAGATATCAATGTCCTGCAAATGAGAGCAGTTGTCATAGCATTGCAGGCCTTTTCAAGATACTCCCCCCCCGGGATGATGGTGACTTAAATGGGCAATATATCTGTAGTTTGATTCATTAACAAACAGGGGGAACCAGATCTTATCACCAGTGTCGAGGTTCAGTGAGAGTGTGACGAGTGATTTCTTCCAACTACTTTCTCATAGCAGTGCACATACTGGGAAAGCCAACATGCTTGCAAACAAACTAAGCAAGTCCATGAGTGGTCTCTCAATGTCAAAGTGGCAGAGAGAATTTTGTGTCGATGGGGTCAGCCATGCTGTGACTTTTCATTTTTTTCAACAAGTGCAGTAGATTCTTCATCCTGGTCCCCCCCCCCCCCCCCGGGGTAGTCACTGAAAGTTGCTGTAGTTTATGATTGGCCCTCCGGTCTCCTTTATGCTTATCCCCCATTACCTTTAATCACCAAATTCATACAGAAAGCATACCAGTTAAAAAGTAGAGTATCTTCATTGCACCTTTTTGGCCTTGTCAAATTTGATTTCTCTTCTTGCGGCCTCATCTTCTGTATCTGCCCCGGATACTGGACCCCAGGACAGACCTCCTCTCTCATTTGACAGGGATGATTCATCCAGACAGAACAGGCTACAATCTGACAACATGGTTTCTCCAGTTCTGCTGATGGCTAGATAGCCCAGGCTTTCCTCCCCAGTCCGACATATTTTATTGTCTTTTCAAAAGGCTTCTACTAGGAAAATCTACAAAAGTAAATGGAAGATTTTTTTCAATCTGAGCCCTTAAGAGAGATTTCAACCCCTTTTATACCCCTATACCAACTGTCCTTGAATTGTAATCTTCAACTTTTTATGAGGGGCTAGTTTCTCTATTACTGAATTGCAGTTGATTACAATTTCAAGCTTTCATTCAGGTGAAAATCATTCTTCCTTGGTTTCTTCTAGGTTATGCAAGGCCTTTCTGAAAAGCGCCTTCTTATTTAGGCCCCCAATCAAGGACCGTCCTCCTCCATGGGATTTAAACTCTCTTGCTTCAAGGTCTGACCCAAAGCTCCTCTGAACTTTCAGCAAAGACAGACCTAAAACTTTTGTCCTGAAAAACTACTTTTCTAGTTGCTATTGCATCAGTTAGACAAGTATCTGAACTCCAGACCCTTTACTCCAAATCTCCATACCTGTTTTTTCATAAGGATAGTTTCTTTATGTATCAATCCATCCTTTAATGCTAGACTCAGAAGCCATCTTAGGTAAAATGATGTCATTAACCTCTGGATTTTTGTTCCAGATATCTCTAATAAAGGTGAGTACATGCTCCATCTTTGTATGTGAACAGGCAACTTCGATTTTCTCTCTATTGAACCAAAGATTACAGCAAAATTGACCAATTGTTTGTATCCTTTTCATCAAGCAGATTGAGCATGGCAGTTTCCAAAGTGGCCTTAGCCAGATGTTTAACTGATTTTATATCCTTTGTCTATAGCCAGAGAGGTTGTCTTTGCCTAAGCCCCCTGAAGCACATTCCCTGAGGTCTATGGCTGCTTCTTCAGCCTTTTGTTCAAGAACATCAGTAGATGACATTTGTGCCTCTACCATTTGGTCCAAGGTTCATATCTTTACTACTCATTACAAGTTGGTTTCTAGGAAGAGAACTGCCTTTGACTTTGCAGTACTGTTAAATATCCTTCCATGAAGACTACCCAAGGTTCATCTAGCTGGGGACTCTGTCCCATCAGTTGAGGAATGAATGAAAATGACAATATCTGATACAAAAGTTATGTACTCAACCGTAACGATACATATGTGTTGTCCATTTTAATTCTTCCTCAACTTCCTGCCCTTCTAACCCCCTTCCCTTTCTTCCTGGAGAGAGGGATACTACTTTGGGAACTATTATTCCTTGTTTGAGCTCTACTTTTACCTGTATTATCTCTGCTTTATAGATTCCTTATAGAATCAGCCATGTATTATTGGGGTAAGCAAACTTGATCTGGGGTATTTTAGGTTGGTGGAGCATTACGGATAAAAGTAGGAGCTGGAGAGTTGGATTCATGAATCTGGAAAAAGCAGCTGAGCCTGATCCGAGGTTGGATCATGGATCCATTAGTTGAAGAAGAATGAAAATGGGCAACGCAGATGCATCATTATGGTGAGTACATAACTTTTGTTTATTTTTCCAACTTGAATTTAAAAGCTATCTACCAAGGAGAATACAGCTATTCTACCTATGTCATACTTTTCAAATAGGGTCTACTTTAGAACAGCGAACGATCAGATGATCGAACGCTGTTAGAGCAAACACTACATGTCGAACCGGCAAAATAGCGAACAGCCGGAACAGCAAATTTTTTCCCAGGGAAAGAAATTGCTGGGCCGGCCGTCCGGGTTGTGCCGTTTCCTCCAATGTAGTGCAATCTCGGAGTTGGTATATTTAAGTAGAGGGGTGTGGGGGCGAAGCCCCCCACTTGAGTGTTTTTTTTTATTTTTGGGAACCGTGATTTTTTTCTCTGGGAAAAAAATTTCTGTCCTGGTTGTTCACTGTTTTGGGTTTTCGACATTTAGGGGTCGATATAACAACGTTCGATCATTTGATCGTTCATTGTTATATATAGACCCTTTCAAATATACTTCCAGATTTTGGGCTACAAAAAATGTTGAATTGCATTCAGGTAATTTACGCTTTCCTCACTGAACTAAACCAAATTAACTGAAAGAAATCCCACCTTCTGTTTTCCTCTTACTTGGTTTCAAGGTTGTGAAGATGTTTAATAATACTTGCATAAATTTTTTGACCATGTACAAATTTGCTATGGGAGAAACTAAGTTTATTATGAAGGAGACAATCCAAGAATATATATGGGAGATGAGCACAGCTGTACATCTTTGGACAGCCGTCATAATGGCATGCTTGCAATTTCAGTTCACGTCCCTTAACTCCAAGCCTGTTTGCAGTCTTTAAGGGGACTTGTTAAGTGGGCAGTTGCCCCTCCCCTTTAAAAGTGTGACAGAAAATGGTGTCCGTAGAAACTGTTGTGCTGTTACACACCACTTAGATGTAAGAATTTGAAGTGTTTCTTGACATTTGTAATATAATTACATTTTTTTCTCTGTCTGTTTAACTGTGTGTTTAAGTGGCATTCCTGAGACATTTGCACTTATTTCCTATGCATATTTATTTATTCCGTTGCACCTACATCAATACCTCCTACATTAATACCTTTTACACTAGTCTTCCCAGGTTATGGCTGAAAAAATGCTAGTTGAATCAACCCTTTTGCATGGTTAAGTAAAATAAATTGTGCTTGTGGTAGGGCTAGACTGTGTTCATGCTCGTTAAAAAAAGACACTTTGGAACTTGCTTGCATTCTGTTGAATATGCTTGTCTGGTTTATTCTTTTTAAATATGGGAAACTGGTTCAGACATAAACAATAGCGTGCATATGTCATTGAACTAAAATAACTTCTTTGCTGGACTTAAGTACATCTAGCACAGTTTAGTTAAACGTAGCATTGAAAGTGGTAGAAATACTATACTAGGAGTCTTTTACTTGGGAAGGGGAGTCTATACATAAATGCATCAAAAATTGAAATTCTTTATACTTTTAGGACAAAAAAAATGGAAGAAGTTCAGTTTCTTTCTCATGGTGGGGGCATCACCCCAACTCCTTTAACCTCTCACTTTGTGTTTAGGTCTGGGCCTGCAATTTAGAGAAATAAATTACTAGATGCTTAATTTTTATCAGCTTTTTGGATGAGAGACAATCCGATTCCTTCTTGTTAGGACAGGAAGGAGTAGTAAAAACCTAGCAAAGCTGAACAACATTGTACTAAATATCATAAATTTGTTATCAGGTGTTGCAGTTTAAACCCTGGTAATTACCGCCCCATAAGCTTAACAAGCCTGGTCTGCAAAGCTATGGAGAGGATCATAATGGAACTCATAAACAAAGACATAGGGGACTTGCAGACATTGGACCCGACCCAGTTTGGCTTTGTCAAGGGCAGATCATGCCTTTTGAACTTGGTCGACTTCTACGAAACAGTCACCAAGGCCATTGATGAGGGAAAGGCAAGTCCATACAGCCTACCTTGACCTTGCAAAAGCTTTCGACACAATACCCCACTCGGGTATTATAGAGAAACTTACCAGCTTAAATGTAAACCCATATGTCACAAGATGGGTTGCAAACTGGCTAAAGGACAGAACCCACAGGGTTAGAGTAGCTGGCGCCATGTCAGACTCCAAGCCGGTCACAAGTGGTGTCCCACAGGGCGCAGTCCTTGGCCCCCTGTTGTTCGGCATCTACTTCTCAGAAGTACAGGCTAACATAGGAGGACTATGGCTGACAAAGTTTGCAGATGACTGCAAACTGGGAGCCATAGTGGAAAGTACATCGGACACAGATATCCTTCAGAGGGGTCTCACGGAAACTGATAGCTGGTGCCAGAGCCATGCCCTGAAGTTAAATGCCAAAAAATGTATAGTCATACCCTTCGGGAAAAACAAGGTAACCCCAAGCTACCATATATATAGGTGGCAATCCACTAAGCACAGAAGAGGTTATCAGGGACCTGGGGACCCAGGTTGACAGTGGCCTTTCTTTTGACACTCACATTGCTAAAGTGGTTAGAAAAACCTTCTACATTGCCCACCTGATCATGAAGGGATTCACATCCAGATCAAGTGAGGTCATTGTTCCCCTGTACTCTTCACTTATCAGACCAATGATCAAGTACAATGCCCCATTCGGGATGTATCTCACCCGACACCTGCAGCAATTGGAGAGACCCCAAAAGTTCCTCACCAAAAGGATAAATGGACTCCAAAATCTGTCATATGCTGCCAGACTGAAGAAACTCCAGCTCTATTCAGTCGCATACCGTCTGCTCAGAGGTGACCTGTGCCTGACATACAAGGCCATGTCCAACCCGGAATTAATGGGCATGCTCCACCTCAAAAAAATCCAAATCTACCAGATCCACTAGAGCAAGCGACTTAAACCGTAGCACGGATATAAATAGGACATGCTGGAGGGATAGATTTGTCACGCAGAGACTCCCTATGTTGTGGAATAAAATCCCGGTCCATGTGAGGCAGAGCACCTCGCTGGCTCTGTTCAAGAGAAATCTTGACCGGTGGATGGGAGATTGTAGGTTTACCCTGGGAATCATCTCTGTGTCACTGCTGGACAGAGACACAACAAACTAATGGGCACAGTATTTTTTAACATAAGGGGTGGCGTAAGCCACAAAAACTCTGGGCTAGGCTTATAAATGCCTTAGGGCAGATAGCGTAGTATAAACCTATGAACCTATGAACTGTTTGTGAACAAAACAAGTAACTTCAAATATTTCAGACTCTCTTAAGCCAGGCCACAGGCCACAAGAGCAAGGGTAAATGAAATACATATATGCACTGTTCAGAGTAGCAGATCAGCCAATATTCTTTAGGGGAGTGGAGGAAAAAAGAAAGCCCACACAGGCACAGGATGAACAGACATACTCCACTCAGACATTGAATGGATATCATTGAAACCCAGACCCCAGAGGTGTGAAGCATGGATCATACAACAGAACCACTGTGATGTCCAGTCAAGATTAAAGCCCAAGAAATGCCTTTGAATTTGAAATATTTTGCAGTACATTATGTGATGAAAACTGGTTAAGCATGTGGCTTCTTAGTAGACTCATAGAATTTGTCAGCACTTTATGGAGGCACCTGTTGTGTAACCTGCTTTGGCTTTGTGATATGTTATGTTATTGTTGTCTGTTCTTTAAAATATGCTTCTCGGTTGTTTCAGTTTATTAACCTAGATTTCATTTTTTTCTATCATGTAGTGGAGAATGATCAGCTAACACTGAATCTGCATGCTGAAAACAAAGGCTGTCTTTCTTCAGGTGGAGAGTTAACTGTGTCTTTGGATGGTCTGCATATTGATGTAGGAAAGCTGCCTAATGGTACTGCTATGATAGACAGTAAGTGCACTGGATATGTATATATATATATATATATATATGTGTGTGTGTGTGTGTGTCAGTAGAAGGCAGATCTTTGAGAGGTAGGAAAATATGTTACAAGAGTAGGGTATGAATCTCACACAGCACACAAGTGAGTAGAAAAATGAGCACACTGGATGTGCTGTTAGATCCTGAGATTTTTGTGGTTTATATCCTGCTGCAGCACAACTTGTTCTACTTTATTTATTGGCGTCCCCTTCCACTCCAGCGAAGGTGATAGCTGGTGATCCATCTCTTATTTTCTCCCACAGCATCCAGACCATCTCACGTTTGAGCCACCACAAATACCTTAATTACTGCAGGGTGGGCAGCTACTTCAAATCTTGAGTTGTGGCAACAGTTTTAAACAGTGCTAGTTTTTTTTACCTGATCTGTGGAATAATTTTGTCTGCTTTCATATACATCACTTAAAAGTTTGGTTAAGGGTAATCTAGAAGATTTTTTTTCACTGACCGTGTACGTTTTATTATCTTTGCTTTTTCTCCAAACTAAGTCTGAAATGGTGGGTATGTTGTGGATTTGTAATCAAACACATAAATTTAAATAACCAGTCCCTGAGGTTTTATTTCTTCATATACCTGTATTTGTTGCTAGGGTTACATGAAATGTCTACACAATCCTCCTTATGCTACCATCTTTCTAGTTAAGTGTACTTTATAAATATGTATTCATATGGAAAGCATCACACACACACATGGACGTCTGCTGTATTTTTATGAATAATAGATATGTCCGTTTTTCCATTTTCCATATTATTAGCATTGATCCAGAAGTTAAGGTTAAAATAAAACTGAACTAAGCAAATTGCCTGACTGTTTAGATACTCCTGTCCTTGAGCTTGCAATGCCCTCTTATAAAATGTCTTTTCTGCTACATAGTCCTACCACTGTTGTTACTCATGGACATCTGATAGCTTAAACAACTAGACAAAGCATCCAAAGGACGACACAGGAGGATAAAATGCAAAGTCTATGAAGCGCTTTTCGTCTGGTTCATTGACCCAACTTCCTCAGATGACAATGAAGTAATGCATAGAAGTTTTTAAATACATTCAAGTTACATTCAAAAGTCATGTGATAAAATCATTTACATAATAAATTACTAACAACTACAAAAAGTCTCAATGCATTCTTTAAATTACCTTGCTTTTAAAGCGATAACGTCGCTAATAAAATGTTAAACCAAACCAACAGTACTATTCGCAACTCTAAATAATGTTCACTACTTTAAATACTTTAAATAAAGTTAAAGACAGTCCTACTACTATTCATGCCTCTAAAAGCTCATAGTCAAGTAATGTCAGCATATTATATGTTACTTAAAAATACATGTGTATATATATATATATATATATATATATATATATATATATATGTGTTTACCTCATAATATATATGTATAATATACATACACATATATATATATATATATATATTTTTTTTTTTTTATAAACTTTAAACAATTCCTTACAGCTATCTCTTCAAACTTCTAAGTTTCAA
Organism: Protopterus annectens; assembly: GCF_019279795.1. NCBI lineage: Eukaryota > Metazoa > Chordata > Ceratodontiformes > Protopteridae > Protopterus > Protopterus annectens. Next base: position 138,976,049 of record NC_056742.1, on the reverse strand, counting down.
GTATGGCAAGATTGAACAAGTTTCATTAATGCCAGGAGGGTGATGGGCATCTAACCTTAACTGCCATAAAAGTTCCAGTTGTTATAGTAAAAAACTTGTGGGCCCCCTCTATAGTCTTCCATGATTTGATCTATGGCCCTAAATTTAAAACTATGAGTGGAATTATGTTTAATATGTTTAGCTAAAGCATTCTCAATTTTATTTTTTTCTTATACTGTGCAAATGTTCATATATTTTTTCTTTTAGTTTTCTATCGGTTTTTCCGACATAGAAAGCTGAACAGAGATTACATTGAGCTAAATAGACCACCATTTTTGTATTACATGTAAACCTTTTCTTAATGCTATATTCCTTATTTCTAATCGTAAATTTTTCTCCTGTTGCTATAAAACTACAATAATTACATGATTCACATTTTAACATTCCTGGTGTACATACAAAGTTTATATTGGGCGCTTCCAAAATATTTTTCAGATTATATCCTCTCCTACTTACAAATTCTGGTTTTGGTCCTATTTTACTTACTATGTATTTGTCATTTAAAAGGATGTTCCAATTCTTCAAAATGACATTTTTAATTGTTCCCACTGTTTCAGGGCTATAAGTAAATACAAAGCTCATATTATATTTTTTACTTGTTTCCTTTGTATCCAATTGTCCCTCTAGATGGACAGTATCTATTTGATCAGCAGGAAAGAGGGTGGGCTAATGGTTAAGGTGTTTGCCTTACAAACACAAGGTGCAGGGTTTGAGTCTCACAAGGGATAATTGGCTAGGCTTACAATGGCTCGCAAGGGCAATTAGCTTAGTACTAACCTATGAACCTATATTCTCTTGTAGTACAGTTTTTTCATGGGGTTCTGTATGTTTTTGTTTTAAAATTGGTTCATATATTCCCTTAGATCTCTTATGAGTTACTTCAGATACCAAATCTGAAAGAAGTGTTACTGGGTACCCTCTTTGTGTGAACATCTGAAATAATTGTTCACATTCTTTGTGAAACTTCACTTCACCAGTTACCATTCTAACTGCACGAACTAGTTGGCCCTTAACTATTGATCTTTTCTGGGAGTAAGGATGTGAACTGGTGAAGTAGAGAAACGAGTTAGAGTATGTTTCTTTACGAAAAATAGATGCTTTGTAACCTTCTCTATCTTTCCTAAGGAGTACATCTAAGTAAGCTATTTTTTCAGTACCAAAATTATTTGTAAACTTTAAATAAGAACTTCTATTATTATGATGTTCCACTAAATTTTTAGCTGTAATTTCATCGCCCTTTAGGATGATAAAAATATCATCCAAGAAGCGCGTATAATAGTAAATACAATTTGTTATATCAATATTCAAAAAAATATTTTCATGTTCCCAATGGGCTAGAACTAGGTTTGCATAACTAGATCCCATCGGTGAGCCCATTGCCACTCCTGTTAGTTGTAAATAAATTTATTTTTCGAATATGATATAATTATTATACAATATAATGGAAAGCAGTTCTTCCACCAATCTAATGTCTATCTGTGGAGCTTTATATTTCCTCATCATTGTTAATACTGCTTGAATCCCCTCCTCATGGGGTATAGAGCTATACAAATCGCAAACATCTATTGTTAAAAATTATATTCTCTGGAAAACGCCATTTTATCTATGTCTGATAAAAATGACCAAGAGTCACAACAGATCTGTTTTTCATTGTTGACATATTTTTTCAAAATTTCTTCCACTGCTTTTGCACTAGCATAGGTGACAGAATGCCTAGCATCTACTAGTGCTCTCATAGGTGGATCAGCTATATTCTTGTGGACTTTTGGCACTCTAAAGATACATGGAATTTTTGGAGAAGATATAGTTAAATAATTCAAAGTATGTATATCTATTATACCTTCTATGAACAAGTCATTAAGGTATATGTTAATATTTCGATATGCTGTATTTAATTCAGTTCTACTAACTTTCATATATGGTTCAGTACTTAAAACCTTATTCATCTTGGTTACATAATTGGTGTAGTTCATCATTACCAACCCGCCTCCTTTATCTGGTTTTATACATCTAAAAGGTTGATTTTTTATTTCATTTAATAGTGAATATTCTTGTTTAGTTAAGTTCTTATTATCATAATTCCTGTCACTTAATAAAGTTCGAAAATCTAATTCACATATTTCGTCAAAAACAAATAAAGATGGATGTAATGGCGGGTTGAAAATGCTAGGAATATATAATTCACTAGTTGTAGTTATGTCACTACTGTAAACAACCGCCAAATTTAATTTTCTCACAAAAACTTGTTTTATATATTATATAATCCTAGCATGTTCAACCCGCCATTACATCCATCTTTATTTGTTTTTGATGAAATATTTGAATTAGAATTTAGAACTTTATTAAGTGACATGAATTATGATAATAAGAACTTAACTAAACAAGAATATTCACTATTAAATGAAATAAAAAATCAACCTGTTAGTTGTATAAAACCAGATAAAGGAGGCGGGTTGGTAATGATGAATTACACCAATTATGTAACCAAGATGAATAAGGTTTTAAGTACTGAACCATATATGAAAGTTAGTAGAACTGAATTAAATACAGCATATCGAAATATTAACATATACCTTAATGACTTGTTCATAGAAGGTATAATAGATATACATACTTTGAATTATTTAACTATATCTTCTCCAAAAATTCCATGTATCTTTAGAGTGCCAAAAGTCCACAAGAATATAGCTGATCCACCTATGAGAGCACTAGTAGATGCTAGGCATTCTGTCACCTATGCTAGTGCAAAAGCAGTGGAAGAAATTTTGAAAAAATATGTCAACAATGAAAAACAGATCTGTCGTGACTCTTGGTCATTTTTATCAGACATAGATAAACTGGCGTTTTGCAGAGAATATCATTTTTTAACAATAGATGTTTGCGATTTGTATAGCTCTGTACCTCATGAGGAGGGGATTCAAGCAGTATTAACAATGATGAGGAAATATAAAGCTCCACAGATAGACATTAGATTGGTGGAAGAACTGCTTTCCATTATATTGTATAATAATTATATCATATTCGAAAAATAAATTTATTTACAACTAACAGGAGTGGCAATGGGCTCACCGATGGGATCTAGTTATGCAAACCTAGCTCTAGCCCATTGGGAACATGAAAATATTTTTTTTGAATATTGATATAATGAAATGTAATTATTATACACGCTTCTTGGATGATATTTTTATCATCCTAAAGGGCGATGAAATTATAGCTAATAATTTAGTGGAACATCTTAGTAATAGCAGTTCTTATTTAAAGTTTACAAATAATTTTGGTACTGAAAAAAAATAGCTTATTTAGATGTACTCCTTAGGAAAGATAGAGAAGGTTACAAAGCATCTATTTTTCGTAAAGAAATGTACTCTAACTCGTTTCTCCACTTCACCAGTTCACATCCTTACTCCCAGAAAAGATCAATAATTAAGGGCCAACTAGTTCGTGCAGCTAGAATGGTAACTGGTGAAGTGGAGTTTCACAAAGAATGTGAACAATTATTTCAGATGTTCACACAAAGAGGGTACCCAGTAACACTTCTTTCAGATTTGGTATTTGAAGTAACTCATAAGAGATCTAAGGGAATATATGAACCAATTTTAAAACAAAAACATATAGAACCCCATAAAAAAATTGTACTACAAGAGAATATAGATCAAATTGATATTGTCCATCTAGAAGGAGAATTGGATACAAAGGAAACAAGTAAAGCATATAATATGAGCTTTGTATTTACTTATAGCCCTGAAAGAGTGGGAACAATTAAAAATGTCAGTTTGAAGAATTGGAACATCCTTTTAAATGACAAATAAATAGTAAGTAAAATAGGACCAAAACCAGAATTTGTGAATAGGAGAGGATATAATCTGAAAAATATTTTGGAAGTGCCCAATATAAACTTTGTACGTATACCTGGAATGTTAAAATGTGAATCATGTAATTATTGTGGTCTTATAGCAACAGGAGAAAAATTTACTATTAGAAATAAGGAATATATTATTAAGAAAAGGTTTACGTGTAATACAAAAATGGTGGTCTATTTAGCTCAATGTAATCTCTGTTCAGCTTTCTATGTCGGAAAAACTGATAGAAAACTAAAAGAAAGAATATATGAACATTTGTACAGTATAAGAAAAAATAAAATTGAGAATGCGTTAGCTAAACATATTAAACATAATTCCACTCATAGTTTTAAATTTAGGGCCATAGATCAAATCATGGAAGACTATAGAGGGGGGCCCACCAGTTGTTTACTAGAACAACTGGAACTTTTATGGCAGTTAAGGTTAGATGCCCATCACCCTCCTGGCATTAATGAAACTTCTTTAACCTTGGCATACTTGAAACTTAGAAGTTTGAAGAGATAGCTGTAAGGAATTGTTTAAAGTTTGTATGTATATATATATATATATATATATATATATATATATATATATATATATATAGATATATATATAGATATATATATATATATAGATATATATATATATATATATATATATATATATATAGATATAGATATATACACACACACATATATATATATATATATATATATATATAGATACATAGATTTTATATATATATATATATATATATATATATATATATATATATATATATATAAAATGTGTGTATATTACATTATATTTTATTTATATACATATATTATATTATATGAGGTAAACATATCTATACATGTATTTTTAAGTAATATATAATACGCTGACATTACTTGACTATGAGCTTTTAGAGGCATGAATAGTAGTAGGACTGTCTTTAACTTTAAAGTATTTAAAGTAGTGAACATTATTTAGAGTTGCGAATAGTATTGTTGGTTTGGTTTAACATTTTATTAGCGAGGTTATTGCTTTAAAAGCAAGGTAGTTTAAAGAATGCATTGAGACTTTTTGTAGTTAATTGTTAGTAATTTATTATGTAAATGATTTTATCACATGACTTTTGAATGCAACTTGAATGTATTTAAAAACTTCTATGCACTACTTTGTTGTTATCTGAGGAAGTTAGGTCAGTGAACCTGAAGAAAAGCGCTTCATAAACTTTGCATTTTATCCTTCCTGTGTTGTCCTATGGGTGCTTTGTCTAGTTGTTACATCTGATAGCTTACTATAGGCATTGGTACTGATGATGGATAGAAAAAGTAAGTAAGATTCTGTTTACAGCCAGTCAGATCACTTGCAACTCCTTCCACTCATCATTGGCACTATGGTTGCCTTACAAGTTTAGAGATCAGTAACAATCCTGACAGTGACATAATGTTTACCATTTGTTTTTTACTGGAACTTCCACAGTATTGTACAGTCCCAAGAGGCAAGCCTTTTTGACAACCATGCCATTTAAACTAAGCACATAACGTCATATGCTGACAGTTTCTGGAATACTGATATATTTAAACAGGACCAAATCAGTTGCTTTAGGGTAGTATCCAGAGCCCTTCACTTTAAATAACAGTTTTTTAGCATTCGTATAGTATTAATACTGTGTCATTGCTGCATTTGGAGTACCCAGGTTGGGTTGTACAACTTTGGTATTGTGAGCAGTCTCTGATCCCATTTTTGTTTTTGAAAAATTGAGATACAGCCTTGGGTGCTGGGATCATTTGCCTTTGTAATTAATCCATTTTTCTTTGTGCCGTGCCCAGCATTCTACTGGAACACCATCACTGTACCCTTCAGCATGTTTCATCCACTCCAGTGATTCATATCTAGCAAGTTTGGGTAATTGTAGACCACTGAAATACTTTGTCATTTCCATCTCGTATATGCTGCATCACTCTCTACCTGATAAGCTTTTAATAGTACCGACTACTAAATCATCTGCACGATCTTTACTCGGTCCCTCCTAAAATTTGTTCTTCCATCACTCTTTTTAACATCAGCAATAATTTGTTGAGATCAGTGCTGTCTCAACCTGTTAATGTTTTTTTTTTAATTCTGAAGAATTAGAACATTTCTTGTCTTTTAACTTTTCCTTTATAAACTCATATTTTTTTATCCTTACAACTGTAACTAACACCAGTGACATGATGGAATAAAGTCCAGACTGTTGCCCAGGCAACCCGAGTTCAACTAGAAGCTTGAGTGCTTGATGTTGCTTGCAGAGAGGATAGATGGGCCCAGTTTGGAGAAGAGGGAAGCGCCTGACAAACACACTGCATAGGACTCGTGTATTTGAAAAGCATGTTTAGTAGTATTTAATCAAGGGAGTGGTATTCCCAATCTGTTATGTCTCTCTAATGGGGAAAAAAACTATTTTTACTGTGTGCTTGTTTATGACAGAATCAACACAGGTTATCTCTTACTATTTAACACACACATTAGTAGATCAGCCATATTTTTCAGTATGTTTTTTTAAAATAAGTTTATTTAGGTTTTATTTTTAAGAAAGGGATTCAGATACAGGATGACATATACTGCTGTTTCATTTAAAGTAGTGCCACTTGGGTAGCATGTAGATGTCGGTGTTCAGAGGTATGGCACTTTTACTCCTTTACAGGGGCTTTCTTAGATCTTATAAATTCTTTAAGTTTTATTGATTTTTATCTATATGTGCATGGTGTTGCCATGTAGTTATAAATATTACGTGCAGCAATCTGTTGTTCTGTGTATTGGCAACAGGGAATAGTAAACTTGTTACGTTTGTGATTGAACAATTTATATATCAAGGATAGCTTATAAGTAAGGATAGTCTGTAATTAGAAACTGAAAGGATTGTGATGGGTAATCCACATGAACATTTATTATATTGAAAAGTGAAGTATTAAACAAACAGAGTGTCCTGTGGGCTGGCATTTATTTCACATGGGATGTAAAATGTTAAAGTTTATGCCTCATTTTAAAGTTATGCCTCTGGGAAAAAAGGAAGGCAAGCTGTTTGTTTTGTGTTTGATTTCCAGACTTAATTTAAGACCTATATAGGTCCTAGAAGAGTGTGATCACTAAGCCAGGTAAACTGAATATTAACAATGACATGTCCTTCTATTCCAGTGTCGCAATATTCACTAGTGGGTTTACCCTCTTCCCATCAGCTTGTTTGGCCAGGTTTCCAAAGCTTTTCCAGTCCCTGTTGGTGCATCAGACATCTGACGTGTTGGCTGGTATGTGGGCCATAAATGTTGTGTCTGCACGCACCAGTCCTCAGAACTTTTCAGCCACCAGCCGTACTCCAGGTGATGTTCTTCGTGTTTCACTGTTGCAGTCATTACATTTGGGGGTAATCTGCTGGCAGGTTGCCCTCAGTCAGTCTGATTAACAAAGTCTTGGGTCCTGCGTCAGTTGCTGTCCCTTCTTCCATGACGTCAGGTCATCAGGGGTATAAAACATGCAGCCAACGCCATTATATTTGTCTTTCTTGCCGCGCGGTGCCCGAAGCAGAAGCAGTTCGCAAGTTCCGGTCGGCCGACTCCTGAAATTTTCGTTTTCGAGTTTCAGATCCGAAGTCTTCAACTAAAAAGCTAAGTACCCCGTTGGGGAACCTTTTTCTTGCTCCTTACCAATGTCAGTAAAAGTTAATAATTGCATTACTTGTGGGAAGCAAATACCTCATAAGGATTTCCATTTGTTCTGTATTCCCTGCCTAGGCCCTGACCACGACGTACCTTGCTGTCGATCCTGTGCTTTATTTAATCAACGCACTATTAAACATTTTTGCTTCTAAATATTTTGCCTCATGATTTAATTATCTCGAAATGTCGTCAGTTAGCAATCCGAATACCGGAATACCTAAAATATGCAAAGAAAAAGACAGAGACAGACCGTTGTGGTCCAAAACTGCTGACGACGCTTCTCCTAAGCCAGTCACCAGTTCGCCGGTACTCATTGAGGTGCTTTCGCGGCCCCTGATACCCGCTAATTATGATTCGCAGGCCTCTACTGAGACCCATTCAGAGTCCAGTATGCCGCGAGATGCTTCAGTTATGGAACCCGCGGATGTCTCTACCTTGGATGGGTCCAGAGCCGCTGTACAGGCACCGGCTTCTGAGGGTGTTTTCAGGCCTACAGATTTGTATATTAGACCGATGCCATCTTCAAAACTATGGCCAAAATCTCGATCTATGTGTAAAAAACCAACGCCTAGGCCACATGTACAGGCCCCTATGCCTAAGAAACAAATGATCAAAATGGCTGAAGATTTAATTACTCTGATCAGGGGTAGTCAACCCCCCCCCCCCTTCTAAGAGGCCTAGGCAAGATATTGACTATGAATCTTCTGAACAGGATTCTATTTCTTCTGATTCTTGTAATGAACAGGAATTGTCTATACCTACTTATGTGGACTCTGATGCAGAAGATTCCATTCCTTCTGCTTCTCCCATTGAGGACTTTTCTTTTGGGGAAACTTTACATACCTTAAGGGAACATTTCCACTGGGAAAGTCAGGATTTTTCTGAATCTAAAAAGAGACTTAGGGATTTTCTTCTTCTTCCTCAGCATAGGCCTTTGGCTATACCTCCTGTTCTAGACATTGTTGATTATGTTTTTTCAGAATCTAGTATGGCTCCTGATTCTCTCCGTCCGGCTCCTTGTAAGCCAGACAGATACTACAGGGTTCCTGACTCCCACAAATTCCTTTTCAAAAATTCTGTTGTGGATCCTGAAACCATTTCTCAGGATCCCAAGGGCATTAAGGCTTCTACTGCTAAAAATAAATCCTACCCCTTCTGATAGAGATTCCAGGGTGCTGGATAGATGGGGTAAGAAGGTTTACACTTCTGCAACCTTGGCAATCAGGGCTTTAAACTGTCAATTTCATATGTTAAAATATCAACAGCATATCATGGGACTGCTTAAACAGAAAATGATGTTAATTTCTGACTGTGTGGAAAATAAAGATTTACAGGATCTGTTGCAATCAGCTGAACAAGTTGGAAAACATACTTTGCAATGCGGTTTTGATTCTTTGGAGGCCTCTTGCAGGGCTGCTGTAACTGGGTCTGTGCTAAGAAGGCATGCTTGGCTCAAAGAGCAAACTCTGCCTGATCATGTTAAAGCAAAATTGTTGGATGCTCCTTTACTACAGGACCGTTTCTTTGGTAATAAGGCTGAAGAAGTTCTAAAAAAGATGGAAGATAAAGCTAAATCTATGCAAACTGTGAAAGATTTCTTACAAGTGCAACCTCCAAGATTTAGTAGGCACTGGCCTACTAAGAACTGGTCCTTTCTAGTTCCTTCGAGAGCCACTCAAGTCAAACCCAGACATTCCAAAGGCACCAGGTTTCAATCCCAAGGGACTTTCAGAACAAAACAATGGGGTGCCTTCTCTTCCAAATCTGGAAACAACAATACACCTCCCTGTGGTAAGCAGTCTCAATGACTTCCCTTTATACTTACCAAGCACTTACCTTTTAGCTGCCCCTTTGGGGGGAAAACTGGCTCTTCATGCAAGAAACTGGCAACTTATAACCCAGGACAAATGGGTTTTAAATATAGTATCCCAGGGATACAGATTTCATTTCCATACATTGCCAATTCCAAACGGATGGCCAGACCTGCCCCCAAATCAGTGGGCAGAGGCCCAGAAACAAGTACTTTCCCTCATGAGCATGGAGGCTATTCAGCTAGTACCAGAAGAGGAAAAGGGACAAGGTTTCTATTCAAGACTTTTCCTGATACCCAGAAAAGATAAATCATGGCGTCCAATTCTGGACTTATCTACTCTAAACACCATTCTGGACATTCCAAAATTCAAGATGCTGACTCTTCAACATTTACTTCCTATGCTGGGCAAAGATGCCAGGTTGGCAACTCTAGATTTAAAAGAGGCTTACCTGCATATCCCAATCAGGGAATCTTGCAGAAGATACCCCCGCTTCAAAGCAGGCTACTTGCATTACCACTTCTCTGCACTGCCCTTTGGTTTATCTACTGCGCCCAGGGTCTTTACAAAGTGCCTGTCTCCAGTAACTGCATTTTGCAGGCAAAGAAATATTCAAATATATCCATAGCTGGACGATTGTCTAATTCAGGCAGAAAACAAAGACATTCTTCTAAAACATCTGGCGTTTGTAAACAGGCTTCTAACTTGTCTAGGGTACACTATAAACGAAAAGAAATCACAACTGGTACCCTCTCAAAAAATTGCATTCCTGGGTGCAAGCTTGAATACAACTGCCCAGATGGCTCTCCTTATGCCAGAAAAGCAAATTCATTTGGTGACTTGCTTCAAACAGGTGGCCACAAAAAACCTGCTATCTGCAAGACAAATTCTGCAAGCCTTAGGGTTCATGACCAGCTGCATTCTTCTAATTCCTTATGCAAGACTGCATATGAGGAAACTTCAGTGGTATTTAAAAAGTTTATAGAGTTAACATCGTCACAACCTGGAAACAATGATTCCTATCATACCTTGCCTGCAACTAGAGTTCCTATGGTGGGCAGAGGCCTGCCACCAAAACAAGGGACTGTCATTCACACCATCCCCTGCCGCCCAAACCCTAACTACAGACGCATCAGACTATGCTTGGCGGGGCTCATCTGTCAGGGAAGTGCATTCAGGGCAAATGGAGCCCAAATCAAATGCACCTTCATATCAATCAAAAAGAAGTGCTAGCTGTACAGAATGCACTGACAGCCTTCAAGGACTACCTTCATCCAAGACAATTACTGATAAAGACAGACAACACCACGGTTATGTGGTACATAAACAAGCAGTCGGGTACACACTCCTACCCCCTTTGCAGACTAGCAATGGCATTGTGGAACATGGCCTTGACCTATCAAGTACAACTACAAGCTCAATTCCTGCCAGGAAAGCTGAATACTCTGGCAGACGAACTAAGCAGAAATGTCATGGACCCTCACGAATGGAAACTGGAACCATGGATTTTCAACATGTTGACACGCAAATGGGGGAGCCCAGACATAGATCTTTTTGCCTCACCCCAGAACTATCAGTTGGATAAATTTTGCACAAGAACTTGTCACAAAAAAGCCTGGAAAGTGGATGCTCTGTCCTTAAGCTGGAAAAGCCTATCAGTCTGTGCCTTTCCCCCACTGCCTCTGCTCTCCAAAGTTCTACTAAAAGTCAAACAGGACAAACCAAAAATGATTTTGACTGCTTCAGACTGGCCTCACCAACACTGATACCCACTCCTGCGCAGTGTGTCACACCTTCCACCGTGGCACCTGCCTCAGACACCTTACTTACTGTCTCAGCAGAACAACCAAACTCTGCACACTCAGCTCCAAACTTTGAATCTTGTAGCATGGCTAATCACCTAAATTCAACCTTAGCATCACTCGGCAAACCTGTGATGGATGTTATTTTGGAGGCGAGAAGACCTAGTACTAGAAAATCTTATGCTGACAAATGGAAAAGATTCTGTGCCTGGAATTGGTCTCAAGGGATAAGCACAGCAGTGCCCAACATTCCTCAGATTTTGCAAACCTAACTGAGATGCTTCACAAGGGCCTGTCCTTTTCTTCCATAAAAATCCATGCCTCAGCCATTTCAGCTCATTACAACACAGAACCTCCCATCTTCTCTCATACTCTGCTAAAGCAGTATCTCAAAGGGGTCAAAAACTTAAGACAACCCAGGAGAGCTCCAACACCTGCCTGGGACCTCAATTTTGTATTGGAGAAACTCACTCTCCCTCCTTTTGAACCAGCTGCTACTGCAGACTTAAAATTTCTATCCTGGAAAACAGCTTTCCTTTTAGCAGTCACTTCAGCTAGAAGGATTTCCAAATTACAGGCTCTTATGGCAGTGGTGACTTTCATCATTTTTCATGTGGACAGGGTATCTCTCAGGACCAATCCATCCTTCATGCCTAAGGTGGTATCCAGTGTGACTCTTAATCAGACCATTCATTTGCAAACTTTCTTTCCCAATCCACACAACAAGCGGGAGCGGATTCTGCATTCATTGGATGTACACAGACAACTTAGATTTTACTTAAACAGGACTAAATCTCAAAGAAAATCTGAACAACTTCTGGTATCATTTGCTGCGGGGGCAGAGGGAAAGGCTATTTCAAAGCAAACCATTTCCAAATGGATAAGCCATTGTATTCATTTCTGCTATAAGCACCATGGAAAAACTATCCCCCAGGGGATCAGATCCCATTCCACCAGGGCTGCGTCTACTTCAGCAGCCTTTCTGAGAGGTGTTCCTAACAGGGACATTCTAGAAGCTGCTACCTGGAGCTCAGTTCATACTTTCACCAAACATTACCATTTACCACTTTTCTCTAAATCCAGAGGTGGCTTTGCCACTGCTGTCCTGCAGGGCGTTATAGCTGGTTCTAATGCTGTATAATTCCCTCCACCCAACCATAGCTTTAGGAATCTACCCAAATGTAATGACTGCAACAGTGAAACATTATGAACATAGTACAGTTGTGTACACTTACCATAAATGTAGTTGTTTGAGTGTATTCACTGTTACAGTCCTGGTTACCCTCCCTCCAGCCCCCTATTTTTCTCTGGCTATACCTCTACTTTCTTTCACTATGCTTAAAAGCCCTTTTGGTGTATTTGCTTTTGGTTGGAGGTATATTTTTTGTGTTTTTAATTTTATTTGCTCCACATTTGGGGGTCACCTGACATCTGGGGCAAGAAAAACTAATGTAACTGTGTCGGCTGCATGTTTTATACCCCTGACGACCTGATGTCATGGAAGAAGGGACAGCAACCGACGCAGGACCCAAGACTTGTTAATCAGGCCGACTGAGGGCAACCTGCCAGCAGATTACCCCCAAATGTAATGAATGCAACAGTGAATACACTCGAACATCTACATTTATGGTAAGTGTACACAACTGTACTTTCCAGCTCCTCGTGGATGTCGGATCAGTTTCACTTTAAGATAAGTACCCTGTTGGGGATTTTCTTCAGTCCTTTTGTAATTATTATAGTCTGTTAATGGTTGTGTAAGAGCAAATGCAACTGTGGTCGCCATATTCCCCACAAAGACACACATGACGCTCTTTTGTTTGGGTAGGGATCACGATTATAAAAACTGCGCCATTTGTAAGTCGTTTGTCCCCAAGACCCTTCGTCGATGACTTCCGGCACTTGACTTATACCTTAAAAACTAGCGCCTTAGGCAGGTCGCTCTCAGAATGGAAGCCACATCTGTCACCCCATCCGAACCACTTAGGAAGAGGGCCAAGCCCGCGAGGCCTTCCACTTACACTACACCTCCCTCTGCCGATTCTCTCCCTGCAGCCACTGTTAGGTTGGCCGAGGAACCAGCGGCCGCCACATTGGATAAAGCGGGTACCTATCAGAAATCAGCAAAATCCAGAGCAGACAACATGTCCGGGGAGGATATCCCAGTGCCTGATTCAGATACCAGGGGGAAACCAGCTTCTGGGATGGGCGCTTTTTCGCAGGCCTCTGCCATTCCTCCTCCTAATTCAAGGCTGACCACCAGCCAGATGCTGGTTAGGCCTACAAAGAAAAAACAGAAGACGAGGCATATTGCTTCACCCCCAGAGGCCTTGTCAGACTGGCAGGCCTGTAGAGTCTCTACAATGCCTTCCTGGCCCTTAGGCCTATGCCAGACCTCCCTCATGTTGATCTTCCTCTCCTTAGCCCTAGGCTTATTCAACCAGAGACTACTCTTAGGCAACCTGCAGAAGAAGAAATGTCTGACTCCTCAGATGACTCCTTGTCCTACCCCTCTCAAATTTCATCCCCTCTGGGGAATGGATCCCCAGACGAGGCCTCTGCTGAACCTGACTACCCTGTAGAATACCTTACCTTTGGGGACACTGTAAATATTATGAGGGAACATTTAAATGGGATTCCTCATCCATATCTGAGCAACAAAAAAGATTCTATGACTTGATCCAGATGGAATCTCCTAACCCAGCTCTTATTCCTCCTGTCCAGCCTGCCTTCCTGGATGCCTTTGCAGCAGCATGTATAAACCTAGATTCCCAGCCACCTGCCCCTAGAAGGGAAGACTGGTTGTATAGGGTACCTGATGCAGACAAATTCCTTTTCAAATGCCCGCCAGCTAACCCAGCAACCATTTCTATTGCCACTGATTGGGCTACTTAACGTCTCCCTACTACCACTTTCCTGCCTGCAGATAAAGACAGCTAGGCCATGGAGAGGTGGGGGAAGAAGATATACACTTCTGCTACCCTGGCCTTTTGGGCTACAAATTACCAGTCTCACATGGCCAAATACTCCTTGGCCTTACTGGAAAAAGCTTCTAAGGAACTTAATGAGGTCATGACTGCTCTGCAAAGGCATCCCTGTCTTCCTTGCTTGGGCTCATCTCTCAAATTAATAAACATTGATGCATATGATGCAGCGGAGGCCTCTGCTATGTCAGCTGGATCTGCCTCTGTATTGAGGAGGTACTCTTGACTGTGCCTTCAATCCCTACCAGATGACTTTAAGGCCAAACTCCTGGATGCTCCTTTGGATCACACTCCCCTTTTTGGATCCAAGGTAGCTTATCTCTTTAAGTCACTTCAACAAAAAGGGAAAGAGCTCCAAGATTTAAAGCATCTTCTTGTCTCTCCAATACCAAACTTTCAGAGGAATTACCTGGCCAAAACATAATTTATTAGGAAGTCTTCTAGGCCATCTGTCCCCTCCAGATCTAAAAGACCTCACAGGAGACAGATTACTCAGCCTAGGACTCCTCAGGCCTCTGCCCAGAGACCTCCCTTTCCAGAAAGGGCAGGCAGCATCTGACTGCCTGCCTCAGTTTCTAACACCCCTCCTCCCACCATACCTCTATCCTCCCATCTCTCACTGCCTCCTTGCATGGGCCGTAGTGACATCCGACAAATGGGTCTTGTCTATCCTAAAGGATGGTTACTTCATGTCTTGGATGTCACCCCCCCAAAAAACTTCCTGTACCACTACCTTCCCCCTGTCAGTGGTCCCTCCTCCCCGAGGTCCTACACAATCTGTTGCTCCCAGGCACCATAGAACTTACCCCCCCCCCCCCCCGCTCGAGGAAGAGGCTTCTACTCCAGAATTTTTCTGGTGCCGAGGAAGGAGGGACCATGGAGACCCATCCTAGACCTTTCCCGCCTCAACCCATTCCTGAAGGTCCCCTCTTTCAGGATGATTGCTCTACCCATTCACTTTCCCCTCATCCTTCCCCAGGCCTTCATGGTGACCCTGGACATCAAAGAAGCCTAGCTACATATTCCCATAAAACTGTCCTCCAGAAAATTCCTCCGATTCAAAGCAGGCTCCTTGCATTTTCAGTTCTGTGCCTTGCCCTTTGGACTCTCCACTGCTCCAAGGGTGTTTACAAAATGCCTAGCCCCACTCATTGCTTACTGCAGAACAAGAGGTATGCAAATTTTCCCATACCTAGATGACCTGCTCATTCAAGCAGCAGACAAACAAAACCTACTTGCCCACACAAAGGACCTTCTGCTCCTGCTGCAGTCTGTAGGGTTCTTCTCAAACTTCCCAAAATCCAAACTAAATCCTACACAAGACATTGTCTTCCTAGGATACAGAATCAGAACAGACATCAGGATGGCCTTCCTACCTCAGGAAAAAGTGCTTTCTCTGACCCAACGTCTTCAATTAGCCCTCCTTTCACCCGCCCTGACTGCGAAGGAATTCCTCAGACTTCTTGGCCACATGGCTGCCACTATTCCCATGCTGCCACTGGCAAGATTACACATGAGAAAGATGCAATAGTATCTTTGTTCAGTATGGGCCCAGCGCTCACATCCCCTAGAGTTCAGAATCCCACATCTCCCCTGCCTGCGCCAAGAGCTGAACTGGTGGATGGCCCTAGGTGACCCTAAACCCAGTTCTCCCTCTAAAATTGCCTTCCCCTTCTCAGATCATGCACACAGACGCCTCAGATCTGGGCTGGGGGGCAACGTTAGACACAAGAACATTGCAAGGTTTGTGGAAATACAAACACAAACAATGGCATGTCAACATTGAGGAAAAGTCAATCATTCTTCTGGCCCTGTAGGCCTTTCTACCTTTCCTCTGACAGGGCATTCTGAAGATCTTCACAGACAACACCACAGTGATGTGGTACTTGAACAAGCAAGGAGGGATGAAGTCATACCTCCTCTGCAGACTAGCCCTACAGGTATGGGATCTAGCTGTCTCCCCAGGGGATCTCCCTACAGGCAGCCTACATCCCTCTCAACACAATTGCCAGGCAGACTCCTTAAACAGGACCTCATCAGACAGTCACGAGTGGATGCTGTCAAGGGAGGTATTCCTAGATCTGATCCACAGGTGGGGTATTCCACAGATAGACCTGCTCACCTCTTCCACAAACAGGCAACTCCAGAGCTATTGCGCCAGAACTCACGACCCGAAGGCTCTTCAAAACAGATGCCTTCTTAATGTCTTGGAAGGGGAAATTCCTGTATGCCTTCCCCCCTTCCCTCTGCTCCAGAGAGTCCTACAGAAAATTCAGCAGGACTCACCAAAAATCTAGTTGGTGACCCCCTTTTGGCCAAGGCAGCACTGGTTCCCTCTACTTCTTCATCTATCCAAGGGCAATCACCACTAGTTACCCCCCTCAGTGGATCTACTCACACAGCACCAGGGAACACAGATTCACCCATAGTGGAAATCCCTGCACCTCTCCCTGTGGCTGATAGGATTCTGATTCCCTTCAGACACCTGTACAACAAGGACATGCTCTCAGTCCTGCAGGAGGCCAGGAAACCAAACACAAAAAAATTCTATCTGGTGACAGAAAAGACAGACAGAGATGCTGGACAGTGACCTGCCTCTAATTTTCTCTTACCTGTGTGAACTGCTAACGACAGGCTTGTCTTACTCCTCCTTAAAAGCACACCTGTCTGCCATTTCTGCATGCCTGCCTATGGAGCCTCCACTAACATCCAGACTTCCAGCCAAGCTATCCCTAAAAAGATGTTTTACACTTAAGACCCCCTAGAAAACAGACTCCTCCTCCCTGGAATCTTAATTTTAATTATGTGCTGGAAAAACTTACTCTGCCACCCTTTGAGCCAGTTGGCAAACCTGACATAAAATTTTGCACTTGGAAAACAGTACTGCTAGTAGCTTTGACATCAGCCAGAAGGGTCTTAGAGCTCCAAGCCCTCATGGCTACTCCACCCTTCCTAGTTTTCCATATGGACAGGGTCACCCTCAGGGTAAATCCCTCCTTCACTCCCAAGGTGGTTAATGACCTCTCCCTAAATCAGGCTATTCACCTGGCCACCTTCTTTCCAAATTCTCAGTGAGACAGTGAGAGAGTCCTTCACTCCCTGGATGTACACAGGCAACTTTGTTTCTACTTTCATAAGACCAAGTCTATACCTGAATCAGACCAGCTGTTTGTTTCCTTCCACCCCAGGGCTCTGGGGAAAGCTGTGGGAAAACAAACCATTTCTTCTTGGATTGCTAGGGGCCATCTCCTTTTATTACTCACACCATGGAAAGACACTAACGGGCAATGTCAGAGCCTATTCCACAAGGAACCATGGCTTCCTCTGGAACCTTCTTTAAAGGTCTAGATACTAACTCAATTCTGGAAGCTGCTACATGGTCATCTGTCCACACCTTCACCAGACACTACAAGCTGAACCACATCTCCAGGACCAGAGCGAGATTTGCCAGGGCTATCCTGCATGGGTTCCTGGAATCCCCAGCCAGCAGTGAGCTTTTGTACTCACCCATTAGTGAATACTGCAACATTGGAATAGAAGGACATAGGAACGTTGTGTAAAATCTTACCATAACCATAGATGTCCTTCTCTTCCATGTTGCAGTATTCCTTCCCTCCCTCTATCCCCCCATTCTCCTTGCACTTGCTCTCCTTGGTTCCTACAGGCTATGCTGTCAGGACTGGCTCCATCTGGGGCTTCTTGGTTCTGAGGACTGGTGCGCACAGACGTCACATTTATGGCCCACGTTCCAGCCAACACATCAGATGCACTAACAGGGACTGGAAAAGCTTTGGAAACCTGGCCGAACAAGCTTATGGGAAGAAGGGTAAACCCATAGTGAATAAATACTGCAATATAGCAGAGGGGGACATCTATGGTTATGGTAAGATTTTACACAACTTTCCTATCTTCTTGTATAAAATACCTATTCATTGATTAGTAGGCATTTGCAGTTAGCTTTTCTTAAAAATATGCTTATTTTAGAAATATTCTTTCTAAAAAAGAAATGTGCTGTAACTGTTTTGTTAAAATGTCACACCACATGGGTGGTATGGTGGGGGTCAGAAGTACAGCACTTTTGCTCCTAATCACTCACTTCCTCAGATTGTAAAAATTTTTAAAGTTTAATGCTTTTCACCTGTACCTGCCAAGTTTTGAGATCTATTTTACAAATTTTATGTGTAGGACGCAAACAGCCTGACAACTTAGTAAAGTGTCTAGCCAGAATCTCGGCACTGTGTTTAATGGTCCTGCTGTTAAATAGAGCGCAAAAACCACAGTTGGGAATGTCATGTTCTGGGCTCATGCAAGTCATACAAAAGGAGTGCAAGTCCCAGTGTGGAATCTGTTTGCCACAGCTGAGACAATTATTCATTTTCTCTGACATCGGTCAAAAGATGCATACAAGGTTCCCCAATGGGGTGCTTAGCTTTCCAGAGTCTTCATTCTCTGGTGTGGTCCAACTGACTGGTACTCTGCTTTGAGCTCCAACATCACGAAAGAACTGGGGTGATGGTGACTGCTGACTCCCCTTATACCTAAGTGTAGTGACGTCAGATAGGGCATTCTCCCGCTCATAGAGGAGGGAAATATTTCTGTAGTAGTTGGGCCAGCCAAGGGCTTCCACTGTAGGAAATCCCACAAGTTAGGATTGTAACAGTGAATACACTCGAACGTCTACATTTATGGTAGGTATACACAACTGTATTTTTTGATAACTAGTATGTTTGTTGAAAGTATTACACTAGATAAGTATGGAGGTCTAAAAATCATACTGAAGAAATGAGGACAAGAAAAAAAAAGTAAAACTATATCAGTGCACAGTTTCTTGCAGTATGTACTTTAGAGTTTTCCTGAATTCAGGTTTTATTTATATTTACAATATTATTTATATTAAAGATAAAACACTTATGTAATTTTACTACAGTTAAACAACTATTAGCTAGAGGGCAAACACGTTTCAATTTTATTAAAAATGACAGACTTTTTGTGTACTTTTTCTAAGATGCATTATGAAATTGATTCTTTTGATTAGTCTAACTCCCCCCTAATGGCCACATTTCACATAATTTCACATCACCAATGATGCCAGTTAAAGTAAGCAAAAGCTATTCTGACAAACAAATTTAATACAATTAGAAAATCCAAGTGAAGCAGTAATCATCTTGAGAAATTCACTTCAGAGATATGGTAGCTCTAAGAATGACTCAAAATACCTGACAAGTGTTCACTAAAGCTGAATTTACTGACAGAGATGCTGATTCATGCCTGTGAATAATTTTTCCTGACAGATGCAACTGTAAGTAAATGTTTAGAAGACTGTACTTATCTAGCATTCTAGTACAAATGATACAGCTTTAATGTAGTTAATCCAATTACGACCGTGCTTTTAATTCAATTCTGTCATACCTGTACAATAAGTAGAATCATTAGAGTTACCTCCTGTACCTTCCAATAGATCACAAATTAAACAAATGTCAATTTCTTACCAAGGAATAAAATTCATAGGATCATAAGATCATAGGAGGTTACTAGGCTAACTGTCTTACAAGCCTAGTCAGGTTCGAACTGTGATGTTCTTCATGTTTCACTGTTGCAGTCATCACCTGTGGGTTAGTCCTGCTGTGGTAGCCCTCGGATGGCCCGAATACCAGAGTCAGTGTTTTTGTGTGCCGGCTTCCATCGCCTGTAGTCTGACGTAAGGTCATCAGTGCCATAAAGCAAGGCAGCCAACATCATTACATCAGTCTTTCTTGCCATGGAGCCCTTAGCAAAAGCAGTTCGCACGAGTGCCGGTCGGTCGCTACCAGAAGTTGAATTTCAACAGAAAATGTCTAAAGCCAAGTACCCCATTGGGGACCCTTTTTTCTTGCTCTAACCGATGTCCAAAAAAGTTAACAATTGTCCTTTCCTGTGGAGAGCAGATCCTACACTGAGACTTTCATTCTTACTGCATCACTTGTTTAGGCCCAGACCACGACGTCCCTTGTTGCCAGTTCTGTGCCCTCTTTAATGCAAGGACCATTCGCTGCAGAGCTCTTTATGCAGACCTTTATTTTCGTGTTCTGTGTTTGTATTCTGATATGGCATCCGTCCGCCAACAATCTGTTGACATTCCGAAAAAATGTATAGATAAAGATAGACACAGGCCACACAAGGCTAAGCCTTCTAATGATGCTACCGCTAAGCAAGTCATCAGTTCTCTGGAATTCAGTGAGGCGTTTTCACAGCCCCTGATGCCCGACTCGCTTTCTACACAGGCCTCTGCTGAGACCCTTTTGGAGTCCGGTATGCCGCAGAAATCCACTTCGTCTTCTGAGCCTTTGGCTGTCTCTATCTCGGTTGGGTCCGGAGCTGCGACACAGGCACCGGTTTCCAAGGAGGCCTTTCGCACTACCGATTCTAGACAAAAAACAATGTCTTTGCATCCGACTACCACTTCGCAGAGACTGATGGATACTCTCAGGCCTAGAAGCCAGGCCACTCCTAGGAAATCTGCTTCTAGCCACCATCTTGTTACTGCTCCCCCACCCCAAGCTCAAATACTTAAAGTGGCGGAGGATCTCATCTCCCTTAACCGAGGTACTCAGGCCCCCATTCCAAAAAGGAAAAGACATCCTTCTCCAGAAATTATGACAGACCAAGAGTCTGAGGAATCTGATTATTCTGCTTTTGAAGAGGAACAACATCCCTTAACTGTTTAAGGATTCAGATGCAGAGGAATCCATCCCTTCTGCCTCCCCTCCAGAGGACCTCTCCTTTGAGGAAACCAATCCCTCAGAGAACATTTTCAGTGGTAATCTCAAGACTTCCCACAGTCAAAGAAACAACTTAGAGAGTTTCTGGACCTGTCCCAGCACAGACCCCTGGCCATCCCACCTATTTTGGAAATGATGGATGATGTTTTCCAGAAATCCAGCTTAGCCCCTGATGCCCTGCCTCCTGCTCCAATTAAACCTGACATGTAGTAAAGAGTACCAGATTCTCACAAATACCTGTACAGGAATCCTGCTGCAGACCCTGAGGTCATTGCACAGGGACCCAAAGGAGCTAAGACTAGTTTTGCCAAGAATCCTCTTCCTTCTAACAGAGACTCCAGAGCACTGGACAGATGGGTAAGAAAGTATACACCTCTGCAACCTTAGCTGTCAGAGCTCTCAATTATCAGTTCCATATGTTAAAATATCAACAACACACTTAGGAACAATTAAAACAGAAGATTGCTACCTCTCCTGACGGCGCAAACTCAAAAGAGCTGGTAGAATTACTACACTCTGCTTGTCAAGTGGCCAAACACTCATTACAATGTGGATATGACACCCTAGAAGCCTCTAGGGTGACAGTGTCCGTTATTAGAAGACATGCATGCCTGAAGGAGCAACCTCTTCCTGATCATGTCAAGTCTAAACATATTGATGCACCCCTAGATAAGAAATGCCTGTTTGGGGAAAAAGCAGAAGAGGTGCTTAAAAATATGGAAGACAAAGCAAAATCTATGCAAACAGTAAAAGATTTCTTTCAAGTTCAACCTCCCAGATTCAGCAGGAACTTTCCCTCTAAGCACTGGGCCTTCCCTGCACCTAGCAGATGGGGCCAAGGTAAGCCCCACAGGGACAGGCCAT
The DNA here is from genome assembly GCF_019279795.1 of Protopterus annectens. Classification (NCBI taxonomy): domain Eukaryota; kingdom Metazoa; phylum Chordata; order Ceratodontiformes; family Protopteridae; genus Protopterus; species Protopterus annectens. The sequence goes on along the minus strand of NC_056742.1, from coordinate 138,954,272 downwards.
CCAGACTCCTAGCCAGTAAAGAAGCAAACAGTGGACTATGTCTGTCTCTAAGGCAGAGAGTTGTAAGCCAAGCTTTTATGGCAAGCACTCACAATGACTCCCTCCCCCCTCTGCCCTCCTTCCACACATCAGAAACTAGGAGGAAGTCTCACCCTCTTCAAGGACAATTGTGTCTCTATAACCAAGGACCAATGCATCTTAAAAATCAATTCTCAGAGATACAGATTCTGCTGCAGCGAACTCCCTGTTCCAAGAGGGGTACTCAGACCTCTACCAAGCCAGTGGGTAGAAGCATTAAAACAAATCCAAACTCTAATATCCTAGGAGGCAGTAGAACCTGTCCCTCCAGATCAAACAGGAAAAGGTTTTTACTCCAGACTATTCCTTGTTCCCAGAAAAGAGGGCACTTGGCACCCCATCCTGAATCTATCTAAACTGAACACCTCCTTGGTGGTCCCCAGATTCAGAATGCTAACCTTGCAGCAGCTCCTGCCTATGCTCACACAAAATGCCTGGCTTGTGACACTAGACCTAAAAGATGCCTACCTCCACATCCCCATCAGGGAATCATGCAGAAAATCTCTGTGCTTCAGAGCAGGCTGTCAACACTTTCAGTTCTCTGCATTGCCCCTTGGCTTATCTACTGCTCCCAGAGTATTCACCAAATGCGTGGACCCAGCTATAGTATTTTGCAGACAAAATATACATATTTACCCTTACCTGGACGACTGCCTCATTCAGGCGGACTACAAAGAAAAGTTGCTCCAGGATCTTCTCCTTGTCAAATAACTCCTAACTTCCCTAGGGTTCACTATCAACGACAAAAAAATCAAAGCAAAACCCCACCAGAAAAATTGTTTTCCTGGGAGCTGTGCTAGACACAGCAACCCAAATGGCCTTCCTGTCCCCAGAAAAGCAGAGCTTCCTGCCTCTTTACTTCACCCAGCTGGCTTCCAGAAGTCACCTTACTGCGAAGAAGTTCCTGCAAGCCCTGGGATACATGGCATCTTGCATCCTTCTCATCCCTCTCGCTAGGCTTCACATGAGAAAACTTCAGTGATACTTAAAGAACCTTTGGTGTCAGCACTCTCAGTCCCTAGAGACCACTCTCCCTCTGATCCCTTGTATAAAGGCTGAATTTCTCTGGTGGGCAGAGGCCTGTGCTATGAACAAGGGTCTTCCCTTCATCTGCTGCCTTTTCAGCCAGACCATCACCAAAGACACCTCAGACATTGCTTGGGGTGCTCACCTAGCAGGCAGGTGTACCGAAGGCCTTTGGAATGCCCAGCAACTTCACTTGCACACCAACCAGAAACGAATGATGGCAGTGCAAAAGGCTCTGACTTCCTTCCAACCCCATCTCAGGCTAGGCGCCCTCCTTATAAAAACAGACAACACCACAGTAATGTGATACATCAACACTCATGGGGGCACCCAATCTTACCCCCTGTGCAGGTTAGCTATTAGTCTTTGGCTTACAGCCACCTCCATGGGGCTACACCTAATTGCCCGATACTTACCAGGGATCAACAAAACATTGGCGGACCACTTAAGCAGAAACTTACTGGACCCTCACGATTGGCAGCTCCGCAGAGAAATCTTTCTGCAAATCACCCAGGAGTGGGGGACCCCAGAAGTGAACCTTTTTGCCTCGCACCTCAACCACCAGCTGCACAAGTTCTGTACCAGGGAATGTCACCTCTTAGCATGGCATAGAAGGTGGATGCCTTGACCTTCCTCTGGAGCTCCCTCTTTGTGTACGCATACCCTCCTCTGCCCCTTATTCCCAAAGTCCTGATCAGAATAAGAGAGGAGAGACCAAAGGCCATCCTCATTGCTCCAGATTGGCCCAGACATCATTGATACCCCTTATTATGTAGTCTGACCTTACAGCCCCCAAATCTGCTTCCCCTGATGTCAGACCTCTTGACACAGGTGAGGGGGAAGATGTTCTTCATGTTTCACTGTTGCAGTCATTACATTTGGGTAATCCTGCTGGCAGGTTGCCCTCAGTCGGCCTGAATTCCAAAGTCTTGGGTCCTGCGTCGGTTGCTGTCACCCCTTCCCTGACGTCAGGTTGTCAGGGGTATAAAAGATGCAGCCAACGCCATTTTCTCCAGTCTTTCTTGCCGCACGGTGCCCGAAGCAGAAGCAGTTCTCAAGTGCCGGTCGGCCGACTCCTGAGGTTTTCGTGTTCGAATTTCAGATCCGAAGTCTTCATTAAAGCTAAGTACCCCGTTGGGGAAACTTTTTTCTTGCTCCAGACCGATGTCAGAAAAAGTTAATAATTGTATTTCTTGTGGAAAGCAAATACCTCATAAGGACTTTCATTCTTACTGTATTCCTTGCCTAGGCCCTGACCATAACATTTCAGGTTGTCGGTTTTGTGCTAGATTTAACCAATGCACTATTAAGCGTTGGTATGATTTTGCATTAAACTATTTTGGACGCAGGTTTAATTATCCAGAAATGTCATTGGATAGCCATCCGACTACCGGAGTTCACAAAAAATGCAAAGAAAAAGAAAAAGATAGACAACCAAGGCCCAAAACCGACGACGAAACTTCTCCTAAGTCAGTCGCCAATTCTTAGTAAGGCGCTTTCGCAGCCCCTGACGCCCGCTACTTTAGAGTCGCAGGCCGCTACCGACTCCCACGTGGAGTCGGCTATGCTACTGGAAACTCAAGGTACTGGAGCCTTGGACACTATTCCTTCAGATGGGTCCGGAGCCACTGAGCAGGCATCGGCTTCTGAGGGTGTATGTATGTATTTATTTATTTATTTAAATTTGTTGACTGGGAGTGTCCGACTGGATGTAGGTTCATTTTCAGCGGAGGCCCGGGGAGAAAAGCTCCACAGTTAAAATAAACAGACCGTATTTACATTGGATTACATATTGATTAACAATTTACATAGCATGTACATATACATTTACATGCGGTATTCAGACCTAAACATCTATACATTAAACTGACTTCAGCTTCAAAGGCAAAGACTAAAGCACCTTCAAAGACAAACTCAAGAGCCATGTGGACAGGCCTCCATGCCCAATAAACAGATGCTCAAAATGGCCGAAGACTTGATTACCTTGATTAGGGGTTCCCATCCCCCTCCTGATAAGAGGCCTAGGCAAGAGACAGACTATGAATCTTCAGATCAGGTTTCTGATTCCTCTTCTGATCAGGAATATTCTCTTCCCCCCGTGAGGATTTTAATGCTGAAGAATCTATTCCTTCAGCTTCTCCTCCTGAGGACTATTCTTTTGGGGAAACCTTTCATACCATGAGGGAGCACTTCCACTGGGAGAGCCAAAATTTTTCCGAACCTACAAAGAGGCTCAGGGACTTCCTTTTACTACCTCAACACAGGCCTCTAGCCATTCCACCTGTGTTAGACATTGTAGATGTGTTTCAGAGTCTAGTCTGACCCCTGACTCCTTACCTCCAGCTCCTGTTAAGCCTGACAGATATTACAGGGTTCCTGACTCTCATAAATCCCTTTTCAAAAACCCTGCTGCAGACCCAGAAACTATTTTACAGGGTCCCAAAGGGGTTAAGGCTTCTGCTGCAAAAAACCCTACCCCCTCTGACAGAGATTCTAGGGCACTGGATAGATGGGGAAAAAGGTTTACACATCTGCTACCTTGGCTATAAGGGCCTTAGACTGTCAGTTTCATATGCTCAAATATCAGCAACATGTCATGGCATTGTTTAAACAGAAAATGTTAAACTCTGAATGTGCAGAAAACAAGGAAATGCAGGATTTATTGCATGCAGCTGAACAAGTTAGAAAGCATACTTTGCAATGTGGTTTTGATTCTCTGGAGGCCTCCTGCAGGGCCCCAGTTACGGGTTCTGTAATTAGGAGGCATGCTTGGTTAAGGGAACAAAATCTGCCTGATAACATCAAAGTTAAATTATTAGATGCACCTTTACAGCATGATACTTTGGTGTTAAGGCAGAAGAGGTGTTAAAGAAAAAATGGAGGATAAAGCTAAATCTATGCAAACTGTCAAAGATTTTTTACAAGTACAGTCACCTAGGTTTAGTAGACACTGGTCTATAAAGAATTGGTCCTTTCCTGAGTCAGAGAGACCTCAAAGGGGGCAGATCAAGACGCCCTAGAGGCAGATCCCAGGCGCAAGGTTCATACAGGTCAAAGCCATGAGGTGCTTCTACCTCCAAAAGTGGAGAAGACAAATCACAACCTTACAGGAAACGGTCCCAATGACTTCCCCCTGCCTGCACCAAACACCTAACTCCGGGCAGCACCCTTAGGGGGAAAAATAGCACTTTTTTCTCAACATTGGCACATTATAACCCAGGACAAGTGGGTTCTAAACATAGTGTCACAAGGTTACAAGTTCAACTTCCATACCCTGCCAAAGGCAAATGGTTGGACAGATCTGCGAAAAAATCAATGGGCAGAGGCACAGAAACAAGTCTCATCCCTCATGGACATGGGGGCCATTCAACAAGTACCAGAGCAAGAGCAGGATTTTACTCAAGACTGTTGGTACCCAGAAAGGACAAAGCCTGGAGACCAATACTGGACCTATCTATTCTAAACACATTCCTGGATATACCAAAATTCAAAATGTTGACCTTGCAGCAGCTTCTGCCCATGCTGGGCATGAAGGCTTGGCTTGTGACTTTAGACCTAAAAGAGGTATACCTGCATGTCCCAATCAGCCAATCATGCAGAAGATACCTCAGATTTAAGGCTGGCTCAATGCATTACCAATTCTCTGCACTGCCCTTTGGCTTATGTACTGCGCCCAGGGTCTTTACAAAGTGCCTGGCACCAGTAATTGCATTCTGCAGACAAAGAGGAATACAAATATATCCTTACTTGGATGACCGCCTAATTCAAGCAGAGAACAAGGACATTCTTCTACAGCATCTGGCATTTATGAAAATACTTATAACATGCATAGGGTACACAGTCAACGAAAAGAAATCAAATCTAGTACCTTCTCAAGAGATAATATTCCTGGGTGCAAGCTTAAATACAACTGCCCAGATGGCTTATCTCACGCCAGAAAAACAAAGGCAACTGACTACCTATTTCAAAATATTGGCAACAAAGGCCCAGTTATCTGCAAGAAAAAATTTGCAGACTTTGGGCTTCATGGCATCCTGCATCCTACTAATTCCATATGCAAGACTGCATATGAGGAAACTTCAATGGTATCTTAAAAGTGTTTGGACTCAGCATTGCCACAGCCTGGAAACAATGATTACTCTCATCCCCTGCCTGCAACAGGAGTTTTGATGGTGGGCGAAGGCTTGTCACCAGAACAAGGGACAGCCATTCACTTTACCCCCAGCCAGGCAAAACCTAACAACGGATGCATCAGATTATGCCTGGGGGGGCCACATGGCAGGAAGATGCATTCAGGGCACATGGTCCACAAACCAAATGCATCTACATATCAATCAAAAAGAGATGCTAGCTGTTCAAAATGCCCTGACATCCTTCAAGGACCTACTTTATCCGGGCCAACTACTGATAAAGACAGACAACACCATGGTCATGTGGTATGTAAACAAGCAGGGGGGCACACATTTGTACCCCCTTTGCAGACTAGCCATGGCTTTGCGGGACACAACATTGACTTACCAAGTTCATCTGCAGGCACAATTCCTGCCAGGAAAGGAAAATGCTCTGGCAGACGAATTAAGCAGAAACCTCATGGATCCCCACAAGTGGCAGCTGGAGCCACAAGTCTTCAGCATGATAACAAGGAAATGGGGATGCCCGGACATAGATCTATTTGCCTCCCCTCACAACCACCATCTAAAACGGTTCTGCACAAGGACTTCTCACAGACGAGCATGGAAAGTAGATGCCCTATCTTTCAGCTAGAAAAACCTATCAGTATATGCCTTTCCTCCACTGCCTCTCCTCCCCAAGGTACTCCTAAAGGTCAGACAGGCGAAGCCAAAGATGATACTGATTGCCCCAGACTGGCCCTGCCAGTACTGGTATCCGATCTTAAGGAACTTGTCTCAATGCCCAGCCTGGACCTTACCTCACATACCTTATCTACTGTCCCAACAAAACAATTGGATCCTGCACAGCCAACTCAGGACTCTAAACCTGGCAGCATGGTGGATAATGTAGGCATACAAAGCACACCTTTCAGTAAAGCTGTGATGGATGTCATTTTGGAAGCCAGAAGGCCTAGTACTAGAAAATCTTATGCTGGAAAATGGAAGAGATTTTGTGCTTGGAACCAGACACAAGGAACTGATACAGCTGTACCAAACATTCCTCAGATTTTGCAATACTTGACTGAGATGCTGGACAAAGGCCTATCTTTTTCATCAATTAAAATTCATGCCTTTGCCATTTCGGCTCATTACATTACAGAGCCACCAATCGTTTCTCATCCTTTATTAAGACAGTACCTCAGAGGAGCCAAGAACTTAAGGCCTTCAAGGAGATCACCAATACCTGCATGGGACCTCAACTATGTCTTGGAAAAACTCACCCTGCCTCCTTTTGAGCCAGCTGCTACTGCTGATATAAAGTTTTTATCTTGGAAAACAGCTCTGCTCCTAGCAATAACTTCTGCAAGACTAGTATCAGAGCTACAGGCACTCAAGGCTGTGGAACCTTTTATCATTTTTTATCCAGACAGGGTTTCTCTGAGGACAAACCCAACATTTATGCGTAAGGTGGTATCCAGTGTGGCCCTTAACCAAACTATTCATTTGCCAACTTTTTATCCAAATCCACCGAACAAGAGGGAGAGAATTCTACATTCTTTGGACGTACACAGACAGCTTAGATTCTGTTTGGACAGAACCAACGTTTTCAGGAAGACAGAGCAACTACTAGTGGCATATGCTGCAGGATCACAAGGAAAGGCTGTCTCCAAGCAGACTATTTCAAAGTGGATAGGCCACTGCATTTGTTTCTGCTATTTACAGCATGGCAAGCCAGTGCCTAATAACATTAGGCCACATTCAACCAGAGCTGCAGCCACTTCAGCAGCCTTTCTCAGGGGAGTGCCAACCAAAGACATTTTAGAAGCTGCTACTTGAAGTTCAGTGCATACTTTTACAAAGCATTATCATCTGCCACTCTACTCTAAATCCAGGGCAGGCTTTGCCACTGCAGTTTTGTAGGGCCTCATAGCCGCTCCTAATGCTGTTTAGCTCCAGCTTCCCAACCATAGCTTTGGGGCTCTACCCAAATCTAATGACTGCAACAGTGAAACACGAAGAACATAGTACAGTTGTGTACACTTACCATAAATGTAGATGTTCGAGTGTATTCACTATTGCAGTCCAGGTTACCCACCCACCATCCTCCTTACTTCTACTGGAACTTATCTTTCCTTATACAACCTAGGTGGTGTATTTGCTTGTAGATGAAGGTAAAGTTTATATTGGTGCATGTGTTTTTATATATATATATATATATATATATATATATATATATGTGTGTGTGTGTGTGTATAATTTTGGCTCCCCTTTAGGGGGGCACCTGACATCTGGGGCAAGAAAAATTGAAGAAAATGGCGTCGGCTGCATCTTTTATACCCCTGACAACCTGACGTCAGGGAAGGGGCGACAGCAACCGACGCAGGACCCAAGACTTTGGAAATCAGGCTGACTGAGGGCAACCTGCCAGCAGGATTACTCAAATGTAATGACTACAACAGTGAATACACTCTAACATCTACATTTATGGTAAGTGTACACAACTGTACTGTACTGCACCCAGACCTACAGACTCTCAAACATTCAGCATGGCTTATACACTAAAAACTAACAAGGAGTCCCTGTTAAGCAAACAGGTCCTGGACATCATCACAGAGGCCAGAAGGCCCAGCACAAGAAAATCATATGCAGGAAAATGGAAAAGATTCTGCTCCTGGAAACAATCAAAAGGGGGGCAGTATCTCCCAACCTTCCATCCCTCTCATCCTGGATTACCTAGCAGAGTTGCTCAGTAGTGGTCTCTCTTTCTCCTCTATTAAAATCCATGCTTCGGCCATCTCTGCCCATTATGATTCAGACCTACCCCTCTTCTCTCATCCTTTGATTAAGTAATTCCTCAGAGGGGCTTCTAATATAATGCCTCCCAGAAGGCCTCCGATGCCACCCTGGGACCTGAATTATATGTTAGAGAAACTAGCCTTACCTCCTTTCGAACCTGCCGCTTCAACAGAATTGAAATACCTGTCTTGGAAGACTGCCTTCCTACTAGCTATCACCTCAGCCAGAAGGATCTCGCAATTTAAAGCTGTCATGGCTTTCGAGCCCTTCATAATTTTCCATGCAGACAGAGTCTCCCTGAGGACTAACCCCTCCTTTTTGCCCAAGGTGGTATCTGATGTGACCCTTAACCAGGCCATACACTTTCCCACCTTTTTTCCCAACCCTCAAACCGAGGGAAAATGAATTCTACACTCACTAGATATGCACAGACAATTCAGATACTGTCTGGACCGTAATAAGCCAGTCAGAAAAACAGACCAGCTTCTTGCAAGCTTTGCCCCAGGGGCAGAGGGAAAGCCCATCTCCAAACAAACTATTTCCAAATGGATTTCACACTGTATCAATTTTTGCTACAGATTACATGGGAAACCCATCCGTAAGTCTGTCCATACCCACTCCGCTAGGGCAACCTCCACTTCCACTGCCTTCCTCAGAGGAGTACCTACCAGGAACATCTTGGAATCGGCCACCTGGACCTCTGTCCATACCTTTACCAAGCATTACCACCCACTTCTCTTTTCTAAGTGTAGGGCAGGGTTTGCTTCTGCAATTCTGCAGGGCCTCCTGACCCGTACCTAGGACTCAACCTATCCTTCCACCCTTTTCCTCAGCTTTGGGAATCCTGCCACAGGTAATGACTGCAACAGTGGAACACAAAGAACATAGTACAGTTGTGTACACTTACCATAAATGTAGATGTTCGGGCATATTTACTGTTGCAGTCTTGGTTTCCCTCCCTCCATCCCCCATTTACCATCTCCCCTAGGTGGACACAAGCTTCTCAAGGTGTCTTTTAGCCACCAGGACCACTTCTGTCTTTTCCCTTATGCGTCTGACAGGTTAGGGCAAGAAAAACTGGTGTAATGACATTGGCTGCCTTGCTTTATAGCACTGACGACCTGACATCAGACTGCAGGCGACAGCAGGCAGTACACAAAAACATGACTCTGGTATTTGGGCCGACCGAGGGCTATCACAGCAGGGATAACCCACAGGTGATGACTGCAACAGTGAATACATTCAAACATCTACATTTATGGTAAGTGTACACAACTGTACTTTCCCAAGGATATCTGGATCTAGCAGACACTAAAATCAGTACCTTGTTCCCCTGTCCAAGAGGGGCATAAGTGCAACCCGTGGGGTGAATTTCCGGTTAACCATCCAGTCATCCAAATTATGTTTAAAGAGGACCTGTGAGGGGCTTTGTTTTACATGAATAGGAAGCTTGTTCCAAAGGTGGGACAACCTCTGTGAGACAGATCTGTCTCTCCAGCAAGTTCTGTTGATGTCACATATCAGGTTAAGGTACTTTGAGCGAGTGACCCATTTGAGTTGCGAATATGCAGCATTTCCATTAAAGCTGGGTCAGAGATTGCTCTACTTGCAATTCGCAGGTCACCTGTGAGCAATCTGTACAACACAGAGTGAAGTGACAATGATTCCTGTCTGTTTGCATAAGACAGGTCTTGAAGACCCTGAATTTTCTTTGTGAGGAACCTTTGTGGTCTCTCCAATTGCTGCAGATGTTTGGAAAGGAACATACCAAAGGGAGCGTTGTACTCTATTATTGGCCTGATGAGGGAAGAGTACAGGGGCTTATAACCACTTTTTTTCTAGAGGCAATGCCCTTACCTGTGAGGTTCGCAATATAAAATGCCCTTCTCATCAATGTGGAGATATGGTGATTGAGGTTAAGGTTGATGTCAACCTGTGTGCCCACTGACTGTGTACTTAGGGTATTGTTATTGATGTCTCTGGGTTGTATTTTGGTTTTGTTTGAGTTATTGTTATTGATGTGTAAGTTTGGAGAAACAGCCTTGCCAAAGGGGATAATAAAGCATTTTTTTGCATTAAGTTTAAGACCATGACTTTGGCACCAGTTAGTCTGCGTAAGACCTTCTTGCAGGATGTTGACATCGCTAGGGGTTTCAATGACCACTCCCAGTTTGCAGTCATCAGCAAACTTTGTCAGCCATGGTCCTTTAGTTTTAGCTTGTACTTTGGAGAAGTAGATTACGAACAGTAGGGGTCCCAGAAGCAATCCCTGTGGAACACCCCTGGATGTTCATCGTGCATACAGCTGCAGTCATAACAGATGGGTTATCCTGCCGTCAGGCGGGTCCTCAGTCGGCCGAATTCCAAAGTCTAGGTCCGACGTCTGTTGTCGTCGCTTCCTCCCTGACGTCAGTGCGGCAGGGGTATAAAAAAGGCAGCCAACGCCATTTTCTCCAGTCTTTCTTGCCGTGCGGTGCCCGAAGCAGAAGCAGTTCCCAAGTGCCGGTCGGCCAGCTCCTGAGATTTACGAAAGTATTTCAGCCGAAGTCTTCTTGAAAGCTAAGTACCCCGTTGGGGAAACTTTTCTTGCCTCAGACCGATGTCAGACAAAGTTAATAATTGCATTTCATATGGGAAGCAAATACCGCATAAGGATTTCCACTCTTTCTGTATACCTTGCTTAGGCCCAGACCACGACGTCTCGGCCTGCCGTTTTTGTGCTAGATTCAACAAACGCACTATTAAGCGTCGGGCGGAGTTTGCCCTTCACTTTTTTGGCAAAAAATTTAATTCTATTATGTCGTTGGATACTCCGACTCCAGTTTTGAGCAAAAAACGCAAAGATAAGGACCGACATACGAGGTCCGCACCACCTACTGATACCACGCTAAGGCCAACTACCGGTTCTCCGGTACTCAGCGAGCGCCTCGCAGCCCTGAGTACCGATGACAATGCATTACCGGTGTCTTCAGTACCCGAGGTCGCAGGCTCCTCGGCCCCCATTCCTACTACAGATACTGACGCCACTCCTGGCAGGGAAACTCAGAATTTAGACAGGCCTGCCATTTCTCAAGGGGTCTTCAGGCCTTCCTCCTTCTCTATTAAAGCCTTCACTAAATCTAAAACAGCCATGAAAACCAAAAAACAGGTTCCTCAGACAACCTCTCAAGGCACCATGCCTAAAAAACAGATGCTTAAAATTGCTGAGGATTTGATTACTCTTATCAGGGGTTCTCAACCCCCCTCTGACAAAAGGCCCAGATTAGAGGAAGACTACCCTTCCTCAGATCAAGCTTCTATTACCTCAGAACTATCTGAGGACCAGGATTATGCCTATTCTCCATTCGAAGACTCTGATGCAGAGGAGTCTATTCCCTCGGTTTCCCCCCCTGAAGACTTCTCTTTTGGGGAAACCCTGCATACATTGAGGGAATACTTTCACTGGGAAGGCCAAGATTACTCAGATTCCAAGAAAAGGCTCAGGGAATTTCTTCTGCTCCCCCAGCATAGGCCTCTGGCTATCCCTCCTGTTTTAGATATATTGGATGATGTGTACACAGAAGCCAGCCTTAATCCTGATTCTTTGCCTCCAGCTCCTGTTAAACCAGACAGGTATTACCGGGTTCCTGATTCTCACCAGTTCCTATATAAAAGCCATACTGCTGACCCAGAAACTATTTCACAGGGTCCCAAGGGAATTAACTCATTAACCCCGAGTACCTTCTCATGGCGCCTCTGTGTTTAACACCGAGTGCGCCATGAGAAGATACTGATTGCAAGCTGTTACCCCCGAGTGCCTTCCACAAGCGTGAGGAAACTGAATTGCAGATATGTAGCTGAGCTTAATGTAAAACATGCTGAAATCGTAACTGAACTTGTAGTTTATCTTATCCAGTTACGATTCAGCGTGTTTTTACATTAAGCTACATAAAACTTTTACTTGAAAATTCGCTTCTAAAGTAGTTGATAAAGCAAGTGGTGGCAGCCAATCGGATTCTTGCAATCCAAGTCACCACTTGCGTCACATCTCCACCCCCAACGCATCAATGTGTATATTTTTCCTTCTAAAATTTCAAAACAACTATCTTAGAAATCAATGTTATGTGCTACTGAAAATTAAAATTCTAAGTAAAAGTGCAGAACTATTAAATCAAACAGACTACCAAAATCAGAGTCTGTGTCAAGCTCCTACCCGGTACAATATACCCTGTTTTTCGTTTTCTCCAGTACTGTGATGAATAAGACTTCAGACAAACTAAGCATTTCTTCTCTTTCATGCCATGGAAGCAGGTCAGACCTTTATTGAAACGCACTACAAATGACTGGCCACCTACATGATTTTCTGGCAGGATAGCTGTGGCGTGACACTTTACAATGTTAATTGCCATTATTTTGGTCTTAAGAAATTTACTATCAAAAGTATTTGTGAAGTTACTGTGTGGGCATCTGTTCTCTATATTCTCCAGGAATTAGAAGTTAAATGCCGAGTCCAGATGTAAGACAAGCTTTTTCTCTGGAGTACTGCAAGGCATTGCTGTAACTTTCTTCCCAGGTCTGGGAGTCCGAGACCTACACTGCTTAGTACTTTCCCATATTCATTTTATGTCTGTACTGCTGCCGTGATCCTTATGATGAGTATAGGATGAGTTATCTGAGAATTCTTGTCATAAGAGTAGATGTTTGAATTGTGGAGCTATTACTGCCGTAGGATCTCCCGTCCATCATATATCTCATGCTAGTCTGAAGTTTTTGAATTGTGGAGCTATTACTGCCGTAGGATCTCCCGTCCATCATATCTCTCATGCTAGTCTGAAGTTTTTGAGGGCTGTCACGTGCACAAATACAGAAATATGTGAACGTTTGCAATTTGTCAATGTGCATTATAGTCTGGTTCCGAGTAGTGTAAATTAGTTGGTTAGGATTCTAACTGCAGTACCTACCTGTTTAGCTTCTGACTTCTCAAGTACTTTTCTGCTCCCTATCCTTTAATGGAACATGATTTTACTTAGAAACCCCTTTTATGATCTCAACACATAATAATTTACCTTTCCGTACGCAAGCAAGTTCAACAAGCTAAATAAGCATACCAACGTTGAGGTCGTGCAAAAACGAGAAAAGGAAGTCCTTAGTAAAGCGGCAAGACAATGGTTAAGGAAGTATCACAATATACTTTTTACATTTACAGTACTGCCGAGCACTAGTGTTTTCTGGGTATACCCAGTTACCGTTTTATGTATTTTCCTGCCATATACGCACAGTCAATTTGATTGGGCAGATACTGACTGATAAAATCATTCTTCACTTTAAACAGGGTGACAGTGTGTTTCCTTTTTATACTGCTATGTGTATGAGTCGACAGCATTTAGTCAGACTATGAAGCAATAGAAATTGACAGGGTTTCTGCGAATAGGAGCGCAACCAATGGATAACAACTGCCCAAAGAGGGACTGTCCCTCGCAGAGTGGGACAGGTGGTAACCCTAACCCTATATGGGTTCTGCTATAAAATTGCTGAAAGGCATACAATGAGATGCATCGTAAGTTACTGAAACCGTTCAGGTGCATGTATGACAATACAATTACGTTTACATTTCATTTCATGGTTCGTGAAGTACAGAACTTGACGGTATGTATACATGGTAATAGTTCTAGGAGCACAATTTCGCTCAACTGTTGATACCAGCAACTTCTTCAGCGTGATCTTTGCATTATAAATCTTCACGCACAGCTCCTGCTTTCATTCTTAACGTGTTCTTCTAATGTAAACTCTTCAGAACTTTATGATGTAATACATGATAAGGGTGTGACTTAATAAGGACCTTTAAAGTACTGAGAAATCTTCAGCAACCTAGGTTAAAGTATATATCATTAAATACAGTCTTCAGGCAAAGTATTGTAAAGTAGTTCTTCAAACTGCCATATGATTAATTATCCTAAGGTGCTGTACATGATGTTGTTGAGAAGCCCGACTTCACTCGTTTTAATTATGTACATTTTTAAATACCAGAAAAGCCAAGTCTCAGCATGTGGGATACGCTGTTCCTCGTTTCCTTAGGGTTACCACCTGTCCCACTTTGCGAGGGACAGTCCCTCTTTGAGCAGTTGTGTCCTGCAAAAAAATGTAAAAATGGCAAACGTCCTGAGATTTTACAGCAAAATGATTTCCTATATTTTATGTAATAGTTGCACAAAACAGTTATTCTGTGCCTGAAACACCTAAATATTATAAGAAACAGAGTAAGCAACTAAAATGCTACAAGAATAAGCTTTTATTTAGGCAAAAAAGTGAAGTTCAGTCTTTTGTACTGACCATGGGTATGTTTCGGCCTGCAAAATCTGACATTTGTACCAAAAATGTCCCACTTTGGGCATTTGAAAAGGTGGTAACCCTACGGATAACAGAAACGTGACGACCGACCCTTCTCTGAAATGTAGGTTTCAGGGAGGGAAGAGTAGACCAGTACTCTAAGCTGGGGAAACCATGCAGTTTGAAGGCTGGGTTATTGTGCATTTTTTTTTTATTATTTTAACACAAGAATTATGACTGGGTTTCCAATCCTGTCCACACAAATGGATGTAAAAATTCATCACAAAAGTAAGAATCGATAGGTGAGTATCTTGGATCCATTTTGAGAATGCAACAAATGGTTACCATTGGAGACTAATGATGATTTTTTATTACTAATGCTTGGTTTAAACGTATAGTCTGCTGAGGAATTAATTCAGTTTTTTTGTATAATAATTATTGCATCTGCCAGCCATGAGTTAGGGAAAGTGAGTGTAATTTTTCTTTAATCCTGCTACTTGTCATGACAAAGCCTTTGCTACCAAAGTGTGTTTTACCCATGTGCCAATATTTTATCTGCATATTGTCTCAGCAAATATTTTTTTTGTTTAGAATTCTAATATCTTAATGTATATTGTTAGCCAAACTATTGTGTCAGACTGAAGTAATAATAATATATCTGAACTGTAGTCCATTTTTTGATGCAAAATGATTGCTGCATTCAGCTAGGACTGCCTTCACTCAATCTAGTGCATCTGGGGAACACTGATACAGTAACTAAATGCCAAAGCTTGCAGAGAGATCATATAGTGTCCTCACCAAGCTGTAGCTATGTATGGCATTGAACAGTAACCAGAGTCTCCACTGTGGTGCCTCCCAGTTGAATGGATATTTTCCCCATGTTTTGGTCTGTATGTCCCTAATGGACAAAAGCAATGTATAAATGCTTAACCACCGTAGCCTGAGACTTGCATCATTTTATTTTACAGGTCGCTTGGGGGTATGCTTCATTTTGGTGGTTGCACATACTAGCAAATGTTACTGAAGGGTCATTTAGTGAAAGGTCTCATTTTTGATTGTGCATATCTCAACATTTTACTGAAGGGGTTCACTTGGGTGGATGTTTCACTCTGGTGCATGTGTATACCCAAATGTGCTAATGAAGATGTTGCTTGGGGATATAATTCATTGGTGTATTGGGGGAGTGTTTCTGCATACATGGTCAGACTGCTGAAGTGAGCATTGGGAAAAATAGTTTATTGTGCCATTTTGGTGCTTGTGCATATACAACACAAACAACTGATGGAGTTAGTGGGGAAAATAATTCATTATTGTGTCACAGAAATGGTTTGCATAATTGGAAATTCCATTTGGCCATTTTATTGTCCTAGCAGCTGCCTGTGTTACACTGATTCACTGGCTTACTGTACTTCGTACCATGGTGCCATGACCTCTTCTCAGAGATGATCTATTTGTTAGAGTCATTGTGGTACAAATATGGTATAAAAAGCTCAGGCTTCAGAGATGATTATGATAAAGTTTTTTTTTTTTTTTTAATGTGTCCAGCTCTCAACTGTGTACTTGAATTAACTGGGAACAAATGACAGATTGTGAGGGAATCTCTTGTGCACTGCCCTCTTCAGGTCACCACACAGATTTTCAATTGATGTTAGGTCAGGGCTGTGGCTGGGCCATTCCAAAACTTTCATTTTCTTCGAGTAAAGACATGATTTTGTGATTTAGATGTATGCTTGGGGTCATTGTCGTGGTGAAAAGCTGAAATTCCTCTTCATCTTCAGCTTTCTAGCAGATGCCTGAAGGTTTTGGGACAAAAGTGACTGGTATTTGGAACTGTTTATAATTCCCTCCACCTTGACTAAATCCCCATTTCCAGCTGAAGAAAAGCAACCACAAAGCATGATACTGCCACCACTTCACCATGGGGATGGTGTTCTTTTGGTGATGCGAAATGTTATTTTTGTGCCAAAGTCCATTTCGGAATTGTGGCCAAAAATATCAACCGTGGTCTTATCAGACCATAACACATTTTCCCACATGCTTCAGACAAAAGATTGTGCATATCTCAATATTTTACTGAAGGGGTTGCTTGGGTGAATGCCTCCGGGTGGTGCATGTGTATACCTGGACATCAAGATGTTCCTTGGGGAAATACTTCTCAGGTTAACAGTACTAACATTTTAAACTTGTCCCTGGTTATGTAGAAATGTTGGAAGATGGCTAACAGGAACAGTGCTGATCAATATATCCAAACATGCTAAACGTATAGTCTGATTTTGTCTTTCTTTCTACTGAATAATGTCTGGGTGGTATGAGAGGCTTAGTATTTTATTGCTGATTGTTGGCATTGCTCAACCAGATGTTTTGTACAATATTTCTGCATTTTTTACTTTTGTGTCTTATTATAACCAGAGGAATGGTTAGGTGAGATATCATGAATTACTACTTTTTGGATGAATTCTTACACGGATGGACCAGATAACTTAGCCATTTCTGCTTGTAAATCTCTTTCTGATTATACTCAGTAGTTGCCGGAGTGTGGTAAAGGTTATTACTTGCTGAGTATTACCAGCATGCAGCCACCATATATTTTGGGCATTTTTCTTGGCTTTGTCAGTCATGTGTGGAATTTAGGTGGGAGGAAGGGCTCAGTAATATCTAAGTGTTATACTATTTTCCCTGAATTACTCAGGTCTTCTCCCAACAGATGATAATGAATCTGTGTTACATAAGAGCTGCACAAGGTAATATAATAGGTATAATGAATGCCTACTCAATAGGTTATGTGCAGCAATTATCACCTCTTTCTGAGCCTGCATAACTTTGCACTAATGAAATGCAGGTCATTATCACATTAACAATAAGTGCAGTTACAATATACCACTGAGTCATTATCACTTTTCAGGTAAAACTCTCAACAGCTGTCAGTGTTATTCACATAACTAGACATTGTTATCATACTGATGAATGCACGCCAGATTGTGTTTTTTATCTGCTGTTCTGGGAGTCACTGGAAAGGGAGCAGCCAAAAACCCTACACTGTCCCAACGCCAAATCTTGTGTTAGTGGGTGCATCACAGGGGGCATACCCAGCCAGCATGGATCTTGTGATCCACCTGGATCGCAGTTGGGAACTTGGAGACTCTTCAGCTCAGTCCCATTGTGCTGCTGTCCTAGGTAAGCATGGGCTTGGGTGTGCCACTGTCTCTTTACATGTGCCCTTGCTGTGCACCCTTGTCAGTGTCCACCCATGCTTTATTTCACGGAATGTGTTCATGCAAGGCTTGATGCACAGGGTCGGTGGATTTACAATCTGCCATAACGGCATCACCACGGAAGATGTTCACCTGTTCAGAACGGATGGCATTCACCTAACTGAGGAGGGCATTGCGTTGTTCTTGACCAACCTCTACAATGGCATGAGGAGAGGCATGCAAGATTGCTAACATGCAGCTTGTGAGAAGAATGGAAAACACCCATGACCAAGTCGGACCAGTATAGTAAGTGAAACACTATTATGAAATGTGTTGTGTAAAATTCATTTCTCTGAGCTTGGCAAATGACTGTTATGGAAATTGTGATTTTTTTTCATCTTTTGGTAAATAACTTTGCAAGGGAGCATCTGAATGTGCCAAGTAATATCTCATTTTGAAGACAGTATTGCTGGCTCTAACATGGTAAAAGAATTGTGCCAGTATGTTTGACACATGTGCAGATATCAAAGTTTGTTTTGGACTTAGGTTATTAAAATTATGATTTTTTTTCATATTTTGGTAAATAACTTTGCAAGGGAGCATCTGAATGTGCTAAGTAATACCTCATTTTGAAAAGATTATTTATAGTTCTAACATGGTAAAAGAATGGTACCTGTATGTTGTACTCATAGGCAGATATCAAAGTTTGTTCCCGACTTAGGTTATGGAAATTATGATTTTTTTTCATATTTTGGTAAATAACTGTGCAAGGGAGCACCACATTGTGTGAAGTAAT
The DNA here is from genome assembly GCF_019279795.1 of Protopterus annectens. Classification (NCBI taxonomy): domain Eukaryota; kingdom Metazoa; phylum Chordata; order Ceratodontiformes; family Protopteridae; genus Protopterus; species Protopterus annectens. Next base: position 138,935,967 of record NC_056742.1, on the reverse strand, counting down.
ACATCATTTTGAAGACAGTGTTACTCCTTACAACATGGTAAAAGAACTGTGTCTAGGCACTGTACACACGTACCGATATCACAGTTTGTTTAGTCTTGTACGAATATGAAAATTATACATTTACAATACTTCTCATTATTATGCCCATATCTTTACGAGGGAGCATGGTAATCGCACAAATGATGCGTCATTTTGAAGCTGACATTCAGATGCACAACTTTTATGCTGATATGTAGGCTCTGTCTGTTACAGGTGATGAGATATGTTTTGTTTATTTATCAATTATGAGAAATAATATACTAATCATATTTCTGTGAATATCTCATGAAAGGAGCGTCACACAGTTATGGTTAAAGTATCATTTTAAAGCTGACATTCATACTAACAAATTAAATTCAAATTGTATGGGTCTGCATGGTACATAGACCAATATATTGTGCTTTGCTTTTCCAAAAAGTTAAAAATATTGCACAATATCAGCATTCCTTGCCAAATATTTAATTATGACTTTGATAATGCACTATCAACATTTACACTGTTGGAAAGGTCAGTGTCTGCTGAACAACTTTCGTGTTTACATTTTTAGTGTAGCTGTTATAGTTAAAGAGTTATGAGCATTTGTTTTCTGTATAGTATTACAAATGGATTTTCTGAAAATGAGCTCAGGCTGCACTGTTGTTCCTATGGTGGAATTAAGCAGGTAGCTTTTCCTGAGCTGCTCTGGAGTGAATGAGTTAAGGCCTCTACTGCTCTGACAGTTTAATGCCCTCATGGTTAAAGTAGCAGAGGTGTACACCTTTTTCCCCCACCCTTCTAAAGATCTGGAATCTTCAGAGAGAGATTCCAGATCTTTAGAAAGGTGGGGGAAAAAGGTGTACACCTCTGCCACTTTAACCATGAGGGCATTAAACTCTCAGTTCCATATGTTAAAGTATCAACAGTTTTTGATATCAAAGCTGAAAAGCAAGATGACACAACCAGAACAACCAGATTTAAAAGTGTTGCAGGATTTGTTGCATGGTGCAGAGCAAGTGGGTAAACCTACCTTGCAGTGTGGTTTTGATGCTTTAGAGGCCTCATGTAGAGCTGCTGTTACGGGGTCTGTTATACGTAGGCATGCTTGGCTCAAAGAGCAAACCTTACCAGATCATGTCAATGCTAAATTATTATATGCACCTCTTCAAAAAGATGTATTATTTGGTGTTAAAGCTGAGGAGGTGCTAAAGAAAATGGAGGAAAAAGCAAAATCAATGCAAACAGTGAAAGATTTCCTGCAGGTACAGCCTCCACGTTTCAACTGAAACTGGCCTTCAAAAAATTGGTCCTTTCCAGCCACGGACAGACCTCAAAGGGGCAGATACAGGCGTCCAAGGGGTAGAGGGCAACCTCAAGGATCTTTCAGAGCCAGACAGTGGCAAGCACCAACCCCAAGAGGTGGAGAAGATAGATCACAGTCTTTTAGAAAACAGACACAATGACTTCCCCCTACACCTGCCAAGCAAAGCTTTAATGGCAGCACCTTTGGGCGGAAAACTGACATTATTCTCAAAAAATTGGCATATTGTTACAAAAGACAAATGGATTCTGGACATTATAGACAGAGGCTACACGTTCCACTTTCACACCCTTCCAAAATGAGAGGCATGCCAAACCTGCCACAAAATCAAAGGGCAGAGGCACAAAAACAAATTTCAGCTCTCATGGACATGAAAGCAATTCAGGAGGTACCTGCAAAAGAACAAGGTCAAGGGTTTTATTCCAGACTATTCCTGGTACCAAGGAAAGACAAAGATTGGAGACCTATCTTAGACCTATCCATCCTAAACACATATATACAGGTGCCAAAATTCAAGATGCTCACATTACAGCAGCTTCTTCCCATGCTGGGCAAGGAGTCTTGGCTGGTAACATTGGACCTCAAGGAGGCATACCTGCATGTCCCTATCAGACAGGATTGCAGAAGATACCTCAGATTTCTTGCAGGTTCAACCCATTACCAATTCTCTGCATTGCCCTTTGGCTTATCTACTGCGCCCAGAGTGTTTACAAAATGCCTGGCATCAGTAATCACCTTCTGCAGACTACAAGGGATACAAATCTACCCATATCTGGACTGCCTGATCCAAGCGGACAGCAAGGACATACTACTGCAGCACCTGGCGTTTGTAATAAAACTGTTGAACTTCCTGGGATACACAATCAACAAAAAGAAATCAAAACTAATACCCTCTCAACAAATAATTTTCCTGGGTGCCAGCTTGGATACAACCACCCAGATGGCCTACCTCACGCCAGACAAGCAAGGGCAACTGTCTCAATACTTCAGAAAAATGGCAACTTACACCAGGCTAACTGCAAGGAAAGTCCTGCAGGCTCTGGGATTCATGGCATCTTGCATCCTACTAATCCCATGTGCAAAGCTGCATATGAGGAAACTTCAATGGTACCTAAAAAAACTTATGGTCTCAACACAGCCACAGCTTTGAAGCAATTATACCACTCATTCCATGCCTTCAAAAGGAATTTATGTGGTGGTCTCAAGCTTGCCAAAAAAACACAGGTCTTCCTTTCTGTGTACCTCAAGCAACTCAAATCATCACAACAGACGCCTCGGACTATGCCTGGGGAGCACACATGACAGATCAGTGCATTCAGGGAAAATGGGCAGGAAAAGAAAAGCTCCTTCACATCAACCAAAAGGAAATGCTAGCCATGCAAAAGGGTATTATGACCTTCAAAGACCTACTGCATCCAGGCCAGCTATTGATAAGGACAGACAACACCACAGTGATGTGGCACATAAACAAACAGGGGGGAACTCATTCATACCCCCTGTGCAGGCAAGCCATGACCCTATGGAACACAGCACTGGAATTGAAAATTCAACTACAGGCACAATTCCTGCCAGGGAAGGAAAACACACTGGCAGACAACCTAAGCAGAAATATGACAGATTCACACGAATGGAAGTTGCATCCTCAAATTTTCACAAAGATAACTCAGGCATGGGGACAGCCAGACATAGATCTCTTTGCTACCCACAGAAATTGCCAGTTGAAAAAATTTTGTTCAAGGACCTATCATCCACAGGCCTGGAAAGTGGACGCACTTTCCTTCAGTTGGGCAACATTGACAGTCTATGCCTTCCCACCTCTTCCTCTGCTGCCCAAAGTTCTATTAAAAGCCAGAGCAGAGAGGCCGAAAATGATTCTCATTGCTCCAGACTGGCCAAGACAACACTGGTATCCGCTCCTGAAGAGCCTGACACATTCCCCACCATGGATCCTACCTCTAGTCCCTCTTCTGTTGTCCCAGCACAACTACAAAACTCTTCACAGCCATCTCAAAACTCTAAATCTAGCTGCATGGAGAATTGCTTGATTTCCCAACCGTTTCTCCTCTCCAAGGAGGTGCAGGATGTCATCTTGGAGGCCAGAAGACCTTCTACTAGAAAGGCCTACTCCGCCAAATGGAAACGATTTTGTGCCTGGAATCAAAAGAAGGGACAGAATCCTTGGGTAATAAATATACCTCAAATTTTACAGTACCTAGCTGAGATGTTAAACAATGGACTTTCCTTCTTCTCCATCAAGATCCACGCTTCAACCATTTCTGCACAATACAACAGAGATCCTCCTTTATTCTCTCATCCTCTCTTAAGGCAGTTCCTCAGAGGGGCAAAGAATATAAAACCCCCAAGGAAACTACCAGTCCCTGCTTGGGACCTCAACTTCGTATTGGAAAAGCTGACCCTTCCTCCCTTCGAGCCAGCTTCTTCATCAGAGTTACAGTACTTGTCATGGAAAACAGCCTTTCTTCTGGCTATCACCTCAGCTCACAGGGTTTCGGAGCTACAGGTCCTCATGGCTGTGCAACCATTCATCATTTTCCATCAGGACAGAGTTTCCTTACGAACCAACCCTACCTTTATGCCAAAGGTAGTATCCAGTGTAGCTTTGAATCAGACTATCCACTTACCTACCTTTTATCCTAATCCACAAAACAAAGGGGAAAGACTGCTACATTCCTTGGACATTCACAGACAACTTCGTTATTATTTGGACAGGACAAAGCCATTCAGGAAATCTGAGCAACTCTTTGTGTCCTATGCTGCAGGTGCTCAAGGAAAGGCTATTTCCAAACAGACAATTTCAAAATGGATAGCCCACTGCATACACTTTTGTTACTCATTTCATGGAAAAACTGTGCCTGCATGCATCAGATCCCACTCCACCAGAGCCACAGCTACCTCTGCAGCCTTCCTCAGGGGGGTCCCTACCAAGGATATTTTGGAAGCAGCCACCTGGAGTTCAGTGCACACTTTCTCCAAGCATTATCACCTCTCACCTCCCACTATACTCTAAATCTAGAGCGGGCTTTGCCACAGCAGTCCTGCAGGGCATCCTAGCCCCTCCTAGTTCCACTTGGTGCCTACCACCCTTACTTAGCTTTGGGATTCTACCCATCTGTTATGACTGCAGCTGTATGCACGATGAACGTAGTACAGTTTTGTACCTACCATAAATGTTGATGTTCGAGTGCTCATACAGCTGCAGTCCAGATTTCCCTCCCTCCATCCCCTCTTAGGACAGGCCTTATGACAAACACTTTTCATATAACCTTTTTGGGGTGTATTCTTTTATGGTGTATTTGCTTGCAACTACTGTTTTTGATTCATCAACATTGCATTTTTGCATAACATTATGTTTGCCTTCCTTCTGGGGGCACCTGACATCTGGGGCAAGAAAAACTGAAGAAAATGGCGTCGGCTGTCTCTTTTATACCCCTGCCGCACTGACGTCAGGGAGGAAGCAACGACAACCGAAGCCGGACCTAGACTTTGGAATTCGGCCGACCGAGGACCCACCTGACGGCAGGATAATCCATCTGTTATGACTGCAGCTGTATGAGCACGCGAGCATCTACATTTATGGTAGGTACAAAACTGTACTTTACAGGTCTGCTGGAGGAGGTGGAGTCCCCTATTTTGACCATATGAGTTCTATCAGTGAGCCAGTTGGCAAACCCACCAGACAGTATATAGGTTGATACCTAGCTGAATGAATTTATCAAAGATGCCTGAGTGGGGGATTATGTCAAAGGCTTTGGCTAAGTCTAGGTAGGCTGTATGACAGATTTGCCCTCGTCTGGGGCTTTGGTGATTGTCTCTAAAAAGTCCACTAAGTTTAACAGGCATGTTCTCCCCTTGAGAAAGCCAAACTAGGTGGGGTCGAGCATTTAGAGATTTCCTATATGTTTGTTAATAAGGTCCCTGATGATTTGTTCCATGGCCTTGCAGATAAGGCTGGTCAGACTAATGGGTCAGTAGTTCCCGGGGTCTGTGGATGCACACACCCTTTATGCAAAGGTATAATGGTAGCTGTTTTTCATTCTGCTGGGATAGTGTTTAGGTTGTGGCTGAAAAGCGTGCCTAATGGTGATGCTAATTCCTGTTTTAACCCATGTAGAACACAGACCGGGATGTTGTCTGGTCCCATGGAGGCTGTGTTTTTGGCTTTGGAGAGGGTGGTTAAGACATGCTCTTTGGAGATGCTAGGTGGGGGACAGGTGTTAGAAATACTTTGGGGTATATGTGGTGGGGACAGGGGAGTGAAGTTTTCACTTAACCTGTCAGCCAGCAGGTTTGCTATATCCACAGATTCTGTATATTTAGTACCATTAACTTCAAGTTCAGTGCAAATCTGGGCCTTACCTTCGAAGTTACAGATGTAACTAAAGAGCTCCTTGTGGTTATCCTTAGTTAGAGAAGCTAATTTGGATTCATAGTTAGCTTTGGAGGACTTCACTAGGAGTCTTATTTGCTTGTTTAAGTTGAGGAGGGAGTGTTTCCAGTTTTGAAACCATTCTCCTTCCTACTGTTAAGACAGAAATTTCTTTCTCCTGTTGTATAGCCTATTAATGGCAGCTGTCCACCAAGCAGGTTTATTTTTCCTTGAAGATCTTGTTTTGGTTCTGTCAGGTATGGCAGAGTCAATACAGTTGTACAGGTGCTCGTATAAAGCATTGGTGTATAACTCAGCGTAGGTGTCTGTAGAGGCTATGAAACTATTTATGCTGCCACTTACGAGGTTGTAATTAGCCTTGGAGAAGTTTTTTTAGCCTAGTTGTTGCTAAGGGGTGTCTTGTGTTATAGTTACTTGTAGCAAAACTGATTTGTGGTCAGATCTCACAGGCATGGCCACACACAGGTGGTGGTGGTGCAGTGGTCCCCCATGCTGGTGTGCACCAGATCCAGGATGTTTGAGCCCAATGGGGGGTGTGTCATCCATCTGGTCTAGGGAATTGGAGTTAACGAAGTCCAGGAACTTTTGAGCAGGTGATGTCATGATCTTGTTGTATTACAGCATTCACATTCATTGGTTTTCCCTCCCCACTGTTGCTCACCAGTGTAGTGAGGTTCCTATCAGAAGAGCAAACACTTAAATTAGTGAGTGCTCTTATATCAAACTTTAAAACATGAAACCTGAAAATGTCGAAGGCATGTTCTCCGGACTTTGCTGTTTTCACCACTGTGGTGCAATTTCGGAGTTGGTATATTTAAGTTGGGGGTGGAGGGCACAGCCCCCCACTTTATTTTGCCTGTACATTGTTTTGTTTTTTTTATTTTGGATCAGTGAATTTTTTCCCTGGGAAAAAAATTTGCTGATCTGTTCTTTCGAAATTTTAAGGCTTCACATTTTTAAGTTCAATAAAAGGGCATTTGCTATTTTTAGCGTTCGATGTTGTGATATAGATGCATGTAGTGTACCAACTTCATTTGTGTGCTAGCCCAAAATCTTATTTAATTCATTTATTTTTCAGTTTTATTGCTCTTTACTATGCTACTTATATACCAGCATTGCTTTTTTTCACAGTTCCTTTATTTCACATTTGTTTTGTGATTGTTGTTTACCTCATACATTCATTTTCATGCCTCCCTCCCGTTGTTAGCTCAGCAGTTATTACTTTTTTTTAAGACTTTGATATTAAACATAAAGTGTACTGCAGTATATTGTACATCAGTATGTAGTTGTAGAAATAAATTGCTTATCTTGGAAGTTTGCCCCTATGCCCCATTGACTGCATTACCCACCATTGTCCTGGGAATTAATTCAGTTCCTACCATTCCTTGTAAAGTTTTAATGATGTGTTCCCTGGGGTGTGTTTCACAAGGTAAGGATCTGCTTCATTTAATACAGCCTTCCTGCACTGTTCGCAGTCACCTGCTTTTCATTGTCCATTCCTTCCACTTGTTTATTGCTTCTGCTCTTTCTGTGATCACTTTCAGTACTTCTGTAGTCCTACATTCCACCTGTTTGACTCTGCCATCCATTATAAATGCATCTATCCAGCTTGTTTAGTGTCTCATTTGTCCAGCAGTTCAGTTCTGAGACTTCCTAACCATCCAAAGCACCACCCTACCATCTCCTGAGAGCTCTCCCTTGTCTGTTTCTGCTTCTTTCCCTGTTTCTGTACCTAAATCTCCCTTGGGAGAGGCTTCTCTTTCTTTTGATACATTGATATATTTTCACTTGTTTACCCCCAACATCTTGTCTCATTTCTCATTGTCTTGTGTTTGCCTTTGTGATTTATTTCCTGCTCATCTACTACTGGCATGCAGTACCTCTGCATTTCCTGATCTTGTCTTCTTCCCTGTGGGGGTTTCAGCATGTGACATTTTTTCACATCCTCTCTGTATGTCTCCATATCACCTCTCCTATGACAAAGATTACTTTTCCAGCCTGTATCTTGCAGATGATTCAGATTTTTACTGCCTGTGTTGTTTAGCTGTCGGCGATACTTTTTTAAAACATTTGACGTCCTCCATATTGTGTAGCCTAAACCATTCCCCTTCCAGCTGTACTTCCATAATTGCTGTGTATTTCAACCATGCAGTTGTTCCATTCATTCTTAGTATATTCAATACCTCCATCATAGCTTTCTTTCTCTTAGAGTTTATCTGAGTAATCTTCAACCAAATCTGTGAGCATCCCTGTAAATGGAATAGCTTTGAGTCTTTTTGCTTGCATTATTTCATTTTCTTATAGTAAAGGAATGGAAGCATGACAAAACATGACAAAGTTTGCTTTCTGTTGCTGCTTGCTGCCATTCCAGTCTATGTATCATCTCTTTGTTTCTTTATTTCCTGGTATTGCACATCACTCATGTAATAGCTGCATTATAAATTGCTCCAGTTCACTGTTGCTCAATCTCTCTAGTATTCCAGTTATCCTAACATTATTCCTCCTTGAGTCATTTTCATGGTCATGTGTCTTTTCTCCCTGTCTTTTTTATTATGTCTGTTCATGTATTCTGTAAATCTTGTCCTTTAGCATTGCTTTAGTTGTTGCTTTATATTCCTCCAGATCTTGCAGCTTCAGTAGTAACCTTTCCAATTCTGTTTGTTGCTGTTTTATCATTTGATTCTATTCATTCAGTTCGTCTAATCCAACCCGTGGGTCCTTGCATGGTATGTCAGATCTGACCCGGCAGTTTTAGTGTTGCAACCCGAAGCTCCTTTAAGAAATTCCCTTCCCATAATGCTCCATGCCTACTAGTTACCTCAGATCTCATTTACCACCGTCACATCTGAAAGCGTGATAGCTGGCAGCTAAATGCTCCTCTTCTTATTTAGATTATTATTTAATGTTTTGTGGTAGAAATTGAGAGTTTATGATTGCTATAGTCATCATTAGTGTGGTTTGGCTAGCTCTTTATAACTCCTTCAGTCCTCTTTTAATATTATTAGCCCCTTGCTTTTTTTTTTGCCATTTCCTCCTCTCCTTTCTTTACTGTGCAGTATTTGTTAGATTGGTAAAGAAACTTGCACTCATTCTTCTGTCTTCTGTGTGCCTTATAATTTGATGAAGTTTGTCCGTGTTCATATTTAGTGTGCTGTGTTACTGGATTACATAGATTAAAAATTTCTAGTTAGCTTGTCTTAAATTACAACTTTACTGTAGAGTAGAAAATTATAGTTAGTGATTGTTAAAGCATAGCTCATTCTTCTGTTCAATAGGAATGTTTTTTTTTTAAACAAATTTTTATTAGAAATACTGTTGAATATATAATGAACATTTTTAAAGAATCAACCATTTTCAATTATGTTAAAAGAAAATGATTATACAGAAAATAAACAAATAACTATATACAAAGTAATTCACCATAGATCTTAAAATGACAACTAAAATAATTTTATATATAGGATATTTACTATAATATTAAACTATTTTTGTAACAAGTCATAAATTTTGTTCCATCTGTTATATGCAGAAATATTCCCAGAACATCTAAATCCGATGATCAGTTTTTCCAAACAACAAACTTCATTATGAAGACTTTTAAATTCTTGTAATGATGGAGAGGATTTTGATTTCCATTTTCCTTGTAATTATTTTTCTAGCTATAGTTAATATAGACCAAGTCAAGGGGTAGCTAGATACCTTTATACAGGCTGGAAATGGAGTATTAAATAATATCAAAGATTTAGATAAAGTGAAATTATCTGTGAATATTGCCTGCATAAAAAGTCTTTATATCTTCCCAGATTTTTTTTAATTCAGTACAATCAAAGAACATACGAGACCAGTCAGCATTTAATTGTTTATTACATCTCCAACAAATTACATATTTTTTGTCAATCTTACTCATTATAAGTGAAGTAATAAAAGATCTATTCATATATTTCCAGGCAAATATTTTCCATTTGAGTGAAGATGTAGTTTCTTTATCTGTAGGAAGTTGGCTATTAATGGTATAAAAGAAGTTCCAATGACTATCGGGGAAAACATCCAAGTCAGATTTTATAGCCTTACATATATGTGATAATTTGTTAGTAATTGGAGAGATATTCTGAATTGATAAAATCATGTAGTGTTTTAAATTAGGAATTACTTTATTTGCTGTAGAGGACATTAATTCAATATTATTTATTATACATTTCCTTCATTCTTGTATTTCTAACCAATAAAGGAATTCAAATTCAAATTCAGCATTGTGTATTAATAGATTTCAAGTTGTTGTTTGTCATCATTTGATACCAAAAAATTAAAATTTTCTGTTGAAAAAATATAATTTTTATAGAAGCTGCAGTAAAAAAAATCCATGTGTATGAGCTATGGGGAAAAGTAGGAATAACCAATCTTTATATACATTATATTTAAGTATAACATTTCTAAAAGATTTTAGTAGAAGTGTTGAATAATTAATTTAAAATTTGTGAGAAGGGAAATCAGAGAACTGATCTTTCAAAATCCAGATAGAGGGGTTATTTATAAATGACAGTTTTTGAGGAATATTATTTTTTAATGTATCCAACATTGTTTCAATTAATTTTTCCATTTAGCTTGCTATTTAACATCAGTTAGAAGAGATATTATCTTAGTCATGGATGAGATTGAATAAAATTCTAAATTTGGCATAGCTGTGCCTCCATTGTTCCAATTTTTCATATGGTAAGTTAATGCAATTCTGGGTTTATTTGGAAACCATAAGAATTTATGAAACATTACATTATTTTTTATTATTGAATAATGTAAAGTATTTTAGGGAGTACAATCATTTTAATAATAGTGAGTTTTTCATCCATGGAAAAAGGTATTTTGTTCCAACGTTTTATCAAAATTTCCATTGTTGTAGGACTTTTATTATAATTAATTTGTATGATATCTTTAATATTTTTGGCAATTAAAATACCTAAATAAAGAAATTGATCAGATTGTGCTAGATTTTTTTTATAATTGTCATGTAGATTAAATTGCTTTGGTCTAATTAAGAGAATTTGTGTCTTATTATTGTTAAAAGTTAGACCTGATTTTTTTTGGAAGAGGTTCATATTTTTGAAGAGCACTTGAATAGATGAACTTTCATCTGCAAGGATAAGGAGAACATCATTGGCAAACGTGTATTTTAGTGGATAATTTGAAATTTAGTTTATAACCTATGTCATTATCCCATCTAATTAAATTTGCCCATGGTTCCATTATTAATGTGAATAATAAAGGGGATAAAGGGCATCCTTCTTCAATACCCTTAATTATTGGTATGTTTTGAGAAATACTAGTGCCAATTTTAATGTTTGCTTGACTACCTATATATAACTGTGATATGAGATTTATAAATTTATGTGAGAAATTCTGTTCTTCTAAAAGAATGAATAAGTAGTCCCAATTAATTGAGTCAAATGCACAGTTAATATCTAAACTAACCAGTGTCAGATTCTTGTTTAAATGCTTAACCGATTCAATCAAAATTAATGTTCTTTTTATGTTATCATAAGAATTCCTATTTACTATAAATCCTGTTTGATCTTCAGCTATCAAATTTGGTAAAAACATTTTAATCTGTCTGCAAATATGGGCATGAACATTTTGTAATCTATATTAAGTAAAGAAATGGGTCTGTATGACAAACATTTGGTTGGGTCTTTATTAGGTTTCAATGTGGGAGAAATAAAAGTATACTTCCGTGAGGGAGGGATTTTATTAAAATTTTGAGAAGAATTAAAAACTTCATTAAGTAATTTTAATGCTTTATTAGATAATATTTTATATATTACGTTCATTGTATACATTCATTTTTGTGTATGTGATTTCCTCAGAGCTTATCTCCCCATGCCTGTACTGAAAATGGACATATATCCAGTTAGACTAGCCCGGTCAACAAATGTAAAATAAATAAATAATAAAATATTTCTGGTGTAATGCCATAATTACCTGGGGCTTTATTTTGTTTTAATTTGTTAATTTGTGTCTGAATGTCATTAAGAGATATAGGTTTGTTTATATACATTTTTGATCTATAGATCATTTTTTGTTAGTATATTTATTAATAAAAGCTTTAATATATTCCTTTGGATCAATTGTATTGGAATTTAAATTAATATTATTAAAAAATTCCCTAAATTCAGATAGGATGTTTTGTAATTTTGAGACCATCTTCTTTTTGGGGGGGGGTGAATATATTTCATTAATATGATTAATTTGATTTAATCTTTTAGTTTTATTTGCTAACCACTTTAAAGATTTAGGGTTTGTTGAGAAGTTTATTAGCTTAAACTTTTCTAAAATAATTTTTGTTTTATGATATAATATTTCCAGATATTTGCTATTTAAAGAATTTCTTTCTATCAGTCGTGTATTTATCTTTTTTATGATAAAGCTTTAAATTATCTCACTTAAGTTGTATATCACAAAGTTCTTTGTCCCATAGTTTCCTTTTATTTTGATACCAACTTATAATTCTTCCATATAAATATGCTTTTAAAGCATCCCAAATATATATTTCAGATATGTTATTGGTGCTATTAAGCTCAATAAAGTTTGGGGTTTCTAATGATATAAACTGTTTAAATTCTTCTAGTTTTGTAATGAAAGCAGGTGTTCTTTTGATTTGAATACAGTAAGTATTATTAATGAGTAATTCAAAAGTTATAGCGTTATGGTCAGAAAAAGGACAAGTTATTACTTTTGTTTTGATTGGGGAATCTGTTAAATCTTTAGAGATTAAAATTTGATCTATACTAGAATGAGAGTTATGCCTATGGGAGTAAAAAGTATAAAACAACGAATTTGGGTCAGCAAAATTATCAGTGTCTTTTAGTAGGAATAAGTCAAAGTCTTTTAACTTTTTAGCCAAAGCTGAAATTTTCCTTTTACCTTTATTAGTTGTGTCATTAGAATCTAGAATGCAGTTAAAGTCTCCTGCTAGAATTATGTATGTTCTTCGTGCTTCACTGTTGCAGTCATCACATTTAGGTTATCTGCCTGCAGGTAGCTCTCAGCCTGCCTGAATACCAGAGTCTTTGGATTTCTGCGTTGGATGCTGTCACTTCTTCCATGACGTCAGGGGTATAAAACATGCAGCCGACGCCATTACATCAGTCTTTCTTGCTGTGCAATGCCCGAAGCAGAAGCAGTTCGCAAGTGCCGGTCGGCCGACTCCTGAAATTTTCATTTTCGAGTTTCTGACCTGAAGTCTTCAAAAGGATAAGTACCCCGTTGGGGATCCTTTTTTCTTGCTCTAACCGATATCAGAAAAAAATAACAATTGTCTTGCCTGTAGAAAGCAAATACCTCATAGAGATTTTCATTCTTACTGCATCACCTGTTTAGGCCTAGACCACGGCATCCCTCGCTGTCGGTTTTGTGCTTTGTTCAACGCCTGAACTATTCTTCATCAGGCTATTTTTGTAGCTAAATACTTTTGTTCTCAATCTCCGTACTCCGAAATGGCTTCGTTAAGCCATCCAACTACCGATCTTCCAAAAAAACGTAAGGATAAAGACAGACACAGACCACATAGGTCCAAAACTGCCGACGACACTTCCGATAAGCTAGTTGCTAGTCCGCCGGTACTCAGTGAGGCTCTTTCGCAGCCCCTGATACCCGCTACTACAGATTTGCAAACCTCTACTGAGACCCATTCGGAGTCCAGTATGCCGCGAGATGCTTCTTCAACTATGGAACCTGCGAATGTCTCTACCTTGGATGGGTTCAGAGCCACTGTGCAAGCACTGGCTTCTGAGGGTGTATTCAGGCCTACCGATTTTCATATCAAACATACTACTTCATTTCAAACTAAGAATACTGAATTCGTCAGGTCTAAAGCTCGCACTAAGCCTAGAAAACCAATGACCAAACCGCATTCTCAGGCCCATATGCCTCAAATACAAATGATTAGAATGGCTGAAGACCTTATTACCTTAATTAGGGGAACCAGTCATCTCAAGTAGTTAACTTCATTTGTGCAGCAACCTATGGGATTCGGATCCGACCTCGGATCCGTGCCGGCAGTTTTGAACAGCTTTAGATCCGAGCTCCAAGCTCCTCCCCTACCCATAATCCCCTGCCAACCCTGACTGACCTCAGATCTAGTTTGCCGTGGTTATCCATCAGCAGCTTGATCTACAGCTCCAGGTGTTAGAGACATTTGTGAGAAAAAAATTTACCTTTTTCCTCTCCTTTCTTCTGTTTTTTGGTTGTGAGTGCTTACAGGTCCCTTTTTTGTAGAAACCCTCTCTAGTTTAATACCATATTTTTGTTATTTACTTCCCCCTTCCTTCGTGGTTCCATTAGGGTTGTGTGTGTGTGTGTTTGGGGCCTAACGTGTGTGTTTTTCTCTCTTAGTTTAAATGGCTGAGGCCCCAAAACTGATTTTTTGTAAGTGCACCGAGTGTGGCTATAAGCTGTCCCCGGTGGATGGCCACACTCTGTGTGTGTTGTGCCTTGGGGCTGAACACCTGTCTTCTGGTTGTTCCATCTGTGTGGCGTTCAACCCCAGGGCACTCAAGGACCGGAGGTCTAAGCTGTTTCTGGCGGGTCTTCTGCCCCCGGATTCGGCTTCTACCTCCGGTCCTCCTGTGGCTCCCACTGCAGCTGTGGCGGCTGCCACTCCTGCTTCCCTCCCCCAAGCTGGGTCTCAACCTCCCACCTTAGGCCCGGAGGAGAGGGAGGCCAGGAAAGAGAAAAGGAGGGAGAAGCACCACAAGCGGTGGGCCGAGGCCTCCGCTTCGGCCCCCCCCGGCTAAGCGGTCTTCTCCCTCCAGAACTTCTGGGTCTCCTCCGTCTCGGATCCGTTCCCCGTGCTTTTCACCGGGTCCTGAGGAGGAGGAGATCCGATCTCCTTCGAGGTCATCGAGGCGACACTCTCGTCCCGCCTCGGCCTCATCGAGATCAACCCGAAGTCTCATGGATGCAGATTTGGACCAGATGATGAGAAGATTCCTCCATTCCCAGCTGCAGATTTGAGTGCTCCTGCCCCCCCCCCCTCCGGGGGGGAGCTCGACCCCTTTTTTTGCCTCTATAGCTCCTTCTTCGTCCCGCTTCCCGGGCTCGGAGTCTTTGGAGCCGGGCAGCCTTGGAGCTGGGGGTGTGTCGGCGCCGATAGTCTCGGGTACTTTGGCGCCGACACTTCCCTCGAGTCTGTCGGGTCCATTTTCTTCGATCTGAGCTCTCGGAGCCAGTCGTCCAGGTACGGGTAGACCTGGATTCCCTGGAGCCTCAGGTGGGCCGCAACCACTGCTAACACTTTGGTGAACACCCTGGGGGCTGTGGTGAGACCAAAGGGAAGGACCCTGAATTGGAAATGACTGGCTCCTAGCTGGAAGCGGAGGAACCTTCTGGATTGCCTCTCCATCAGAATGTGGTAGAGAGCATCCTTGAGGTCTGTAGAGCACATCCAGTCATTCTCCCGCAAAAGGGGGAGAATGGATTGAAGGGTGACCATGCGGAATTTCTCTTTGGTTACTGACAGGTTCAGGGGGGGGAGAGGTCGAGGATAGGTCTTAAGTCCCCCGTCTTTTTTGGCACCAAGAAGAACCTGGAGTAAAACCCCGACCCACACTGGTCTGGGGGGACATGTTGGATGGCTCTTTTTTTCCAGCAACTGTTGGATTTCTGTTGCTGCGGCCTCCCTCTGATTGGGTGGGACATCGGGGAGTTATCTGGGGCTGCGTGGGTAAAGAGAACTGGGAATCTGATATCCTCTGGATATAATGCGAAGCACCCATCGGTCTGTCGTGATGGACTCCCAAGCTGCTAGATGCTTTGAGAAAAGCCCCCCGACTGCCTCCACTCATTGCAATAATATATTGCTCATCACGATCTCATCTGACATCCACTAGCGTGTATTTTAACCAAGCCACTCATTGTAATAAGGAGGATTCACCAGATGAGACCAAAGGTAAGGGAACCAGGGTTGATGAGGCCAGAATGGGGCAATGAGGATTACTCTACTCCCCAACTGGCTGGCTTTCTGCAGAAACTTCAGCATCAGAGGAAGAGGAGGGTAAGCATAAAGTAGACCGGGAGGCCAAGCATGCACCAGAGCGTCTCTCGGAGGTTCCCCAGAGGGGGAGATGAGAGCGAAGTAGTCGTAACATTTTGTGTTCGAGGGAGAAGCAAAGAGATCGCAACAGGGTTGACCCCATTCGGTGAAAATCCGATTCACTATCTCGGGATTCAGAGACCACTCATGTGGTAACAGGATGGTGCGACTTAGTCTGTCCGCTAGGATTTTGGACCGCCCCGGCATGTGCGTTGCTATAAGAAAGCGGTTGGTGGAGATCGCCCATTCCCACACCCTCATGGCCTCTCGACAGAGTGGGTAGGACCTGGTTCCCCCCTGTTTGTTGATGTACCAGACAACAGACATATTGTCTGACTGAATCGCAATAGTTCCTACAGGAAGAAGGTGCTGAAGTGCTTGCAGTGCCTCATCTCTAGGACATTGATATGCAGAGAGGTCTCCGTGGGGGCCCACGTGCCTTGGACTGTCCTGCCCGAACAATGCCCCCCCCCACCCGAGGGGGGAGGTGTCCATGGTCACTGTGGCTAGGGGAGGGGCCATAGAAAAGGGGCGTCCTTTTTGGAGGTTCGGAGATTGGAGCCACCATAAGAGGGCCCTCTTGCAAGCCCTGCTGAGGGGAATGGGATGGCTCCGAGGAAATCGAAGGAAGGACCACTTGCAAGACCCTCATGTTCAAACATGCCACTGGCAAAAGGTTGATTGCCGCCACCATTGAGCCTAGAGCCCTCAGATTCTGGATCCCCATCTGGATCTAATATCCCACCCCCTAGATCTCCCAGTCCCGAATCTGGACAATCTCAAGCTCACAGCTTGGCTGCTCCAGTTCCACTTGTAGCTAGGACTCCCGGTATCTCTTCCCCAGTTAAAATGATTCTAGTAGCAGCGCACAAACCTTCTACTAGAAAGGTCTGTTGTAGCAAATGGAAACGTTTCTCCATTTGGGCGGAACGTCGAAATTTGGATCCTTTCACAGTTTCTTTGCCAGCGGTATTAGACTTCCTGTCAGGGCTGTTTCATTAGGGAGCTAGCTCCTCCACAGTCAAGGTTCAACTAGCAGCTATCTCTCATTATCACGTGGGAAATTAACTGGGCCCTTTGATCACCACGAAATTGTGTAAGACTTTTTTGAAGGGCACCTTTCTGCTCAGACCTCCAGTGAAGGATGTAGTCCCTCCTTGGGATTTAACGCTGGTGCTTCAGGCCTTAACAGCTCCCCCATTTGAGCCTGCAGCTTCAGTAGATCTTAAATTCTTGTCATGGAAAATGGCCTTTCTTGTCGCTATCACCTCGGCTTGAAGGGTCTCTGAACTACAGGCCCTCTGTGTAAAACCCCCATATTTGACTTTTCACAAGGATAGAGTCTACCTCCGGACCAATCCCTCCTTTCTTCCCAAGATTGCATCTGAATCGAATATTAACCAATCCATCAACCTACCAGTCTTCTTCCCTAATTACCAAAACAAAGGGGAATACAAGTTACACTCACTGGATGTGCATAGACAACTTCGCTTCTACATCCACAGGACATCTGGTCATAGTCAATCTGACCAGTTGTTCGTCTCCTTCGCCAAATTTAACTTGGGTAAATCTGTGTCTAAAGTCATGCTGTCTAGATGGATCTCGCAGTGTATCCTTTTAGCATATGAAAGTTCTGGCAGGCCCGCACCTCAGGGAGTCCATGCCCACTCTACTCGGTCTATGTCTACCTCTGCGGCTTTTAGAGCTAGAGTCTCTTTGGATGATATTTGTTCTGCAGCCACTTGGGCCTCATCTCATACCTTTATCAATCACCATAAATTGGACATTATCTCCAGAGGGAGAGCATCCTTTGGCAGTGCTCCGAAACATCCTTCTATGAAGGCCACCCAAGGTTCAGGTAGCTGGGGACTCTGTCCCATAGGTTGCTGCACAAATGAAGTTAACTACTTCAGCTTAAGAAGTTATGTACTCACCATAACGTTCCATCTGAGTAGGTAAACTTCATTTGTCAGCAACTGTCCCTCCCTCCTGCCCCCTCACTTATGAATGTTTTCATACTCAGGTCCATGGGTGTCACCCACCTTATCTTGAAAGTATTAGTCTTCGAGTAGTATCTGCTTTTGGGCAAACTTGATCTGAGGTCAGTCAGGGTTGGCAGGGGATTATGGGTAGGGGGAGGAGCTTGGAGCTTGGTTCTAAAGCTGTTGAAAACTGCCGGCTCAGATCCGAGGTCGGATCCAAATCCCATAGGTTGCTGACAAATGAAGTTTACCTACTCAGATGGAACGTTATGGTGAGTACATAACTTCTTATTTCCCCTCTAAGAGGCCTAGAACTGATTTTCTTTCTGATTCTTCTGATCAGGAATCTGATATCTGTGTTCCTTCTGACTACCAGGATTTACCCTTATGTACTTATGAGGATTCTGATGCAGAGGATTCCATTCCCTCTGTTTCCGCTCCAGAAGATTTTTCTTTTGGTGAAACCTTGCATACCCTTATGGAGCATTTCCGCTGCGAAAGCCAGGACTGTTCTCAGTCCAGAAAGAGACTTGGGGAATTTTTAAACCTGCCTCAACACAGGCCTCTAGCTATCCCTCCTGTTCTGGAGATTGTAGATGATGTTTTCTTGGAATCCAGCCTTACCTCAGACACTTTGCCTCCAGCTCCCAGGAAACCTGACAGGTACTACAGAGTACCAGACTCTCGCAAATTCCTTTTCAAGAATCCCACTGCGGATCCAGAGACCATTTCCCAAGTACCAAAAGGCATTAAGGCTACTACTGCCAAAAATACTACCCCTTCTGATAGGGATTCTAGAACTTTAGACAGATGGTGTTAGAATGTATATACTTCTGCTACTTTGACCATTAGTTTTATATGTTAAAGTATCAGCAGCATATTATGGGATTCATTAAACAGAAGATGATGTTGATACCTGACTGTGCTGAACACAAAGACTTACAAGAGTTAATGCATTCTGCTGACCAAGTAGGTAAACATACTTTGCAATGTGGTTTTGATGCTTTAGAAGCATCTTGCAGGGCTGCTCTCACTGGATCTGTACTTAGAAGGCATGCTTGGCTTAAGGAACAAAATTTGCCAGATCATGTTAAAGCTAAATTACTGGATGCACCCTTACGCCAAGAGCGCCTTTTTGGCAACAAAGCAGAAATCCTCAAAAGGATGGAGGAAAAAACTAAATCTATGCAAATTGTTAAAGATTTCTTACAAGTACAGCCACCTAAATTCAGTAGGCATTGGGCTTCAAAGAGCTGGTCTTTACCTGTCCCTTCCAGGCCTTCTCAGTCCAAACCCAGGAGCAGCAGACCACCAAGACTTCAGTGTCAGGCCATGCACAGATCTAAGCAGTGGCGGGCCCCCACTTCCAAAGCAAGGAGTAGTAAGCCACCCTCCTATGGAAAAATGTCACAATGACTTATCCTTAACTCTACCAAGCCTTGCTCAACTACTTGCTTCCTTAGGAGGAAAGCTAGCCCTGCATGCAAAAAGCTGGGAAATCATTACCCAAGACAAATGGGTTTTAAACATAGTTTTCCTAGCATACAGATTCCACTTCCACTCACTCCCAACCCCAAGTGGATGGCCAGACCTCCCCCAAACAAGTGCTCTCTCTCCTCAGTATCAGGGCTATTCAACCTGTCCCAACAGAACAAAGGGGACAAGGTTTTTATTCAAGACTGTTCCTGGTTCCCATAAAAGAAAACTCCTGGCATCCTATCCTGGACCTTTCTATTCTCAACACCTTTCTGGTGGTTCCAAAATTCAAAATACTAACTCTTCAGCAGCTTCTTCCTATGCTAGCCAGGGATGGCTGTCTGGCAACTCTAGACTTAAAAGAAGCTTACCTGCACATCCCAGTAAGGGAATCCTGCAGAAAATTCCTACGCTTCAGGGCAGGCTCCATGTACTATCAGATGTTCTTTGTGTTTCACTGTTGCAGTCCTAACATATGGGTTATCTGGCTCCCGGTAGCCCTCATTCGGCCCGAATACCAGAGTCCTTGGTATATGACGTCGGCTGTAAAACTGATGTCAGAATATCAGGTATAAATGGAGGCAGCTAACACCATTTCTTCAATCTTTCCTGCCGCGGAGCCCGAAGCAGATGCAATTCGCTCTAGTGCCGGTCGGCCGTTTACCTTCTTTTTGCTTTCCGACCACCAAGCTGAAGACTCCTTCAGATAAGTACCGCACTGGGGATCCTCTTTACTTGCTGCAATGAATGTCAGATAAAGTTAATAACTGTCTTACCTGCGAAAAACAGACTCCGCACCGTGATTTTCATTCCTATTGTATAACTTGTTTGGGCCTTGAGCATGACATCCCTAATTGCGATCTCTGTGCCTCCTTTAACCCGAGTACCATACGCCGTAAATCTAAGATTTTGTATAAACATTTCGGAGTCTGGCTTAAGTTCATCGGTATGGTATCTTCTGGTCTCCCAGTTTTGGATATACCTAGGAAACGCAAAGACCAGGACCTCGATAGGCCTAGGGTTAAATCTGCTGATGATGCACTGGTGAAATTGGTTGTCGGCCCAGCGGTAGTCAGCGAGGCGCTTTCGCAGCCCCTGCAGTCCGCAAATTTTCAGCCATAGGCCTCTGCCGGGACCTTTACTGAGTCCTCCATGCCACAGTCTGCTATTTCGTTTTCAGACCTTCCGCCTGTCACTGCTTCAGATGGGTCTGGAGCCGCTATGCAGGCACCGGCTTCTGACCCCTCTTCTCTTTGACATGAGAACAGAACCAGACCGGCTACCTTAGGCCATACTTTTGCAGTTGCTAGGCCTCCCGAGTCCCTCCAGATTGCTAGCAGACCTTCCAGACGCAAACCTTCTCACAGGCAGGCATCGGCCTCCCCTCCTGTGCCTCAGTCCCAGTTGGTAAAGATGGCTGGTGATGATCTTTCCCTGATTAGGGGCTCTCATCCTCCCCCTTCCAAGGGGACTAGGGAATTGTCTCCTGATGTTTTGTCCATCTCAGATTCTGAGGTTTCCAGTATTTCTGCTGGTGAAGAAGGAACTTCTCAACTTTTTTTCTGGCTTTGAGGATTCTGATGCTGAGGACTCTATCCCTTCTGCCTCCCCTCCAGAAGATTTTTCCTTTGGGAACACTTTGTATACTCTTAGGGAGCATTTTAAATGGGAATGTCAGGATTTTCCTCAGTCTAAGAAGAGAATCAGGGAATTTTTGGATTTGCCGCAGCATAAGCCTCAGGCTATACCTCCAGTTTTGGAAGTTGTGGATGATGTCTTCATGGAAAATTCTTTAACTCCTAATTCTGTCCCTCCTACCCCCAGAAAACCTGATAGGTATTATAGGGTTCCTGATTCTTATAATTACTTTTTTAAAACCCTACTGCTGATCCTGAGATTATTTCTCAAGGCCCCAAGGGTGTTAAGGCTACAATTGCTAAAAACCCTGTTCCTTCTGATAAGGAGTCTAGGGCCTTGGACAGGTGGAGTAAAAAAGTCTGTACCTCTGTAACCCTTGCCATTAGATCTGTGAATTGCCTTTTTCACATGCTTAAGTATCAGCAGCATACTTTGGAGGCTATTAAGGCTAAACTTGGGGATATTCCTTCCATGTCGGAGAACAAAGATTTACAAGACTTACTGAATTTTACCACTCTAGTTAATAAGCATTCATTATATTGTGGTTTTGACACTTTGGAGGCTTCCTGCAGAGCAACAGCCACTGGTTCCGTTATTGGAAGGCATGTTTGGCTCAGGGAGCAGCCTCTTTCTGAACCTGTTAAATCTAAATTGCTGGATGTTCCTTTGCACAAGGACAATCTTTTTGGTAATAAGACTGAGGAGGTACTGAAGAAGTTGGAAGATAAGGCGAAATCTATGCAAGCTGTAAAAGATTTCCTTCAGGATCAGCCTCCTCGATTCAGTAGGCATTACCCTTCCAAGAATTGGTCTTTCCTTGATCCTGGCAAGCAGGGTTGCTCAAGGCCTAGGGGTTTCAGATCTTCCAGAGGGTAGGCTTCTGCCCCTGAAAGGGCTAAACAGTGGCATTTTTCTTCTGCTAAATTGGGGAGTTCTAAGCCACCTTCCCAAAGCCAGCATTCTCAATGACTCCTGCCTTCTTGTGCCTACCTCTGCGGGCCCTGGGTTTCCTTTGGGGGGAAAGTTAGCCAGGTTCGCAGAGGTATGGTCTACAATCAGACGACAAATGGGTGCTCAATGTTTTATTTTCACACCTTCCCTATTCTGAAAGGGTGCCCAGACATACCCAGAACTCTCAGGGCAGAGG
This sequence comes from Protopterus annectens, assembly GCF_019279795.1. Lineage (NCBI taxonomy): Eukaryota > Metazoa > Chordata > Ceratodontiformes > Protopteridae > Protopterus > Protopterus annectens. The sequence goes on along the minus strand of NC_056742.1, from coordinate 138,913,899 downwards.
TAGAAAATCACATTTCTTCTCTACCTACCATGGGGGCTATAGAGCCAGTTTCTGCACATCAGGCAGGCCTAGGTTTTTATTAAAGACTTTTTCTGGTACCTAAAAAAGAGGGCACCTGGCGCCTTATTCTGGATCTCTCTATTCTAAACACTTTTCTGGTGATTCCCAAGTTCAAGATGCTCACTCTTCAACAGTTACTACCCATGCTGGGCAAGGATTCATGGCTGGTAACTTTGGATGTCAAGGAGGCTTATCTGCACATCCCAATAAGGGAAAGTTGCAGGCAGTTCCTTCGCTTCAGGGCTGGGGAGCAACACTTTCAATTCTCTTCACTGCCCTTTGGCTTATCTACTGCTCCCAGAGTTTTTACGAAGTGCCTGGCTCCAGCCATTGCTTTTTGCAGGCAGAGAAACATCCAAATTTATCCTTATCTGGACGACTGTCTCATTCAAGCAAACTCCCCAGAACAACTAGAAAAGGATTTGGACTTTGTGAAGAACATTCTCGCCTCTTTGGGTTACACTCTCAACGAAAAGAAGTCAAAGTTGGTTCCTACAAGGGAGATGTTTTCCTGGGAGCGAGTCTGAATGCAACCACCCAGATGGTATTCCTCCCTCAAGAGAAGCAAGATCTTTTGGCTTACTTCAGGAACTTGGCAAGCATGACTCAGCTCTCTGCAAGGCAATTCCTGCAAGCACTGGGGTTCATGGCTTCATGTATTCTGATGATCCCATATGCAAGGCTGCATATGAGAAAACTTCAATAGTACCTCAAGAATCTTTGGTGTCAACACTCACATGATTTAGACTTGATTCTTCCCTTAATTACCTGTCTACAAATAGAGTTCCTCTGGTGGGCGACAGCCTGTTCTCAGAACAAGGGTCTGCCTTTCTGCCCACCACCTGCCAGCCAGACTCTCACCACAGATGCCTCAGATTATGCATGGGGGGTCATCTGGAAGGCAGGGGCATACAGGGGACTTGGAGCACCCAGCTGATTCATCTGCACATAAACTTAAAAGAATTGATGGCAGTGCAGCAGGCCTTGTTGGCTTTCAAGGACCTACTCTACCCTGGGACTCTGCTGATCAGAACAGACAATACCACAGCCATGTGGTACATCAACAAATGGGGGGGGTCTCACTCTTATCCCTTGTGCAGACAAAGCATGAGACTATGATCATTAGCAGCTTCCATGAGCATACATCTAATAGCCCAGTATCTTCCAGGGAGGCTAAATTCCTTTGCGGATAATTTGAGGAGACATGTTCTGGATCCTCACAAGTGGCAACTGAACAAAGTCATTTTCCATCACATCACTCAGCATTGGGCACTCCACAAGTGGATCTTTTCTCTTCTCACACCAATCATCTCCTTCCAATCTTCTGCACCAGGAAGTTTCACAACAAAACTTGGAGAGTGGACGCTCTGTCCTTCACATGGACACAACTCTCAATTTATGCATTCCCTCCTCTGCCTCTTCTTCCTAGAGTGCTGATAAAGATAAGGGGCAAAAAACCCAAGGCTATTCTTATAGCACCATATTGGCCCAGGCAGCATTAGTATCCCCTTCCTCGCAGTCTTTCCCAGACTCAGCCTTGGCATCTTCCCCTGGTACCAGATCTGTTGGTTCAGGAAGGGGGAAAGTTTCTTCATCCTCATCTTCAAACTCTGCATTTAACTGCCTGGCTAATTCTTTAAATCTTTCCCAACAGGTGGTTGAAGATGTCCTTCAAGGATGCATCTGCAGTCATAACATATGGGTTGTCCTGCCTCAGGCAGCCCTTCGGTCGGCCGGATTCCAAAGTCTGGGTCTGGCCTCGGCTGATGTCGCACTTTCCCCGATGTCAGAGCGTCTGGGGTATAAAAGCATCAGCCGACGCCATTTTCCTCAGTCTTTCTTGCCGCGCGTGCCCGAAGCAGAAGCTATTCGCAAGTGCCGGTCGGTCAGATCCAGTGATTTCAGCTACCGAAGACTTCGAAAAAAGCTAAGTACCCCGTTGGGGACTCCTTCTTGCCTCAGCCGATGTCAGACAAAGTAAATAATTGTTTAACTTGTGGGAAACAAATACCTCATAAGGATTTCCATTCTTACTGCTTTCCTTGCTTAGGCCCAGACCACGACGTATCGGCCTGTTTAGCCTGTGCCTCCTTCAACCGACGAGCTCTTAGACGTCGGTCGGAGTTTGCAGAGGAATTTTTTGGAGCCGCTTTTGCTTATAAAATGCCGTCGGAGACTCCGACTTCGCATATGGTCAAAAAACGCAAGGAAAAGGACCGACACTCGCGGCCCGCGGTTTTGGCTGAAACCACGGCTAGGCCTACCGCGAGTGTCTCGGTTTCGGCCGAAACAGAGTCCTCGGCTATTCCTTCTTCCGAAACCATACTTCCGACCACCGAGGCCCGAGATGCCCCGGCTGAGTCTGCTTCAGAACTACCTACCAAAGCTAGTGTTCAGGAATTGTCTGACACCATACCTTTGGACATTTCTACCCCTGCACGTGGGGCAGCTAGGCCCCCTGCTTCCATGTCCATTAAGGCCTTTTCAAGGGCTAAAGCTGCCAAACTTTCAAAAGCTTTGCCTGCCAAATCTACCTCCCAGAGGCCTACCTCTAGTTCCCAGATCCTCAGCCTTGCTGAGGACCTTATTTCCTTAATTAGGGGTTCACAACCTCTCCCAGACAGGGCCTCTCGACCTCCTCCAGACAAAAGGCCCAGGACTGACCCCTCTGATCCACGCTCCTCAGATGATTCTACGGATGGATCTGAGTTGTCAGACCACCAGGAAGGGGCTTACTCGCCTTATGAGGATTCAGATGCAGAGGAATCTATCCCTTCGGCCTCCCCTCCTGAAGAGTTTTCCTTTGGTGAGACTCTACACTCCATGAGAGAGCATTTTCAATGGCAAGGTCAGGATTTCTCTGATTCTAGAAAAAGATTAAGGACCTTTTTGCATTTGCCTCAGCATAGGCCCTTAGCTATACCTCCTGTTCTGAATGTAATTGATGATGTGTACAATGATGTCAGTACAGCCCCTGATACTCTCCCTCCAGCCCCTGCCAAACCTGACAGATACTACAGGGTTCCGGATTCTCATTTCCACTTGTATAAAGCCCATTATGCAGACCCAGAAACTATTTCTCAGGGCCCTAAAGGGGTTGCGGCCGCTACTGCCAAAAATCCTCTACCCTCTGACAGAGAGTCTAGAGCTTTAGAGAGATGGGGAAAGAAGGTGTATACTTCTGCAACTCTTTCTGTCAGGGCATTAAACTGTCAATTTCATATGATACAGTACCAGGAATATTTGTTAGATGAACTGAATAAGAAACTTTCTTCTCCTGAACCCCTAGACCGTAAATCCCTTCAGGATTTGGTACACAACTCACAACAGGTTAGTAATCATTTCTTAAAATGTGGCTATGATGCACTGGAGGCTTCATTTAGATCAGCTATGACTGGGGCAGTTATTCGTAGGCATGCCTGGCTGAAGGAGCAATCTTTGCCAGACCATGTCAAAACTAAACTCCTGGATGCTCCAATGGAGAAACAAAATTTATTTGGCTCCTCTGCTCAGGAGATCTTAAAAAAGGTTGAAGAAAAGGCAAAATCTGTGCAAACAGTTAAAGATTTCCTGCAAGTTCAACCACCGAGATTCAGCAGAAACTGGCCTACTAAGAATTGGTCCTTTCCAGACTCGGACAGAGCCCAGAGAGGCAGGAACAGGTGCCCTAGCGGCAGAGGTCAATCGAAGGGCTCATACAGAGGCCGTCAGTGGCAGCCTGCCAACCAGAGGAGTAATGCAACAGCAACAACAACAACTACTACACCAGGACAAGGTCAATGACTTAACTCTGATTCCGCCTACCAGGGATCAACTAGAAGCACCCTTGGGCGGAAAGCTGGCTTTATTCTCAAAAAACTGGCATTATATCACAAAGGATACATGGACACTGCAAATAATAGACAAAGGATACAGGTTCCACTTTCACACTTTGCCAAAAAGAGGCGGAATGCCAAACCTTCCACCAAATCAGAGGGCAGAGGCTTTAAAGCAAATCAGCAATTTACTTCAGATGAAAGCTATAGAAAAGGTACCATGCTCAGAACAAGGCCAAGGATTTTACTCCAGACTATTCCTTGTACCAAGAAAGGAAAATCAATGGAGGCCTATTCTCGACCTGTCCGCACTGAACACTTATCTCATTGTGCCAAAATTCAAAATGCTGACCCTACAGCAACTTCTTCCCATGTTGGGCAAGGAGTCTTGGCTGGTGACTCTAGATCTCTAGGAGGCATACCTGCACGTCCCTATTCGACCAAACTGCAGAAGACACCTCAGATTTCTTGCAGGATCAGAGCATTATCAATTCTCAGCATTGCCCTTTGGCTTATCTACTGCGCCCAGAGTATTCACGAAATGCCTGGCATCAGTAATTGCACATTGCAGACTACAGGGAATTCACATTTACCCATACCTGGACGACTGCCTAATACAAGCGGACAACAAGGAAAATTTAATAAAGGACTTGGCCTATGCCATACACCTGCTACAGTCCTTGGGATACACAGTCAACTTCCAAACGTCAAGACTAGTACCATCCCAAAGGATGACCTTTTTGGGTGCAGATCTGGACACAACGACCCAAATGGCCTTTCTCACAGGAGAAAAACAAAAACAACTTCCAGATTACTTCATGACTCTGACAAGACAAACTCAGCTTACTGCAAGGAAAATCCTGCAGGCCCTGGGTTACATGGCATCCTGCATAATTCTAATACCACATGCCAGGCTGCATATGAGGAAATTACAATGGTACCTCCGGAGTGTATGGTCTCAGCACAGTCACAGTTTAGAAACCATGATACCAATCATTCCATGCCTTCAAAAGGAATTCCTGTGGTGGGCTCAGGCCTGCTAGTCCAACAGAGGGTTGCCTTTCAACAAACCAAAACCAAGGCAGACCATCACCACGGACGCCTCAGACCGAGAATGGGGAGCACACATGGAGGACAAATGTATCCAAGGCCTATGGCCTCAAGGACAGCTAAGCATGCACATAAATCAAAAGGAAATGCTGGCAGTGAGGCATGCAATAGAGGCATTCAAACCCTTCCTCCAACAAGGACACCTGTTAATAAGGACAGACAACACCACGGTCATGTGGTACATAAACAAGCAGGGAGGCACACATTCCTACCCTCTATGCCGGATGGCTATGAATCTGTGGGAACTATGCCTGAATCTCAATATCCAACTACAGGCCCAATTCGTGCCAGGGAAAGAAAATACACTGGCGGACAACTTGAGCAGAACTACCATGGATGCACACGAATGGATGCTGCACCCAGACATCTTCCAACTCATAGCAAAGACATGGGGAATGCCGGAGATAGATTTGTTCGCCTCCCCACTCAACAATCAACTAAAGACATTCTGCTCAAGGACATACCACCCACAAGCTTGGAGGGTGGACTCTCTCTCTTTCAACTGGAAAGCCCTAACAGTATATGCCTTCCCACCTCTCCCATTGATGTACAAGGTTCTACTGAAGATCAGGGAGGAACAGCCAAAAGTGATACTAATAGCTCCGGTCTGGCCAAGACAACACTGGTATCCATTATTGAGAAGCATGTCTCAGGCAAAATCATGGCCTCTCCCCCTATGGCCTCTTCTTCTGATGCAGAACAATTTCAAGACCCTGCATCCCAACTTGAAAACATTGCAGCTAACTGCCTGGAAAATTCCTTAAATCCCAATCAAACTGTTTTATCTCAGAGGGTGAAGGACATTATCCTGGAGGCTCATGAGCCTTCCACAAGGAAGACATACTCAGCTAAATGGAAGAGATTTCTCATTTGGAGCACATCAAAGGGCACAGATGTCACAGTGGCAAACCTAACACATATCCTAGAATACTTAGCAGAATTGTTCCACAATGGCCTGTCCTATTCTTCCATTAAGATTCATGCTTCAGCAATTTCAGCAGAATACAATGTGGATCCACCTATCTTCTCACACCCTCTCCTCAGACAATTTCTGAGAGGGATCAAAAATATTAAACCTCCAAGAAGACCCCCTCTACCTACCTGGGATCTCAACTTTGTGCTGGAGAAACTGACGCTACCTCCTTTTGAACCAGCAGCATCAGCGGATCTACAGTTTCTATCTTGGAAAACTGCATTCCTTCTGGCAATCACTTCAGCAAGAAGAGTATCTGAGTTACAAGCATTAATGGCAGTGCAGCCTTTTCTTATTTTCCACCAGGACAGGGTGTCACTAAGAACCAATCCTACTTTTATGCCAAAGGTGGTATCTAGAGTATCCTTGAACCAAGCTATTCACTTGCCTACGTTCTTCCCTAATCCACAGAATAGAGGGGAAAAACTTTTGCACACCCTGGATATACACAGGCAACTACGCTACTACTTGGACAGAACAAAAACTAGCAGAAAAACTGACCAACTTTTTGTAGCATATGCAACTGGGGTGCAAGGAAGAACAATTTCCAAACAGACAATTTCAAAATGGATAGGAAATTGCATTCGCTTTTGCTACTCCTTTCATGGAAAGACAGTTCCTGAAAATATCAGGCCTCACTCCACAAGGGCCACTGCCACCACTACAGCCTTCCTACGGGGGGGGTGGCTACCAAGGACATTTTAGAAGCTGCTACTTGGAGCTCCGTGCATACATTTGCCAAGCATTACAATCTACCTTTATACTCTAGATCCAGAGCAGGGTTTGCAACTGCAGTACTGCAGGGGATCTTAACTACACCATCCTTTTCTTAGTACCTCCTCCCCCAGATTGGCTATGGTATTCTACCCATATGTTATGACTGCAGATGCATCCTTGAAGGACATAGTACAGTTTTGTACCTACCATAAATGTAGATGTCCCGATAGGTATGCATCTGCAGTCAGGATTACCCTCCCTCCTTCCCCTCTGTGGTATTCCTAGGGTGCTTACCCCTCTTTTAGCTAGCTGGGGGAATCTATTATGGTGTATTTGTTTGTTTATACATGTATATAATTTGCAAATGTTTGGAACTTTTCAGCATTTATCCAAATTTAGCCTTCCTAGAGGGCACCTGGCATCTGGGGCAAGAAAAACTGAGGAAAATGGCATCGGCTGATGCTTTTATACCCCAGACGCTCTGACGTCGGGGAAATTGCGACATCAGCCGAGGCCAGACCCAGACTTTGGAATCCGGCCGACCGAAGGGCTGCCTGAGGCAGGGCAACCCATATGTTATGACTGCAGATGCATACCTATCGGACATCTACATTTATGGTAGGTACAAAACTGCACTTTCTTCATGAGGCCAGGAGGCCTAGCACCAGAAAATCCTATGCAGATAAATGGAAGAGATTTTGCTCTTGGATGCAGGCTAAAGGAGCAGACTCTTCTCATCCTTCTCTTTCCCTCATTCTTGACTACCTAGCTGGCTTACTTAATGGTGGACTTTCTTTTTCTTCAATCAGAATTCATGCTTCAGCAATTTCTGCTCATTGCTCTTTTGAGCAACCCATTTTTTCTCGCACCTTAATGAAGCAGTTCCTGAGGGGAGCTAGCAATCTTAGACCTCCCAGAAGAGCTCCTACTCCTGCTTGGGATCTAAAGTTTGTCCTGGAAAAGCTTAATCTACCTCCCTTTTAACCAGCTGCCTCTGCAGATTTGAAGTTTCTCTTCTGGAAGACTGCTTTTCTTTTGGCTATTACTTCAGCCAGAAGGGTTTCGGAGCTGCAAGCCTTAATGACAGTAGAACCTTTCATTATTTTTCATTCTGATCATGCTTCTCTGAGAACTAACCCCTCCTTTATGCCCAAGGTGGTTTCCAGTCTGACCCTTAACCAGTCTATTCATCTGCCCACCTTTTTCAATAATCCCTAGAATAAAGGGGAAAGGGTTCTGCACTCTCTTGATGTGCACAGACAGCTGAGATTTTACTTAAACAGGACTAAATCCTTTCGAAAATGTAAACAGTTGTTGGTTAGTTTTGCTGTTGGTGCTCAAGGTAAAGCTATTTCAAAACAAACCATCTCCAAATGGATTGCTCATTGTATTCACTTTTGTTACCTGCAGCAGAAGGTTCCCCCTCAGGGTATTAGGACCCACTCTACTAGAGCAGCCTCTACCTCTGCAGCTTTTCTGAGAGGTGTGCCCACTAAGGACATTCTAGAAGCAGCTACTTGGTCTTCTGTCCATACTTTCACAAAGCATTACAATCTACCTTTGTTTTCTTAGTCCAGGACTGGTTTTGCCTCTGCAGTTTTGCAGGGCCTTCTTACCAACCCTTAATCTGTGATCCTTCCTTCCTCCTTTGTCTTTTTCCTGGGCTTTGGGAATCAACCCATGTGTTAGGACTGCAACATTGAAACACGAAGAACATAGTACAGTTGTGTACACTTACCGTAAATGTAGATGTTTGAGTGTATTCAGTGTTGCAGTCCTGGTTTCCCACCCTCCATTCCCCCTCTTTTCCTAAGGCTCTGACTACTTATTTTCTTACTTTTTGGATATCATGTTTCCAGGGTGTTTCCTTCCTGGGTTACCCTTCTTTTGGGGGCTCCTGACCGTTAAGGCAAGAAAAACTGAGGAAATGGCATCGGCTGCCTCCCTTTATACCTGACATTCTGACATCAGTTTTACAGCCGACGGCAGTCCACGTCATATACCAAGGACTCTGGTATTTGGGTCGACTGAGGGCTACCGGGAGCCGGATAACCCATATGTTAGGACTGCAACACTGAATACACTCGAACAGCTACATTTATGGTAAGTGTACACAATTGTACTTTCTTTGCACTTCCCTTTGGCTTATCTACTGTGCCCAGGGTATTTACAAAGTGCATAGCTCCAGCCATTGCATTTTGCAGGCAGAGAAATATTCAGATTTACCCATGCTTGGACGATTGCCTGATTCAGGCAGATAGTCAGGACTTGCTATTACAGCACCTGGCATTTGTAAAGAGACTTCTAACTTCACTGGGGTACACCATCAATGAGAAGAAATCACACCTATTACCCTGCCAACAGATTGTATTCCTGGGAGCAAGCTTGAACACAATTTCCCAGATGGCATTCCTCACTCCAGAGAAACAAGTTCATTTGACAACCTACTTCAAACTACTGGCCACAAAAACCCAGCTATCTGCAAGAAAAATTCTGCAAGCCCTGGGGTTCATGGCCTCTTGTATTCTGTTAATTCCATATGCAAGACTGCATATGAGGAAACTTCAATGGTATCTAAAAAGTCTGTGGTGTCAACATTCTCAGGACCTGGAAACAATGATTCCTATCATTCCTTGTCTAAGGACAGAGTTCCTTTGGTGGGCAGAGGCCTGATACCACAACAAGGGACTCCCTTTCACTTTACCCCCTGCCGGCCAAACCCTAACAACAAATGCATCAGACTATGCATGGGGGGCTCACATGGCAGGGCAGTGCATTCAGGGCAAATGGAACCCAAAACAGATGCACCTGTATATCAATCAGAAAGAAATGTTAGCTGTACAGAATGCTCTGACAGCCTTGAAAGACTTTATTCTTCCAGGACAATTATTGGTAACGACAGACAACACCACAGTTATGTGGTACATAAACAAACAGGGGGGAACCCATTCCTACCCACTCTGCAGACTAGCCATGGCTCTGTGGAACACAGCCTTGAGCTACTAAGTGAACCTACAAGCTCAATTCCTGCCAGACAAATTACATTCACTGGCAGACAACTTAAGCAGAAATCTCATGGACCCACATGAATGGAAACTGGAACCCAACATATTCAAGCTCTTGAGGAACAAATGGGGGTACACCAGAGGTAGACCTGTTTGCCTCCCCTCAGAACTACCAATTGAACAAATTCTGCACCAGAACTCCCAACAGTGAAGCTTGGAAAGTGGATGCCCTGTCCTTTACCTGAGCAAGCTTCTCAGTTTATGCCTTTCCCCTCTGCCTCTCCTCTCGAAGGTTCTACTAAAGATCAAACAGGACAAACTAAGGACAATACTGATTGCACCAGACTGGCCATGCCAGCACGGGTACCCCCTTTTGCGCAGTTTGACAGTGCTACAAACTTGGCACCTCCCTCAGATCCCTTCCCTGCTGTCCCAGCAGGCGGACCAGATTCTGCACCCTCAGCTTCAAACCCTGAACCTTGCAGCCTGGCTAATTCCCGGAGCTCACCTCCAGCAACCCTCAGTAAGCAGGTGATGGCTATCATCCTTGAGACAAAGAGGTCTAGTACTAGGAAATCCTATTCAGAAAAGTGGAAAATATACTGTTCTTGGAGCCAGGCTCAGGGAATGGGCACAACGGTGCCCAGTTATCTCATATTCTAGATTATTTAACAGAAATGCTCCCCAAGGGCCTATCTTTCTCTTCAGTTAAGATGCATGCCTCTGCCATATCAGCACATTATAATACTGAGCCACCCCTCTTCTCTCATCCCTTGCTAAAACAATTCCTTAGAGGGGCCAAATATTTAAGACCCCCTCCCAGGAGGGCTCCCAGTCCAGCCTGGGACCTTAACTTTGTATTGGAAAAACTCACACTTCCCCCCTTTGAACCAGCTGCTACAGCAGAGTTGAAATTCCTTTATTGGAAAGCAGCTTTACTTCTAGCCATCACTTCAGCCAGAAGAGTGTCTGAACTGCAGGCCCTCATGGCAGTGGAATCCTTCATTATCGTCCATATGGACAGAGTTTCCCTCAGGACTAATCCATCCTTTATGCCCAAGGTGGTGTCTAGTGTGGCTCTAAACCAGTCCATTCATTTGCCTATTTTTTTCCCTAATCCTCAGAGTAAAGGGGAAATGATACTGCATTCTCTGGACGTGCACAGACAGCTTAGATTCTATTTGGACAGGACTAAGCCTCTCAGAAAATCTGGACAGCTGCTAGTTAGCTTTGCTGCAGGGGCAGAGGGGAAGGCCATTTCAAAGCAAACCATTTCCAAATGGCACATTGCATCCATTTCTGCTACAATCACCATGGAAAACCTACCCCAAAGGGGATAAGAGCACATTCCACCATGGCTGCATCTACCTCTACTGCATTTCCCAGAGGAGACCCTACCAGGGACATCCTGGAAGCTGCAACCTGGAGCTCTGTTCATACTTTCACCAAGCATTACCACCTGCCTATATTTTCCAAATCCAGAGCTGGATTTGCCACAGCAGTCTTACAGGGCCTTATTGCTAGCCCTAATGCTCTTAACTACCTTCTCCCTTCCTTAGCTTTGGGAATCAACCCAAATGTGATGACTGCAACAGTGAAACACAAAGAACATAGTACAGTTGTGTACACTTACCATAAATGTAGATGTTCGAGTGTATTCACTGTTGCAGTCCTGGTTACCCTCCCTCCAGCCCCCTGACTTCTCTTGACTTTTACCTTTCCTTCTTGTTTGGCATATATTATATCATGTGTATTTGCTTTTTGTTGGATGTGTTCCATTCCATATAATTGCTTCTTATTGTAGGGGCACCTGACATCTGGGGCAAGAAAAACTGATGTAATGATGTCGGCTGCATTTTTTATACCTCTGACGACCTGACGTCATGGATGAAGCGACAGCATATGACGCAGAAATCTGAAGACTCTGGTATTCAGGCTGGCTGAGGGCTACCTGCAGGCAGATAACCCAAATATGACGACTGCAACAGTGAATACATTCGAACGTCTACATTTATGGTAAGCGTACACAACTGTAGTTTCCTTTTGCAGAATGAACAATTTGGTCTAGATGTTATCTAACTCCATTAGTTCCTATACCTGGAATCCAGTATATATTGACTAAAGTATATATTTTTTTATTTAATTGTATAATTATAGCACAAAACATCCCTTTATTATCCTTGTAAACATCAATTATTTTAGGCATGGGTAATGTATTATTCCATATGATAGCCACTCCTCTTTTTTTTGAGAGTGTTCTGAGTTTACCAATACAGAGTAAGATTTATTATTAAGTTTAGATATGTCTTCAGAAATTAAGTGGGTTTCTTGTAGAAATATTAGTTGTGATTTATGAAGCTTAAGATATTTAAATAAATTGCCTCTCTTACCTGGATTATTCAAGCCATTGATGTTGATTGAAATACCTTTCATTACTGTCATCTTATAAGTAAGTTATATGTGTAAGGAATTGACCATCAAGTTATATAACTGTAATATCGAAAAGGAATACTGTATGATATGTCCCACTTTATTTGTTTGACATTTGTTGACCGGGATAGTCCAACTGGGACAGAGCCCTTTTTCAGCAGATGCCCGGGGAGAAAAGCTCCAGTATACAGTAGAATAATACAAGAATTCAAAAATTCTGTTTACACAATACTCAATAGAAGAATGCAAAAATAGTATAACACATATTTTGCTAAATACACAGAGTTGTTGTGTCTTTTGGCTTTTCCCAGTTAGGGGTCGCCACAGCGGAACTCCGGTCCACTAATGATTGGCAGTAGATTTTTTATGTGCCAAGTTGCCGGCCCTGACGCACAACCTTTAACAAAGATACACGCATTCACGCACGTCCCCACACAGAAGATGCTCTAGCTGAGAATCGAACAGGACAACGTCTTACTGTGAGGCAACAATGCTAAATACACAGAGTAATGATAGTTAATTGCATATAAATAGGGAGACAAGTGAGAGTTTTAACACAGATACAGTTAGATGGCAGCTTTAAAGCTGTAATGGAGTTAGTGCAGATGGAGGGTAGTTGAGGGTGATGTAAGTAGGATAAGTAGGGGGGAGCAGTGGGATTTAGGGGAGTTTGCAGAGTTAGTGAAGAGGGGTGATAATGAGTTGATAGGATTTCTGGATTAGCAATTGTGAGGGTCCTAGTATGAAGTAGGTGGCCTGCGAGAAGTTGGGAAAGGTTTTATACATACTGTCAAGAGTTAGGTAGGAGAGAGCAGGTCTTGAGGTAAAGCATAAGGGGTGGCAGGAAGGTGTGTGGGGAAGAGGGGGTTTGTTAGGTGATAGGGAGGGAGGATGAGATGGATAGGTTGATGAAGGGAAGGTGAGAGAGGTGTGAAGAGACCAAGATGTGCACTAGGTTAAAGGGGGGAGGTTACAGGGGCAAGTAGTGAGGTGGGTAAGGTAGTGTTTAAGAGAGATTTTGAAAGTATGGGTGTGGGGTAGGCTTCTTAGAGTCAAGGGAAGCTTGTTCCAGAGGATGGCTGGAGAGTAGGTCTAGAAGTTCTGTCCTGCACATTTGTTAGGTTTGTAAATGTGTAGCAGATGTTGATCTGAGCTCCTTAATGATCGAGTGGGAGTGTAGAGGGAGACTAGTGAAGAGAGACTAGGACAGGAGGATGGTTTGTTGAGAATGGAGTGGATAATGACAAGTTGGGAAAGTTGAGGTGGTTTGGAAACTCAATCCAGTGTAGTGACTTGAGGGCCAGACAGTGGTGGGATCTGGTTGGTAAGTTTGCAGCAAATCTAGCCACTTTGTTGTAGGTAGATTCAAGTTTGGAGAGAAGTGTAGACTGAAGGTTGGTATAGATTTGTGCGCTATAGAAGATGTTTGGGAGGAGGTAGGCATTGGCTAGGGTTATTCTAGTTTTAGGAGTGAGAAATTTTTTATTTCTATAAAGAAGACCAAGCTTTTGATTGGTTTTCTTTATACTGTGATGGATTTGAAGGTCAAATTTCAGTGGGTCATCTATGATTACTCCAAGGAGCTTGGTATGGGTTTCTGGAGCTATTATAGTGTTGTTGTTGAGTGAAGAGATGGTGAAGGAGTATTTAAGAGAGAGGTGGGATTTTGGGAGAAAGAGTATCAGTTTTGTTTTTTTGGGTTAAGTATGGGAAGGTGTTGAGTTAGCCAAGTTTTAAAAGATGTTTGTGTAAGAGTTTGTAGTTCAGTTGAATTGTCAGCTGTAGATGGGTAGAGTCATCTGCATACTGTATGAGGGATGACTGGGGACAGGAGTTGTGGAGTTCATTGGTAAAGATGTTAAAAAGGAGGGGGTCCAAGGATGGAGCCCTATGGGACACCTGTATTAATAGGAAGAAAAGGAGAGAGAGCAGAGAGCCATTTGACAGATTGGTGCTGGTCTGAGAAGTAGCTGCTAAACCAAGAAATAGTTGTTGGAGAAAGGTTGAGAAAGTTTTGAGAGAAGGATTGGCTGAGAGACTGTCAAAGGCTTTGGACAGATCTAACAATAGACAAGAAATGAGTTTGTTGTCTGTGGCTTGGGAGATGGTATTGGTGAAGGAGATGAGAGCAGCGGAGGTGCTGTGGTGTGGACAAAAGCCATGTTGGGTAGGGGTGATCAGGTTGTGTTTTAGGAGGTGGGCCATGATTTGTGTACACAGTGTTCTAGATCTTTGGAGAGGGGAGAAAGTATAGCAATTGGTCGGAAGTTTGAGAGTTCTAAGGAATTGCCACCTTTGTATATAGGAATTGTATACAATTTTTTCCAAAGAGTTGGAACGGTTAATTAGGATGGAAATGGGTATACTATGAATGGTGCAGCATGTTTTAGGAAGAGAGATGGTAGGTTGTCTGCTGATGAGCAGAGTTTGAGCTTGAGGAGGAGTTTTTTAATGTAGCTAGTAGGGACTGTTTTTAGGGAGAGGAGAAAGTTAACCTAAGATGTTGTAGTGTGTGGGGGGTGGGGGGGGGGGTGGGGTAGGGTAGAATTTTGCGTTAGTTAACTTATTGTATTGATAAAATAGGAGTTAAAGGAGGAGGCAGTTTCGAGAGTTATTGGGGCTAGGGTTGGGTGTTGATGGGTTACCTTGGTGGAGAATTTGGTTGATAGTGCTCCAGAATTTTTAGGATTACTGGACTGTGAGGACTGAGGCTGGTGATAGAAATTCTTATCTGGATTAATTTGTTTTTTGGTGATATTTCAGAGTTCTCTGTAGGTTTGGAAATGGCATGGAGATTTAGTTTTAGACCAGAGTTTCCACTCCGAGTCTCATTTTAGCATGAGAGTATGAGTTGTGTGTGTGTGCCAGGGGGAGTTGTGGGATTTGAATCTGACAGTACGTGGAGGTGCAAGGGAGTTGAGTATGTTGAGAAAAGTGGAGTTAAAGAATGCGATAGCATCATCAAGGGGTAATGTAAAGAGGGCGGTCCAGTTTGAGAGAGGGTTAATTAAATTTGTCGGGGTTAAACGTGGATAATTTTTGGGATTCTTTGTATTTATGGGGTATGGGGATGTGGGGGGAGATTCGGAGGGTTTGTATGGGGCAGTGATCGCTGATGGAGTCAGGTAGTGTTTCAGTGTGAGGGTAGAGGTTGGGATTGGTAAGATGATCCAGTCAATAACAGAGCTAGAGTTGGTGGATTTGTTAGGGAATGTAGGAGAGGAGATGAGCTAGGTGATTATGCTGGTGGAAGGTGAGTTACTGGTAAGGGTAAGCCAATTGATATTAATATCAACCAGTATAATGCTTTCATTGGGGATGTTGTCAGATAACCAGTTTAGAATCTGTTTTAGTGTGGGTATGTTGTCACCAGGTTGTATGTAGATGGCAGCAACTGTTATGGTCTTGTGGGGATTGGGTTTAAAGTTGGCTATTAGAAGCTCAGCAGGGAAGAAGGAGGGAGGTGGATTGGGTAGAGGGGGTAGGGTTAGGTGGTTGGAATACAGAATAGCAACACCACCTCCTTTCTTATGGGTTCTGTCTAGGCAGAGAATGTTGTATCCTGGCGGAGGAATTATTTGTCAGAGTTGTGTGGTTTAAGCCAGTTCTCTGAGAGAATGACTATGTTGGGAGAATACTGAGTTATCAATGAGTGAAATTCTGTAATTTTGTTAAGGGTACTGTGGATGTTGATGGAGAAGAAAGAGAGATGCTTAGGAGGATACTTGCCAGTGTTGGGGGGGGGGGTTGTGGTAGTGGAATGAGCAGTATGCTTAGCTTGTGGGCCTTAGTTGGGGTAAATGTCACCAGAGATTAGGAGGGTGTTGAATGAATGAGAGATATATGATGTGAGTATGAATTTATTAATTTCAGTTTTACATGGTTAAGTGTGGGAGTTGTAGGAGGTGGTTTCATTTTGGGTAAGTGGAATTCAGATAAGGAAAAGAGTGAGGGTGATATAGTGAAGCAGTGGTGTGTGTTGGAGTGAGTAGTGTGGTAAGAGGAAGTTGGGGAAATAGGATGGAGAGTGAGATGAGTGTGGAAAGAAGATGAGAGGTGAGCAGTAGAAGGAGGGATAATAATATGGGGAGGAGAGAGGGGGAGAGGGCAGAAGAGGTCATGATAGTGTGGAGAGTAATGAAGTGTGAGTAGAGGTGATAGGGTTACAGAGATGGAGTAAAGAGGGGAGTGCGAGTTTGAGAGAGAATGTGGGGGTGGATGTAATACAACTGGAAGTGATAAAGTAAGTGTTAGAGATTGGGGAGGAGGAAGGAGGGAGAGGTAATGGGAGGTTAGGGTTATAAGGAGAAGTAAGTGTAGAAGGGGTGGGGTGGTGCTAGGTGGGAGTAGTGTGTTTTGATTGGATAAAGAGCAGGAAGTGGGGTGGTGTTAGTATGTTGGCTGGGGAGGGTTTTGGTGGTAGGAATGTGTTTTGATTGGAGAAATAGAGCAGGAAGTGAGAGTAGGAGGAATAGTGAGTGTGGTGTTCAGCTGTAAAGGAAATTGATATGGTGGTGGGTGGGAATGGGGGTAGGGGAGGCGAGCAAAGTGAGCCCAAGTGTAGCGAGGGCGAACGGAGCGGGTTTGGCCCGGATACAGCAGGTAGCCAGTATTAGAAAAATAATGTGTAGTACAGCAGAAAGAGCTGGGTAAGTTGTTGTGTAACATTGTAAAGAGGAGAGTGTGGAGGTTCAGTGAGAGAGCAGGCTAGCAGAGTACAACAGGGGAGGTTTAAAGGGTGATACTAGGTGTGTAGGACAGAGGAGACTGACTCGGAGTTGAGAGGGTTGGGGGGGTGAAGATAGAGGGGATAGCAAGGGAAAAGCAGTTAAATAATAAGTAGATAATTGGTAGGTAAGGTCATTGAGGAGGATAAGTAAGTGGTGAGAACTGTGCGAGAGGCTTGTTAGGTTACAGGAGTGTCTGGGATGGAGGAGGGCAGAGGTCTGGTTCAGGGGTGTGTAGGTGGCCTTAGAAACACTAAAGATAACTACAGTTGGAAATGTTTATCTACTGCACATACTCCACTGAGGTGGAAGAGTGTAGAGTTGTGTCTTGTAACTTTTCAAGCAGGACTTCTTTTCCGGTGGGAGATGGGGGGTGATGGCTTGCTTTGTCAATAGTGAGCAGCACTAGCTTCCAATCTGGAATGGGTGTTAATAATAATTAATCAGATTTTTTGTTTGTTTCAAAATGACCAGTGGAAATATAAGTAGAATGATCCATTGACCAACATGGATATGACTACAAAAAGAGTCCATGCAACAGCTTCATAACTGCAGACAAAGACAGATGGAAATATTGTAGAAGTTATGAGATTATCTTCTGAAGTTGAAGAAGGTTCCGAGGATGCAACAACTCTGACTTTCACTGCAGCTACTTTGTTCTGTTGAGTGAGAACTGAAAAATGGAAAGTTCCAGTGTGTGTTAGAGGGGCATTGGAAAATGATATTACTCCATCAGGTGATAAAAAATATGTGATCCTTGTAGCTATCAATCAGCTGTTTCCACTCTTTTGTGAAAGTTCCAATTAACTTGAATTCCTTATCAGTCTGGGAAAACTTCAGCTCTACAGGCCAGTTGTCTTGGCTTAGAAATGAAAAGGAGCAACTAAATGATGCTCCAGTGTGGACGGTCTTATGACCTCAGACTTGGTGAGGTTGGGAAGACAGGCTACTGGGCAGTGTTCTTATAAGAAAATCAGGGCATGCACCGTTGTGTCAAAGGTATGTTTCTTGTTTGAAAGAACATACTTAGTGTGGATAGATACTTGAAATACTTGTGTATATTATTCTTGTAGCACACTGATCTGACAAGGTCAATTTTCCTTTTACCAGTACCAGTTTGAAGAAATCTTGAAATAACTTAACTTTCTCACCATGTAGTTGGAAAGGTTTACCTTCCTTGGTTGTGGGAAGGAGTATTTTTTTTTATCGACAACGTTTGAGTGAAGTTAACAGAAATGCTATTTAAATAGTTTTGGACGTACTTTCTTTTCAAATTAATAGTGAACATTAACAGGACAATTAAAAACAAAAACTTTTGTTATAACTAAACAATAAAACAATATTTACAACCCAGTCCCTTCTGGAGTAAAAAAACCTCCCAATTCAGGTGCTATCACCTAAATTAACCTTCAGATTTGTAGCAACATTGAATCAGCTTCTGGCTAAATAAAAATTATGTTAATCTTCAAATAAGAAATATATATCTTCCTTTCCCTGTTTCATAAGAAGGAAGAAAGAACTTTACAAAGCTAAAAAGAACACCTCTCCCCCATCCCTAGTCTATTCACAAATGGCACTAAAATTGAACCTACTAACCAGGCCAAACTACTAGGTGTTATAGACAACCACCTAAAATTTGACATTTATATATCCCAAGCAATCAAAAAGGTCCATGCAAAACTCGTTGCTCTCTACAGAGCAAAACCATTCTTAACACCTCAAGCAAGGCTAGCCACAACTAGATCTCATCTTCTGTCTACATTGTTATACTGTTTACACTATTATACTGCTCACACATTTTAACCAACGTACATAAAAACAACCTTCAAAACCTAGAATCCTGCTACAACAAAATAGCTAAGCTTGTAACCAATCTCCCTCATAAAGCTCATCACTGCACTGCTGTAAAACAATTGAACTGGCTAGAACTGCCTCACCTCTTAACTTTAAATCAATTTGTCCTCACCCACAAAATTATTCAAAACCCTCTCGCCTGCCCTGTCCCTCTCCTCCCTTATCCAGCCTCAAATTTGTAACAAAGCCCTCAGATCCTCCAACAGACCATCTCAGTAACAACTGGTTATGCCCATATTGCTCTTCTGGATAATGTCCTTTACCTCCATTCACATGTTTTCTTGACCTCTTCACAAAATACTTCTACTCCCTCATTCTCTACTTTTATCCACTACATCTCTCCCTCAAACTACCTCTTTACCTCCTAAGCGCTATATTCTCCCCTCCTTTCTGCCTGAATCCTCTCCCTTCTGCTCACCTCCCATAAAAATATACAACTTATCAAATGACCCTTTACATTTTCTTACAACTTTGTAATCTAATATCCTAAGGATGTACTACCCAGTTGAATCTCTGTTTTTGTTATGCAACTATTTTAGTGCTAATCAAATGTCTAAGGATGTACTACCCTGTTAATTCTTTGTTTTGTTATGTAACTATTTTAGTGCTAATTACATATATAATATTGTATTGTACATTAATGGAGCTTTTCTCCCCGGGTCTCCACTAAAAATGGGCTACCAAGCCGAGTCGGACACTACCCGGTAAACAAATGCAAAATAAACTTCTATTATATTTGGAATACTCTAATTACCAATGAAAAAAGTCTTTTAGAATATAACAAATAGTTCATTAATGATAAAATAATTACATTTTAAACAATTAAATATAAAATAAGCATTCTATTAGACTAGAGATATATGCAACTTTAATCATTCTTTGCATCATATTTATTCTATTTCCTTATGAATATACCGATTTACCGAAGTATATAACACTACATACTTTCCAGGTCTTTCCAAAGTGTATGTTAATGGGTGAATCCTTTATCGGGGCAACAGTTGGAATTAAATGCATGAAGTATAAGTTCATTGACTCAGTTTGCCAATTTTTTTAATTGAAGTCATTAATAAGTTTTCTACATTTTGGCCATTTATTCCAGATCTGGTGAAGGGCACTTCATCTCCTAGGATGACATAATTTGAATATGGGTGGTTGAAAACAACAGTGTCATTGCTGCGTTAGCGAGTAGCCGACACCCTGAACACAAACACTGATGAACATACTGTTGTTGCAGTACCTCTCAACTGTACTAATTATTGCAAAATGCCCCAATCTCTGGCTTACGCCCCTGGCCTCTTTCCCATGAATCTGTGCTTTTCTGTGAAACCATTGGCAACTTATTACAAATTGAGGTCATCAGAATGATGATAAAAATTTGACTGTCATACTTCAGAACCTTATGAAAAGTCATGTTAACACAAAACCTGTTATCTATAGCAATATAAATGTCCCTATTTGTTTTCCTTTATCAAAACCCTTTAATTATCAGGTTGGATATTGTGTAAATGGAGCATGAAACTGGCTGAGCAGGTTATCTGGAGTGTATTTCTGAAATATTTACAAGGTCAGCAGTATCCTGATAAAATGAGGGGCGCCATCTGTGTTTCTTTTACTGTATAAGTTATTATCATGCTGAATAACTTTTAATTTCTTATTAATTTATTACATACATGTCAACCAGTAACAGTGTAATGATTAACTTAAAAACATTTGAGGTATTTCATAACATTAGTATTAACATTGTCAAAACAACTGTTTATAAGCATTAGGTGCTGCAGTAAAATTGCACTTCAAATAATAACAGCTGATTCATAATTCCCAGCAAACTGCTACATAGACCACATCTGTATGAGGAATCCGAGCAGCATCAAACAAGGAAATCACAAAATGAGGATCAGACCAAAGTATGAAGCAAACATCTGAGCACCACCCCAAACCTGAACAGTCAAGATGAATAATTAGTTTTCAAACAGCTTTGCTACCTATACAAGCAGCTATGTAAAGCTTTCACCCACCTTCCACCGCATTAACAGTGTTGCCCCAATAATGCAAAAGTACCATTAATTCTAAGATGGTTATTATTGGAAACTAAATTTTTAGCAAGTATAATAGAAAAGATATTATTAATAATATGTATAATTGTCAGATATATTCTCAACATTAAATATTCAATAATAACAGTTAACTGAAGTAGAATGTAAAACATTCAATTTGAAATAATCTAAAATAGAAATAACTGCATACCATATGCCAAGTTATGTGTCTTTAATCTTAGTCTCAAGCATCCTTGAAATTCCAACTGTAGCACCATCATTCATTGACACTGACCTGTTGCTTCAGACATCTGGATGCAAAGATGCTAAATAAATGTCTCCACCTTCAACAAATAAGCACATTCATAATTCATTGTAGGGATTCACTCATAATTTCAAATATTAATAAGAAGGATGTTAAACTAACTTCATTTTTACTATTGTCACGAATTAGCCCAAAAGCTAATGTCTATCAATCAGGAAAGACAGAAAATACATAAGAGAAACTGTAGAAGTTTGACTGATTTTTTTAGTTGGAAGCAAATTAAATAGCAAAAGAGATGTACTTGTTTATAGTCTGAAGCTGATATGACTTAACCAGCCTTTACTCTTTCCATGAATCTAATTACAACAAGAATGAACTTCACAAAGAGAAAGAAGTAATTTATACAATCAACAGCCTATGAAAGAGTTCCACAAGAAACCTTAAAGTAACATTTTTATAATGTATTATTTTATTTATTTTATTTTACATTTGTTGACCGGGCTAGTCTAGCTGGAGATATTTCCATTTTCAGTAGAGGCCCGAGGAGAAAAGCTCCACAGAAGTAAAAAATTAATACATACATAAAAATCAACATACATAACAATAAAACATTTAGTATACAGGTTAGTAATAACAAAAACAGCAAAACTCTTCAAAACTCTTCTAATAAATTAGTATAACATGAATTAATTACTACCACACACAGAGAAATTCCAAATAACATTATACAGGAATAAAAATACTTGTTAGATAAAGATACAAAGATAGTAGGTAACAAAAGTAGAATAATAAGAATAGGGTAAGGAATAGGAAGGAGTTTGAAGAGAAGAGAGCAAGTTAAGATAGTTAACAGGGAAAGAAGCAAGGAGAGGATGAAAGGGGAGAAAAGAAAAGCCAAGTGGAGAATAGAGTGAAACAAGAGTAAGAGAGATAGTATAAGGTAAGTAGTACTAGTGGAAAGTTAATCAGGTTTACAACAGGAACAAAGCCAGTGATTTTGGAAGTGTCGTTTAATATTTTGTTTGAAAAGTAAGTATGTTATACATACCAAAATTGCTTTATCTGTTTTATAATTAACTAATTTCTACATTACGCAGGAATTATAAACTGTATTTCTTTACCATATCGAACCACCAGTTATAAGTAGTGTTTCAACATTCTAAAGTGACGTAGATACTGAAGACCAAGTTGAAATGTCGTTTTAACTCGTCACTTGAAGTATCATGGTTACTTCACATGCACGAAAATGGAGACATATGACAAACAAGTTCTTCAGCTAGTTTTCCATGTAAAACACTATAGCGAATTCTAGCGGGAATCTTTAGCTTTTACAGGCAAAACGTGTTTAGCACGAGAGTCCGCCAGTGTCTTAAAGCTTCACTTGCGAGGGTTTCAAATAAACGGAAAGTGAAGTCGGTTTGAAGCATACATAAAAGGTTTACATATAACCACCAGCTCTTACAATTCAAATAGCCCCACTAAAATATCACCAACAACACGAACAACCAACAGCCCAATTCAAGCAGGTAGAACATTTCTATAAAAATAGATATCTCATATTTTAAATCTTCAAACCTTTTAATTCTTAGTAAATACACATCGAAGCTCACCCATTTCAACCGCATCTAATGGAATGCAAATCTCACGGCTTATTTACATAAGCGCACAAGGAAATCCAAAAAAGAAAAAAACAACCACATGACCGAGATACAGTTTCCAAAAAACAAAGCTTATGCATCAACTTTTCTGTCAAACCCCAATCAGCTTTGTTAGAACCATACTGATTCATGACCCAAGCACAAAAGTGAATCACCATGAAACATTTTATTCTGCAAGGCTGGTAACCTTATCAAGTTCCCAGCATAAGGCACGCCGTGAATTCTAACATAACATCGTAATCAATTAGATGAGAACTGCGAATGGATTCGTAAATAAATAAATACTTTCACACTATTCAGCATCTGTACGTTTACAGTTATTAATTCCCATTAATCCAAGGCCGCCACAAGAGAACACTTTGTATTTCCAAGCGAGCTGTTATACAACAAATCAAAGAGAAAATCAAAGTACACTGCTGCCATAATCTCTCTATTTAACAAGTAATTAGTAGGGTACTATATCACTTGTTAAATTAAATCAAGTGTTATATTGCATTACACGAACAACAGAATGTCAAACAGGAAGCATAACTAGCAATAAGCTTTAATCCATATTTAAAAGTAAGAATATATTACTATAATGTACTGCAACCATGACAAATATATAACTAACAGTAAGAAAATAAAACCAATAAAGCAAGATATTAATAAGCTCACCTGGAAATCCGGTTTCCTTTCCCCGACTTACAAAATCATAATAACTGGATAATTGAAGATTCAGTAAAAGGTTTTTAACTCTGTCAAAGACCCCTTTAATTTTTAAAAGGTTTTTGTTCAGTAGATTACTTGGGCTATTACTTGTTGAATGATTTGTTGTCGATCATTTTTTCAGCTTCATTTTAAGATCAAAAGTTTCCCAAGTATTATTGTCTGCATTTCTTTTAAGGATTGCATTTGCCCATTCCACGTCTTCAAATTTTTCTAGTATTTTGCTGTTTTTAAGGAAGGAGATGGCAGAATCCAGGATTTCAAATATTTTGTAATGATTTTGATGGAATATTGTTAGCCTTGCAAGGAATAACAAGTGGGTTTTTATTTGATTTTTCTTAAGCTCTTTAGTTAAAGGCAGGAAGATTTTCCTTTTTGAAATCACAGCTGGGGAATAATCATTATCAAAGCAAATTAACATTGTCTTTTATTTTAATTGGTGATTTTAACCATGCTGTCTTTAATGCTATTTCCTTGTCATGAGATGAGACAAACTTTACAATGACAGATTTAGTGAAACTACTTTTGTTATTTTTAGGTGTTACCAAGGATCTATGTGCTCTTTCGTTATATGAAAAAGATTCTGGGAGTTCCAAAATTTCAGGTATCCATGAAGAGAGGAATTTCACCATATCCGATCCTCCTATGTTGTCTGGTATGTCAAATATTCTTATGTTGTTTCTTCGTGACCTGTTTTCTAGATCATCCACTTTTGATTGAAGGAGAGTGTTTTGTTTTAATAGAAATTCAATTTTATGTTCATTTTCTTGAGTTCTGCTGTCTATGTCATTCAGTGCTGTTTCTATTCCAGATATCTGCTTTATCTTTTGAGTAAGGTCATCATGTATAAGATCCATTTGCTGAGTACATTTCTCTTTAAAGTTGTCCAATTTCATATCCATTTTATCTACTTTTGTTGAAAGTTCTTGTAGATTTGTTATTAATGATTGAAGTTCTTTTTTAAAAGTTGTTTCTTGATGTGAAGATTTGTTGAAGCTCATGTTGTTCTGATGATGATTCCTTAATAGTATTTGACAGGAAAATGTATTACTTATAAAAAAATGTGTATATATTATCCTAATATATAGTCTAAAAAATTTATTGAAGACAAAATATCCAAAATTAGGAGACATATATTCTTAAAATCCTATCAAAAAAAGTCTGAAAGACAGAGCTGATAAAAAATGCTGCTACGCAGTGGACATCTTGGCCACACCCCCCCCCCCCCCGGAATGTTGCTTCTTAAAGTACTATATTGTGTTTGGGAAGTATATTCCTGCTGAGTGAATTACCATAGTTTGTTGTCTTGCCATTATGGGAAAACAAGGTTTAAAAAATGCTCAAAATGCGAACACAAAATCAAAAGTCAGAAGACCCTTATGACTTACGGTTTGCTTAGGTGTCGTTCATTTGTTTGCTATTTGTGATATTTGTGTTGCTTTTGGGGACAGAACATTGGGGGTGAGGAGAAATAAGTTGATTGATAAAGATCTTTTGCTGCCAGATCAGAGTCCACTTAGTTAAAAAGACTTCAAAAACATCTATGAAAACTAGGGAATCTGATCCAAAAGAGGCCTAGTGATTCACTGGTTCCATCTTTGTCCCCAAAAGACTGGTAAAAGACAGAGTTCAGGCCCTATTTACACTCCTCCTCCAGATACTGAGCTTTGTGGATCCTGCTTGCATTCAAGACTCTCCTCCTAAAATTACTGGTAAACTGGAATACCCTTATTTCAGGCCGTTGTCAACTATTTCTCTCTGATCTTTCAGGTCCTTTAGTAGTACATGTGTGGCTGATTCAGATTGTTTGATGCAAGTGTTCCTAAATACACAGATAGTGATGGAAGTCAATCCATCGCCTTCATCTCCAAAGGTGATTGGATTTGGCCCTATCCCATAGGTTCATAGGTTCATAGGTTCATACTAGGCTATCTGCCCGAGGGCATTTATAAGCCTAGCCCATCGTTTTGTGGCTTACGCCACCCCTTTAGTATGGGGAACTATACCCATTATTTTGCTGTGCCTCTGTCGAGCAGTGACACTGAGGTAATTCCTGGGGTATATCTGCGATCTCCCATCCATTGGTCAAGATTTCTCTTGAACAAGGCCAGCGAGGTGCTCTGCCTCACATGTACCGGGATTTTGTTCCACAGCATAGGGAGTCTTTGGGTGATGAATCTATCCCTCCAGCACGCCCTATTAATAGCTGTGTCGAGGTTTAAGTCTCCGCCCTTGTGGCTCTGATGGATCTAGATTTTTGAGGTGAAGCATATTCATCAAATCTGGGTTTGACATGGCCTTGTATGTTAGGCAAAGGTCACCTCTGAGCAAGCGGTGCGACTGAATAGAGCTGGAGTTCTTTCAGTCGGGCAGCATAGGACAGATTTTGAGACCCTTTATCCTTTTGGTGAGGAACTTTTGTGGCCTCTCCAGCTGCTGCAAGTGTCGGGTCAGATACATTCCGAATGGGGCATTGTACTCAATCATTGGTCTGATGAGTGATGAGTAAAGGGAGACTATGACCTCCCTTGATCTAGATGAGAATCCCTTCATGATAAGGTGGGCAATGTAGAAGGACTTCCTAACTACTTTAGCTACATGGGTGTCGAATGACAGACTACTATCAACCTGGGTCCCCAGGTCCCTGATAACTTCTTCTGTGCTCAGTGGATTGCCACCTATTTTGTAGCTAGGGGTAACCTTGTTTTTCCCGAAGGGTATGACTATGCATTTTTTGGCATTTAACTTTAGGCCGTGGCTCTGGCACCAGTTATCCGTTTCTGTGATACCCGTCTGAAGGATATCTGTGTCCGATGTGTTTTCTACTATGGCGCCCAGTTTGCAGTCATCTGCAAACTTTGTCAGCCATAACCCTCCTGTGTTTGCTTGTACTTCGGAAAAGTAGATGCCAAACAAGAGTGGGCCCAGGACTGAGCCCTGTGGGACACCACTTGTGACAGGCTTTGAGTCTGACATGGCGCCAGCAACTCTGACCCTGTGGGTTCTGTCACTCAGCCAGTTTGCAACCCATCTTGTGATGTATGGGTTAACATTTAAGCTGATGAGTTTTTCAATGATACCCGAGTGGGGTATTGTATCGAAGGCCTTAGCCAGATCGAGGTAGGCTGTATGGACTGCCTTTCCCTCATCAATGGCTTTGGTGACTGTTTCAAAAAGTCAACCAAGTTTAAAAGGCATGATATGCCTTTGACAAAGCCAAACTGGGTTGGATCCAAAGTCTGCAAATTCCCTATGTCTTTATTTATGAGGTCCATTATGATCCTCTCCATGGCTTTGCAGATAAGGCTTGTCAAGCTAATGGGCTGGTAATTTCCAGGGTCTGTGGAGGCACCGCCTTTGTGAAGTGGGACCACAGTTGCAGTGCGCCACTCCTGGAGTGCGTATCCAGAGGTAAGACTTTGATTAAACAGCTGTCCTAGCTGTGGGTTTAATTCCTCATTGAGTTCGTGGAGCACACAGCCGGGGACACCATCAGGTCCCATGGATGCTGTGTTTTTGCTTTGGAGAGAGCAGTTCTCACTTGGGCGCTGGAGATGTTTGGGGGCTGCACTCATTTGGTATAGATATCTCTCCTTTGGGGGATGGGGAGAAGTTTGCACTGAACCTGTCAGCCAGTATGTTGGCAATGTCTGTAGGATCAGTAATCTTCACATCATTTTGAACTAGTTCTGAGCATATCTGGGAGTTTCCTCCTAGGTTTCTAACATAGCTAAAGAAGGCCTTATGATTGTCTTTTGAGTCTTTAGCTATTTTTCTCTCGAAATTTGCTTTGGATGATTTTATGAGAGCTCTTAGTTTTTTACTTATAGTGATCAAGGGTGTCTTACCTTTTAAGGATTTTGCTCTATCTTGTAGTTGCTTCCTCCTTTTGTTGTAGAGTTTGTTTATGGCTGGGGTCCACCAGACTGGACGCTTGCCTTTGGTACAAAGAGTCTTTGTTTTGCTTGGGATTGCCTTATCCATGCAGTCCTGCAGGTGCTGGTAGAAGGCGTTTAAGTGATTCAGTGGCTTGAGTATTGTTTTCCGCCGGCTCGGGGGCCTGAAAGGAGACCACACTAGTCTTTAGAAGTGTGAAGTCGGCTTTTGAGAAGTCCTTTACTGTGGTCTTTTTTATTTCAGGTGGGGGTGGGATGAGGACCTCCAGCAAGATTAGTTTGTGATCTGATCTCACCAGTGAGGGGTATACTTCCGGTGTTGAACATTGTGCTCCCATGTTCGTGATGATGAGATCAAGTATGTTATCTCCTCTTGTGGGGATGGTGACTAGTTGTTCCATGGCATTTGAGTTTATTAATTCCAGGAACTTTTGGGCTAGGGTGTTTGGGCTTGAGTAGTGTTCCCAGTCTATATTAGGGTAATTGAAGTCACCTAGTATGATGGTGTTTGGTGATACATTTATCCCTCTAGTGTTTTCAGGAAGGCCATGTGAGTTTCCTGAGTTTGTGAGGGTGGCCTGTAACATGCTACAATTTGCAGAGCAGTCTTGCCTATGGTTAATTGCACCTGGATGGTCTCCGATGCATCGTGCGTTGCCACCAGTCTTGAGGTGTGGGTGTCCTTGATGAATATGGATACCCCCTCCTTTCTTGGTATTGTCCGGATTTTGGGGCGGAACGCATGATATGAGGTAAAACCTGATAGCGCTGGGGTGCTCTCAGGAGCCTTGAACCAGGTTTCTGTCACAGCACAGACATCGATGTTCTCCATACTGAGAAGGGCCTCGAGTGCGTGCATTTTGAGATTTAGACTTCTGGCATTGAGCAGCATTACCCTTAGTTTTTTCCTTTTTGTGTTCTAGGGTGGTAGGTTTAGAATTTGAGCCTTGCCTAAAAAGGCACTATGGGGTGGCAAGAGCCTTTGCCAATATCCGGAATCCCAGGGTGACAGGTGCAAGCCGTCCCTTGAAGCAGCGTGGCTTGTCCAGCATGTCATCCCAGGCAGACAGATACTGGATCCCCTTTGAATGACACCAGTGTTTAAGCCAATTGTTAAAGCTGATCATCTTATCTCTGTATTGTGGCATCATTCTTGGTGAAGGTAGGATACTGCTCAAGGTCAGGGTCATACCTGCCTGGGCTACATAATCAGAGAGCTCCTCAATGTCTCTTTTCATGTAGTCCAAGGAGGTACGTCTCAGGTCGTTTACACCAGCGTGGACAATGACTGAGTCATATTTGTACCTGCTGTTGAGAGACCTGAGTGCTTGCGTTATGTGGCGGATTCTAGCGCCCGACAGGCAGCTTACTGTGACCTTCTCCTTAGTCTGGTGAGCGGGACATCAGTGTGTCTGACTATGGAGTCACCAATGACTAGTGTGTCTGGCATTGTGTTTGGCCTTAAGGGCTGTGACTGTTTGACACTCTGACTGTGAGGTCTATGTGTTGCGGGTGTTGTGTTCTGAGGTGGTGGTTGTTTGGGTGTCTGCTTTGGTGGCCTCTGCTGTTTTGGTAGATTTTTGATCAGAGCCTCCGAGTATGTCTTTGTGTGTTTATGTGTATGATTTGAGGTTGTAATGGTACTATGTGAGACTGGGTCTATAGTGTGTGTGGTAACCTTCTCCTCCTGACTGGTCTTGCCAGTCCTATGTTGAGAGAGCTCAGCCTCCAGTTTGGCCGTATAGTTGCATCTCGCATGTATTTGTGTTTTGTGGGAGGAGGAGAGGGTTGTCTGTGTACATGAGGCAATTGAAACATTGCCTCAATATTCCCAGGTTCACCAGCTGAGCAGGAGAGGACACTAGCAACTGATCCCTCGACATGCTAGAAGGGTAGACGAAAACTTTAAAAAGATTCCGGGGACGTGGGTGACCGAGAAAGGGGTTGCCTTTTGGGGTACTAGCTATGACAAGAGTGCCGTATCAAGGTAATAAGTACTGTAGGTGCAAGTGCTAGGTTTAATAGATAGAGAATTGTCTACTTCGAGTCAAGTAGAGATGATCTTTTTAGTTATAGGATACGCTGATTTGATCAGTAGTATAGTTCGAGGAAGGTAGTTTTAAGGGAAAATTTGATGAGTGGACTTTAGGTAGCCCGAATAGTTTAAACCTGCTTAACCGGCACTGCCCTAGTGTGCAACAGTGGCAGCTCAGCTAAATCAAGGCTTAACGCGTTTAGCTGCTTTTATAGCAGGGGCTGGAAAAAGCTGGAAACTGGCCCAAAACGACCAATAAACTACTAGTTACTGGCTGAAACCTCACAAAACTGGACAAAAGGCAGCTCAATGCTTCCCACTCCCACTGGTAAGCAAGGTAGCTTCCCTTCCCCAAATAAGGCAAGGAAACAGTACACAGGAACTACAACCAAAGCCCAGGAATCAGCAACTCTGAAACTGGACTAAACTAGTAAAGCAGGAAAAACAAGAGATATTTTTTCTTTTTTTCTTTTTTTCACAAAACAGGCAGAAACAGGTACAGCAAACACTTATAAATGCTATGAATCAGCTACTACAGCTTACACAGAAGAATTTGCTACAAATACAGTCAAATAGTAACAAACAAGGATTCCAAGTGCAATATTAAGTTAAATGCAGTAAAAACAGCTTCAATGTAACAGAAAGGCAGGCGAAATACAGTTGCTAGGTATTCAGATGTGGAAAGCAACAAAAATATACTTAGTATCAAGAAAAGTCGCTTATTCAGCTCTCTGCAGCCTGGATTACTCTGCTGGCCCACGTGGAGTCTGTGCTGAGTAGGTACAAGCTGAAAGTTTTATACCAGGGGGCTGGAAAAAGCTAGAAACTGGCCCAAAACGACCAATAAACTACTAGTTACTGGCTGAAACCTCACAAAACTGGACAAAAGGCAGCTCAATGCTTCCCACTCCCACTGGTAAGCAAGGTAGCTTCCCTTCCCCCAAATAAGGCAAGGAAACAGTACACAGGAACTACAACCAAAGCCCAGGAATCAGCAACTCTGAAACTGGACTAAACTAGTAAAGCAGGAAAAACAAGAGATATTTTTTTCTTTTTTCCTTTTTTTCACAAAACAGGCAGAAACAGGTACAGCAAACACTTATAAATGCTATGAATCAGCTACTACAGCTTACACAGAAGAATTTGCTACAAATACAGTCAAATAGTAACAAACAAGGATTCCAAGTGCAATATTAAGTTAAATGCAGTAAAAACAGCTTCAATGTAACAGAAAGGCAGGTGAAATACAGTTGCTAGGTATTCAGATGTGGAAAGCAACAAAAATATACTTAGTATCAAGAAAAGTCGCTTATTCAGCTCTCTGCAGCCTGGATTACTCTGCTGGCCCACGTGGAGTCTGTGCTGAGTAGGTACAAGCTGAAAGTTTTATACCAGGGGGCTGGAAAAGCTAGAAACTGGCCCAAAACGACCAATAAACTACTAGTTACTGGCTGAAACCTCACAAAACTGGACAAAAGGCAGCTCAATGCTTCCCACTCCCACTGGTAAGCAAGGTAGCTTCCCTTCCCCCAAATAAGGCAAGGAAACAGTACACAGGAACTACAACCAAAGCCCAGGAATCAGCAACTCTGAAACTGGACTAAACTAGTAAAGCAGGAAAAACAAGAGATATTTTTTTTTTAACTACTTTTTAAAGATGTACTTAAATACATCTTTAAATACTTCTTCCCTAGTCTGCTGCTTGGCCGCAGTTACCTTGGAACCATTACTCCTACCTGAATCTGTGGCCCAGGGTCAACACTATATGTATTTTTGACACCAAGGGAATTCATTCCGACTCACTTGACTCTGGATTCTTTGGAACAGTTTTGAGTTTGAGGATTTAGGTTTGTGATTTCATCTCTGTTGACTGAACCATTGCCCTCAGCTTGGTTGGTGGTGTCAGAGCTGTCGGCCTTCGATGCTTCTTTTCTGGTTCCCTCATTTGAGCTGACCACTTTCTGTGGCCTGGAGAGCACTCTTATGATGGCTGCTGCTTCTCTGAAGGAAGGGAAGGATCCATCAGTGGGGGGATCTGCTCCAATCTGATAGAATTTGTCCTGGTCTTACAGGTATTTGAAAGGATAATTTCCTCCTCCAAGGGAGGGGATCCATAGATTTCACCATTTTTTATTCCAGTCTTTGACCCCAATTATCTGACTTCTTATGCTCATCAAACATCCACTGGTCAGAGTCATTCCTTCAACCCAAATCCAACCGCTTTGAAGCAGACAAGGTCCTATGTGGACTCTGGTGACTCATCCCTTGAAATGCTATGAAAGAGGATTTGTAAGAGGAAACACTTGCACTCTCACAGTTTCCTACTCCCAGTACTGGCTCAGAGTATAGAGATGGTTCCCTACAGTCTCTTCCATAAAACTTATCATTTTGAGAAATTGTAGAGATAATGAGCCATAGGAGATCTGTGGAATAGTACAGTCTACATCCTGGGTGGAACCCTCTGGCTGACAAGTTCATAGAGTTAGTGGTCAGTGGGTCTTGTCAGGAGCCAACTATCTAAAATGCTTTTCCCCCTAAACAGCTTTACTGGCCAGTTCACCAGCAGTAGACTCAGTCATTGTGGTGGCAGCTACAAAAAGAGAAGTCTCAGACTATTCATCCATCCATCCTCCCAGCAAAGAATCTAGAGATGTGAAGCCAAAATTGCTTTGGGCACCTTTGCGTTGCATGCCATGAACTACACCATTCATATAAACTGGTTCCAGAGAGATTTGTCTCAGTAGGCATTCTGTACCCTGAAAACCCACGTATGACAGAGTCAAAGAAGCATCTAGAGGTTACGTTGATCATCATGTCCAGTGTTATGAACCTCTTTATGTCTAATGCATAATGCAGTGGGTGGTGCATCCAGGACAGCTTCAGCAGGCATAGCCATTTGGCATCATGCTTGGCTGCACCTCTTTGACTTTAGGAACAACTTCAAAATGTCTTTCACAAATGCTCCCTTTGATGGTCATCCTTGTTTGTCCCATCATTGAAAAGTTGCAAAAGAGCAAGAAAGCAAGACTCTGTCTGCCATAGGCATCAAGTTCGACACCCCTCAGCATTGTTATACTAGGAACAAAGAAGGCTTGTGTTCCCTTAATGGATGCAGGCTCAGAGGTCAAAGAGGTTTTCAAAACCAGGGTTAGGTTATGCCTTTCTCCCAAAAGAAGGCCTCGGAACCCCTGAAGGTCTGCCTGATTTCTCCACTCTGGAGGCAGTTTGGGGTCAACTCTCCCTTTTCCCAGAATCATGGCCTGCCATCATATGAGACAGATGTGTAAGAGGGATAATATCTGGAGGCTATGTTCCATTTTCAAGCCCCCCATTCCCATTGCCAGACATCCCAACCAACCGGGCAAAAGTTGCATTAAGAGATTTCTTCTCTTCCAGGAAAAAGGTGGTCTCTCCTGAGCAGATTGGGTCAGGATTTTCTTCCAAGTTCTTTTAGTTACAAAAAAAGAAAAGTAGGACCTAAGGCCCATTTTGGACCTCAACCTTCTTAACACCTGTGTGAGAAGGACTCAGTTCAGGATGGTCACAGTACAGTCAATTCTACCCTGCCTCAGGGAAAACCAAATGGATTTGCTTAGTGGATCTTCAGGATGCTTGCCTCCACATAAAAGTAGCAGAGGAGTTGGGGAGATTTTTATCCTTCCAAATAGGGGCCACTTATTACTAAATCAGAGTGCTGCTATTTGTGTCACCACTGCCCTAGGGTGTTCACTAAATGTATGTACAGCATAGCAGCTCATCTACAACTCCCGGAGTACTAGATATTTCATAATTAGGCAACTGTCTCCTGGCTGCCCCCTCAGTGGAGTCTCTTCAGCAATCCAGGGATTATCTTCTTCATCTTTTTCAGATAACTGGACATCTCTGTGAATATTCTCAAGTCCAGTTTGATTCCTGCACAAAAGTTAGTTTCCCTGGGTGATCAACTAGATACCACCCTCTCAGTTGTCTTCCTTCCACAGGATAGAATTCTGACTACTGTTAGGCAGCTGTCACCCAAAAGCTTCTCTGATCCTCAGAGTTCTAGGTCTGATGGCCTCTTCCAATGTAGTCACAGAATCCTCCCACTTTCACATGAGAATATTACAGTAGTTATTTTAGAGCTAGTGGGCTCAACGTCGTAACCTTCTTTTCTAATACAATTATCATTGCCAGTTCATGCAGAAAGCATCTTCAGTGGTGGTTACACTCTCCTTTAATTTGAATGGGCAGGCAGTTTCAGACTAAATTACCAGTGACAGCAGTGATCACAGACGTATCCTCCCTTGTGTGGGGTGGCATTATGAAGGAAGAATGGTACAAGGTTTGTGGACAGGCATTGAGAACAGTCTTCACATAAATATCTTTATAGTTGAGGGCTGTTGTGTGTTGTAGGAACTTCAGGGCTTCCTTCCTCAGGTCATGATAGCCATCTAAGTGGACAACACGACTTTAGTTAGGTATGTCAACAACAACTGGGAACCAGATCCTACCCTGTGTCTTGAAGCAATGAGGGTCTGGCAATGGGTGATTGCCTCACATGACTTTCTGATTGCAGCACACATTCCAGAAGTTTTCAGTGTTCTGGCAGACAAGCTTAGCAAAGATCAAACACCTTATGAGTGGCCCCTCAGCTGAGTGACAGCCAACACATTTTTCAGTTGCTGGGGCACTAAATGTTGCAATCTAGTTACCTCTTCTGACAAGACCCACTGCAGCAATTACTTTGCCTTGATTTCCCCCCAACCAGGCAACCAGTAAGGGACGCTCTGTGTCAACAATGCCCCCACCCCGGACTTCTTTATTCATGTCTTTCTCTTTCCCTATTGCCCAGAAAACTGCACAAGGCAACAGCTATCCTCGTAGCTTCCTACTGGTCCAGATAAATTTGGCTTCCCCTTCTAAAGCCTGATTTGAAGTTGCCCCTTTAGCTTCTGAATCCCACTCTATATGTAATCTATCATCCCTGTGGAGAGCCTCATCCAGTCCTTCACAATCTGAAACTGACCACTTGGTTTCTCCAATGATTCGTTCCCTAAGAAAGTTGCTAGGATTCTAACGGCCTCTAAAAAAGCCTCCACCTAAGAGATCTATCATAGTAAGTGGAGAAAGTTCATTTCTTGAGCTTCTCTGCAAAACATTGATCCCTTCTCAGTCCCTTTAGTACACATCCAATAGTTTCTTGCCTTGCTTTTTGATTCAGGTTCTATTTTTTTCATCTTCAAGGTCCAGTTAGCAGCTGTTTCCTCCTTTCATGTGGACTTTCAGGACTATTCCCTAGCTTCAAGTAAACTTTGCAAGGCATTTCTCAAAGGTACTTTCTTATAGAAGCTGTCTGATAGAGATCCTGTTTCTCCATGAGACTTGCATTTTGTACTGGAGTCTATCACTAAACATTCATTTGAAGCAGCTTCTTCAACAGAGCTTAAATGTTTTTGTGGAAAAGTATTTTTCTAGGTGCTGTACTTCTACAAGAAGAATGTTGGAGCTCCACACACTTTCCTCCTCTCCTCCTTACTTGATTTTCCATAAAAAGAGAGTTTCTTGAAGGACAAACCAGTCCTTTGGTCCCAAAGTTGCTTCAGAGCCTAATATTTCTCAAGCTATACACTTGCTAGTCTTTTTCTTAATTATGAGATCGGAGGAGAATATTTACTGCATACATAGACAGTTACCTATCTACACTCACTAAACAGAATCCTTCAGAAAGGATCAGCAACTTTGTTTTATTTGGCATAACAAGTTTGGGAAAAAGGTGTCCAATGTTTCTCTTTCTAGATGGTTGTCAGGCTGCATCTCATTTGTTTATACTCTTCATACCAAATCACTTTCCACTAAACCAAGAACTCATTCTACAAGTGCCATGGCAACTTCTGTGGGTTTGTTCAGAGCATCTTCACTACGTGACACTTGTGAAGCTGTTACTTGGTCTTCCATGAATACCTTTCTCAAGCATTATAAGCTGGACTGTGTCTCCAGGGCTAGAACATCCTTTGGTGCTTCCATCCTGATCCACAGGTCAGGTTGGACAAATTGAATGAATAGGATACAAAAGTTATGTATTTGCCATATTAATAAATCCTTTCATAGAACAGTGACCAATGGGTAAAATTTGTTCAAAAATATTAAAATAGATTCAGGATTTATTTCACATGTTTTTCTCATTCTCAACTAAAAACAGGTGTGTTTTCTGTTTTCTACCCCCTGACAAGAACTTTAAGGTCGGAGACAGCTTTGGGAAAAGGGTTTAATTTCTTCAAACCTGGCTGTTAGAATTGTTAACTTTGGAAAGGGGATTAATTTCTTCAGATGTGGCTGTTACAACGTTTTGTGTTGTACAGTACTATAGTTATACCTTATAGCATGTAGGTGATATAATACAGGCTGTGGTAAGGTAGTGGGTCAGACAGAGCCCATCTAGACTATCATATCTGCAGAAAAGAAAAGGTGATGGAAAATTCCATAAAGAGTTTCCCCTCCCGCAAGGTAGATCAACCTTGGAGTGAGGTATATTGAGGGATGAGCGAGGCACAGTTGTCTGCCTTGAGTGTTTGCTTTATCCCAGAAAACTGATATCATCCATTTTGTTTGTAGTTATCTTTTTCCATATAGCACTAATTGCAATCAGGCTGCATTCAGAAGTTTTGCCAGACTGTAGAACTCTGAATTTGATGTCCCCTGCACTTGAGACAGGCATTTGCATTACAAAGTGTGCTGCTCCTGTAACCATTAGAAAGTATGTGTAGCTAAGAATCCACATTTCTGTGATGATGCTAAGGCAGTTAGTATGTAGGAATTAATGCTGTGAGCTAGAAGCTGCTTCCTGGGGTCCATAATTTGATTCCTTTTGCCTGCTGTGTGACCTTGAGCAAGTTATTACACCAGACAGTGCTTTCGGGCAATTGGGAAATTGAGATAGGCTTTTCAAAGGTCTCCTGGACAGCAAGAATAGTAACTACTTATGAACCTATAAAAATCTTAGCTGCTGCAGGAAGTTGTGATTAATTATTCGGGCCATTTACAAAAGACTGACTAGAGCAATTCTAGTGGGAGTTTAAAGCCACGAGTACTACTGGGAAGTGTTTAGCACTCCATACTTAAGTATTAGACTTGCTGCAAAAATACCAGTGCTCAGAAAGCAGTAGGATGCCAGCTGTCAAGATATGATAGGAGACAGCAGTAGAATGCTGCTCAGAAGAAATCCCAGGAAGTGTAGCATGTATCTGGGTGATTTGCACTTCATTTCTTTCTGTACCCTTAGAAGACCATTTTATTAGAGAGAAAAAAAATTGCAAAAGTAGTCATTCAGTGGAAACAGTTAGACAAGTGAGTACTGACCAGTGCTGAACTTCTTCCACTTAAGCTTTTTCATTGTGTTAAAAGCTTTATATGTTCCCCGTGGAACACTTGCTTCTTTAGATAAACTCCAGGGTGGAAGTCGTAGGCTTTAATGCTTAATTTTAAGTAACTCAACTTGCAGATACTGTTAAGGCACTTTCCAGTTTAAAATTGAGCAGGTCCAGTCTTAATTTATAGTACTACCTTCTGGAATAGGATTATAGGATCATTGGATCATAGGTTACTAGACTAACAGCCCTAGAGCTTTTTTAAACATAGACATCATGCCCCAGTTTTCCCAACTATCAGTGCCCATGGGCTAGAATGGCTTTTGGTATATACCTTTACCTGAGGGCATTTACAGACTGCCCCTGTCCATAAAGGGCCACTGGCAACAAGTCAGAGATGAATTTTCAGTTTCCCACCCATTGGTCCAAATTGCATTCATTTGTTTGTTTATTGACATGAGTTTATCAGGAAAGTCCAACTGGATCATAAGAGTCCAATTTCAGCAAAGGCCCAGGGAGAAAAGCTCCACTAAACATATAAAATAAAAAAAAATTCAAATGCATTACATAAGATAAGGCTTAGGAAAGAGCTCAGTTTCACGTGAATGGGGAGTATTTTCCAGAGAAGAGATCATCTCTGAGGCACATACCTGGCCCACCAACATGTTTTATTTGTCACAGACAAAGTTTAGATCCTATGATTGGGTAATTCTTGAGATGGTCGTTTTGCGAATGTGTAGCAGATCCTTCAGGGCTACATTCAAAAATGCCTTTTATGTTAGGCATAGATCACCCCTCAATAGTCTGTAGTAGGAGACCGAGGACAGGGCTTTGAGGCAGTCAGCATAGGGTATATTATTTACACACTGTATTCTTTTTTAGTGAGGAACCACAGTGGCTGCTTCATCTGTCTCAAATGTCTGGTCAGGTACATGCCAAAGGGTGCATTGTACTTGATAGATTGGGGAAAAGTGGTTGAGGGTGTTTCCTGGGGGGGGGGGTGAAATTGGAGCTAAATGTATTGCCAGCAAATGTGTTCAGTCACAGAGTTTGGTATTATTTACTAGAAGCTCAGCACAAGCCTGGATGTTCCCTTTAAGGTTGTGAACATAACTGAAAAATGACTTATGGTTATCCTTAGCCTACGAGGCTCAAAGTTGGCTTTAGTGGACTTGATTAGTCCCCTGAGTTGTGTTTTTGAGACTGATGAGTGATTTTTTTTTTTGTCTTTTGGGCATAGCCCTTCCTAGTTCTGAACAGGATGGTCTTTCTTTTGTTGTACAACCTATTTATGCAGGGGTTCCACCAAGGGGGCTTGTTTTTGGAGTTTGTCTTAAGTTTATTTTGGTTTGGTATTGCTGTTATGTACATGACTGTACGGGGTTTCTGTAAATTCTTCTGTGTAGGTCTCTGTGTTCCTTTAGTTGGGGGGCTTGGAATTCAGCTATGCTATTGCTTAATAGGAGGTAGTTAGCCTTAGAAAAATTCTTAGATGTTCTTGGATTTGTTGGGAGTTCAGCCTTTATATTTATTTCAAGGGTGACTGCTTTGTGATCTGATCTGCGCATTGAGAACATTACATAACAAGGAAGAAGGTGTGCAGACTAGCTGTTCCAGGGTGCTTGCAATGTCAAAATCCAAGAATCTTTGAGCGTACATGTTAGTGGTTGTGTATGTATTCCAGTTTGTGGTGGGATAGTTGAAATCACCCGTGAGTATGGTGTTGGTCTAAATTGTGTGTCTCTCCAATATATTCAAGTATGTGGTATGGACATAATGGGTCATAGACAGGGACTAGCTGGCAAGAATATCATATCCAACTTTGCCTAAGGTTAGTTGGACATGGATTAGCTCAAGCATGTCATATTATTTGACCAATCTTGAGGTGTCCTTACTTTTTACATAGATTGATAAACTTCTGCCTTTTGTCCCTTCTTGTGCGGTAGCTTGTCTAAACATGTGAAGGCATTATAGTCTTATACTGCTGGGCTGCCTTCCACAGCTTTAAACCCTGTCTGAGTAACTGCACAGATTTCTTCACTCTCCCAGGATGAGGAGCACTTCCAAGGAGTGGAGTTTTTAGTTGAGACTCCTAGCATTGAGCGGTAACATGTTTAGTTTTTGTGTAGAATTAACTATGTTGGAAGGTTTATCAGACTGGCATTGCCTAAAAAGCCACTATCGGAGTGGATAATGCTTTGGCTAGTATTCAAAAGGTTAGTGGAGACGGGTACAGACTATCCCTGGCAAAGTAGCATTGTCTATTGATCATGTCCTCCCAAGCTGACAAATATTGTAGCCCCCCTAGAATGACACCAGTAACTAAGCCAATTGTTAAAGTCAGTCATCTTCTGTTTATTATGGTATCATCCTTGGAGAAGGTAGAATGCTGCTCAATGGCAGGCTAATATCTGCCTAGAGCTCATAATCTGAAAGTTCTGTCATGTCTCTCTTCATGTATAGTACAGGGACGTACGTCTCAGGCCATTAACACCCACTTAACAACATGACAGAGTCATACTAGTACTTGTGGTTCAATGTCCTGAGTGCATGTGTGAGCTGATGTACCCTTTCCCCTGATAGGCAACTGACCATGACTGTCTCCTCGCTCAGCCTGGTGAGTGGGGCATCAGTGTGTCTCACAGTAGAGGCTCCAATGACCAGTATATTGTGCTGTGTGTCAGTTTGCATTAATGGCTTAGAGGTTGACACATTGTGAGATATAGTTGCATGTGTCCTGGGAAGTGTTATCTTTGTAGGGTGTTTTGGAGGTTGCTGAGGCAGCATATAGAGGCCTTTGAGGTTTTGGTAGATTGCATTTAAGAGCCTCAGCATGTATGAGTTTATTTGTCTGATCCATAATAGGTGTAGCATGTGTTACTGGCAACCTGTTTGGAGATACCTGTGTCTGTATGCAAGAGCTTTGCCTTCAAAGACAGTATAATTACATCTCTTGCGTACCGTGTCAGTCTGCTTAAGAATAAGGTGGTTTTCAGTAAATGTAAGACAATTGCTATATTGTCTCAGAAGGCCCATTGCCACCAGACTGGCTACTGAGAAAGTAAGAAAGTGCATATCCATGGCTGTGGATCCTCTTTTTTTCTGAATTACGAGGGTTGGTGCAATCAGGATTTGGTGGTGTTGGGTTGGGAGAAGAGGTCTAAGATTGATCTAAAACAGCACTGTTTGGATAATGCTTCTCAGTAGGCAAACTAGCTGCTCTACATTCAACTGTATACTTCAGAAAATGGCAGAGAACGTTTTATATAAAAATTTGCAACTCTAGGTGCCTGCATCTGTATAGGCACTGCAAACCACTGCTGCACAGCTCAACACAGTTTATGGAAGATGAGTTAGAGAGAAATCCAATCAGTAAAACTGGAGTTTAAGTGTATGTATAAAGCTCAAATCCTGCACTGAAATGCAAACAGCAGCAGTGCAGTTGAAATGGAATAAATGAGACTCCGATCCTGCAACAATTCACAATGTTCTCATTATTTTGAGTGATATTGTAAGACTAGACTAAGTTCCCCCAGACTAAGTAAAATACAGGCAGAAAAAATGCAGTAGATATGCAATAAATGGAGCTCATGTCCTGAAGCAACTCACAATTCTCTCACTATTGTAAATGATGCTACAAGTCTAAGGTCCCTAGACCAAGTAAAATGCAACAGTAAAATATAGTAGAAATGTAATAAGTGAGACAGATTCTGCAGCAATTCACAATTATCTCATTA
This sequence comes from Protopterus annectens, assembly GCF_019279795.1. NCBI lineage: Eukaryota > Metazoa > Chordata > Ceratodontiformes > Protopteridae > Protopterus > Protopterus annectens. The sequence continues at coordinate 138,873,530 of NC_056742.1, read as the reverse complement.
TTGTGAGTTGTATAACAAGGCTAAGGTCATAGACCATGTAAAATGCAGGCAGTAAAAAGTAATAAATGAGGTTCAGATCCTGCAGCAATTCACAATTCTCTCACTAAATTGAAATACACTACAAGACTAAGCCTCCCAAACCAAGTAAAATGCAAACAGTAAAAAAACACTAAACAAGTCTCAGATACTGCAGCAACTCATAATTCTCCCGTTGCTGTGAGGGATTCTACAAGATTAAGGTCCCAGACCAAGTTAAAAATGCAAACTGATTACTTTTGGTTAAAACAAGGAAAAGTGCAGAAAAGAACAGTCCACAGTTAAGTTTAATGCACTGAATTTTGCAGTGTGCACTAGCTGAAATGAGATTATATGAAACAGAGGCTAACTCAAATTTTGAGTCTAATGGGAGTGCCTTATCAGTGAACAGTAGAATTAGAACTGCAAGGGGCTTGCAAACCCTTATTTAGTAAAAAGTAGGGTAAGGCAACTAAAACATCGTTAAGTTGCTAGAAATTAATGCAGTAAAAGAGACATTTTAAACCCAGAACTCGTGTAACTGAAGAGAAATGTAGGTGAATGCCTGAAATAAGAAAACTGTTGCCTAATTCCTCGATTGAATTCCTATTTCATCAATGAATGCAAAAGGAATGTTTCCTAACTGACCCGAATGCGCAACTTTTAAGACTTCAAGAAAAAAATCCTTTGTGGTAAAACAAAGTTTAAAATATATATGTTGGGTTGTGTTCCATTCTATATAATTGCTTCTTATTGTGGGGGTACCTGACATCTGGGGCAAGATAAACTGATGTAATGACGTCGGCTGCATGTTTTATACCTCTGACGACCTGACGTCATGGATGAAGCGACAGCATATGACGCAGAAATCTGAAGACTCTGGTATTCAGGGTGGCTAAGAGCTACCTGCAGGCAGATAACCCAAATGTGCTGACTGCAACAATGAATACATTCGAACATCTACATTTATGGTAAGTGTACACAACTGTACTTTCCTTTTGCAAAATGAACAATCTGGTCTAGATGTTTTCTAACTACATTAGTTCCTATACCTGGAATCCAGTATATATTGACTAAAGTATAAATTTTTTTTATTTAATTGTATAATTATAGCACAAAACATCCCTTTATTATCCTTGTAAACATCAATTATTTTAGGCATGGGTAATGTATTATTCCATATGATAGCCGGTCCTCTTTTTTTTGAGAGTGTTCTGAGTTTACCAGTACAGAGTAAGATTTGTTATTAAGTTTAGACATGTCTTCAGAAATTAAGTGGGTTTCTTGTAGAAATATTAGTTGTGATTTATGAAGCTTAAGATATTTAAATAAATTACCTCTCTTACCTGGAATATTCGAGCCATTGATGTTGATTGAAATACCTTTTATTACTGTCATCTTATAAGTAAGTTATATGTGTAAGGAATTTACCATCAAGTTATATAACTGTAATATCTAAAAGGAATACTGTATGATATGTCCCACTTTATTTACTTATTTATTTATTTATTTATCTGACATTTGTTGACTGGGATAGTCCAACTGGGACAGAGCCGTTTTTCAACAGATGCCCGGGGAGAAAAGCTCCAGTATACAGTAGAATAATACAAGAATTCAAAAATTCTATTTATACAATACTCAATAGAAGAATGCAAAAATAGTATAACACAAATTTTGCTAAATACACAGAGTTGTTGTGTCTTTCGGCTTTTCCCGGTTAGGGGTCGCCACAGCGGAACTCCGGTCCGCTAATGATTAGCAGTAGATTTTTTACGTGCCAAGTTGCCGGTCCTGATGCACAACCTTCAATGAAGGTACACCCATTCACGCACATCTCCACACAGAAGATGCTCTAGCTGAGAATCGAAAAGGACAACGTCTTACTGTGAGGCGACAACGCTAAATACGCAGAGTAATGATAGTTAATTGCATATAAATAGGGAGACAATTGAGAGTTTTAACACAGATACAGTTAGATGGCAGCTTTAAAGCTGTAATGGAGTTAGAGTAGATAGAGGGTAGTTGAGGGTGGTGTAAGTAGGATAGGTAGGGGGGAGCAATGGGATTTAGGGGAGTTTGCAGAGTTAGTGAAGAGGGGTGATGATGAGTTGATAGGATTTCTGGATTAGCAATTGTGAGGGTCCTAGTATGAACTAGGTGGCCTGCGAGGAGTTGGGAAAGGTTTTATACATACTGTCAAGAGTTAGGTAGGAGAGATCAGGTCTTGAGGTAAAGCATAAGGGATGGCAGGAAGGTGTGTGGGGAAGAGGGGGTTTGATAGGTGATAGGGAGGGAGGATGAGATGGATAGCAGGCTGATGAAGGGAAGGTGAGAGAAGTGTGAAGAGACCAAGATGTGTACTAGGTTAAAGGGAGGAGGTTACAGGGGCAAGTAGTGAGGTGGGTAAGGTAGTGTTTAAGAGAGATTTTGAAAGTATGGATCTGGGGTAGGCTTCTTAGAGTCAAGGGAAGCTTGTTCCAGAGGATGGCTGGAGAGTAGCTCTATAAGTTCTGTCCTGCACATTTGTTAGGTTTGTAAATTTGTAGCAGATGTTGATCTGAGCTCCTTAATGATCGAGTGGGAGTGTAGAGGGAGACTAGTGAAGAGATAATAGGACAGGAGGATGGTTTGTTGAGAATGGAGTGGATAATGAGAAGTTGGGTAAAGTTGAGGTGGTTTTGAAACTCAAGCCAGTGTAGTGACTCGAGGGCCAGACAGTGGTGGGATCTGGGTTGTAAGTTTGCAGCAAATCTAGCCACTTTGTTGTAGGTAGATTCAAGTTTAGAGAGAAGTGTAAGACTGAAGGTTGGTATAGATTTGTGCACTATAGAAGATGTTTGGGAGGAGGTAGGCATTGGCTAGGGTTATTCTAGTTTCAGGAGTGAGAAATGTTTTATTTCTGTAAAGAAGACCAAGCTTTTGATTGGTTTTCTTTATACTGTGATTAATTTGAAGGTCAAATTTCAGTTGGTCATCTATGATTACTCCGAGGAGATTGGTATGGGTTTCTGGAGCTATTATAGTGTTGTTGAGTGAAGAGATGGTGAAGGAGGATTTAAGAGAGAGGTTGAATTTTGGGAGAAAGAGTATCAGTTTTGTTATTTTGGGGTTAAGTATGAGAAGGTGTTGAGTTAGCCAAGTTTCAGTGGGTTAAAAGATGTTTGTGTAAGAGTTTGTAGTTCAGTTGAATTGTCAGCTATTGATGTAATGGTAGAGTCATCCGCGTACTGTATATGACTGGGGACAGGAGTTGTGGAGTTCATTGGTAAAGATGTTAAAAAGGAGGGGTCCAAGGATGGAGCCCTATGGGACACCTGTGTTAATAGGAAGAAAAGGAGAGAGAGTAGAGAGTCATTTGACAAATTGGTGCTGGTCTGAGAAGTAGCTGCTAAACCAAGAAATAGTTGTTGGAGAAAGGTTAAGTTGAGAAAGTTTTGAGAGAAGGATTGGCTGAGAGACTGTGTCAAAGGCTTTGGACAGATCTAAGCATAGACAAGAAATGAGTTTGTTGTCTGTGGCTTGGGAGATGGTATTGGTGAAAGAGATGAGAGCAGTGGAGGTGCTGTGGTGTGGACGAAAGCCATATTGGGTAGGGATGATCAGGTTGTGTTTTAGGAGGTGGGTCATGATTTGTGTACACAGTGTTCTAGGACTTTGGAGAGGGGAGAAAGTATAGCAGTTGGTAGGAAGTTTGAGAGTTCTAAGGAATTGCCACCGTTGTGTATAGGAATTGTATAGAATTTTTTCCAAAGAGTTGGAACAGTTGATTCTGTGATAGAACGGTTAATTAGGATGGAAACTGGGTATGCTATGAATAGTGCAGCATGTTTTAGGAAGAGAGATGGTAGGTTGTCTGCTGATGAGCAGGGTTTGAGCTTGAGGAGGAGTTTTTTAATGTAGGTAGTAGGGACTGTTTTTAGGGAGAGGAAAAAGTTAACCTGAGATGTTGTAGTGTGCGGGGGGTAGGGTAGGGTAGAATTTTGCATTAGTTAACTTATTGTGTTGATAAAATAAGAGTTAAAGGAAGAGGCAGTTTCGAGAGTTATTGGGGCTAGGGTTGGGTGTTGATGGGTTACCTGGGTGGAGAATTTGGTTGATAGTGCTCCAGAATTTTTAGGATTACTGGATTGTGAGGACTGAGGCTGGTGATAAATTCTTATCTGGATTAATTTGTTTTTTGGTGAGATTTTGGAGTTCCCTGTAGGTTTGGAAATGGCATGGAGATTTAGTTTTAGACCAGAGTTTCCACGCCAAGTCTCATTTTAGCATGAGATTACGAGTTGTGTGTGTTAGCCTGGGGGAGTTGTGGGATTTGAGTCTGACAGTACGTGGAGGGTCAAGGAGTTGAGTATGTTGAGAAAAGTGGAGCTAATGAATGAGATAGCATAATCAAGGAGTAATATAAAGAGGGCGGTCCAGTTTGAGAGGGGGTGTAATTAAATGTGTCTGGGTTAAAAGTGGATACTTTTCAGGATTCTTTGTATTTATGGGGTTTGGGGATGTTGGGGGAGATTCAGAGGGTTTGTATGGGGCAGTGATTGCTGATGGAGTCAGGTAGTGTTTCAGTGTGAGGGTAGAGGTTGGGATTGGTAACGATGATCCAGTCAATGATAGAGCTAGAGTTGGTGGATTTATTAGGGAATGTGGGAGAGGAGATGAGCTAGGTGAGTATGCTGGTGGAAGGTGAGTTACTGGTAAGGGTAAGCCAATTGATATTAACATCACCCAGTGTAATGCTTTCATTGCGGATGTTCTCAGATAACCAGTTTAGAATCTGTTTTAGTATGGGTATGTTGTCACCAGGTGGTATGTAGATGGCAGCAACTGTTATGGTCTTGTGGGGATTGGGTTTAAAGTTGGCTATTAGAAGCTCAGCAGGGAAGAAGGAGGGAGGTGGATTGAGTGGAGGGGGTAGGGTTAGGTGGTTGGAATACAGAATAGCAACACCACCTCCTTTCTTATGGGTTCTGTCTAGGCAGAGAATGTTGTATCCTGTGGGAGGAATTATTTGTCAGAGTTGTGTGGTTAAAGTCAGGTCTCTGAGAGAGTGATTATGTTGGGAGAATACTGAGTTATCAATAAGTGAAATTCTGTAATTTTGTTAAGGATACTGTGGATGTTGATGTAGAAGAAAGAAAGATGCTTAGGAGGATACTTGCCAGTGTTTGGGGGAGTTTGTGTGGTAGTGGAAGGAGCAATATGCTTAGCTTGTGGGCCTGGGTTGGGGTGAATGTCACCAGAGATTAGGAGGGTGTTGAATGAATGAGAGATATAGGATGTGAGTATGAGTTTATTAATTTCAGTTTTACATGGTTAAGTGTGGGAGTTGTGGGAGCTGGTTTCATTTTGGGTAAGTGGAATTCAGATAAGGAAACGAGTGAGGGTGATATAGTGAAGGAGTGGTGTGTGTTAGAATGAGTAGTATAGTAAGAGGAAATTGGGGAAATAGGATGGAGAGTGAGATGAGTGTGGAAAGAAGTAAGATGAGAGGTGAGCAATAGAAGAAGGGATAATAATATGAGGAAGGGAGAGGGGAGAGGGCAGAAGAGGTCATGATAGCGTGGAGAGTAATGAGGTGTGAGTAGAGGTGATAGGGTTACAGAGATGGAGTGAAGAGAGGAGTGCGAGTTTGAGAGAGAATGTGGGGTGGATGTGATACAACTGGAAGTGATAAAGTAAGTGTTAGAGATTGGGGAGGAGGAAGGAGGGAAAGGTAATGGGAGGTTAGGGTTATAAGGAGAAGTAAGTGTAGAAGGGGTGGGGTAGTGCTAGGTGGGAGTAGTGTGCTTTGATTGGATAAAGAGCAGGAAGTGGGGTGGTGTTAGTATGTTGGCTGGGGAGGGTTTTGGTGGTAGGAATCTGTTTTGATTGGAGAAATAGAGCAGGAAGTGAGAGTGGGAGGAACAGTGGGTGTGGTGTTTAGCTATAAAGAGAATTGATATGGTGGTGGGTGGGAATGGGGGTAGGGGAGGCAAGCAAAGTGAGCCCAAGTGTAGCGAGGACGAACTGAGTGGGTTTGGCCCGGATACAGCAGGTAGCCAGATATAAGAAAAATAATGTGTAGTACAGCAGAAAGAGCTGGGTAAGCTGTCGTGTAACGTTCTAAAGAGGAGAGTCTGGAGGTTCAGTGAGAACAGGCTAGCAGAGTACAACAGGGGAGGTTTAAAGGGTGGGACTAGGTGTGTAGGACAGAGGAGACTGACTGGGAGTTGAGAGGGTTGGGGGTGAAGATAGAGGGGATAGCAAGGGAAAAGCAGTTAAATAATAAGTAGACAGTTGGTAGGTAAAGTCATTGTGGAGGATAAGTAAGTGGTGAGAACTGTGCGGGAGGCTTGTTAGGTTACAGGAGTGTCTGGGATGGAGGGAGGCAGAGGTCTGGTTCAGGGGTGTGCAGGTGGCCTTACAAACACCAAAGATAAATACAGCTGGAAATTTTTATGTACTGCACATACTCCACTGAGGTGGAAGAGTTTAGAGTTGAGTCTTGTAACTTTTCAAGCAGGACTTCTTTTCCAGTGGGAGATGTTGGGTGATAACTTGCTTTGCCAATAGTGAGCAGGACAGGCTTCCAACCTGGAATGGGTGTTAATAATTAATCAGATTTTTTTTTGTTTTGAAATGACCAGTGGAAATATAAGTAGAATGATCCATTGACCAACGTGGATATGACTATAAAAAGAGTCCATACAGCAGCTTCATAACTGCAGACAAAGACAGATGGAAATATTGTAGAAGTTATGTGATTATCTTCTGAAGTTGAAGAAGGTTCCGAGGATACAACAACTCTGACTTTCACTGCAGCTACTTTGTTCTGCTGAGTGAGAACTGAAAAATGTAAAGTTCAAGTGTATGTCAGAGGGACATTGGAAAATGATATTACTGCATCAGGTGATAAAAAATATGTGATCATTGTAGCTATCAATCAGCTGTTGCCACTCTTTTGTGAAAGTTCCAATTAACTTGTATTCCTTATCAGTCTGGGAAAACTTCAGCTCTACAAGCCAGTTGTCTTGGCTTAGAAATGAAAAGGAGCAACTAAGTGATGCTCCAATGTGGACGGTTTTATGACCTCAGACTTGGTGAGGTTGGGAAGACAGGCTATTGGGCAGTGTTCTTGTAATAAAGTCAGGGCATACACCGTTGTGTCAAAGGTATGTTTCTTATTTGAAAGAACATAATTAGTGTGGATAGATACTTGAAATACATGTGTATATTATTCTTGTAGCACACTGATCTGACAAGGTCAATTTTCCTTTTACCAGGACCAGTTTGAAGAAATCTTGAAATAACTTAACTTTCTCACCATATAGTTGGAAAGGTTTGCCTTCCTTGGTTGTGGGAAGGAGTACTTTTTTTTTTATCGACAATGTTTGAGTGAAGTTAACAAAAATCCTATTCAGATAGTTTTGGTCGTAGTTTCTTTTCAAATTAATAGTGAACATTAACAGGACAATTAAAAAAAAAAACTTTTGTTATAACTAAACAATAAAACAATATTTACAACCCAGTCCCTTCTGGAGTAAAAAATTCCCAATTCATGTGCTATCACCTAAATTAACCTTCAGATTTGTAGCAACATTGAATCAGCTTCTGGCTAAATAAAAATTATGTTACTCTTCAAATAAGAAATATAGATCTTCTTTTCTCTGTTTCGTAAGAAGGAAGAAAGAACTTTACAAATCTAAAAAGAACTATCTATCCACAAATGGCACTAAAATTGAACCTACTAACCAGGCCAAACTACTAGGTGTTATAGACAACCACCTAAAATTTGACATTCATATATCCCAAACAATCAAAAAGGTCCATGCAAAACTCGTTGCTCTCTACAGAGCAAAACCATTCTTAACACCTCAAGCAAGGCTAGCCACAACTAGATCTCAGCTTTTGTCTACACTGTTATACTGTTTACACTATTATACTGCTCACACATTTTAACCAACTTACATAAAAACAACCTTCAAAAGTTTGCAACCAATCTCCCTCATAAAGCTCATCACTGCACTGCTCTAAAACAATTGAACTGGCTAGAACTGCCTCACCTCTTAACTTTAAATCAATTTGTCCTCACCCACAAAATTATTCAAAACCCTCTCACCTGCCCTGTCCTTCTCCTCCCTTATCCAGCCTCAAACTTGTAACAAAGACCTCAGATCCTCCAACAGACCACTGCTCAAAGTTACTCAGTACCAAAACTCCCACGGAGACTCCCCTGATTTCAAATGCAGGCTAAAAGAACATCTCAGTAACAACTGGTTATGCCCATATTGCTCTCTTGGATAATGTCCTTTACCTCCATTCACATGTTTTCTTGACCTCTTCACAAAATACTTCTACTCCCTCATTCTCTACTTTTATCCACTACATCTCTCCCTCAAACTACCTCTTGACCTCATAAGCGTTTTATTCTCCCATCCTTTCTGCCTGAATCCTCTCCCTTCTGCTCACCTCCCATAAAAATATACAACTTATCAAATGACCCTTTACATTTTCTTACAACTTTGTAATCTAATATCCTATGGATGTACTACCCAATTGCATCTCTGATTTTGTTATGTAACTATTTTAGTGCTAATCAAATGTCTAAGGATGTACTACCCTGTTGATTCTTTGTTTTGTTATGTAACTATTTTAGTGCTAATTACATGTCTAATATTGTATTGTACATTAATGGAGCTTTCCTCCCCGGGTCTCCACTAAAAATGGGTTACCAAGCCGAGTCGAACACTACCCGGTAAACAAATGCAAAATAAACTTCTATTATATTTGGAATACTCTAATTACCAATGAAAAAAGTCTTTTAGAATATAACAAATAGTTAATTAATGACAAAATAATTACATTTTAAACAAATATAAAATAAGCATTCTATTGGACTAGAAATATATGCAACTTTAATCATTTTTTGCATAATATTTACTCTATTTCCTTATGAATATACCAATTTACCGAAGTATATAACACTACACTACTTTCCAGGTCTTTCCAAAGTGTATGTTAATGGGTGAATCCTTTATCAGGGCAACAGTTGGAATTACAAAAACATGCCATGCATTCTAGATTATTAGTAGATATTGGTACTGTCAAGGTCAATGATATTTTTGTTAACCTAAAAGAAAATCTTAATAAGTATGAGACTGAACAAATACAATATAAATCAACGAAAATTAAAAGAGATATTAAAGACTATGATAATGGGCGAGCGTTTCTTTGGAAACGGAAACTATCTTCCCGCCCCTTTAAAAGACAGATAAATACAAATAATAAAAAACAGTTTTCTGTGTCATTTGCTTCTTCGGAAGGTTATGGTTTAACTGCGGACTCAGATGCTGATTATAATGATTTTCCTCCCCTTCCGGCTGCAACAGATTCTTTAGGTCACCAACAACGCTTTCGGAACGAAGGCAATAATTCCAAAAGAGGAAATAAAAAGAAAAACTTTGGAACGGGTTCTTCGCCGGGTGAAGGACAATCTAAACAAGCATTTAAGAGGGGTAGATGGAACTGATTTTACGGACTCTGCTTTAATTAAGGAGTCTAATGTAGTTAATATTTCTGGCTGTAATATTTCTAATGAAGAAATATCTGTACTTAATCTGGGTCTTAAATTTGTTCCTACTGTTATACCTAGACATCATTTACTTAAACAAGAGACTTTTAAATTCGTTAGAAAACTTCATTTGAAATATTATTTCTCAAATGATAAAAAAGTCTCTCTGCATGATGATTTTTGTTTTGATGTAGTTAATAGTGATAGTGATACTACTGTGGACAGTTATTATTCATGTCTTTCGGATGAAATGTTACCATCTATGTATTCTCAAGCATATTCTTTACTCAATACTGATGGTATTGATTTTCATAGCAAATTTATACCTCCATATAATAATTCTACCATTATTCAGTTTTCTGAAATGGTACATTTCTCTATTCAAGAAATGATGACTTCAGCTAATAATGGTAGTTGGATGTATAATATGACAAAAAGTGAATGGGATGCTTTGAAAAATCTATCAATTAGACATGATATTGTTATCAAACGGTCTGACAAAGGAAACAAAATAGTATTACTTAATCACAAGCAATATTTAGATATGTGTATGGAACATTTAAGTAACCCTTTAACATATGAAGTTAGTGATTTCAATAAATATTCTACAGCCATGAAAGAATGCACCTATTTACTTGATAAAGGTGTTAGATTAGGATATATCTCTAAAAATGACCTTGATAGAAAATTTTGTTTGGAAAATTGTAATTTAGCTACTTTCTATTGTCTCCCAAAACTGCACAAAAGCATGACAAACCCTCCAGGCCGTCCTATTGTTTCGGCAAATAATTATTTTTGTCGGAATATGGGTATTGTCATTCATAATTATTTGTTACCATATGTGCAGAAATTAGAGTCCTATATTAGAGACTCTTTTGATTTTATTGATAAAATAAGTGAAGTTATTTGGACAGAAAATATGTTTTGGGTGAGTGTTGATGTTGTTAGCTTATATACAAACATCAAACACTCAGATGGATTGCTAGCTTTATTTTATTTTTTAGGTGATAATCCTACCACTCATTTTATAATGGACTTAACTTCTTTTTGTCTTTCCAATAATTGTTTGTTTCAATGAAGTTTTTTACCATCAACTAAAAGGAACTGCTATGGGGGCATTTTTTGCCCCCATGTATGCAAACCTGTTTATGGACAAATTTGAATTGGAATATGTATATACTAATAAATTTTATAAAAATCATGTTTTGTTATACTACCGCTACATAGATGATTTGATTTTTCTTTGTAGCGGTGGCTATGAATATATTCATGAATTTTTTTTCAGATTTAAATAATAATAGATATAACTTACATTTTGATGGCCTACAGTTTGGGAATAAAGTTCATTATTTAGATATTTTATTATCTGGAGAGGTAGGTAATCAGATTCAAACTACTGTATATCGTAAATTTATTGATGGAAATCAGTTCCTTTTTGGAACTAGTTGTCATCCTTCACATACCTTGTCTGCTTTACCTTATGGAGAAATTATTAGATTATCTAGACTGTGCAATAATGAATTAGATTTAGAAAAAAATATTTATGATTGTATTGTTATGTTTTTAAAAAGAGGTTACAGTATGGAAATATTAAATGCATCTATTAATAATTTATTAGATAAAGATAATTATAGTAATGTTAATAAATTAATGATTAATAGGAATAGAGAAGATTCTGTTTTTTCTCCATATGCTAATAAAGTTAATACTGTGGGGAATAAATATTTAAAAGCTTTTGATCAAGAAATACAGGATATTTATTTTGTTACTATTTATAATGCATTTAGTAATAGAATTTGGGATATTATTAAATATTTTTGGAAATTTCTGATTTCAGATAAAAATCTTTATAAACTTTTTCCTAATATTCCTAAAATATCTTTCAAAAGAGGTCAAAATTTATCTGATAAATTGATAAAAGCTTATTATATTTCTCCTGCTGATAAGGTTTACTATAACATACATACATATGGTACTACTACTTGTGGCCATTCTAATATATGTAAATATGTGAAGTTATATTTTGATAATATTAATGGAGTTATGTTTAAACCTAATAGTAATTTCTCTTGAAATTCTGTAGGTGTAATTTATTGCATTAGATGTCCATGTAAATTGTATTATATAGGGGAGACAAAAAAAAAATTTAAAACTAGAATGCAAGAACACATTAGAGATATAAAAAGAGGAATATTAGCTAGTCCAATTGCTTCTCATTTTATGGAGTTTCATAATAGTAATGTAGACGTATTTGAATGTTGTGTTCTTGAGAAAGTTTTTATTAAGAAAGGTGATGATAGGCTAATAAAAAATGTTTTATTATTTAAAGAAACTATTTATATATTGAAATATAATACTATGTCACCAAATGGTTTAAATTTAGAAGTAAATTGGAAAAGTTTATTATAATTTTTATTAATAGTAGTTTTTTTGAATATTAGATGTTCTCTTTATTTCTTTGTATTTTGATTGATTAATTTATGTAATTGTTTAATTAATTAGAGTATATATATATGAGAGGGTGTGTTTTGTAACTTGTGCTCATTGAAGTCTATTATGCCAAGGCGCTAAGCTGGATTAAATTTTTCTGTGGAACTGGCGTTGTTTTTTGGCTGTTGCTTTATTCTTTTTGTTGTTTGCAACAGTTGGAATTAAATGCATGATGTATAAGGTCATTGACTCAGTTTGCCATTTTTTTTAATTGAAGTCATTAGTAAGTTTTCTACATTTTGGCCATTTATTCCAGATCTGGTGAAGGGCACTTCATCTCCTAGGATTACATAATTTGAATATGAGTGGTTGAAAACAACAGTGTCATTGCTGCGTTAGCGAGTAGCCGACTCCCTGAACACAAACACTGATGAACTTACTGTTGTTGCAGTACCTCTCTACTGTACTAATCATTGCAAAATGCCCCAATCTCCAGCTTACGCCCCTGGCCCCTTTCCCATGAAACTGTGCTTTTCTGTGAAACCATTGGCAACTTATTACAGATTGAGATCATCAGAATGATGATAAAAATTTGACTGTCGTACTTCAGAACCTTATGAAAAGTCATGTCAACACAAAACCTGTTATCTATAGCAATATAAACGTCCGTATTTGTTTTCCTTTATCAAAACCCTTTGATTTAACAGGTTGGGTGTTATGTAAATGGAGCATGAAACTGGCTGAGCAGGTTATCTGGAGTGCATTTCTGAAATATTTACAAGGCCAGCAGTATCCTGATAAAATGAGGGGTGCCACCTGTGTTTCTTTTACTGTATAAGTTATTATCATGCTGAATAACTTTCAATTTCTTATTAATTTATTACATACATGTCAACCAGTAACAGTGTAATGATTAAGTTAAAAACATTTGAGGTATTTCATAACATTAGTATTAACATTGTCAAGACAACTCTTTAAAAGCATCAGGTGCCGCAGTAAAATTACACTTCAAATAATAACAGCTGATTCATAATTCCCAGCAAACCACTGCATAGACCACATCTGTATGAGGAATCCGAGCAGCATCAAACAAGGAAATCCCAAAGTAAGGATCAGACCAAAATGTGAAGCAAACATCTGAGCACCACCCCAAACCTGAACAGTCAAGATGAATAATTAGTTTTCAAACAGCTTTGCTACCTATACAAGCAGCTATGTAAAGCTTTCACCCACCTTCCACCACATTAACAGTGTTGCCCCAATAACGGAAAAGTACCATTAATTCTAAGATGGTTATTATTGGAAACTAAATTTTTAGCAAGTATAATAGAAAAGATATTATTAATAATAATATATTCTAAACATTAAATATGCAATAATAACAGTTAACTGAAGTAGAATGTAAAACATTCAATTTGAAATAATACTTAAAATAGAAATAATTACATACCATATGCCAAGTTATCTATCTTTAATCTTATAGTATCAAGCATCCTTGAAATTCCAACTGTAGCACCATCATTAATTGCGACACTGACCTGTTGCTTCAGACATCTGGATACAAAGATGCTAAATAAATGTCTCCATCTTCAACAAATAAGCACGTTCATAATTCATTGTAGGGATTCACTCATAATTTCAAATATTAATAAGAAGAATGTTAAACTAACTTCAACATTTTTAATATTGTCACGAATTAGCCCAAAAGCTAATGTCTATCAATCAGGAGAGACAGAAAATACATAAGAGAAACTGTAGAAGTTTGACTGATTTTTTTAGTTGTAAGCAAATTAAATAGCAAAAGAGGTGTACTTGTTTATAGTCTGAAGCTGAGATGACTTAACCAGCCTTTACTCTTTCCATGAATCTAATTACAACAAGAATGAACTTCACAAAGAGAAAGAAGTAATTTATACAATCAACAGCCTATGAAAGAGTTCCACAAGAAACCTTAAAGTAACATTTTTATAATATAAGTATGTTATACATACCAAAATTGCTTTATCTATTTTATAATTAACTAATTTCTACATTACGCAGGAATTATAAACTGTATTTCTTTACCATATCGAACCAAAAGTTATAAGTAGCGTTTCAACATTCTAAAGTGACGTAGATACTGAAGACCAAGTTGAAATGTCATTTTAAGTCGTCACTTGAAGTATCATGATTACTTCACATGCACGAAAATGGAGACATATGACAAGTCCTCAAGCTGGTTTTCCATGTAAAACACTATAGCGAATTCTAGCGGGAATCTTTAGATTTGACAGACAAAACGTGTTTAGCACGAGAGTCCGCCAGTGCCTTAAAGCTTCACTTGCGAAGGTTTCAAATAAATGGAAAGTGAAGCTGGGTTGTAGCATACATAAAAGGTTTACATATAACCACCAGCTCTTACAATTCAAATAGCCCAACTAAAATATCACCAACAACACGAACAACCAACAGCCCAATTCAAGCAGGTAGAACATTTCTATAAAAATAGATATCTCATATTTTAAATCTTCAAACCTTTTAGTCCTTAGTAAATACACATCAAAGCTCACCCATTTCAACCGCATCCAATGAAATGCAAATCTCACGGCTTATTTACATAAGCGCACAAGGAAATCTAAAAAAGAAAAAAACAACTACATGACCGAGATAGGGATTCCAAAAAACAAAGCCTATGCATCAACTCTTCTCTCAAACCCCAATCAGCTTTGTTAGAACCATACTGATTCACGACCCAAGCACAAAAGAGAATCACCATGAAACATTTTATTCTGCAAGGCTGGTAACCTTATCAAATTCCCAACATAAGGCACGCCGTGAATGCTAACATAACATCGTAATCAATTAGATGAGAACTGCGAACGGATACATAAATAAATAAATACTTTCACACTATTCAGCATCTGGACATTTACAGCTAATAATTCCCATTAATCCAAGGCAGCCACAAAACAACACTTTGTATTTCCAAGCGAGCTGTTGTACAACAAATCAAAGAGAAAATCAAAGTACACTGCTGCCATAATCTCTCTATTTAACAAGTAATTAGTAGGGTACTATATCACTTGTTAAATTAAATCAAGTGTTATATTACATTACACAAACAACAGAATGTCAAACAGGAAGCATAACTAGCAATAAGCTTTAATCCATATTTAAAAGTAAGAATATATTACTATAATGTATTGCAACCACGACAAATATGTAACTAACAGTAAGAAAATAAAAACCAATAAAGCAAGATATTAATAAGCTCACATGGAAATCCGGTTTCCTTTCCCCATCTTTAGAATCATAATAACTGGATAATTGAAGATTCAGTAAAAGGTTTTTAACTCTGTCAAAAACCCTTTTAATTTTTAAAAGGTTTTTGTAGAGTATAATACTTTGGCTATTACTTGTTGAATGATTTGTTGTTGTTGATCATTTTTCAGCTTCTTTTTAAGATCAAAAGTTTTCCAAGTATTATTGTCTGCATTTCTTTCATGGCTGGCATTTGCCCATTCCATGTCTTCAAATTTTTCTTGTATTTAGCTGTTTTTAATGAAGGAGATGGCAGAATCCAGGTCTTCAAATATTTTGTAATGATTTTGATGGAATATTTTTAGCCTTGCAGGGAATAGCAAATGAGTTTTTATTTGATTTTTCTTAAGCTCTTTAGTTAAAGGCAGAAAGATTTTCCTTTTTGAAATCACAGCTGGGGAATAATCATTATCAAAGTGAATGATGTTGTCTTTTATTTTAATTTGTGATTTAACCATGCTGTCTTTAATACTATTTCCTTGTCATGAGATGAGAGAAACTTTACAATGACAGATTTAGTGAAACTACTTTTGTTATTTTTAGGTGTTACCAAGGATCTATGTGCTCTTTCGTTATGTGAAAAAGATTCTGGGAATTCTAAAATTTCAGGTATCCATGAAGAGAGGAATTTCACCATATCAGACCCTTCTATGTTGTCTGGTAAGCCAAATATTCTTATGTTGTTTCTTTGTGACCTATTTTCAAGATCATCCACTTTTGATTGAAGGAGAGTATTTTGTTTTAATAGAAATTCAATGTTATGTTCATTTTCTTGAGTTCTGCTGTCTGTCATTCAGTGCTGTTTCTATTCCAGATATCTGCTTTATCTTTTGAGTAAGGTCTTCATGTATGAGATCCATTTGCTGAGTACATTTCTCTTTAAAGTTGTCCAATTTCATATCCATTTTATCTAATTTTGTTGAAAGTTCTTGTAGATTAGTTATTAATTATTGAAGTTCTTTTTTAAAAGTTGTTTCTTCATGTGAAGATTTGTTGAAGCTCATGTTGTTCTGATGATAAAGATTCCTTAATAGTATTTGACAGGAAAATGTAATACTTATAAAAAATGTGTATATATTATCCTAATATATAGTCTAAAAAATTTGTTGAAGACAAAAAAATCCAGAATTAGGATAGATATATTCTTAAAATGCTGTCAAAAAAAGTCTGAAAGACAGAGCTGATAAGAAAATGCTGCTACACAGTGGACATCTTGGCCACACCCCCCAGAATGTTGTTTCTTAAAGTACAATATTGTCTTTGGGAAGTATATTCCTGCTGAGTGAATTACCAAAGTTTGTTGTCTTGCCATTATGGGAAAACAAGTTTTAAAAAATGCTCAAAATGCGAACACAAAATCATAAGTCAGAAGACCCTTATGACTTATGGTTTGCTTAGGTGTCGTTCATTTGTCTGCTATTTGTGATACTTGTGTTGCTTTTGGGGACAGAGCATTGGGGGCGAGGAGAAATAAGTTGATTGATAAAGATCTTTTGCTGCCAGATCAGAGTCCACTTAGTTAAAAAGACTTCAAAAACGTCTATGAAAACTAGGGAATCTGATCCAAAATAGGCCTAGTGATTCACTGGATCCATCTTCGCCCCCAAAAGACTAGTAAAAGACAGAGTTCAGGCCCTATTTACACGCCTCCTCCAGATACTGAGCTTTGTGGATCCTGCTTGCATTCAAGACTCCTCCTAAAATTACTGGTAAACTGGAGTACCCTTATTCCAGGCCATTGTCAACTATTTCTCTCTGATCTTTCAGGTCCTTTAGTAGTACATGTGCGGCTGATTCAGATTGTTTGACGCAAGTGTTCCTAAGTACACAGATAGTGATGGAAGTCAGTCCATCGCCTTCATCTCCAAAGGTGATTGGATTTGGCCCTATCCCATCTCTAAATTCTTCCTCCCTAGTCTGCTGTTTGGCCGCAGTTACCTTGGAACCATTACTCCTACCTGAATCTGTGGCCCAGGGTCAACACTATATGTATTTTTGACACCAAGGGAATTCATTCCGACTCACTTGACTCTGGATTCTTTGGAACAGTTTTGAGTTTGAGGATTTGGGTTTGTGATTTCATCTCTGTTGACTGAACCATTGCCCTCAGCTTGGTTGGTGGTGTCAGAGTTGTCGGCCTTCGATGCTTCATTTCTTTTTCCCTCATTTGAGCTGACCACTTTCTGTGGCCTGGAGATCACTCTTATGATGGCTGCTGCTTCTCTGAAGGGAGGGAGAGATCCATCAGTGGGGGGATCTGCTCCAATCTGATAGAATTTGTCCTGGTCTTCCAGGTGTTTGAAAGGATAATTTCCTCCTCCGAGGGAGGGGATCCATAGATTTCACCATTCTTTATTCCAGTCTTTGACCCCAATCATCTGACTTCTTATGCTCATCAAACATCCACTGGTCAGAATCATTCCTTCAACCCAAAACCAACTGCTTTGAAGCGGACAAGGTCCTCTGTGGACTCTGGTGACTCATCCCTTGAAATGCCATGAAACAGGATGTGTAAGAGGAAAGACTTGCACTCTCAAAGTCTCCTACTCCCAGTACTGGCTCAGAGTATAGAGATGATTCCCTACAGTTTCTTCCATAAAACTCGTCATTTAGAGAAATTGTAGAGATAATGAGCCATAGGGGATCTTGGTCTGAAGAAGCCCCTCCCCCAATCAGTATGAGGAGGCATTGTTTGAGGCCTGTGGAATAGTACAGTCTACATCCTGGGTGGTCCCTCTGGCTGACAAGTTCATAGAGTTAATGGTCAGTGGGTCTTGTCAGGAGCCAAATATCTAAAATGCTTTTCCCCCTAAACAGCTTTACTGGCCAGTTCACCAGCAGTAGACTCAGTCATTGTGGTGGCAGCTACAAAAAGAGAAGTCACAGACTATTCATCTATCCATCCTCCCAGCAAAGAATCTAGAGATGTGAAGCCAAAATTGCTTTGGGCACCTTTGTGTTGCATGCCATGAACTACACCGTTCATATAAACGGGTTCCAGAGAGATTTGTCTCAGTAGGCATTCTCTACCCTGGAAACCCACGTATGACAGAGTCAAAGAAGCATCTAGAGGTTACCATGATCATCATGTCCAGTGTTATGAACCTCTTTATGTCTAATGCATAATGCAGTGGGTGGAGCATCCAGGACAGCTTCAGCAGGCATAGCCATTTGGCATCATGCTTGGCTGCACCTCTTTGACTTTAGGAACAACTTCAAAATGTCTTTCACAAATGCTCCCTTTGATGGTCATCCTTGTTTGTTCCATCAATGAAAAGTTGCAAAAGAGCAAGAAAGCAAGACTCTGTCTACCGTAGGCATCAAGTTCGTCACCTCTCAGCATTCTCATACTAGGAACAAAGAAGGCTTGTGTTCCCTTAATGGATGCAGGCTCAGAGGCCAAAGAGGTCTTCAAAACCAGGGTTAGGTCATGCCTTTCTCCCAAAAGAAGGCCTCGGAACTCCTGAAGGTCTGCCTGACTTCTCCACTCTGGAGGCAGTTTGGGGTCAACTCTCCCTTTTCCCAGAGTCATGGCCTGCCATCACCTGAGACAGATGTGTAAGAGGGATAATATCCGGAGGCTATGTTCCATTTTTGAAGCCCCCCATTCCCATTGCCAGACATCCCAACCAACCAGGCAAAAGTTGCATTAAGAGATTTCTTCTGTTCCAGGAAAAAGGTGGTCTCTCCTGAGCAGATTGGATCATGATTTTCTTCCAAGTTCTTTTTGTTACAAAAAAAGAAAAGTAGGACCTAAGGCCCATTTTGGACCTCAACCTTCTTAACACCTGTGTGAGAACGACTCAGTTCAGGATGGTCACAGTACAGTCAATTCTACCCTGCCTAAGGGAAAACCAAATGGATTTGCTTAGTGGATCTTCAGGATGCTTGCCTCCACATAAAAGTAGCAGAGGAGTTGGGGAGATTTTTATCCTTCCAAATAGGAGCCACTTATTACTAAATCAGAGCACTGCCATTTGGTGTCACCACTGCCCTAGGGTGTTCACTAAATGTATGTACAGCATAGCAGCTCATCTACAACTCCAGGAGTACTAGATATTTCATAATTATACAACTGTCTCCTGGCTGCCCCCTCAGTGGAGTCTCTTCAACAATCCAGGGATTATCTTCTTCATCTTTTTCAGATAACTGGACATCTCTGCGAATATTCTCAAGTCCAGTTTGATTCCTGCACAAAAGGTAGTTTCCCTGGGTGATCAACTAGATACCACCCTCTTAGTTGTCTTCCTTCCACAGGATAGAATTCTGACTACTGTTAAGCAGCCCTCACATCATTGCCAGTTCATGCAGAAAGCATCTTCAGTGGTGGTTACACTCTCCTTTAATTCGAATGGGCAGGCAGTTTCAGACTAAATTACCAGTGACAGCAGTGATCACAGACGTATCCTTCCTTGTGTGGGGTGGCATTATGAAGGAAGAATGGTACAAGGTTTGTGGACAGACATTGAGAACAGTCTTCACATAAATATCTTTATAGTTGAGGGCTGTTGTGTGTTGTAGGAACTTCAGGGCTTCCTTCCACATTTCTGTGATGATGCTAAGGCAGTTAGTATGTAGGAATTAAGGCTGTGAACTACAAGCTGCTTCCTGGGGTCCATAATTTGATTCCTTCGGCCTCCCTTTGCCTGCTGTGTGATCTTGAGCAAGTTATTACATCAGACAGTGCTTTCGGGCAATTGGGAAATTGGGATAGGCTTTTCAAAGGTCTCCTGGACAGCAAGAATAGTAACTACTTATGAACCTATAAAAATCTTAGTTGCTGCAGGAAGTTGTGATTAATTATTCAGGCCATTTACAAAAGACTGACTAGAGCAATTCTAGTGGGAGTTTAAAGCCATGAGTACTACTGGGAAGTGTTTAGCACTCCATACTTAAGTGTTAGACTTGCTGCAAAAATGCCAGTGCTCAGAAAGCAGTAGGATAACAGCTGTCAAGACATGATAGGAGAACAGCAGTAGAATGCTGCTCAGAAGAAATCCCAGGAAGTGTAGCACGTATCTGGGTGATTTGCACTTCATTTCTTTCTGTACCCTTAGAAGACCATTTTATTAGAGAGAAAAAAATTGCAAAACTAGTCATTCAGTGGAAACAATTAGACAAGTGAGTACTGACCAATGCTGAACGTCTTCCACTTAAGCTTTTTCATTGTGTTTAAAGCTTTACATGTTCCCCGTGGAACACTTGCTTCTTTAGATAAACCCCTGGGTGGAAGTCATAGGCTTAAATGCTTAATTTTAAGTAACTCAACTTGCAGATACTGTTAAGGCACTTTTCAGTTTAAAATTGAGCAGGTCCAGTCTTAATTTATAGTACTACCTTCTGGAATAGGATTATAGGATCATTGAATCATAGAAGGTTACTAGACTAACAGCCCTAGAGCTTTTTTAAACATAGACATCATGCCCCAGTTTTCCCAGCTGTCAGTGCCCATGGGCTAGAATGGCTTTTGGTATATACCTTTACCTGAGGGCATTTACAGACTGCCCCTGTCCATAAAGGGCCACTGGCAACAAGTCAGAGATGAATTTTCAGTTTCCCACCCATTGGTCCAAATTGTATTCATTTGTTTGTCTATTGACATGAGTTTATCAGGAAAGTCCAACTGGATCACAAGAGTCCAATTTCAGCAAAGGCCCAGGGAGAAAAGCTCCACTAAACAGAGAAAATAAAAAAAAATTAAAATGCATTACATAAGATTAGGCTTAGGGAAGAGCTCAGTTTCACGTGAATGGGGAGTATGTTACAGAGAAGAGGTAATCTCTGAGGCACATACCTGGCCCACCAACATGTTTTATTTGTCTCAGATCCTATGATTGGGTAATTCTTGAGATGGTCGTTTTGCGAATGTGTAGCAGATCCATCAGAGCTACATTCAAAAATGCCTTGTAGGTTAGGCATAGATCACCCCTCAATAGTCTGTAGTAGGAGACTGAGGACAGGGCTTTGAGGCCGTCAGTATAGGGTATATTATTTACACACTGTATTCTTTTTTTAGTGAGGAACCACAGTGGCTGCTTCATCTATCTCAAATGCCTGGTCAGGTACATGCCAAAGGGTGCGTTGTACTTGATAGATTGGGGAGAAGTGGTTGAGGGTATTTCCTGGGGAGGGGGTGAAATTGGAGCTAAATGTATTGCCAGCAAATGTGTTCTGTCACAGAGTTTGGTATAGAATGTTCCATTTACTAGAAGCTCAGCACAAGCCTGGATGTTCCCTTTAAGGTTGTGAACATAACTGAAAAGTGGCTTATGGATGTTCTTCGTTCCACATTGCTGCAGTCCTTACTATTGGGTAGTCCGCTGTCCAGTCGGCCCGAATACCAGAGTATGGCTGACGTCGGTCAGGGCGCATTAGACTGACGTCAGTACGTCAGGGTACTAATGCGCATGACCGACGTCATATCCTCAGTCTTTTTTGCCGCATGGTCCGATGCAGAAGCAGTTTTGCGAGTGCAGGTTGGCGTTCTGAAATACTTCCGAAGCCGGAGTTTCAGACCGAATCAGAGTTGGCTAAGTACCCGTTGGGAACATTTTGTTTTTCTTGCCTCAGTATTTAACCGGATGTCAGAAAAAGTGAATAACTGTATTTCTTGTGGGAAACAGATACCTCATAGGGATTACCATACCTTGTGTATACCTTGTTTAGGGCCTGAGCACGACGTTGTTGGGTGCCGCTCTTGTGCTAGGTTTAACAAACGCACTATTAAGAGATGGTTAGACTGTGCCAGGTTAGTGTTTGGGAAGCGTTGCAATTATAAAATGCCGTCGGATGCTCCGGCCCGCTTCGTCCAAGAAGCGCAAGGACAAAACAGCGAAGCTTAGGGTTGATGAACCGGCAGTCCCGGACGTCGGTTCTTTAGAAGGCTCAGTGGAGCCAGAGGTTTTGCCAGGAGTTTCTTTGGAGTCTCAGGCAGAGACTTTACTGTTACAGGATGTGCCTTCTCAGGAGGTAGGCCAGGCTGAGGGGGCTTCTCAGGTAACTGTTCTTCCCTCTCTTCCCAAGGTAGTTAGAGCCTCTCCTTCTGTTGCCAAAACTTCTTTGAGAGGTAGGCCAAGTTCAGCTTCAGTGGGGGCTTCTCCTAGCATCTCAGGTTCTGTGCCTAAGAAACATATGCTTAAAATGGCAGAAGATTTGATTACTATGATTAGAGGTTCTATGCCCCCTCCTGATAAGAGGCCTAGGGTGGAACCGAGTTTGATAGTTTTGAACAGTGTTCAGAGGCTTCTGAGTCTTCTGCGGAAGATTTGCAGGAGTATCCTCCTTATTCTGATTCTGATGTGGATGATTCCACTCCTACAGCTTCTCCTCCTGAGGATTTCTCATTTTCAGAGACTCTGCATTCCATGAGGGAGCACTTTAAATGGGAAGGCCAGGATTACTCTGATTCCAGGAAAAGGCTTAGGGAATTCTTGTTTTTGCCCCAGCATAGGCCCTTAGCTATACCTCCTGTGTTGAATGTGGTGGAAGATGTTTTTGCAGAGGCTTCCCTGAATCCTGATTCTTTGCCTCCTGCTCCTGTTAAACCTGATAGGTACTATAGGGTGCCTGAAGCTCATAAGTATCTTTTTAAGAGTCCTAGGGCAGACCCGGAAACTGTTTCCCAGGGACCTAAAGGTGTTAAGGCCTCTGTGGTTAAAAACCCTGTTCCCACTGATAAAGAGGCAAGGGCTTTGGATAGATGGGGAAAGAAAGTGTATACTTCTTCCACTTTAGCCATAAGGGCGTTGAATTGTCAGTTTCACATGCTTAAATATCAAAATTATCTCCTTTCACAACTGAAATCTAAGGTGGATGCTTTGGCGGAAGGTATTGAGTGTAAAGAGTTGCTGGATTTAGTTCATGTGTCTGAACAAGTGGGTAAGCATTCTTTGCAATGTGGTTTTGATGCTGTACAGGCCTCCTCTAGGGTGGCTGCCACTAGTTCTGTTCTTCGCAGGCATGCCTGGTTGAGGGATCAGAATTTAGCTGAGCATGTTAAGACAAGGATTTTGGATGCTCCTTTACAGTCTGATGTGTTGTTTGGTTCGCCTGTGGAAGCAGTTTTAAAGAAAATGGAGGACAAAGCTAAGTCTATGCAAACTGTTAAAGATTTTTTGCAGGTGCAGCCACTGAAGTTTAGTAGAAATTGGCCTACTAAGGGATGGACATATCCTGCTTATGATTCCCAGTCTAGGGGTAGGTCTAGACGTGGTAGGGGCAGGGCTCTAGGTTCTTTTAGGCCTAGAACAGGGAGTTCACCTGCTCAGACTTCTGGTGAGGGCAGGGGTCAGTCCTTTCGTAAACAGACCCAATGACCTGCCTTTTCAGCTGCCAGTAGATTCTCGTCTGGCAGCTCCTTTGGGAGGAAGACTGTCTCTTTTCAAAGGAAATTGGGATTTAATTACTCAAGACAGATGGGTGTTGGATATCATTCACCACGGTTACAGGTTTTATTTCCATACATTGCCCCCTTTCAAAGGCATGCCAGATGTTCCTCCTCCACAAAGGAAAGAGGCTCACAAGCAAATTTCTCTGTTACTCCAAATAGGGGCCATTCAGCCAGTCCCTGTATCAGAAAGGGGCCTAGGATTTTATTCTCGCCTGTTCCTAGTACCAAAGAAGGGGAACACGTGGAGACCAATTTTGGATTTATCTATCCTCAACACTTTTCTGGACATTCCCAAGTTCAAGATGTTGACGTTACAACAGCTTTTACCTCTGCTGGGCAAAGATCACTGGATGGTAACTTTAGATCTCAAGGAAGCTTACCTTCATGTGCCTATAAGACTAAGTTGCAGGAAGTATCTGCGTTTCGAGCTGGAAATTCTCATTATCAGTTCTCTGCATTGCCCTTTGGCTTATCTACTGCGCCCAGAGTATTCACAAAGGTTCTGGCTCCAGTGATAGCTTACTTCAGGCTAAAAGGAATTCAAATCTATCCTTACTTGGACGACTGCCTGATTCTGGCTCAGGAAAAGGAAGACCTTCTACAGCATCTGGAATATGTTATAGCAGTGCTAAGATGCCTAGGGTATTCTGTGAACGAAATAAAGTCCAGTCTAGTACCCTCTCAAGACATGTGCTTTCTGGGTGTGAGACTGAATACAGCAGCCCAGATGGCCTTTTTAACCCCGGACAAACAACAGAGTCTATCACTTTACTTCCATCAACTATCTCATCAGTCTGTGCTGACTGCAAGGACAGTCCTTCAAGCATTAGGGTTCATGGCATCTTGTATTCTGGTGCTTCCCAATGCCAAACTGCATATGAGGAAGCTACAATGGTATCTCAAAAATGTATGGACACAGCACTGCCAGGATTTGGACACTGTCATTCCAATAATACCTTGCCTTCAAAAAGAATTTTTATGGTGGGCTCAGGAATGTCACCTAAACAAGGGACTCTCTGTGACCCGGCCAGAGGCGAGTCAGATTTTAACGACAGATGCCTCGGACATTGCTTGGGAGCTCATCTAAATGGAAAGTGGATACAAGACAAGTGGCCTGCCAGACTACAGCATCTACATATCAACATGAAGGAGATGTTAGCAGTCCAGTTTGCATTAATGGCTTTCAAGGAGTTACTTCTTCCAGGGCAGGTGTTGATTCTAACAGACAACACAACTGTCATGTGGTACATCAACAAGCAAGGGGGAACACATTCTTATCCTCTATGCAGGCAAGCAATGATTTTATGGGAGGCGCTAAGCTTGCAACTAACTCTTCAGGCAAGGTTTCTGCCGGGAGCACAGAACTCCTTAGCAGATGTGTTAAGCAGGCAAATCATGGATCCCCACGAGTGGAAACTGGATCTTCATGTATTTCAGAAATTGACAGTGTCATGGGGAACTCCAGACATAGATCTGTTCGCTTCTCCACTAAACCACCAGCTGCCAAAGTTTTGCACAAAGGGTTTCATCACACAGCTTGGAAAGTGGATGCTCTGTCTTTCAGTTGGAAAAACCTTCATGTGTATGCCTTTCCACCTCTGCCTCTTCTTCCAAAGGTGCTATTAAAAGTCAGACAAGACAAGCCAAGGATGATTTTGATAGCTCCAGATTGGCCTTGGCAACACTGGTACCCACTACTAAGGAGTCTGGTAAGGAAGCCTCCATGGCCTTTACCTTTGATTCCTCATCTGTTATCTCAGAAGGACGGTCATCTGCTCAATGTCAAGCTTCACTCTCTTCATCTAACAGCCTGGCATATTCTGTGTTGAAACACAGCAGGTCTCAACTTCCTCAACAAGTTTTAAATGTGATTATGGAAGCTAGAAGACCTAGTACAAGGAAAGTGTATGCAGAAAAATGGAAGAGATTTTTATTTTGGAGTACAGCAAAGAATTTGGAGATTTCTGAGCCTAATTTGAGTGTGGCTCTTCAATATCTTACTGAGTTATTGGACAAAGGTTTGTCCTTCTCTTCCATTAAGATTCATGCTGCAGCAATTTCAGCTCACTATGATTGTGACCCACCATTGTTTTCGCATCCTTTGTTCAAGCAGTTTCTTAGAGGGGCAAAGAATATCAGACCCCCGTAGAGCTCCTACTCCTGCTTGGGATCTCAATTTTGTGTTGGAAAAACTTACTCTACAACCTTTTGAGCCTGCGGCTACTGCTGAATTGAAATACTTGTCATGGAAGACTGCTTTTCTGTTGGCTATTACTTCTGCAAGAAGGGTGTCTGAGTTGCAGGCCCTTATGGCAGTAGAGCCCTTTTGATTTTTCATAAGGATAGGGTATCATTACGTACTAATCCTTCCTTTATGCCTAAGGTGGTTTCTAGTGTGGCTTTAAACCAAACTATTCATTTGCCTACTTTTTATGCAGACCCCCAAAATAAAGGGGAAAAGATTTTGCACACTTTAGATGTACACAGGCAATTGCGTTATTATTTAAGCAGGACTAAGGATTTTAGGCAGTCTCAGCAGTTGTTTGTTTCTTTTGCTTTGAGTTCAGAGGGCAAGCCTGTGTCAAAACAAACTATTTCTAGGTGGATTGGGTTTTGCATTGCATTTTGTTATTCCCATCATGGCAAGGAGATTCCAGCTGGGATTAGGCCTCATTCCACTAGGGCTACTGCCACTTCAACAGCATTTCTAAGGGGGGTGGCAACTAAGGATATTTTGGAGGCAGCTACTTGGAGTTCAGTGCATACTTTCTCTAAGCATTATCACCTTCCTATCTACTCTAAGTCTAGGGCTGGTTTTGCCACAGCTGTTTTGCAAGGCATGTTGTCAGCTCCTACTTCTTTATGATTTGCCAGCCTCCCTTTCCTCTGCTTTGGGATTCTACCCAATAGTAAGGACTGCAGCAATGTGGAACGAAGAACATAGTACAGTTTTGTACCTACCATAAATGTAGATGTTCGAGGATCCACATTGCTGCAGTCCAATTTACCTCCTCCTTCCCCTCTGTGTTTAGGGGTGGTTGTGTAGGTGAGGTTATATGCTGATATTTTTGTATATATTTTTGTATATATTGTACATATTTTTGGTGCAGGTATTTTGGGCCTTGTCTTTTTAGGGTCTTCTGACATCTGGGGCAAGAAAAGACTGAGGATATGACGTCGGTCATGCGCATTAGTACCCTGACGTACTGACGTCAGTCTAATGCGCCCTGACCGACGTCAGCCATATACTCTGGTATTCGGGCCGACTGGACAGCGGACTACCCAATAGTAAGGACTGCAGCAATGTGGATCCTCGAACATCTACATTTATGGTAGGTACAAAACTGTACTTTATCCTTAGCCTAGGAGGCTCAAAGTTGGCTTTAGTGGACTTGATTACTCCCTTGAGTTGTGTTTTTGAGACTGATGAGTGATTGTTTTTTTGTCTTTTGGGCATAGCCCTTCCTAGTTCTGAACAGGATTGTCTTTCTTTTCTTGTACAACCTATTTATGCAGGGGTTCCACCAAGGGGGCTTGTTTTTGGAGTTTGTCTTAAGTTTATTTTGGTTTGGTATTGCTGTTATGTACATGACTGTAAAGGGTTTCTGTAAATTCTTCTGTGTAGGTCTCTGTGTTCCTTTAGTTGTGGGGCTTGGAATTCAGCTATGCTATCGCTTAATAGGAGGTAGTTATCCTTAGAAAAATTCTTAAATGTTCTCGGGTTTGTTGGGAGTTCAGCCTTTATAGGTATTTCAATGGTGACTGCTTTGTGATCTGATCTGCGCATTGAGAACATTACATAACAAGGAAGTAGGTGTGCAGACTAGCTGTTCCAGGGTGCTTGCAATGTCAAAATCCAAGAATCTTTGAGCGTACATGTTAGTGGTTGTGTATGTTTTCCAGATGTTCATCGTGTTACATGGCTGCAGTCATTACACTTGGGTTATCCTGCCGTCAGGCGGTCCCGTAGTCTGCCAGAGTTCCAAAGTCTTGGTCTGGCGTCGGTTGGTGTCGCCTCCTCCCTGACGTCAGTGTGACAGGGGTATATAAGATACAGCCGATGCCATTTTCTTCAGTCTTTCTTGCCGCGCGGTGCCTGAAGCAAAAGCAGTTCGCAAGTGCCGGTCAGCCGTCTCCTGAGATTTTCATTCCAAATCCAGAACTGAAATCTTCTACAAAGCTAAGTACCCTGTTGGGAAACTTTTTCTTGCCTCAGACTGATGTCAGTAAAAGTTAATAACTGTATTTCTTGTGGGAAGCAAATACCTCATAAGGATTTCCATTCCTATTGTATCCCATGCCTAGGCCCTGACCACGACGTTACTGGTTGTCTGTTTTGTGCTAGGTTTAACAAGTGCACTATTAAATGTCGGTTTGATTTTCCCCGACATTATTTTGGTAGAAAATTCAATTATACCATGCCGTCGGAACTTAGGACGACCGGAATACACAAAAAATGCAAAGACAAGGATAGGCATCCGAGGCCCAAAACTGACGACGAAGCCTCTTCCAGACCAGTCACTGGTTCTCCGGTTTTCAGCGAGGCACCTTCGCAGCCCCTGACGACCGCTTCTGTAGAACCACAAGCTGCCTCTGACTCCCACGTGGAGATGGCTGGGCCTTCGGATGCACAAGCTCTTCAGCCTACCAAGACTAACCTTTCAGAGGGATCCGGAGTAGCTGAGCAACCCACAGCTACTGAGGGTGTCTTCAGACCTAGACAGTTAAGCATTAAACCCTCAGCTAAGTCTAAGCCTCCTTTAAAGTCAAAGAAACAAATACAGCATTCTCCAGGACAGGCCTCCATGCCTAAGAAACAAATGCTCAAAATGGCCAAAGACCTAATTACTCTGATCAGGGGGTCCCATCCTCTTCCTGATACAAGGCCTAAACAGGATGCAGACTATGACTCATCCGACCAGGTGTCCATCTCTTCTGATTCATCCTCAGACCTAGGATACTCTTTACCCCCTTATGAGGATTCTGATGCTGAGGAATCAATTCCATCAGCCTCACCGCCTGAGGACTACTCGTTTTCGGAAACCCTACATACCATGAGGGAGCATTTCCACTGGGAAGGCCAGGATTACTCAGAATCCAAGAAAAGGCTGAGAGACTTCCTTTTATTACCTCAACACAGGCCCTTCCGCCAATGTTAGATATTGTGGATGATGTGTATACTGAATCCAGCTTAAATCCTGATTCCTTACCTCCAGCCCCTGTTAAACCTGACCGATACTACAGAGTCCCTGACTCACATACATTTCTGTATAAAAGCCCTGTAGCTGACCCTGAAACTATTTCTCAGGGACCCAAAGTGGTTAAGGCCTCATCAGCCAAGAATCCAGTTCCCTCTGACAGAGATTCCAGAGCATTAGACAGATGGGGAAAGAAAGTATATACGTTTGCAACTTTAGCAATGACAGCCTTAAATTGCCATTCACATGCTAAAATATCAGCAATTTTTACTGTCTCAGTTAAAACAAAAAATGCTTCCAGAATCAGATCCTCCTAATTTTAAAGAAATGCAGGATTTATTGCATGCAGATGAACAAGTGGGAAAGTATACTTTGTAGTGTGGTTTTGATTCTCTAGAGGCCTCCTGCAGAGCAGCAGTTACAGGCTCTGTCATTAGAAGACATGCTTGGTTAAAAGAACATACGTTACCAGATCATGTTAAAGCAAAATTATTGGATGCACCTTTGCAGCAGGATGTGTTATTTGGAGTTAAGGCAGAAGAGGTACTAAAGAAAATGGAGGATAAGACAAAATCTATGCAAACAGTGAAGGATTTCTTGCAGGTTCAGCCTCCTAGATTTAGCAGAAACTGGCCAACTAAGAATTGGTCCTTTCCAATTACAGACAGACCTCAAAGGGGAAGATACAGATGTCCAAGAGGTAGAGGTCAAACACAAGGTCCTTACAAGCCTCGACAATGGGTTGCATCAGGCCAGAAAGAAGGGGAAGACAGGCCACAACCATATAAAAAGCAGCTCCAATGACTTCCCACTACAGCTGCCAAACAAATCCTTCTTGGCAGCCCCCTTGGGAGGAAAACTGGCACTCTTCTACCACAATTGGCAAATGACCACCAAAGACAAATGGGTTCTCAACATTGTATTTCAAGGTTACAGGTTACAGTTTCACACTCTGCCAAGGTTAAAAGGAATGCCAAATCTGCCACCAAATCAATGGGAGAGGCTCAAAAACAAATTACAGCACACATGGATATGAGAGCTATTCAAAAGGTACCATCACAGGCACAAGGACAAGGATTTTACTCAAGACTCTTTCTGGTACCCAGAAAGGACAAAGCCTGGAGGCCCATTCTGGATCTTTCATCTCTAAACACTTACCTGGATGTTCCGAATTTCAAAATGTTGACATTACAGCAGCTTCTTCCCATGCTGGGCAAGAAAGCTTGGCTCGTGACTTTGGACCTCAAAGAGGCATACCTGCATGTCCGTATCAGACAGAACTGCAGAAGATACCTCAGATTCATAGCTGGTTCAATGCACTACCAATTCTCTGCACTGCCCTTTGGCTTATCTACTGCGCCCAGGGTCTTCACAAAGTGCCTGGCACCAGTAATTGCATTTTGCATAACGAAAGGAATTCAAATTTATCTGTACCTGGATGACTGCCTGATTCAAGCAGAGAGCAAGGACATTCTTCTAAAGCATCTGGCATTTGTAAAAAAGTTAAGTTGCCTGGGGTACACAGTAAACGAAAAGAAATAAAAACTAGTGCCCTCACAAGAGATTATATTCCTAGGTACCAGCTTGAACACAACGGCCCAGATGGCTTATCTCACGCCAGACAAACAAGGACATCTGACTCACTACTTTCAATTGATGGCAACAAAGACCCAGCTCCCTGCAGGAAAAATTCTGCAGGCCTTGGGTTACATGGCATCCTGCATACTACTAATTCCATATGCCAGTGGTACCTAAAGAATGTATGGTCTCAACACTGTCAAAGTTTGGAAACAGTTATACCACTAATCCCTTGCCTTCAACAGGAGTTTCAATGGTGGGCTCAAGCTTGTCAATTCAACAAGGGACAGCCTTTTACACAACCCACAGCCAGGCAAACACTGACAACAGATGCATCGGATTACGCCTGGGGAGCACACATGGCAGGCAAATGTATTCAGGGCACGTGGACCGCAGAACAAAGGCACCTTCACATCAATCAAAAAGAGATGCTAGCTGTACAAAGTGCGCTTATAGCTTTCAAGGACCTGTTGCATGCAGGACAACTACTACTAAAGACAGACAACACCACAGTTACGTGGTACATAAACAAGCAAGGGGGCACTCACTCCTACCCCCTATGCAGACAAGCTATGACCTTATGGAACACAGCTATAAACATTCAAGTTCATCTGCAAGCGCAATTCCTGCCAGGAGAGAAAAACACACACTGGCAGACGACTTAAGCAGAAACATCATGGATCCCCACGAATGGGAGTTGAATCCACAAATATTCAGAATGATAACACAGAAATGGTGGAGCCCGGACATATATCTGTTTGCATCCCCAATAAACTGCCAGCTACAAAAATTCTGCACAAGGAGCTACCATCCACAGGCATGGAAATTGGATGCCCTCTCATTCAGCTGGGAGAACCTACAAGTATACACTTTCCCACCACTACCTCTCCTGCCAAAGGTACTCATAAAAGCTAGGCAGGAAGATCCAAAGATGATCCTGATTGCATCAGACTGGGTGGCCATTCTTAAAGAGCTTAGCACAAGAACCACCCTGGATTTTGCCTCAAATCCCACATCTGCTGACTCAGCACAACAAACAAATACTACACAGCCAGCTAAAGACCTTAAACCTAGTTGCATGGAAGATTCCTTAATCAAGCAAGCAATGCCTCTCTCCAAAGCTGTTACGGATGTCATTCTGGAGACCAGAAGGCCTAGTACCAAGAAAGCCTATTCGGATAAATGGAAGAGATTCTCTGCCTGGAACCAGGCTCACAACCCTGACCCTCTTGTCCCAAACATTCCTTAGATACTACAATACTTAACTGAGATGCTGGACAAAGGATTCTCCTTCTCATCCATCAAGATCCACGCCTCTGCCATCTCTGCTCATTACAACACGGATCCACCAGTTTTCTCTAATCCTCTGTTAAAACAGTACCTCAGAGGGGCTAAAAACATAAGACCGCCCCATAGAGCACCTACTCCAACTTGGGACCTCAACTTTGTTTTGGAGAAGCTAACTTTACCTCCTTTTGAACAAGCCAACACAGCAGAATTAAAATATATCTCTTGGAAAACTGCTCTGCTCCTGGCAATAACATCAGCACGAAGAGTTTCAGGATTACAGGCACTAATGGCAGTGGAACCTGTCCTCATTTTTCACCAGGACAGGGTGTCTTTATGAACTAACCCTACTTTTATGCCAAAGGTGGTATCCAGTGTGGCTCTAAACCAAACTATTCACCTGCCAACTTTTTATCCTAAACCACAGTTACGCTTCTACTTGGACAAAACCAAAGCTTTCAGAAAATCTGAGCAATTATTGGTAGCATATGCTGCAGGAGCACAGGGAAAAGCCATTTCAAAACAGACTATTTCAAAATGGATAGGACATTGTATATGTTTCTGCTACACATACCATGGAAAACCTGTGCCTAGCAGCATTAGATCTCACTCCTCCAGGGCAACAGCCACTTCAACTGCCTACCTCAGGGGAGTACCTACCAAGGATATTTTGGAAGCAGCAACTTGGAGTTCTGTGCACACCTTCACCAAGCATTACCATCTGCCTCTTTACTCTAAATCCAGAGCTGGCTTCCCCACTGCAGTGCTGCAGGACCTTATAGCCACCCCTAATGCCTTATAGGACCAGCCACCCTTCCTCAGCTTTGGGATTCCACCCAAGTGTAATAACTGCAGCAGTGTAACACGATGAACATAGTACAGTTTTGTACCTACCATAAATGTAGATGTTCGAGTGTAGACACTGCTGCAGTCCGGGTTACCCTCCCTCCTTCCCCTCGTACTGGCTGGTATGTACCTATGTCTTCTACTCTTACTACCTATGGGGAGTATTTGCTGGTAGCTGTAAGTTGTTTATTGCTTTCCTTATGTATGTTTTATTAGCAATTGGAATTGCCTACATATTTAGAGGCACCTGACATCTGGGGCAAGAAAAACTGAAGAAAATGGTGTCGACTGCATCTTATATACCCCTGTCGCACTGACGTCAGGGAGGAGGCGACAGCAACCGACGCCGGACCAAGACTTTGGAACTCTGGCCGACTGTGAGACCGCCTGATGGCAGGATAACCCAAGTGTAATGACTTCAGCAGTGTCTACGCTCGAACATCTACATCTATGGTAGGTACAAAACTGTACTTTTGTGGTGGGATAGTTGAAATCACCCATGAGTATGGTGTTGGTCTAAATTGTGTGTCTCTCCAATATATTCAAGTATGTGGTATGGACATAATGGGTCATAGACAGGGACTAGCTAGCAAGAATATCATATCCAACTTTACCTAAGGTTAGTTGGACATGGAGTAGCTTAAGCATGTCATATTATTTGACCAATCTTGAGGTGTGCTTACTTTTTACATAGATTGATAAACATCTGCCTTTTGTCCCTTCTTGTGCGGTAGCTTGTCTAAACATGTGAAGGCGTTATAGTCTTATACTGCTGGGGTGCCTTCCACAGCTTTAAACCCTGTCTGAGTAACTGCACAGATTCCGTCTCTCCCAGGATGAGGAGCGCTTCCAAGGAGTGGAAGTTTTAGTTGAGACTTCTAGCATTGAGCGGTAACATGTTTAGTTTTTGTGTAGAATTAACTATGTTGGAAGGTTTATCAGACTGGCATTGCCTAAAAAGCCACTATCGGAGTGGATAATGTTTTGGCCAGTATTCCAAAGGTTAGTGGAGACCGGTACAGACTATCCCTGGCAAAGTAGCATTGTCTATTGATCATGTCCTCCCAAGCTGACAAATATTGTAGCCCCCTAGAATGACACCAGTAACTAAGCCAATTGTTAAAGTCAATCATCTTTTGTTTATTATGGTATCATCCTTGGAGAAGGTAGAATGCTGCTCAATGCCAGGCTAATATCCGCCTAGAGCTCATAATCTGGAAGTTCTGTCATATCTCTCTTCATGTATAGTACAGGGAGGTACGTTTCAGGCCATTAACACCCACTTACACCATGACAGAGTCATACTAGTACTTGTGGTTCAATGTCCTGAGTGCATGTGTGAGCTGGTGTACCCTTTCCCCTGATAGGCAACTGACCATGACTGTCTCCTCGCTCAGCTTGGTGAGTGGGGCATCAGTGTGTCTCACAGTAGAGGCTCCAATGACCAGTATATTGTGCTGTGTGTCAGTTTGCATTAATGGCTTAGAGATTGACACATTGTGAGATATAGTTGCATGTGTCCTGGGAAGTGCTATCTTTGTAGGGTGTTCTGGAGGTTGCTGAGGCAGCATATAGAGGCCTTTGAGGTTTTGGTAGATTGCATTTAAGAGCCTTAGCATGTGTGAGTATATTTGTCTGATCCATAATAGGTGTAGTGTGTGTGTTACTGGCAACCTGTTTGGAGATATCTGTGTCTGTATGCAAGAGCTTTGCCTTCAAAGACAGTATAATTACATCTCTTGCGTACCGTGTCAGTCTGCTTAAGAATAAGGTGGTTTTCAGTAAACGTAAGACAGTTGCTACATTGTCTCAGAAGGCC
Organism: Protopterus annectens; assembly: GCF_019279795.1. Taxonomy (NCBI): domain Eukaryota; kingdom Metazoa; phylum Chordata; order Ceratodontiformes; family Protopteridae; genus Protopterus; species Protopterus annectens. The sequence goes on along the minus strand of NC_056742.1, from coordinate 138,839,118 downwards.
CATTTCCACCAGACTGGCTACTGAGAAAGTAAGAAAGTGCATATCCATGGCTGTGGATCCTCTTTTTTTCTGATTTACGAGGGGTGGTGCAATCAGGGTTTGGTGATGTTGGTTTGGGAGAAGAGGTCTAAGATTGATCTAAAACAGCACTGTTTGGATAATGCTTCTCAGCAGGCAAACTAGCTGCTCTACATTCAGCTGTATACTTGAGAAAATGGCAGAGAACGTTTTATATAAAAATTTGCAACTCTAAGTGCCTGCATCTGTATAGGCACTGCAAACCACTGCTGCACAGCTCAACACAGTTTATAGAAGATGAATTGGAGAGAAATCCAGTCAGTAAAAATGGAGTTTAAGTGTATGTATAAGGCTCAAATCCTGCAGTGAAATGCAAACAGCAGCAATGCAGTTGAAATGGAATAATTGAGACTCCGATCCTGCAACAATTCACAATGCTCTCGTTATTTTGAGTGATATTGTAAGACTAGACTAAGTTCCCCCAGACTAAGTAAAATACAGGCAGAAAAAAATGCAGTAGATATGCAATAAATGGGGCTCATGTCCTGCAGCAACTCACAATTCTCTCACTATTGTAAATGATGCTACAAGACTAAGGGTCCCTAGACCAAGTAAAATGCAACAGTAAAATATAGTAGAAATGTAATAAGTGAGACAGATTCTGCAGCAATTCACAATTATCTCATTATTGTGAGTTATATAACAAGGCTAAGGTCATAGACCATGTAAAATGCAAGCAGGAAAAGGCAGTAAAAAGTAATAAATGAGGTTCAGATCCTGCAGCAATTCACAATTATCTCACTATATTGAAATACACTACAAGACTACAAGACTAGGCCTCCCAAACCAAGTAAAATGCAAACAGTAAACAAAACACTAAATAAGGCTCAGATACTGCAGCAACTCGTAATTCTCCCGTTGCTGTGAGGGATTCTACAAGATTAAGGTCCCTGACCAAGTTAAAAATGCAAACTGATTACCTTTGGTTAAAACAAGGAAAATTGCAGAAAAGAACAGTCCACAGTTCAGTTCAACGCACTGAATTTTGCAGTGTGCACTAGCTGAAATGAGATTATATGAAATAGAGGCTAACTCAAATTTTGAGTCTAATGGGGAGTGCCTTATCAGTGTGAGTTATCAGTGACCAGTATAATTAGAACTGCAAGGGGCTTGCAAACCCTAATTTAGTAAAAAGTAGGGTAAGACAACTAAAACATCATTAAGTTTCTAGAAAATGCAGTAAAAGAGACATTTTAAACCCAGAACTCGTGTAGCTGAAGAGAAATGTAGGTGAATGCCTTAAATAAGAAAACTGTTGCCTAGTTCCTCGATTGAATTCCTATTTCATCAATGAATTCAAAAGGAATGTTTCCTAACTGACCCGAATGCGCAACTTTTAAGACTTCAAGAAAAAAATCCTTTGCGGTAAAACAAAGTTTAAAATATACCACACTTATTATAATAAGACCAAAAAAATAATGGAAATATCCAAACCTTAAATGTAGAAAATCCAAAAATCAATTGAGTCAAACAGCAGTTTTAAACTCAGATCTCTCACATCCTTCAGCTGTACATGTTTTACTATCCAGTATTACTATACCCAAGGGTGGACAGTATTTGTATACTAATAGGATTGTCTGAATCTTCTTCCATCTTTTTCAAAAATAATTCTGTTTCTGTTTTGTAATTTAAATGTTATGTTACACCTGTGGTAACCATCAGTCTTGGGAGGAAGAAACTATACTGTATCCTGCCTTGGTTAGAATTGCTTCCTGTTTTACATCACTGCTGATATTCCTTTCTGTGGCTGCCCTTTCCTCACAACTTGAATATTATTTGCTCCTTCCATACTCTTACATATTTCTTTATTATTAATTTTATTTTTATGGGGTTATGGGACATTTACCATGCAAACCATCCTCATCCTTCCCATTGCATTGCTTTCTGCAGTAAACATTCTAGCCATTATTTGACTGTTGCTGTAAAAGGCCATTTTTCCAAACTAATTGCATTTTTGTAGCACTTTATTTAGAATTTACTGATTGTAGCTGTCACAAAAGGAAATACTAGCAGCCCAGATATCTGGAATTTTGTAAATAATTCTATGTCATTTCTGAATATTGATATGATTAATACAGAAGTGTGTGTAAAGGTGTAAGGTACTGAGCTAAAATGTAACCACAGCTTATCCTGCTGGCTTAGAATAGAAATGTATATAAACTATTGTAATTGTGTAAATATATATGTTTTAACAGTAAAAACTAGAACATAGAGGGTTAACTTGCAAAACTTCAAGAAAATAAGTTGAAATTAAATTGTTTAACGATTGTGCTATAAAGGTTATCTGTCGGTTTCAGTTCAGTAACAAGACACAATGTCTAGAGCTAAATCTTTTTGTTTTGTCTTAGAAGATAAGTAATTACTAGGTTTGAGAGGCATAAGTGTTTTATTTCTTTATGAATTCCTAGCGCTGCACAGCTCTGAGCAAACATCTGATGGATATATATTTGGATGTTAACTTCTGTTAGTTTCTGACAAAAGGGGTTTAGCTTGGGAACTGTTGTCAGGTGATAAAAAGTGATGTCATCCAAACTAACCCAGCAGTAATATTTGATATTAATTTAAGAACTCCCTGGTGGGGGGGGGGCATTTTGTATCTTGTCTTTGACCTAGAAACATCCACTCATCACCATCTTGTAGCACTTGCATTGCTATAAAGTTTTTAGGGCATAGTAACTCTTTTAGATTCAGATAAGAATATAGTAAAGTATAGCTTAGATGTTTTCTTTATTTATTTGAGACTGTCCTGCAATGTTGTTTTAAATATTTCCTGTGATTTTGAACTCTGAAGTCTCTGTGAATACATATTTAGTATTGTCTTGTTCTTTTATTATTAAATATGTTTAAACTTTTTTGTTATGGCTGGTCTGTGCAGAGATATTTAGAGTACTTGCATATCTATTTGGTGACACTGTACAGGCCACTCTTAAATAGCCTAGCCCTTGGTCAGACTACCATTTGGATAATAGTAACATTACACAGTAGGAATGGACATCCTTTGTTAAGGGCCTTAAGTAGCTAATAAAGAGTTGGCTGGTGGCAGTCAGAACTACCTTATAGTATGGGCAGTAGTGGGCATAGCTAATAAACCTGCGCCAGCCTTTCCCAGGTGTGTGTGTGTGCGCTTGTATATCAATCAAATCTCAGTATGTGTGTGTCAGCTACTTGGGCAGGGACATGAAACACTGGTTGGACAGAGAGGCTGGTTTGGCTTGGCCACTCAGCTGATATCTCAACCCTGTAGGTGTGCCAGTGGGAAGTCTTATCAGGGATCTGAAGAAAGAGGGAGCAACCAGCCCCAGACTGATTGTGATCTCTGTGTGCTCTTAAGAGAAATTGCACTTTACTGTGTGTGTACTTGTCATCCTTCCAGTGTGTACATCCCCCACTGTTACCAGTGATGAGGATTGAGGCTCCTTCATTACCGGGGCCAGTGCAGGGGCATCACAGTAGCCACTTGAGATGCAGTTGTTGGTCATCACTACATACAGTCTGAATTTCCATTTGAAGAGTACTGTGTTCTATGGAAAAATGTTTTTCAGGGCATTTTTTTCCTGATTCCCCTTTTCAGGCATGTCTTTCTCTCCTTCCTTTCTTATTGTTATGTCACTGCTTGGGATTCTACCAAGCAAAATATTTCAGTCGTCCAAGTACTTCACCATATCAGCCAGTCTACAATTGGACCTTATGCAGTAATTTTTTCCCGACCCTCTGCCCCCTTTTTATTGATGGTCTGCTATCCTGTTGGTCAGTCGGCAGAGTTTCACTACAAGTAGTATTTTAAGAGAGTAAACCCATTGCAGAGGGCCATCTCGAGTATCATATTAGTATATGGTGAGTGCTCACAATAGTCCTATATCATAGGAGTGTGGGGAACATGGTAGGCAAGCAGTAATATAGTCGATAACATGCCTAGCCATATCACCTTTAAACATACAAACTTAGAAATTCTTAGCACACTTTTCAAGCACTTATTAGTATTTGAAGTATACTTTTTAGACTTGTGGTATAATATAGTTTTCTGTACTTAATATTTCAGTCTACACATTTCACCCTGTTTCCTACCTAAGACATTTACTGCATTGTGTATTAGCATGCTGAAAGTGCATTACAAGTCCTCCTGTGATTTGAATTTATTCAAGTCTCTTCTGCTTAATTTCAGGGTCCCTTGAAACCAAGGAAGATCAGGATGGCACCGCTTTATCTATTCACTCAAGACCCTCTACCACTTCCTCAGGAAACAGAACCCGGTAAGAAAATTCTATTAGTTTCATGATTTTTTTATTAAAATGTTTAGATGGAGAAAAAGAAATACAAAAGAAAATTTGCAATGAAATAAGAAAGGAAATCAAAGAAATAAGAAAGAAAATTTGTAATGAAATAAGAAAGGAAATCTGCTATGAAATATCCAGCTTTTGATCATGCTTTGCTGTCGTAACCCAGGAAAGCAGGAGTTAAGTCAAAAGAAGAAGAATCCAGTTAGGTAAATATTTAAAATGAAAATGTAGCTATTTTAAAGGGCATGCCTTGAATAAAGTTTCTCAAGTATGTTTTCTGATTTTACCTCTTACCAGGTAGCAATAGATTTTATCCATACTTGTAATGCATTCAAGAAATTTGTTCAGCCATTTACTGGTGAGATAAACATTCTTATTTCGTTAGTATGCTTTCTGCAGGCTAGTCCATATCGATCACTTTACTTGAATGGGATGACTCATTAAAAGTGCACCCTTTCTTCAGTGTTGTGTGGTCCTAGATTTAGTATATTTAGGGAGAAGTGGTGAGTCTGCCTCATGGTTTGGTGCAGGGGGGCAGAGTCCCCTCAATGTGTTCCTAAGTTGTGGGACTTTATTAGGAGCACTTTTAATGAGTTAGCCAACTCAGCAAATGTGTTCTTGATGAAAAAAGATGTAAACCTTTTTTCTTCAGAAATGCTGTCCACAGCTTTTCATTTTTTTGAACTTTCCACCCCCATCTTGATATCATCTCTTTTGTCTTCCTTTCTCCTGTATCTGTTCATAGCTTAGGTGGTACACTGAAGTCACCAAAAGGAAGTTTCTTCTTCTTATTAATGGTATATGCGACTCTGAGCTATCTGCATTTAGCAATATTTTCAAATATCTTTATAGGTGACGGCTTACACTTATGCCCAAATACTAGTTGTATTATATCTCATGTACGAAGCTGCTAGGTAACTGAAAAGGATATTACTATTCTTAGCCATGTCTTTGCAAAATAGCATCATGCTCCATCTCTATCCCCTGACAATAGATGGTAGACAAAAAAAAAATTTTTCCATCCCGTTAAGACCTTTTATTTGTTTATTTTTATTTGTTAACTGGGTGGGTTGGCTGTTATGACTCAGTTTATTTTAGTTTTTGTTACACCAATGAAAATTAATAACATTAACCAGGAAAGATTAAACAAGCATTCAGTAGTGCCAGATGCTGGCATGCACTGGAGATAAAAGGGAAGGAATGAGCAGCTGCCATGGACTAGCTGCATCACTTCAGCTATCTACTGGTACTGAGCCAAACGTTATTCTATAGAGCTATGAATGAGTAAAGACTGGCAGAATGCGAATGTAATGAAACTTCACAATATTTAGGGAACAAAGTTCAAAATATGAAATTATAATCTAAAAGATTTATTTATTTTACATTATTTATTTACTTACTTTTTTTAACTGGGATATGACACTAGACATCCCAGAAACATTTCCTACTAGAGGCAGTGTTAGTGTGGTACCTTCATGTCAGAGTTGATGGGACCATACCTCCCAACCGTACCGAATTACTCAGTTTTTATCGAGTTTTGAGGTTCATTTAATGGGGTGCCACAATTCCCGAGTGGCACCCCTAAATTTCTGAATTTCCCTGCTTTTTTATTTGAATTGTTTTGGCTTTTTGAGCTGACGACATCACGTGCGTGATGACATCAGCTCTGTGAAATGGCCTGCCAGCCTGTCGGAATTGAGCTCCACAACATGCATGCACTTCTGGTTGTGAGAGAATGGAATGAGAGTTTCTTAGCTGTTAATGGATAGCTGCAAGCTGGTTGCTGGGAACAGAACAAGCCACGAGGGTAGCATGGTGTGTGTGTGTGTGTGTGTGTGTGTGTGTGTGTGTGTGTGTGTGTGTGTGTGTGTGTGTGTGTGTAAAATGCCCCAGGTGAATATACCTGGTAGCTAGAGGTACTCAGGCTCAAACCCTGTACTTGGGTATAGGTAACAAAAGCCTAAAGTCCCTACCCACTACCATTTGTGAAAACTTTCCAGATGTATGCCTCATATTTTTGTTCTGTTCCTCATAAAATCTGTGAAAGATTGAATTCACTAAATAATGACAGGCATTTGAATTTCAGACTTCATATTCTTCAGAAAATAAATGGTAGCGCAAAACCTTTTATTCTAGCAATTTTCCAAGTTTATAAGATCAGTATTTGAAATGTGTCCTTATTTTTGTGGCTGTATTCCCCCATTATTGGCTTTGTCCAGGTTTTCTTTGTGCTAAGAGGTTGAGAGCTATGGTAAGAAGTGAGAACTGAATTCTGTATTCCCCCATTATTTGCTTTGTCCAGGTTTTTTGTGCTAAGAGATTGAGAGCTATGGTGAGAAGTGAGAACTGAATTTAGCCGTTTAAGTTTCAGTCTTCCAGTCTTTCAGGAAACTGCTGATTTGGCATAGTGGTATGTTGCTCTGACTGTAATGCACAGGGTCCTGGGTTCAAAACTTGGCAGAGAAGAGTGTGTGTGTGTGTGTGTGTGTGTGTGTGTGTGTGTGTGTGTGTGTGTGTGTGTGTGTGTGTGTGTGCGAAAGTAGACTTTTATGATGGAAATATTCTGAATTGGGCAGTTTTGTCATTATGGGTTCATCCATTTTGTTTCATTCCCTACTGGAAAAATGTTCATACAATAAATTTAAAATGTGCTCTAAGTCTAACGAGTCTGCTGTATTATACAAGGAATATAATTTAATAAAGTCAGGAAGGTGGATCAAGGAACACATGTATGTTTCTTGTTTTGTGTTCAAGGGGCCTGTGATTTAAAAATAACCCAAAGGTAATCTTTTTCCACCACTGGCCAGATGCATTTTTTTTTTGGATGTGGTGTGGGTTTCAATGCTGTTTCAATGAATATGAGTTTCAAGGGCAGAGAAGTTTTAATGTTAAGTCTATTTTTATTGTGAGACAGTATTGCTTTGGTTAGCAGATGTGTATTAGTGTTTGTGCATTGTGCTATAAAATGTAAAAATAAAATCCAAATGATCATTATAGAAGTAAAGCAGTATGCACATTAGTGTTTATGGTAAATGGGGAGAAATAGCCAGGTAATGGGACATTGGAATGGCTGCAGGGGGACACTGGTGCCATATTTTGGTTGTCTGTTCTTCAGTTTGCATTTGAAAGGTGGTATCCCACAATTCCATTTGAGTGGGTGGGGTTATGTAATTGTGTATGCAAATTTTGTTAATCAGCATGCAGATTTGTACCTATTTTTCATGGGCCTTATCCAGATTCTTGATGTTTCCAGGTTGAGAAGTATGGATGGGATATTATGAACAGTTAGGGGCTGCAGAGGTGAGCTCCATTTATATTTCTTCTGAAGTTAACGTATGTATGAAGTCTAAGCTTGTGTAGGTGGTCATTTGGATGGAAGGTGGGCTCCTCTGAAGAGTCTTAACACATTGATCTTATGGATTTTCTGGTGACCATATTGTATTCTTTATGGACTGAAATTATGGAGCATGTTGAGACAGAAAACTCAAAATCTTTTTTATGCTGCTGAATCTGTTGCATGGGACTTGCCTACTTAGACTTGGGAGCCAAAATGAAAGGTTGCAGCTACTGAAAAGAGACTTTGTTTCTTGGACCTGATAAAGTAGCTTCTATTGCACTAACACATCTTTGATATGCTGTTGTTGCTGATGCCAGGATTTCTTCTCAATAGCTGCAGGAGCAAAGATTCATTATGCATTTTAAGCATTCTGGTGGAGCAGAGACAACAAGACTGGTATTATTTTTGACAGTAATGTCATTTGGTTTTAAGCCACAACATATTCCTGCCTTGATTTATGTACCTAACAAACCTGACTTGACTTAGCCTTTGAGGTTCTGGTAGTCCCGGACATGTGTTTGAAAAAACTGGGTGCTTGTAAATCTTAAGTACTATTGACAGAGTTTGGCTGTGTAAAATTAGCGACTAAAAAGAGGTGTTTATTTCTTTTTTTTTTAGAACTCGAGACTAACAGCTCAGCACATTCAGTCTGTTTTTGAGACGTCATGTGCTTCTCTGCATTTTGTCAGAAGCATAATGGTCAGATCTGATTTGTAGATTTGGGTGTGGGAGCTCTCCACTGATTTCCATACTGAAAACTCTAAGCTGTGTTGCATTCTAAAAATCGTTGCTATTCTGAGTTGGCATTATATTGCTCATTGTGTGTGTCAGCCTCTCGTTTGTTGTACTTTAAATTACTCTTCTCATTTGTCAAAATATTGTTCTAAATACTTTTGTACACTGTGTAAGGGAATTGTATTTTTTGAAGTGCAGTAGATGTGTACAGACATGGCATTTTTGACTAGGTTATTTAATTAAACAGCCTTGCAAGCTTCCTACTTTTGAACAGGATGCCTCACTTTGTAGTTAATAATGAGCTTGCAGATCCTTCTAGTAATGATCTGATTATAGTCTTTGAGGAAGGATCACTATTTGAATCCCATGATACTCCTTCTCTTTCTAATCTAGATTTTGGGGTAGGTGAGGAGTCTTTAGTTGAGGAGACTGGTGTTAGTAAGGTTGAAGTTGTCTGTTGGGGCACAGATTCATAAGATACTGTATAGTACAGGTGCAAATACCATTATGATCCTCACCACTGAGGAATTTGTCCATAAATGGTAATAGTGGTAGTTACTAGGCATGCAGTCCAAGAGAATACACAGGAGCATAGCCTGGCCTAGTTTTCCATTTGCTTCTAGGCACTGCCTAAATGACTTGACCAGAACTGCATCAAAGGCACATGAAGGCTGAGAGAATGAAATCCTGGATGATAGGAAGCAGATAGTTAAACACTCATAGCCTTAATTCTTTGCTCTAACAACCAGTTTTACATCACTTTTTATTGTTTGCCCTTGTATTCAGTACCTCTCAACATCTTAGAGCAAGAAATTTGGACAAAGCCATAAATAAAAGTGGACAAAGGCCCAAAAATAGGGACAGTTTTTAAATATTACTCTTACAAACGTGGAAAGTTGATAGAATAACAGGTTTTGTATTAGCATGAATTTTCTGAAGGATATAAATACTGAAACTCATATGTCTGTCATTATTTTCTAACTTCAGTTTTTAATGATTTGTCAGAAAACCACAATTTTATGAAAAACGGACCAAAATATGGTAAAAATATGGACATTCTGCAAAAATTTGTACAGTTGAGAGGCATGTATTCAGTAGATTTGAGAGGGGGATGTTTATGCATTTTGTTTTCTTCTGTGTTCTCTTTCTTTAGGTATGATGTGCTTTGGATGTTATGGGACTGGGAATGTATCAACTGAATAGTTTGTTACTGTAATTTTTTATATAAAAAGTATGGTTAGAAGGTTATGGATCTCTCTTATATAATAAGAAGTGGAGTACTGAACAGACTGCATCTGACTTGCATTTTCATGAGGGATTGTACAAATTGTTATGGCTGAAAGCTGTTTGTTTTGCTTTATAGCTTTGTTGTTAATTGTAATCAAAATCAATATGGAATAACTGCTGGTAGGTGTCAGAGTGGTATGAAACAGTGAGAGGTTCAGGAGTGTGGAGGGCTGTTTAGAATGTGCTAAAGTCATTTTATTTGATTCAGGTCATGTGTCAGCTCAACATTGACTTCATTTATACAATATATCTAATTCCCAAGCTGACAGTGATTCACTTTGGGCTCTTTTTGTGGAAAGAATCTAGCAACACATTGAAATGGTAGAAGCTCCTGACTTTCAGAAGACCTGGACATAAAATTGCAATTTAGTGCATTCCAGTTGTATTTTAGCTCTAAATAAACTGCAAAATGTGACTGACTTGGTTCTGGGATGTCTTTGAGATGTTTTTTTTTCCTGTGATTTCTGTGATTTCTGGATGTATTTGGCTTCAGGAAGTTTCAGGAGCCAATCAGCTTCTTATAAAGTTTGCAGAACTTGTCCAAGCTAGACCTAGGCTACAAGCAGTGACTAGATGCTGCAGCTATAAACATACCCACTCTGGAAGATTGGAGTTTTTTTGCTATGGTGTAATTTATTGTAACAAATTATCCCCATGGATAGATACACATCTTGCAGATATTATTGCACCATTAGTAATTGCAGTATATCATGCTCGTAAGGATTATTGCCCATTTTCTTAAACAAATTATTTATGAAATTAGCCTGGAAATTGAAGCTGCCTTACAACATGTAGTAGCCAGTTTTGATCTTTAAAAAGAGTGCTTCTTGGTCCAGCTATACTGGTTATGACCTACATTTAAGTTGGAGAAAGGCAGTTCAGCTATGGACCAGGAAAGTTTTTTTTTTTTTGTTTTTAAGAAGAGATATCTGAACTTTGAAAGTACTACCAAGATACTGAAAAGTAATACATCAAATACAGATTGGGGATCCAGACAGGGAGCTTGGGTAGGGATAATTAATTTGCCTGATGAATAGTGACAGCTTAAACATTTTGATATATATTTTTTGTGTAAACTGGTGTGCTGAGTGCTCTAACCCAAAAAGGCTTGAGAGACAGATTTGGATGAGTCCACAGAGCCAAGGGCTGGTCCAGTAGCAGGTAAGAAAAGGTCATTTACACACACACGCACACAACAATGTGTGGCAGTCAAATCTACATACCCACTCTCACACCACTCATACAGAGCAGATGTAGCAGTCTGATTTATATGTACACATAGCAGCACATTTGGTCATACTCCCACACTTACACACACACATGCACACACTCACTGGTACTCCTGTGTTTTATTTACTAGGCAATTAATACCGCATATAGAAAGGTGTGTACCTCTTGGCTTCTGAACTAAGCAGCATCAGAAACATTTGGATGTCCTTCAAGGATGCATCTGCAGTCCTAACATATGGGTTGTCCTGCCTCAGGCAGCCCTTCGGTTGGCCGGATTCCAAAGTCTGGGTCTGGCTTTGGCTGATGTCGCACTCCACCCGACGTCATAGCTGCTGTTTATTGGGTATAAAGGCATCAGCCGACGCCATTTTCCTCAGTCTTTCTTGCTGCGTGGTGCCCGAAGCAGAAGCTGTTCACAAGTGCCGGTCGGTCAGATCCAGAGATTTCTACTACCGAAGACTTCTAAAAAGCTAAGTACCCCGTTGGGGACTCTTTCTTGCCTCAGCCGATGTCAGAAAAAGTAAATAATTGTTTAACTTGTGGGAAACAAATACCTCATAAGGATTTCCACTCTTACTGCCTTCCTTGCTTAGGCCTAGACCACGACGTATCAGCTTGTCTAGCCTGTGCTTCCTTCAACCGACGAACGCTTAGACGTTGGTCGGAGTTTGCAGAGGAGTTTTTTGGTCCCACTTTTGCTTACAAAATGCCGTCGGAGACTCCGACTACACAAATAGCTAAAAAGCGCAAGGAAAAGGACCAACACTCACGGTCCGCAGTTTCGACTGAAACCGCGGTTAGGCCAACCGCGAGTGTCTCGGTTTCGGCTGAAACCGAGTCCTCGGTTCTTCCTTCTACCAAAAGCATGCCTCCTATAGCCGAGGCCTCACAGACAATGGTCGAATCTGCTACTGATATTACTGCTACAGAAGCAGGCTCCCAAGATTTGTCGAATACTGTTCCTTTAGACATATCTACCCCTGCACGTGGGGCTGCTAGACCCCCTGCTTCTATGTCCATCAAGGCTTTTGCCAGGGCTAAAGCAGCTAAATCTTCTAAGGCCTTACCTGCTAAAACTACCCCACATAGGCCTACCTCTAGTTCACAAATAGCCTGGCTGAGGATCTCATTTCTTTGATCAGGGGATCACAACCTCACCCAGACAGGGCCTCTCAGCCCCCTTCAGATAAGAGGCCTAGGACTGAACCCCCGGAACCTGTCTCTACAGACTTTTCCTCGGAGGACTCAGACATTACAGACCCTCAGGAAGGCCCATATTCTCTTTATGAGGATTCTGATGCAGAAGACTCCATTCCTTCTGCTTCTCCTCCTGAGGAATTTTCTTTTGGGGAAACCTTACATGCTATGAGGGAGCATTTCCAATGGCAGGGCCAGGATTTTTCAGATTCAAGGAAAAGGCTAAGGACCTTCTTACACTTACCACAGCATAGGCCTTTAGCCATTCCTCCAGTACTAACAGTAGTTGACAATGCATTTAATGATGCCTGTACTGCTCCTGATTCTCTTCCTCCGGCCCCTGCCAAGCCTGACAGATATTACAGGGTCCCGGACACACACTACCATTTGTATAAGGCTCCTGTTGCAGATCCAGAAACCATTTCACAGGGCCCGAAAGGTGTGGCAGCTGCTTCTGCCAAAAACCCTCTTCCCTCTGATAGGGAATCTAGAGCATTAGAGAGATGGGGTAAAAAGGTTTATTCTTCTGCTGCTCTTTCGGCTAGGGCCTTAAACTGTCAATTTCACATGATTCAATATCAGGAATTTTTGTTAGACCAGCTAAATAAAAAACTGTCCTCTCCTGAACCTATAGACCGCAAGTCTCTTCAGGATTTGGTACATAACTCTCAGCAGGTCAGTAACCATTTCTTAAAATGTGGCTATGATGCACTGGAGGCTTCCTTTAGATCAGCTATGACTGGAACAGTGATTCGCAGACATGCATGGTTAAAAGAACAGTCCTTACCAGATCATGTTAAATCAAAACTCCTAGATGCTCCCATGGAGAAACAAAGTTTGTTTGGCTCCCCTGCACAGGAGGTTCTGAAGAAGGTGGAAGAAAAAGCAAAATCTGTCCAAACAGTCAAGGATTTCTTACAGGTCCAACCTCCGAGGTTTAGCAGAAATTGGCCTTCGAAGAATTGGTCCTTTCCAGACAACTCCAGAGCACAGAGAGGCAGAAATAGACGCCCAAGAGGCAGAAATCAATCTAGGGGTGCCTACAGGGGACGTCAGTGGCAACCTACCAATCAGAGAAGTACCGCCACAGATTCAACTGCAACCACTTCCACTGGACAGACACAATGACTTGGCTCTGATACCGCCTACCAGGGAACAACTGGAAGCTCCATTGGGAAAGCTAGCCTTATTTTCAGACAACTGGCATTACATTACAGGAGACAAATGGACTTTGCAAACAATAGACAAGGGCTACAGGTTTCACTTCCACACTCTACCAAAAAAGAGGGGAATGCCAAACCTACCACCAAGCCAAAAAACAGATGCTCTAAAACAAATCAACAACTTACTAAAGATAAGAGCTATAGAAAAGGTGCCACCTATGGAACAAGGCCAAGGTTTTTACTCCAGGCTTTTCCTGGTACCAAGAAAAGAAAATCAATGGGGACCTATTCTCGACTTGTCCGCACTGAACACATACCTCATTGTACCAAAATTCAAAATACTGACCCTCCAGCAGCTTCTTCCCATGCTGGGCAAGGAGTCTTGGCTGGTGACTCTAGATCTCAAGGAGGCATACCTGCACGTCCCTATACGACCAGATTGCAGAAGATACCTCAGATTTCTTGCAGGATCAGAGCATTATCAATTCTCAGCATTGCCCTTTGGCTTATCTACTGCACCCAGAGTATTCACGAAATGCCTGGCATCAGTAATTGCTCATTGCAGGCTCCAGGGAATTCAAATTTACCCATACCTGGACGACTGCCTATTACAAGCGGACAACAAGGCACAATTAACAAAAGATTTGGAAAATGTCATACAACTGTTGCAAGCCTTGGGATACACAGTCAACATACAGAAGTCAAGACTAGTACCTTCCCAAAGGATAACATTCTTGGGGGCAGATCTGGACACATCAACTCAGATGGCCTTTCTCACAGAAAAAAAACAAAAGCAACTACCAGGCTATTTCATGTCATTAACAAAACAAACTCAGCTTACTGCAAGGAAAGTCCTGCAAGCCCTGGGTTATATGGCATCCTGCATAATATTGATTCCGCATGCCAGGCTACATATGAGGAAGTTACAATGGTACCTAAGGAATGTATGGTCTCAACACCAGCACAGTCTAGAAAACCAGATTCCAGTAATTCCATGCCTGAAGCAAGAATTCCTGTGGTGGGCTCAGGCCTGCCAGTTGAACAGAGGCTTGCCTTTCCACAAACCACAGCCAAGCCAGACCATCACCACGGACGCCTCAGACCTAGGATGGGGAGCTCACATGGTGGACAAGTGTATACAAGGCCTATGGACCCAAGACCAGCTGAATCTACAGATAAATCTAAAGGAGATGCTGGCAGTGAAATATGCGATCCAGGCATTCAGACCACTCCTTCAACAGGGTCATCTGCTGATAAGGACGGACAACACCACAGTCATGTGGTACATCAACAAACAAGGAGGTACACATTCATATCCTCTATGCCGGACGGCAATGGACCTGTGGAATGTGGCCCTGAACCTCAACATTTAACTTCAGGCCAGATTTGTACCAGGAAAAGAAAATTCTCTAGCAGACACCTTAAGCAGAACTACCACGGATGCTCACGAATGGATGCTGCATCCAGATATTTTCAAAGCCATAACAGAGAAATGGGGACTACCACAGATAGACCTGTTTGCCTCCCCACACAATCACCAATTGAAAAAATTCTGCACAAGAACATACCACCCACTTGCTTGGAGGGTGGACTCACTTTCCTTCAGCTGGAAAAACCTGACAGCATATGCATTTCCACCTCTTCCCTTGATGTACAAAGTTCTACTGAAGATCAAAGAGGATCAGCCAAGGGTAATTCTGATCGCTCCAGACTGGCCGAGGCAACATTGGTACCCGTTACTGAGAAGCATGTCTCGGACACACGCATGGCATCTACCTCTATGTCCCTTACTACTAACACAGGACAACTACAAGATCCTACATCCAAACTTGAAAACACTGCAGCTAGCTGCTTGGAATATTGTATAAACCAAAATAACCCAGATTTATCTCAGAGGGTTAAGGACATTATCCTGGAGGCACGAAGACCTTCCACAAGGAGGACTTATTCAGCCAAGTGGAAAAGATACCTCATTTGGAGTGCAGCAAAGGGAGAAAATGTCTCTGTGGCAAACATAGCACTCATCCTGGAATACTTAGCAGAGCTGTTCCATAATGGCCTGTCTTACTCCTCCATTAAGATTCATGCATCAGCACTTTCAGCAGAATACAACTTGAATCCTCCTGTTTTCTCTCATCCTCTACTCAGGCAGTTTTTGAGAGGAATCAAAAATGTAAAGCCTCCAAGGAAACCACCTTTACCTACTTGGGATCTCAACTTTGTGCTGGAAAAGTTAACTCTCCCCCCTTTTGAACCAGCAGCAACAGCAGAATTACAATTCCTGTCTTGGAAAACTGCTTTCCTACTAGCAATCACTTCAGCAAGAAGGGTATCTGAGCTACAGGCACTAATGGCAGTACAACCCTTCCTTATCTTCCATCAGGACAGAGTCTCTCTGAGAACCAACCCTACCTTTCTGCCAAAAGTGGTCTCCAGAGTATCATTGAACCAAGCGATTCATTTACCTACATTCTTCCCCAACCCACAGAACAGGGGGGAAAGACTGCTACATACCTTGGATGTGCACAGACAATTACGCTACTATCTGGACAGAACTAAGACCAGCAGAAAAACTGACCAGCTTTTGGTAGCATATGCAACAGGAATGCAAGGAAAAGCAATTTCAAAACAGACAATCTCAAAATGGATAGGAAATTGCATTCGTTATTGTTACTCCTTTCATGGAAAGACAACTCCTGATAATATCAGACCTCATTCCACAAGAGCTACAGCCACCACTACAGCTTTCCTACGAGGAGTGGCTACCAAAGACATTTTAGAAGCTGCTACCTGGAGCTCCGTGCATACATTTGCCAAGCATTACAATCTTCCTTTATACTCTAGATCTCGAGCAGGTTTTGCAACTGCTGTTTTGCAAGGGATCTTAACTACACCATCTTTATCTTAGTACCTCCTCCCCCAGTTTGGCTATGGTATTCTACCCATATGTTAGGACTGCAGATGCATCCTTGAAGGACATATTACAGTTTTGTACCTACCATAAATGTAGATGTCCGATAGGTATGCATCTGCAGTCAGGATTACCCACCCTCCTTCCCCTCTGTGGTACTCCTAGGGTATTTACCCATCTTTTAGCTAGCTGGGGGAATCTGTTATGGTGTATTTGTTTGTATATATGTAGATATATATCTATATTTGTTTATATTGTTTGCTCTCCACTGTTTGGAATTATTGCAATTTATCCAAATTTAGCCTTACTAGAGGGCACCTGGCATCTGGGGCAAGAAACACTGAGGAAAATGGCGTCGGCTGATGCCTTTATACCCAATAAACAGCAGCTGTGACGTCGGGTGGAGTGTGACATCAGCCGAGGCCAGACCCAGACTTTGGAATCCGGCCGACCGAAGGGCTGCCTGAGGCAGGACAACCCATATGTTAGGACTGCAGATGCATACCTATCGGACATCTACATTTATGGTAGGTACAAAACTGTACTTTTCATACTTCTACTTCCTGAAGCTCAAAACGCATCAGTAGCAGAAGTGCTTACAGTACAGTTGCTTCTGTTGTGGTCTGTTTTGTGCTTGAGGAAGCCTCTGGTTCTCTGATTGGCTCCAACAATCAGGCCAGGGAAAAAGATTAGCTGCTACAGGCAGTTGCTTGTTATTGTAGATCAGATCAGTAAAAGAAATTAAGTTGCACAAATGAGGTCGAGAGGAATGTTCCCTCATGGTATGAGGGTTTCCCCAAAAGAGTAGTCCTCAGGAGGAGAGGCTGAAGGGATAGATTCTTCAGCATCAGAATCCTCATAGGGAGGAAGAGAATATCCCTGTTCTGAAGAGGAATCAGAAGAAATAGAAACCTGGTCAGAGGAGTCATAGTCAGTGTCTTGCCTAGGCCTTTTATCAGGAGGGGGATGGGAACCCCTGATCAAGGTAATTAGGTCCTCTGCCATTTTAAGCATCTGTTTCTTAGGCATGGAAGACTGTCCAGGAGAATGCTGTACTTGTTTCTTTGTCTTTAAAGGTGTTTTAGACTTTGCCTTGGCTGTTGAAGTGGTCTTGATAGTAAGCTGTGTTGGTCTGAAAACACCCTCAGAAGCCAATGCCTACTCAGCGGCTCTGGACCCATCTGAGGGAATAGTTTCCATAGGCCCAATACCTTGAGTTTCTAGAGGCCTAGTTGTCTCCATGTGGGAGTCGGAGGCGGCCTGTGGCTCTGAGGTAGTGGGTGTCAGGGGCAACGAAAGCGCCTCACTGAGAACCAGCGACTGGCCTAGAAGAGGCTTCATCGTCGGTTTTGGACCTCGGATGCCTGTCCTTTTCTTTGTCTTTGCGCTTTTTATGAACTCCGGTCGTTGGTTGTCCCAACGGCATTATATAGTTAAACCTTCTGCCAAAATAATGTAAAGCAAAATCGAACCGACGCTTAATAGTGCGTTGGTTGAATCTAGCACAAAACCGACAGCTAGCAACGTCGTGGTCAGGGCCTAGGCAAGGAATACAGTAAGAATGAAAATCCTTATGAGGTATTTGCTTCCCACAAGAAATACAATTAACTTTTACTGACGTCGGTCTGTAGCAAGAAAAAGTTTCCCCAATGGGGTACTTCGCTTTATTGAAGACTTCGGATCTGAAATTCAAATTCGAAAATCTCAAGAGTCGGCCGAACGGCACTTGCGAACTGCTTTTTCTTCGGGCACCGTGAGGCAAGAAAGACTGAAGAAAATGGTGTCGGCTGCATCTTATATACCCCTGGCGCACTGACGTCCGGGAAGAGGCGACAGCAACCGACACTGGACCAGGGCTTTGGAATTCAGGCCGACTGCAGGTAGCCTGCCAGCAGGATTACCCAAGTGTAATGACTTCAACAGTGAAACACGATGAACTTCATGTTTTTTGCCCATATTATGGCAAAAAAACTGCCCTATTTGCCTTCTTAGATAGCATAATAAAAGCTAGAGATAATAAAAATGTGGTGTCTTCCCTGTATTTAGATCTCTTCAAAGCCTTTGACACATTTCCTCACTCCAACTTACTCTCTAAAATGTCTGCACTTGATCTGTCTAATACAACACTCATCTGGTTTGCTAGCTACCTTTCTCACTGGCAACAATCTGTAAAATGGCTCTGTACATTACTCTTCTTTCCTCCCAGTTAATATCAGTGTGCCCCAAGGCTCTACACATGGACTTCTTTTCCAGTGTCAGACAGGCCACAAAGAGGCAGATACAGACACCCAAGAGGCAGATCTCAGCCCCAAGGCTCAAACAGACCTAAACAATGGGGTGATTCAGCCTCCAAAGGCAGACAAGACAAATCACAACCATATAGGAAACAGTCTCAGTGATTTCCCACTACCAAAGCCAAGCACTTTCCTTTTGGCAGCACCCTTAGGGGGAAAACTAGCACTTTTCTTACAAAATTAGCACATGATCACCCAGGACAAATGGGTACTGAATATTATTTCTCAGGGCTACAGATTCCACTTTCACAACCCTCCCAAGGGCAAAAGGTATGCCAGACCTGCCACATAATCAATGGGCAGAGGCATAAAAACAAATTTCTGCTCTCATGGACATGAGGGCAATTCAAAATGTACCACAACAAGAGCAGGGGCAAGGATTTTACTCGAGACTTTTCTTGGTACCCAGAAAGGACAAAGCCTGGAGACCAGTACTGGACCTGTCTACTCTAAATACTTCCCTGGACGTTCCAAAATTCAAAATGTTGACACTGCAGCAACTTCTACCCATGCTGGGCAAGAAGGCTTGGCTCATTACTTTGGACCTCAAAGAGGCATACCTGCATGTCCCAATCAGACAATCTTGCAGAAGATACCTCAGATTCATAGCTGGCTCAATGCTTTACCAATTCTCTGCACTGCCCTTTGGCTTATCTACTGTGCCCAGGGTCTTGACAAAATGTCTGGCACCAGTAATTGCATTTTGCAGACAAAAAGGAATTCAAATATATCCCTACTTTGACGACTGCCTTATTCAAGCAGAGAGCAAGGACAGTCTACTAAAGCATCTGGCGTTTGTAAAAATATTACTAATTTGCCTAGGGTACACAGTAAACGAAAAGAAATCAAAACTAGTGCCCTCTCAAGAGATAATATTGCTGGATGCAAGCATAAGTACAACTGCCCAGATGGCTTATCTCACGCCAGACAAATAAAGGCAACTGACTCATTAATTACAGATGATGGCAACAAAGACCCAGCTACCTGCAAGAAAAATTATACAGGCTTTGGGCTTCATGACATCCTGCATTCTGCTAATTTCATATGCAAGACTGCATACGAGGAAGCTACAATGGTATCTGAAAAGTGTTTGGACTCAACATTGCCACAGCCTGGAGACAATAATTACTCTCATTCCTTGGCTGCAACAAGAGTTTCGATGGTGGGCTCTGGCCTGTCACCACAGCAAGGGACAGCCTTTCACTTTACCCACAGCCAGGCAGACAATAACAACAGATGCATCGGATTATGCCTGGGGGGGCACACATGGCGGGAAAATGTATTCAGGGCACGTGGCCCGCAGACCAAATGTATCTTCATATCAATCAAAAAGAGATGCTAGCTGTACAGAATGCCCTGACAGCCTTCAAGGATCTACTTCATCCAGGACAACTTTTACTAAAGACGGACAATACTACAGTCATGTGGTACATAAACAAGCAGGGGGGAACACATTCCTACCTCCTCTGCAGGCAAGCCATGACTTTGTGGAACACAGCATTGACCTATCAAGTACATCTACAGGCACAATTCCTGCCAGGAAAGAAAAATACTCTGGCAGACAAACTAATCAGAAACCTCATGGACCCTCACGAGTGGAAGCTAGATCCACAAGTCTTCAGCATGATAACAAGGAAATGGGGATGCCCAGACATAGATCTATTTGCCTCCCCTCACAACTGCCAGCTACAGAGATTCTGCACAAGGACTTATCACACTCAAGCATGGAAGGTGGATGCTCTATCATTCAGCTGGAAAGCCCTGACAGTTTATGCCTTTCCTCCACTGCCTTTCCTCCCCAAGGTACTCCTAAAGTTCAGACAAGAGAAGCCAAAAATGATTCTGATTGCCCCAGACTGGCCACGCCAGCACTGGTACCCAGTCCTAAAGAATTTGTCTCAAGGCCCCTCCTGGACTTTACCTCAAATTCCTCATCTTCTGACCCAACAAAACAATCAGATCTTGCACAGCCAACTCAGAACCTTAAATCTAGCTGCATGGCGAATAATATAACCACTCAGAATACACTCTCTAAAGCAGTTATGGATGTCATTTTGGAGGCCCAGCACCAGAAAATCTTATGCAGAAAAATGTAAAAGATTCTGTGCTTGGAACCAGGCACAAGGACATGAACCGCATGTTCCAAATATTCCTCAGATTTTACAATACCCAACTGAGATGTTGGACAAAGGCCTATCCTTCTCATCTATTAAGATCCATGCCTCTGTCATTTCAGCTCATTACAATACGGAACCTGTTTTTTCACATCCACTGCTAAGACAGTACCTCAGAGGGGCCAAAAACATAAGACCCCCAAGGAGAGCACTGATACCTACATGGGACCTCAATTTTGTCTTGGAAAAGCTCACACTGCCTCCTTTTGAGCCAGCCAATACAGCTGAGATAAAATTCTTATCATGGAATACTGCTCTGTTCCTAGCAATAACTTCAGCAAGAAGAGTCTCAGAGCTACAGGCATTAATGGCAGTGGAGCCTTTTATCATTTTCCATCCGAACAGGGTTTCTCTAAGGACAAACTCGATATTCATGCCAAATGTAGTATCCAGTGTGGCTCTTAACCAAACCATTCATTTGCCTACTTTTTATTCAAATCCCCAGAATAAAGGGGAGAGACTTCTGCATTCTTTGGACATACACAGACAGCTACGCTTCTACCTGGACAAAACTAAAGCTTTCAGAAAGACTGAGCAACTTTTTGTGGCATATGCTGCAGGATCACAAGGAAAGGCTATTCAAAGCAGACTATTTCAAAATGGATAGGACACTGCATTCGTTTCTGCTATGCACAGCATGGCAAATTAGACCCTAAGAATATTAGGCCACATTCTACCAGAGCAGCAGCCACATCAGCAGCCTTTCTTAGAGGAGTACCAACCAAGGAAATTTTGGAGGCTGCAACTTGGAGTTCAGTGTACACCTTTACCAAGCACTACCACTTACCTCTTTACTCTAAATCCAGAGCAGGCTTTGCCACTGCAGTTCTGCAGGGCCTCATAGCCACTCCTAATCCTATTTAGACCTAGCTGCCCAACCTCTGCTTTGGGTTTCAACCCAAGTGTAATGACTGCAACAGTGAAACACGAACATAGTACAGTTGTGTACCTACCATAAATGTAGATGTTCGAGTGTATTCACTGTTGCAGTCCAGGTTACCCACTCACCATCCCCCTTTCTTTGCTGGGACTTATCTGTACTTCTCTATTCTATACAACCTATGTGGTGTATTTGCTTGTAGATGAAGGTAATGTTTATTTTAGTGCATGCTTTTTATAAGCAATATTTTTAGCCTACCCTTTTAGGGGCACCTGACATCTGGGGCAAGAAAAACTGAAGACAATGGCATCAGCTGCATCTTATATACCCCTGGAGCACTGACGTCAGGGAAGAGGCGACAGCAACCAACGCCGGACCAGGACTTTGGAATTCAGGCCGACTGCAGGTAGCCTGCTAGCAGGATAACCCAAGTGTAATGACTGCAACAGTGAATGCACTCGAACATCTACATTTATGGTAGCTACACAACTGTACTTTGTGTCGAAGTTAGTAGATTTTCTTGAGGAAGGTATTTGTAAGATTTACTGATGTGTGCAGTCTTCTAGAATTTTAAAGAGTAGAGATAAGATAGCAATAGGCCTAAAGTTTGTTATTTCAGAGAAGTTACCACCTTTGTCAAGAGGTATGATGTAGGATTTTTTCCAGCGATAGAGCATATGATGTTTGAATAGATCTGTTAAGCAAGTTGGAGATTGGATAAGCAATGGAAGCAGCTGCAAGCTTTAGATATTTCTGTAAGTAAGTTGTCATCGGAGGGTGGGCAGGGTTTGAGCTTAGTGAATAGGTGCTTTATATGTATGATAGACAGTTTTTAAGAAGAAAATATTCTTATTATCTTTTAGTCATTGCAATCCACAACCTCTTTTTCCCCATTTTGCGCATAAGGTCGGAGTGTCACTTCAACACTGACAGTCATCTAGAGCCAGGTTTTACACCATCGGGTTTTGGATCGACTGACCCAGAATTAGTGAAGTAGGAGGAGAAACTGTTCAGAACAATCAGAATAAAATAGTATTGTGGTAATTATTCGTTCTCAGTTATCAGATCATACAGTAACTCACCAAGAGGTATCTTCTCTACCTAGCATGGAGATGGATCCTTCTGATGTTTCTGTAATAATTAATACCAGGTTTTCTTTGCTAGATCAGATTGAAAAAAATAGGGAATTGTGTTTTTGAACATTCTGTGGATGAGCAGTTGTCAGCTTTGTGGTTTCCTATACATAAAAGGAAATGAAGAGACAAGCATAAAACTAAAACACAAAAATTGTAACACTGAATGTTAATAGCATTTGCTTCTTGTATTAAGAGATGGAACATTTTGAATTGACTTAAATCTTGGCATGCTAATGTTTTATTTATTGCATGTTATTAGAGCCATTCCTTTGGCATAACAAGAACATTCTTATTTGTTCTTAAGATGTCAGTTTGTATAATCTTTTGGCCTAGAAAGTCCTTTTAGAATTGCTTCCTTTTTTCCTTGAGTAACATGTTTAAAATAGTGAACAAATGAATCCATGTAAGCCAGCAAAATCATTCCTGAAAAATGAATCCAAGTGTAAGAAAACAGAAGATGATACCACGGCATCTGAAGAAGGCGAAAAGCTGAAAGTGCTCATCTTTTGTTTTTAGTGCCTTTACATGTGTGTTGGAATTTTAATAAATATGTTTAAAATGGTCAGTATGCCATGGAGCCTGGAAGAGTGCTGGTTGTGCACTTTGAATACCAATCTCTTAACTAGTGAATAATGCATTTGATCTGATGTTGTCCTTTTCATTCTTCCTCATTGCTGGGTCTCGGATCAGACATCGAATCCAACTCGGCCACATTTCCAAAACTTATAATACTAGTCTTGAGCTCCTCCCTCTCTCGTAATGCATCATACCTTCTCTAACCCCTCAGATCCCGTTTGCCACCATCACGTCCAGACATGATCCACAAGTTTCAAGTGTTTGTGTAGAGATATGTGCATAAATTTTTTTCAGGCTTATTGCTTACTGTCTTTATAAAGTTTTCTTAAAAAGTCTGTTTAACTTTTGGCTAGTTTTCTCCTATCCTCCCCTCCTCTAGCTGCTTGCAGGCATTAGGGATTGCTGCCCTTCCCCCTTTCCCTGCTTTTTTCTCTTCTTACTTGTAATAATAAAAAAAAAAAAAAAAAAAAAAAACTTTCTACCTAGTATAGATATTGTTGATATTTTATATGATTTGATTAGTGTCTTCTGTGTATTTTTTATTGTATTATTTTCCTGGATGTTCTCTTTCTTTGTTATGTCTGATAAGCCTACATGTTTCAAGAGATGCACTTCTTGTGGCCACAAAATCCCAAATTCAGATGCCCACAAGAAGTATCTGTTGCCTGGGTCCCAGTTACTTGAATGCTGACTGTGTTATCTGTGCAGTCTTTAATCCTCGGGCCATTTCAGACAAGACAAAACAAGCTTATTCTTCAGGGAATATTACCTTCTTCTGGGGCTGAAACTCCTTGAAAGCCTTCCAGCTCCAAGGATCTAAAAGATAAGCTCTCTCAGCTTCCCTGAGGGCTTCGTCAGAACTGCCTGAAAAAAGGCCAAAAATCTGAACAAGTCTAATCCTCCTTTGGATCTGACATTTCTATGAGACATGACCGTGACTAAATCCTCTCTGCATCCGAAGGCCCCATTGGATCCAACAGATATAAATTTGGTTTCTGGTTCCTGCACTCTGAGTAGGGCAACCTCGGATCCTAAGGTTTCAGATCCACAGGTTCAGAGCCATATACCAGTACCTCACAGCAAACCATCTAGCTGGCTCCTCCCTCTTGGATCCTACAATCACCAGCAAAATCTAGGCATTCTTCAGTGTCATCCTGTAGGTCTTCTTGGAGTTTTTTCAAAGCAGATATGCACAGGATGAGGCAGCATTTCCTCAAGGCTCAGATTCGGATATAACTTTTGTCATCTCTGACCTATC
The DNA here is from genome assembly GCF_019279795.1 of Protopterus annectens. Taxonomy (NCBI): domain Eukaryota; kingdom Metazoa; phylum Chordata; order Ceratodontiformes; family Protopteridae; genus Protopterus; species Protopterus annectens. Next base: position 138,814,585 of record NC_056742.1, on the reverse strand, counting down.
TTGGATCTTTGAGAGGTCTGACACCTGTATTGCAAGATTCCTCTCTAATCCTTCCCACAGTTTCGGAACCCCAGGATCCAGGTGCTCAGAGAGAGTCTGTCAGAGCCGAGGAAATTTCTTTCCTCTACTACTCCTGTGTCACTGACCAGCCCTGCTCCATTTTTGTTGGATCATAGATGTTGGCACTGGCTCCAGGGTTTGGCTTTGGCTCTGACCTCATCAGATCTGTCCCTTCCACTGGGGGCCTTGGCCATCCACAGTTCGGGTCTGATTCTGTCTGGAGGTCTCTGATCTGGGCCGGGCTCTGTTCTTTCTCCTCCGGTAGCTTCAGTTCCAAGGGAGATGGAGCGTGTCTTTCTGGGTCCGGCAGCCTTCCAGGTGGCAGAAAGGACTTTCTCTAGAGCTAGAGAACTATCTCCTCAAATCCAGGATCCTCCCCAGCCTTCGTCTAAGCTGAGCATTGTGCCCATGCATACTGCCATAGGTCAGGCTTCCCCGCAAGGCCTCCAGTCTTTTTCCCCACAAGGAGTTCCCCTTTCTTGTGATACCTCCCCTGAGCACCACACAGAGGAGGTCTCTCACAAGAAAAAGTGCAAGAGGAGCCACATACACTCTCCCTTGAAGTCCCTGATTCAGGACACTGATTTTGACGAGGGAGAAAGATCTCCCAGATCACCACCTGAAGATGTCTCCTTTGGAGACATCCTTGAACTCCTTAAGCACAAAGGTGGCTGGTCCTCCCAACCTCCTCCTTCTGAGGAGTCTATGTTCCTGGAGGTTTTCAGAGTGGACCCATCTGCATCCTGGGTGACCTCCCTCCCCCAGCAGACAAACTCATAGACTTAGTTTCCCACCGGAAGAAGCTGGACATTGTTGAACCAATCTCTAAACATCTTTATAGGTTCCTCAGTACCCCTTCTGACCATTCTCATTGGCGCAAAGGAATTCCAGTTGATGCCATTGCTGTGTCAGCAGCCACAAAAAAGAAACTAGCTGAACAAAGCTCCATTGTCTATCTCAGAGAAAAGGAGTGTCAGGCTTTGCACACATATGTAAAGTGTGTTTATGCCTCAGCTTCCTTCACACTGAGGTCATTACATTTTTTGACACACCTTACATTTTTGCAGCGAGATCACATTAAAGAACTAACCAAATCTCTTGCTGAGAACTTGTCGGATGGGGACCAGTTGGTGATTCTATGTTCCCTTGCTAAATCCTCGATGACATTGATCTTGCATACTGCAGAATGCAAATCAGGAGCTGCTGGTAATGGCATAGCCATTAGGAGACATGCCTGGATGAGGCTTTCCGATTTCATGGAACCCTTCAAAGTGTCTTTCATTACTGCCCCGTTTGATGGTTCCTCTTTGTTTGGACCATCTATGAAAGAAATGCTTACCTGCAGTGAGCAAGAAGGAAAGACCTTGTCTGCCATGGAGATCAAGTTTTACACCTCTCAGAGAACCTTCTCATGGAATCAGCAAGGTGGGAAGAAAACTTGGTTCAGGAGAGCTCAAGGACTTTTCCAGGATCTGTACTGAGATACTTCATCCAGAGCAGAGGGCGAGGTTTCAACAGTAGGCACTGCCCCATAGACAGGGGCTGTCTGCAAAATTAGAGCTTCAGGGAACCTTTTCCTAATAAGCCCTATCAGTGTTCCTGAAGAGCTGGCCAACTGTCCATCTCTGGATGCAGTCAGGGGTCATCTATCCCTGCACCTAGATGCTTGGACAAACATAACAAACAATGTCTGGATGCTAAAAATAATATCCAGAGGTTACTACATTCCCTTTTCCCCATCACCTCCAAGTCCCAGGAGGAAACTCCCCCATGTGCCACCCAATCGGAGGGAGTATGTCACTCAAGAAGTTCAAAAACTTCTAAAAAGAGTCATCCAAAAGGGCCTGACTGAGCAGACAGGATACAGAACTTATTCTTGCTTCTTTTTGGTGCCAAAGAAAACAGGAGGCATTAGACCAATCCTAGATCTCAGCAATCTAAACCAATATGTCAAGAAGTCAAAGTTCTAGATGGTTACAGTCCAGTCCATTCTGTCACTTCTGTGCAAAGATGATTGAATATGCTCCATAGACCTCCAGGATGTGTATTATCATATCAAAATGAACAAATGCTCCAGGAGACACTTGCACTTTTGGCTGGGGCTAATCATTACCAATTCAGAGCACTGCCATTTGGACTCACCACAGCCCCCTAGGTGTTAACCAAATGTATGGCAGTTGTCACAGCTCACCTGAGGCTAAAAGGATTCCAGGTGTTTCCATACTTAGACGATTGGGTCCTTACAGCACCAACAAGGCATCAACTTATTTAAGCCAGGGATTACCTAGCCCAGCTCTTCAATTCCCTTGGCATCTAGTAAATCTGACAAAATCAAACCTCACCCATTCAGAGTCTAGAATTTATAGAAATGCAATTGGATTCTTTGACACAAATAACTTCATTGCCTCTACATCGCATACTGTCTCTCAGACAACAAATTCAGGTATCTTGCTGGATTTCCCTTCTCCCCCAGGAAAGTTAATTCTCCAAGCATGGGGGTCTGTGTCAGTGGCCATCATCCTACTATCCTTGGCAAGGTTTTTTATGTGAGTTCTACAGTGGACAGTGGCTGTTTAGTGGTCCATTCTTTACCAATCTCTGTCTGTTCCTGTCAAACTAACTTCAGTCTGCAGACACTATCTCTAGTGGTCATTGCATTCAAATGATTTGTTTCTGGGCAGGCCATTCCCCCCCCCCCAATAGCCACAGTGATCACGGATGCATCCCATTTGAGGTGAGGAGACATTATCAGGGAAATATGGTTCAAGGCATGTGGTCCCCCAAGACCAAGTTGCATATCAATGTCCTAGAGATGAGGGCAGTTATAATGTTGGAAGCCTTTCAGGATTGCCTCCCTCTAGGGATGATTGCAATTCTAACAGACAACATGTCAGTAGTCTGGTACACCAACAAATAAGGAGGAACCCGATCCTACCATTTATGCACAGAAGCCATGAGGGTTTGGGAGTGGGTTATTTCTTCAAACCTCTTTCTGATTGCAGCACACATACCAGGGAAAACCAACACAATGGCAGACAGACTCAATAGATCCATTTGGACTCCCCATGAGTGGTCTCTTAATCCTTCAGTAGTGAACCCGATTTTCAGCCGTTGGGGCCGACTTTGTTGTGATCTTTCTGCTTCTCCCCTGAACAACAAATGCAACATGTACTTTGCTCTGATAACCCCTAATGGGGGAGTCACAGAGGGATGCTGTAGTCCACAATTGGCCCCTGGGTCTCCTTTATGCTTACCCTCCTGTTCCACTGATTCTGAAATTCCTTCAGAAAGCCAGTAGGTTGAAGAGCTCAGTAATCCTCATTGCCCACTTTTGGCCTTGTCAGGTGTGGTTCCCCTTCCTGTGTTTTCACCTCAGGTATCCTTCATGGATACTAGATTGCAGTCAGGATCTTATTCCTCACCCATCAGAAAACCAGCACCCCACCCTCCACACCCTCAGATTGAATGCATGGTCCCACTACTTCCATTAATTGTAAGAAAGTCCTTGCCATCTTCCCCAGTCTATAACATAATTCTGCATTCCCAGAAGGCCTCTGCAAAAAAAAAAAAAAAAAAAAAAAAGGGTTTATAGCAGTAAATGGAAAAGGTTCTCCATATGGGCCTTTAAAGAGAATATTGATGCTTTCTCAGTACTTACTTTAGCTATTTTCATTTTTCTGTGTCCTCTTTTTTTCAAGAAGGAGCCAGTTTGTCACCTATAAAACTACAACTACCTGCCATTTCTAATTTCCATACAGGAGAGGAGTCATCTTCTCTTTCCTCATCAGGATTGTGTAAAGCTTCGGTCCCATGGGATCTGACTATTGTCCTTCAGGCCCTTACACAGAAGCCCTTTGAACCAGCTAGCAATTGCAACTTGAAATGTCTTTGATGGAAAACCATCTTTCTGGTGGCCATCACTTCAGCTGAGAGAGAACTTCAGGCCGTTTCAGCCAAATGTCCTGGCATCATTTTCCACAAGGACAGGTTGTCCCTACAAACTAAGCCTTTCTTTATGCCTAAGGTTGCCACAGAAACAAACATTAATCTGTCACTTCAATTGCCAGTTTTCTTCCCCAATTTTTCTAATAAAGGAGAATACAAGTTGCATGGCCTTGATGTTCGTAGACAGTTACATTTCTATCTTCACAGAAGAAAAAGCTCAGAAAGTTTCCTTCTCTCCAAATCATTTGGGTCAAGCAGTTTCCAAAATTACCATGGCTTAAATGGATTACAAGCTGTATTTCAGTTATTTACTGCCAAAAGGGTTTTGAATTACTTCGACCTCCAAAAGCCCATTCTACCAGATCTATTGCTACTTCATCTGCCTTTTCCTCCAGAGCCCTGATTGAAGAAATCTGTGCTGAAGCCACTTGGGCTAAGTCTCATACCATTGTCTCTCACTACAAACATTGTCTCCAGAAGCAGGGCATCTTTTGATTCAGCAGTGCTTTGGCATATCCTTCCTTGAGGGCCACCCAGGAGTTATGTAGCTGTGGACTCTGACCCAGCAGTGACAAAGAATGAAAAAGACAACATCAGATTTAGAAGTTGTGTACTTACCATTACTTGGTATCTGTGTTGTCCATTTTCATTCTTCCTTGCATCCCTCCCATCCTTCCCCTGACCTGGTCTTCAGAGAAGTTACCTAGAGGTTCTTACAGAACTCCTAGGTTCTTGTTTTGGTTCCCAAATGGCTTGTTCTATTCTGTATTACTACTTTTCAGTATATGGGGCAGCAAACTCGATCTAAGGGGTTAGAGAAGGTATGATGCATAATGAGAGAGGGAGGAACTCGAGACTCGGGTCATAAGTTTTGGAAGTGCAGCTGAGTGGGATCCGAGCCCCAGCAGTGAGGAATAATGAAAGTGGACAACACAGATACCAAGTTATGGTAAGTACATAACTCATAATTCTCCACAGTACCCAAATTAACCCTTAAGCCTTGTGTGAAACTTTATGCTTGGTTAAAAACTAAAGTTATTCTATGAGATGGGGATTTTAACACTGGTTTATTGCATGCTAAAATGAGGAAGTGCAAAAACCGTGAAGATGTAGATACCAAAGTTTGAAGGCATATAAGCAGCATGTATTTTTTTTTCTTCAGAAGGGCCTACAAGGCTCATAAATTTACAAAGGCATTATTAAGTACTTTAATTGAATTTAGTTTTGGTGCTGCGGTAGCGTTGTTGCATCGCAGTAAGATATTGTCCTGTTCGATTCTCAGCTAGAGCGTCTTCTGTGTGGAAACGTGCGTGAATGGGCGTACCTTCGTTGAAGGTTGTGTGTCAGGGCTGGCAACTTGGCATGTAAAAATCTACTGCCAATCATTAGCGGACTGGAGTTCCGCTGTGGCGACCCCTAACCGGGAAAAGCCGAAAGACACAACAAATTGAATTTAGTTTTACAATCTGCTTTCTTCTTGAGACTATAAGTAAATTAATCTTCACAATGTCTGAGTAAGGAGGTATTTTCAAAAAGGAAGATAATCAGTTAAATAAGGATTCAAAGGTTGTTGTATTCCTAGATGGAGTATGGCGACATCATTTGGCTGTGTGTAATGGTTTTTAATCTGATTCAGTGGTCTTTGTGGCTTATTGTTAAGCTTTTGAAGAAGTGTAAATGATGGTGTAATGTTTAAAAGTCAGATGTAGCGATATACACAGGAGTGTTATGAAAGAATACTTCAGTATAGACTGTTCTGTAACCAGGCTACTTTATGTAGATTGTCAAGTCAGAATGGTTATGGAAACAATATCATCCCCATTCTAGAAGAAAATAAGACATTTCTTCTTGCTAAATTTAGATTTTTGAAAAAAATAATAGTGCTTTTATTGAAGGCTTTCACAGCACCTAAAGAGTTTGTAGCAAATTTACAAGATAAGTAACACAGTTATTGGATTTTCTTAAAAGTTTGCAGGAGACACCATGGAGAAAGCACATTTCATTTGACGGAAAATTAAGTGAATGTGAAGAGATTGTAATAAATAAACATTTCCCTTTGACAGAGGAAAATTGGCTTTGACATTTGCTAGACCCTGTTCATCTGGTGGTGAGGCTCTTGCTCCTTATTACTATTACAAATTGTAGCAGGACTGACAGTTGAGGATATTGCTGGTTGTACAAAATAAATGGTACTCGGGCAGTATTGAGAACAAATAAAATTTAAATTTTATGTGAACATCTTAAAATAGTTATTCAAATGGAACTCTAAGATTGATTTGTTGGGCTGGAGACATTTCATTTTTAAGTTGTGATTTTTTTAATGGTGATCCTCAACTTCAGATGAAGTTGAAGCAATGGGCTCTAGATGAAGTTTGAGGATTATATATGTATGTATAAGGCATGCAACAGTTGTTTTAAGGTTAGTAAAAGGATATTCTAGAAGGCTACAATTAGATCTAACCAAAGTTTTTCAGTGGAAGACAGATGTAGAAAAGGCATAGAATAGTGTTTTTCATAAACAGCTTGGGACTCTGTTAAAAGACTGATTTATAGTTAAAACAGGCCTAGTCAAACCCTGTATGAAACCCATGGATTTGAAATGATCAGGTCCATTTTCATCAACCATAAGTCTGAAACTGTTAATTTTCAGTAATTTCATCATCTGAAATTTTTCTGGACTCTAACTTCTCCTCCTTACTTGAAATTACGATCCCTCATAAAATCCTCCAAGGCCAGCTTCGAGAGAAAAATTGCACAGGACACCAAAGACAATCATAAGGCTTTTTCCAGTTATGTTAGAAACCTGGGATGCAACTCCCAGACTTGTTCTGAGTTGTTTCTAAACGACAAAAAATACACTGAACCCACAGACATCGCCAATATCCTGGCAGACAGGTTCAGTGCAAACTTCACCACCCCCTCCCCCCCAAAAGAGCAAGTATCTATCCCAGCAGAGGGCTGCCTCCCAAACATCTCTGATGCTCAGGTGAAGGCTGCCCTCTCCAAAGCAAAAAACACTGCTTCCATGGGACCAGATGGCGTCCCAGGTTGCGTCCTACATGAACTCCAAGAGGAAATAATCCCTCAAATAAAACAGCTATACAATCTCAGCCTCACTACAGGATATGTGCCCACAGAATGGCGTACAGCAACAGTGGTCCCACTCCACAAAGGTGGAGCCTCTACGGACCCTGGAAACTATCGTCCCATAAGCCTGACTAGCTTAGTCTGCAAGGATATGGAGAGGATCATCATGGAGCTCATAAACAAAGACATTGGGGACCTACAGACACTAGATCCTACCCAGTTCAGCTTTGTCACGGGCAGATCCTGCCTTTTGAACCTGGTTGACTTCTTTGAAACAGTCACCAAAGCCAAAGATGAAGGGAAGGTAGTCCACACAGCCTATCTGGACCTTGCAAAGGCATTTGACACAATACCCCACTCGGGCATCATAGATAAGCTATCCAGCTTAAATATAAACCCCTATGTCACAAGATGGGTCGCAATCTGGCTCAAAGACAGAACCCACAGAGTGAGAGTTGCTGGAGCCATGTCAGACTCAAAACCAGTCACAAGTGGCGTCCCACAGGGTTCTGTCCTGGGACCACTCTTGTTCGGTATATACTTTTCGGAGGTACAGGCAAAGGGGGGAGGACTAGGGCCCACCAAGTCCGCAGACGACTGCAAACTGGGCGCCATAATCAACTCTCCAGCTGACACAAACATCCTTCAAAAAGGTCTCACAGAAACAGATAACTGGTGCCAGCGCCATGGTCTAAAGCTAAATGCCAAAAAATGTATAGTCATACCCTTTGGCAAAAACAATGTGCCCACAAATTACCACATAGGCGGAAACCCATTAAGTACAGAGAAAGTTATTAGGGACCTGGGGACCCAAGTTGATAGCAATCTCTCCTTTGAAAACCACATTGCCAAAGTGGTTAGAAAGACCTTCTACATAGCCCACCTCATCACGAAGGATTTCACATCTAGATCAAGAGAGGTAATCGTGCCTTTATTCATCCCTCATCAGGCCCATCATAGAATACAATGCCCCTTTTGGGATGTACCTTACCTGACACCTGCAGCAATTAGAAAGACCCCAAAAGTATCTCACCAAGAGGATCAAGGGTCTCAAACAGATGCCATATGCTGCTCAGTTAAAAAAACTCCAGCTCTACTCAGTTGCATACCGCCTACTTCGAGGCGATCTATGCCTGACATACAAAGCTATGTCAAATCCAGAATTAATGGGCATGCTCCACCTCAGTAAATCTAAATCCTTTAGAGCCACACGCTCGAGGGACTTGAACCTCAGCACAGAAATAAATAGAACTTGCTGGAGGGACAGGTTCATAACCCAGAGGCTCCCTTCGCTCTGGAATAGAATTCCAGTTCATGTGAGGCAGAGCACCTCACTGAATCTCTTCAAGAAGAATCTCGATAGGTGGATGGGGGATCGTAGGTTTGTCCCAGGGATTACTCCCGTGTCACTATTAGACAGAGGCACAGTAAACTAAACCTTAAAGGGCACAGTATACTCAAATCAAGGGGTGGAGTAAGCCATACAGAATCAGGCTAGGCTTATAATTGCCTCAGGGCAGATAGCCTAGTATGAACCTATGAACCTAAATGCTTTGTGCTCTGATTTCCCCTCCATATTTTTCTTACCACTGAAGAAGCTCAGATCTTGAGAAACCTAGCCAGCCTCTTTCAGGATATTTCTAAGGAATTTCTCTGATCTTTGCAGCATGTGTTGCAGCATATTGTAGAATTGTGGCTTAAATCTCATATCCAGCATCTTTCAGGTCAAGTCCAGTTTTATTAGCTTTATTTTTCATGACTCTCTCCATGGGCTTCTGTAATTTAAGTCTTAACAATTTCTCACTTATGCAAACTTGTTTTGTACATTTAACACTAATTTTATTATTGCATTTAGAAAAAAGATTTTCAGTATATTTTATGCTCATTTTTCCTTCCCCCACCATACATACACTTCCTTAAAACCATCAGCAACACCATTGGCTGTTTAGACCATTTACACTCCTTATTGGGATGAGAGAGTGAGCTACTTGGGTGTATCATTAAGGCATCTACCAGAACATGTTCTGGTTGTATACCTATTACCCCCCTGCCTGCCCAATGAGTACTCTTCTGGGAGTGTGTACATTGGGCATTGCATAAGAATGTCATTCTCTTTCATAACTGATGTTAGCTCTCAATGACCACCACCTCCTAGAACCATCATAAAGTCCATGTTTCTTTGGTCTCCACAAGGGAAATCAGTGCATTATTTGTATCCCGGGCATAAGTTCCACCCTTCCCCCAAGAGAGGCAAGTGATCACAGCTCCTTCATTTCTCACCCTCCCCTCCCAGCTTCAACAGGTTCCTGAACTGCTAACTAAATGCAGGTTGTTAGGGTCATATTCGGGGCTTTTATCTCTCTATGTAACTGGAGCTGCACAGAGTTTGTATTTATTTTACAGACAAATATTTCCACCAATACTTTTTCATCACAGGCTGGATTGTTGTGATTATTTGACAGAATGTGCTACTTAACATTAATACATATTGCAGGGTTCAGTAATCATTGATTTTGGGTGTTAGTTGTTGAGGATTTTTTCCTGGGACATTTTTTTTTTCTTGAACTGTTGCAGTTATGGGTTGCAAAGGTTTCAAAGAGTGTTCTACATGTGGATGCAAAACTCTTCCCAAAGACAGACAGCTTGTATGTTCTGTTTTGGAGCAAATCATCTCACCTCACTGGTAAGTGCAATATTTGTGAGGATTTAATTCAAGGACCTTGAAAGGTGAAGTAATCTCATCCTTAGTCTTTACTGCCCAAGGAAATGTGTAGTGTTGAAGGGGTATCCTCTTCTTCTGTTTGTCAAGGGTCAGCTGTGCTGGGTCTAGATCAGAGACTAAATACTCTGAATCCATTAGATGCAAAGAAAGACAGATGCAGGGTTAGAGACAAAGACAATAGTGGTAAGCTTGAATAATATAGATCTGCGTCCTCTAAATACTCTTCCCCAAATTTAGCAATAAAAAAATAATAAAATAGCCTAGAAAACTGCAGGTTCTTATGTTTTACTCCTATGGGTGTTTCAATAAGTTTCCTAATAGTAGTGGATGCTGCATCACTGAAAAGTGTCATGCAAAACAGTGTATATTTCCTGTTGGAGGCTGAGCTTAGAAAACAAATATTGTTTAAACCATTGATCAGTCTTCCTAATCATTTCACCATCAGTCTATCGCTGTAAACTTGGACTATGAGAAGATACAGAGAGCATTTATGAAGTTGCAGCAAGAGGTGGGTCTCATCACTTCCCATTATGGTACTAGGGTACATAGGGGCACTTCATCCATCCCCTCTTTTTTCGATTTTTGCTCATGGAGTCAAGGTGTCACTTCAACAGTGGCAGTTATCTAGAGCCAATATTTCCTCTGCCAGATGGCTAGCCCTGCTGCAGTAGTTCTTCCACGCTGCACACACACACCTATGGCTAGTTTAGAGTGTACAATCGGGTCTATATTATATTTTTGAAAGTTTTAAACATCGAACACCATATGGTCTACACCATATGAGCGATGTTTCAAATTTCGAAAATATAATAAAAAAATAAAAATAAAAAATATATACTTACCTAAATGCTGTAGGCAGAAGGCAAGCCCCCCTGCACCCCCCATTTTGGGGGGCTGTGCCCCCCCCACATGCTACTTAAATATTCCTACTCTGAGATCGCACGGCATTGAAGTAAAGGGAAAATATTCCCTACGGCGATTTCCATGTTACGTGCGCGACATTTCGACCAATCGGGTTCTCTCAGTATGCGTTCGCTGTTTGCAATTTTTGATCATGCGATAGGACCCCGTACTATCCACTTACTGTATGTCTTTGGAATGTAGGAGGAAAACAGAGCACCCAGAGGAAACTCATACAAACACAGAGAGAACATGCAGACTCCACACAGAAGGCACCCCAACCAAGAATCAAATTAGGGAACCTGTTGCTGTGAGGCAACAACGCTGTCCTCTGCGCCACTCTGCCGCCTGTGGCTGTACTTCATCTTTGCCCTTATTTTCAGCTTTCTGCTAACAAGCTGCTGCCCTTTAACCAGTCTTGATGATCTAATCATCACCCTCCAGGTGCCGGTGTCAATGCTGAAGGAAGTGTTGGATGTAGTTTCAGTGATGCCATCAGCATTGATGCTTTTTCAATGATGCTTTTGGAGAAAAGAAAAAATTCAAACTGCTCAGTACTAGCACTTTATTTTACCAATCTGTTACTTTGGCCATTTGCCTTCACAGGATTTAATACAAAATTCACATGCACTACTTTTATACAGGTACAAACCCATTGACCTTATTAACCAAACAGTAAATCAATTAACATTATTCCATTTGAATAAATACACTTTTACAAAAGACATATCCAAATATTTTCAAATAAAAAAACTATTTAAATATTAACTTGTTAGATATTCTATCTAAAAGCAAACCTTTAATTGTTTCATCCCTTTAGGGATCAGTGTTTTATAATTTAATATCAACTTCCATTTCCAGCTCAGTTAATTTATTAAGAAAATCACCTCCCCTGGGAAGATAGGGTTGTGCAAATACACAGAAAAATAAACCTGCATCTGAACCCCCATGCATTTTAATAAAATGCTCTGCCACTGGACTTTTTAAATTTTGATTTCTTATATCCCAAGTGCTCCAATATATGGACCTTCCCCTTTCATTTTGTTTGACCTACATACCTGGCACAAAAACAGTTACACCCTATAATATATACATCTCCCTTGACTCACAGTTAAAAGCACCATTAGCCACATATTTTCGCCCATTGATAGTTGTACCTGTAAGATTCCTCAATTTAGAGCAGACCTTATAAAATCCACATGAAAACATCCCTCTACGTTCACTCAGTACATTCTATGACCTATACATATAGTTCAAGGTCTCTCTTAAATTGTTACTCCTTTTGTAAGAGAATATAACATGTGAAAACAGCCTACCAATAACTTCATCATTGCTTGCTATATGCCACATCCCCCTTATAACATCCTCCAAAATTTGAGAAGAGAGAAAATCTAGTAACAAAAAATATTTTGTTTTCATTTCTGTTCACATCCAAATCACTAATGTCATGTCTATACTTTGTACATCCTCATTTTTTTTACCTTCCAGTTCACATTTTTTAGCTTTACTAATTTGTTCCACAGTATAACCCCGCCCTTTAAGCCTGCTTTCTATTTGACATAATTCCTTTTCCCTCAGCTCTACATGAAATATATTATCAAAAATTCTCTTGAACTCCCATAGGGCAAAGAATTTAACAAATGCGGGAGATGCATACTAGCAAAATACAAAAAGTTATTCACTGCTGTCTATTTTCTAAATGGTTTAAACTTAACAGTTGCCCCCTCTACGTAAAGAGTAACATCCAGAATGTTGATGCTTTTCTTATTTAATTCAGAAGAGAATTTAAGTCCATGGGGGCTGTTATTAAGGGCCTCATATTCCAGAAATTCATGCTCATCTCCCCTACCAATAAAAATCAAATCATCTATGTATTGTTTAAACAATGCAACTTGCTCAATGTAAAAATTAGTAGGGTGCAGAAACTTCTTTACAAAGTCACCCACGCAAATCACTGTATAAGTAGAGGCAAAAGATGCCCCCACAGCAGTTTCCTTCACCTGCAGAAAAACCTCATTTTCAAAGCAAAAATAATTATAGGTCAAGCAAAACTTCAACAAAGACAGTAAAAAAGAGGTATGGGGTCCCTCCCCGATCATATTACCCACAGCATCAAGTCCCCACCTATGTTGAATGTTAGTACATCCACTGTTATCCAGTAGTAATCATCTTGCCAAACCAGACCTTTAACCTCATTTAATAAATCCTGAGTGTTACCAGTATGTGCAGGCACTTTCCCCAAAAACGTTTTAAATTGAAAATCCAAAAACATGCCCACATTTTACAAATAGGTCCCTACCCCTGAAATAATAGGCCTACCTGGGGGATTTGACAAGTTGTAGTGCACTTTAGGAACTGCATACATCACAGGGTTCATTGTTTTTTTAATAAACAGTTTTTTTAACATCATTAACACCAAAAAAAAAAAAAAAAACTTTCACCCTTCTCCAAAATTTCAAGTAAGGCCTTATTAAAATCAGAAAGGGGGTTATTGGTTAACCTCTTATATTCGGTTCTGTCATCTAATAAGTCATAAACCATTTTCAAATATTGATCTTTCTCCACATTCACCCAGTTTGCCCCCTTGTCTGCCCATTTAAATACATATTCGTCCCTCTACTCACAGAGCTATTGTAATGCTAACCATTCATCTGTAGCTAAGTTATAGGTTTTGCAAGAATGTAAAAACTTATTAAACTGATATTCAACCTTTTTGCATACTACTCTTTCAAATAAACTAATAGCAGATACTTTTTGCGGGGATAACAAAGTGCTAGTACAGACAAGAGGAGGGACCTCAAGTCTGCTATAACCTTCTAAAAATCACTCCCACTCCAACTCAGTGAAACATTCCGCAAACAATTCATTTATTCCAAAGTCAAGGTCTGTTTCATAAATGGCTAAATTTAACAAAGCATCATCCTCACACTCTTGGGAATCAGTCATCTCATTTGAACTAATTTGTGTTCTTTTCCCATTAAAATGTACTTTTAAATACAATTTTCTACAAAATTTCTTTACCTCTATTAACAAGTATGCCAAAGACAGATTACGTGTTGAAACTTACTTCATTTATGCAGTACCGACCTTGCTTCAGGACTATTATCCAAATCACACAGGTTAATAATTCTCTGTTTACTACTGTACTCACCAGTCAAAAAGTATACATTTTCAAAGTTGACACAATTGCTATCAAAGTTTATAGTCGCATCTTATTATCATGGTTCCTTCCCTGTCTTCATCTACCACAACCACTCGGTTGAAACGAAGTACGAACAATATCCATATCTAATGATTCACCTATGTTTATATCACCATCTGGCTGCACATTTTCAAAAGATACACTCTTCTTGCTGGAGCTTGTCTCTGTCAAAGAGACTGAAGAATCGCATCTCACGTAAGTGTCATTACCCGTATTTCTCACCTTCGACCTCCCATGTCACGGTTCACACTTCCACAGGTAGATAAGGCCATCTTCAAATCTTTGACATCTCTGAACATTTTTTCTTTTTACATTGGATTACTTCAATTTTTTCTACTTTAGATGCAATATTAAGTGTACTGTCACCATACAATAAACCTGGTTGTCCTACCACCAGCTAATTTTGCATTTGAATATTTTCTCCCTTAATTTTCTCATGCGACCCTAAGTTTCTCTTGAGAACACAAGCCCAACATGACGTACACTGTAAGAATACCTGCATCCATTCCTCCAACAGGTCAGCTTCGGCTTCACAAAAATCCATGGCAGGAAGACAATCTACGCACAAGTCTCTAGGAGTAATATTGAGGCTAACATGTTTCTCCAACAATTTGGTATCATAAAACAATGAGACTTCTTTAATCATGTCTCTTCAGACACTCAAACTTGCCCCCAGTATCATTACTGCTAACAGCAAATCACAGGTCATGCTGAGCAAGCTTCTTTTCTTTCTCATTTAAAGTATCCACAAATCCAAATTTATCCTGTACATTCAGGGTTCAAGATGTACCCAGAGCAGAAGAATCAAAATCATCCAACATTGTAAACGCAAAAACACGAAATTGCAGAGAACAAAAAATTCAAAGTGCTCAGCACCAGCACTTTATTTTACCAATCTGGTACCTCGGCCATTCGCCTTCACAGGATTCAATACAAAGTTCACATGCACTTCATTAATACAGGCACAAACCCAGTTAACCTCATTATACAAACAATAAATCAATTAACATCACTCCATTTGAATAAATACAGTTTTACAAAAGACATATCCAATATTTTCATATAAATGATCTATTTAAATATTAACATATTAGATATTCGGTCTAAAAACAAACATTTATTTCTTGATTCAACCCTCTAGGGATCAGTGTTTTAGAATTTAATATCAACTTCATCTCCAGCTCAATTAATTTATTAAGAAAATCACCTCCCTTGTGAAGATAGGGTTGTGCTAATACACAGAAAAGGAAACCTGCCTCTGAACCCCCATGCATTTTAATAAAATGTTCTGCTACTGGACTTTTTAAATTTTGATTTCTTGTACCACCCCCCTCCCCCCAATTGCTCCACTATATGGACCTTCACCTTTCATTTTGTTTGACCCACACACCAGGCAGGAACCAAACAATTACACCCTGTAATATATATGCCCCCCCCCTTGACTCACAGTTAAACGCACCATTAGCCACATATTTTCGCACATTGATAGTTGTACCTGTAAGATTCCTCACTTTAGAACAGACCTTACAAAAGTCACATGAAAACATCCCTCTACATTCACTCAATACATCCTGTGGCCTATACATATAGTTCAAAGTCTCTATTAAGTTTAAACCATTTAGAAAATAGGCAGTAGTAAATAACTTTTTGTTTGCCACTAGTATGCATCCCCTGCATTTGTTAAGTACTTTGCCCTGTGGGGAGTTCAAGAGGATTTTTGATAATACATTTGATGTAGAGCTGAAGGAAAAGGAATTGTGTGAAGTAGAAAGCAGGCTTAAAGAGCGGGGTTATACTGTAGAACAAATTTAATGAAGCTAAAAAAATGTATATTGGAAGGTAAAAAAATGAGGATGTACAAAGTGTAGCCATGAAATTAGTGTTACTAGATTTTCTGGCTTTTTCTCAAATTTTGGAGGATATTATCAAGGGATTGTGGCATGTAGTTAGCAATGATGAAATTATTGGTAGGCTGTGTTCACAACATGTTACATTCTCTTACAAAAGGAATAAAAATTTAAAAGAGATTTTGAACTATATTTATAGGCCACAGAATGATTTGAGTGAATGTAGAGGGATAAACTAATGAAAAATACAAATTCAGAAAAAAATCTATGGAAAACCAGCAATGTAGAGGCTGTCAAAGTTGGTTATAAACTGTATTGTAACAAGTCCATGGAAAAAATCACAAGCACTCCTTAAAAAGCATGTTTATTACACAAGCTAAGTGCTTTCATCCCATACAGTAGTGGAACTTCATCAGAGTAAATAAACCAGTATAAAACAGCCATTTAAATACAAAATTCCACAAAGTTACAATGTTGCACTTCCCTTCCCCCTGATTTAAAGTGGCAGTGCAGAATTAAAGGTTAAAAGTCATCTTCACAAGAAAAATGAATAATAACATATAAATCCTAAGATGTGATCCATCCTAAAAAAGAAATGCATCAATTAAACAATAATACAGTCTAAACCCCCCCCTTAAAACTTTATTCAGATTATATATTTGAAAACAACTTTACAGATTTCAATAACATTGCATAGAACACATAGACCCAAAACAACTCCCTAAACTACTAGTATCCGAACCTAATTTCTTAATGCCTTAATTTCAAAAAATAAGAAAGAGAGATAGAATCATTAAGGCCATTTGGGTCAGTGACATTAGTTTTAATCTGCCACTCTGCGTCTTTACATTAAAATTGGACTTTCCATGGCCCCCCTCTATTGTCCAGTTGCATAGCATATTTAGCAAAGAAGCGGAAGGCATGATCTGCATTCCCTTGAATATGTCTCCATAGGGCATTCCTAGTATCCTTCCATTTGATTTTTCTCAAATGTTCGTATATCCTGTCTTTAAGTGCCCTTTCAGTCTTGCCTATGTAGAACGAGGGGCATTTATTATAACAAGCTGAGTAAACCACCTTTTACCTTCTACAATTATGTCCAGAGGGACAAATAATTGTCCCACACCTGACTACATTTACAAATTCCCCTTCATAGATGAACAGACAACTTGAACATCTACCACATTTGAGCATACTGGGGGACCTGTTTATTTTACAACCACTGCTTCTAGGGTATTCCAAGTAATTTTTGATGTGTCTGTCTCTCCTAAAAGTAACTATAGGTCATGGTCATGTCCAACCCACTCATTTGTAAAATGTTCCAATTAATTTCCGGTAACTGTTGTACACTTCTACCCTCCTGGTTGTAAGTAATAATGCAACCTTTATTGAACTTGGTGTCTTTAATTGCACATGGCGTAGTAACCGCTGTACCAGTCCCTAAAAGGGGCTTGTATATTAAATCATTTCTTTTTTTGATACACTTCTTGAAAGATTTTATCTAGAAATTCAAGGGGGTAGCCTCTATTCAACAACATGTCCTTCGAAACTAAACATTCAATGAAAAAAGGCATCTGATACCATTCTTGCTAAATGTGCCAACTGTCCTTTAGCTAGGGCCCTTTCCTGATGGAGTGTGTGCCAACTTTGAAAATGCAGCAGAGAGTTTGAATAAGTATGTTTTCATGTTGTAATAAATGCCCTTCGTTCTACATAGACAAGACTGAAAGGGTGTCCATGGAAAGTCCAATTTGAATGTAAAGAGGCAGAGTGTCGGATCAAAACGAATGCCACTGGCCAAAATGGCCTCCGTGATTCTATCTCTCTTTCTTGTTATTTTGTAAATAAAGGCATTAAGAAATTAGGTCCATATACTAGTTGTTTAGCAATTTGCTTTGAGTGTATGTGTTCTGTGTAATGTTTATGTATTTGAAAGTAACTCTAAAGGTTTAATTTGAATAAAGTTTTAAGGGGGTTTTAGAATGTATTATTTTTTAATTGATGCATTTCTTTTTTTAGGATGGATCACATTTTAGGATTTATATGTTGTTATTCATTTTTCTTATAAAGATGTTTTTTAACCTTTAATTCTGCACCGTCACTTTAAATAGGTGGACGTGAAATGCAACATTTTAACTTTGTGGGCTTTTGCATTTAAAAATGGTAGTTTTATGCTGGTTTATTTATACTGGTAAAGTCCCGCTATGGTATGGGATGCAAGCGCTTAGTTTGTGTAATAAACTTGCTTTTCGAGGTGTGCATCCTTTACATTGCTGGTTTTCCATGGATTTTTTTCTGAAAGCAGAGGGATGTTTTCGTGTGGATTTTGTAAGGTGTAGTCTAAAGTGAAGAATCTTACAGGTACAACTATCAGTGGGAGAAACTATTTGGCTAATGGTGCTTTTAACTGTGAGTCAAGGGAGTTGTATATATTGCGTCTATATTATATTAGCGAAAATACTTTTAAGCAAATGCTAAAACACTGACACGTATTGCGCGAACCGCGATTATGCCGAATGTACTAAGCCATGAAATTCAAAAAGTCGAAGTGTCATGGTTGGCCTGTCTGCGGTATAGCTCCGTAAGGCAAGTGTGCGATAGTTATGGACCTTAGGGTTAGGGTGCGGGTTAATGTAAGTGCATAGATGGTAATGTGTGTAAGGTTTAGTGTAGGGTTTTGGTGCTTTACTTTAGGGTTAGAAGTAGGGTTTTGGTTAGTGTATGTATGTATGTGGTTTATTTATTTTGTTTGGGTAGGCAGTATGTAGTGGGAGGTGGAGTTGGCCGACTATGGGAATTTGACTTTTTGTATTTCACGGTTTAGTATGTTCCACATGTTCGCGCAATACGTGTTGGTGTTTTCGCATTCGCTTAAAGGGATTTTCACTATTATAATATAGACCCGTATATATTATAGGGTGTAATTGTTTGGTTCTTGCCTGGTATGTTGGTCAAAAACAAAATCAAACAAAATGAAAGGTGAAGGTCCATATATTGGAGCACTTGGGGGATATAAGAAATCTAAATTTAAAAAGTCCTGTGGCAGAGCATTTTATTAAAATGAATGGGAGTTCAGATGTAGGTCTCCTTTTCTGTGTATTAGCACAACCGTATCTTCAAAGGGGAGGTGATTCTTTTAATAAATTAATTGAGATGGAGATGAAGTTCATATTAAATTATAAAACACAGTCCCCTAGAAGGTTGACTTTGTTTTTAGATAGAATATTTAATACGTTAATATTTAAATAGGTTATTTATATGAACATATTTGGATATGTCTTTTTTAAATGTGTATTTATTCAAATAGAATGATGTTAATTGATTTATTGTTTATTTAATGAGGTTAGTTGGGTTCATACCTGTATAAAAGAAGTGCATGTGAATTTTGTTTTAAATCCTGTGAAGGCGAATTGCTGAGGTAACAGATTGTTAAAATGAAGTGTTGGTGCTGAGCAGTTTGAATTTTTTTGTTTTCTGCAGTTTTGGGTTTTTGCTTTTACAATGACTGATGCTTGTGGCACAGAACATCTTTGCGGCCCCAAAAGACAGGTCAGGCTTTCAGGTCTAGTAATGCCACTGATGCCTTTGACACTGCTGCAGACCTCTGACACTTTGGCTTTTGAACCACTGGGCTGTAGGTCCTTGGCATTGGGCTCAAAACATTTAGACTTTTGGCATTGATAACTGGGGTTGGCCGTCTTTCATTGCTGAACTCCGTGCCTGTGTTTTTATTGTCACTTCCAATGAGTATCAGCCTCAGCAATGGATATCAGCACCCTCAACCCCAAGTGCAGATTCAGAACTTATTTCCACATCGGTTTTGCAGTTATGTGTGTGTATCGCCCTTAGCGATCTACAGTTATGTTGGTCTCAACCCAAGACTTTCTTCAACCTCCTCCTTCCGCCACCCAGGTTTCTCAGCAGGGCAGAGGATTTGGTAGCCACTTGCTGGATATCCATTATGTTTCTGTTGCCCATCTTCTTTCCCCTCTCAGAATCCACACTTTTGAGGCTAGGTAGAAACATACATGCAATTGGAAGCACATCGAGTAACCACTGGAGTCTTATCTCCACCCACTCCTCCAGATAATCCCATGTTTAAAAAGATCATTCAGGTGATGGAAGTTGTCCCACATATCCCACATCTCAGTAAGGGATCCTGCAGGAAGCATTGTGGTCTCCCAGCCTCCTTCCTGGATGATTTCCCACTGGTGAAAGACAGGTTTTTGTTGTTTTCAGGGCGACATGGAAAGTACATAAGCAAGAACTTTGGCCTCTCAAAGTTTGGAATTCTCGGATTCAGACTACTATGATTGATTTTGTAGTTACTGTAGCAGCCCTTAAAAAAGGCTACCACTCCAGAGAACCTCACCGTTCTCCCCACTGATAGAGTCCAATGTGCTAGACACATTTGAGAAATGGGTTTATGCATTTTCTACTTTTACTTTAAGGAGACTATTTATCCTATGTTTTGGTTCCAGCAAAAGCTTTCTGAGGATATCCAGGTTATTGAAAGAGTTGCCAGATGATGAGTTTAATGCTAAAGTTATGTTCACAGACAGTTGTGATTTTGTCTGGATCTAACCTCACCATCCAGTTTGCTCAGTTGTCCATAGATGGTATAGCTAGAGCAGCAGTTGTCAGCATTGGTGTCTGCCATCATACCTGGCTGTATTTGACTGATTTGGCTAAACATTTTAAGGTTTTATTTCTGAATGTCCCCTTAAGTGGGTCAACCTTCTTTGGATTAAAGATTAAGAAAAAATGGAGGTCCGTGAAAAAGAGTAGAAGACCCTTACTGCTTTTGGCATGAGGTTTTAGACATCTCAGCACCTTTTTCTCTGGATGCATGAGAATTCATGCTAGTTGTTACCAGCATGGCTAACAGCAGCAAGGAAGTCAGAGTGCCATCCAAGAGGCTCTCACCAGACCAGAGACCGTCTGGGAGTTATTTCGGATTAGTTTTATTTCTGAAGAAAACAGGATCTCAGACCAGTTCTGAACTTAAGCAGTCTTGATGAATTTGTTCTCATGGAAAAGCGCTATATGCACATAGTGCAGCCAGTCCTCTGACTTTAAAAAGGAGACTAGATATGCTGTTTGGACTGCCAAGATTCCTACTCCACATAAAGATCACAAAGAAGTCCAGGAACTTTCTATGCTTTTGGGTAGGGGCAGTAGTTAACAATTTCAGGCACTTCCACTCAGTCTCACCTGATCCTCTAGGGTGCTTATCAAGTACAAGTTTGTAAAAGTTGCAAGGGTTCAAGGTGTTTCCTTAGCTCTTTTGACTAGCTTCTGGCCACACCACCTGTAGACAAGCTAGTGACAGCACAGAAGTCTCCTCTGCTGTTTCAATCCTGGGAATTAGAGTGAGCACCACAAAGTTCAACATGTAGCTTTTGCAGACTCAGTTTAATGGATGCTCCAGGAACACTGTATCTTGTAATACTTTTCTTCTAATCAAGATTTTTCCCTTGCAGTAGGCAACATCTTAGCTACTACTGTCCTAGACAGTGTCAACTGCATTTTGTCTCAAGACATTAGGTGTCATGGCCACAGCAGTGGATATTGTACCACTTGCAAGGTTTTGCATGAAGATTCTGCAATGAATTTTGGAGGTGCAATGACCATAAGTGACAGAACTTTTACATTCCAAATCAAAATTTCTTAAGCTTGCAAAGCATACTTAAAGGGGTGGCTCCAACCCCAGCCTCACTCAGAGCAATTCTTTTCACATTCACCTCCCCGCTACTGTAGTTGCTGCTACTTTGGGTGCCACTGCCCTAGCATAAAAGGATATTGTCCAAGGCAGACACTCAAAGGTACATGGTCACAGTCAGAGGCCAGTTTGCACATCAGCACTCTAAAAATGAATCCTCCTCACTCTGAAGGCTTTTCAAGACTTCCTTCTCCATGGTACAGTTGTCATTCCTGCTGGCAATGTGGCTGCGGTATGGTGTATAAGCAAGCAGGAAATAATTTATTCTAATCCGTTTCTCAGGAAGTGATTAGAATATGGGAAAGGCTATGTCAGCCAATTGCTTTCTGCTTGCAAGTCACTTTCCCAAAGGGAGTCATTTCTTCTGCAAAGATCAGTTATTATCTGCGAATCTCAAACAAGTGGTCTGTCAGCTTGCCAGCAGCTTTGAAACTTTTCTGTTAGAGGGAAAACCTTGCTGTGACCTACTTGTATCTTTGAGCATTGTGGAATGCAACAGCATTTACTCTCTCATTCTTCTCTGTAGCACTGTCCCAGGGACTCTGTCATCCACAAATATCCCCCCGATGTGTTTGTTTTCTCTAGGGTGCATACCTTCATATCCCAGTCCATCCCCTTTTAAGGAATTTTTTAAGTTTCTCTGTCTCTTCCTTGCATTTTCAGTTCTCTGCATTGCCCTTTGGCCTTTTTACTGCCCCAAAGACATTCACCAAATGCCTCGCTCTTGTCATTGCTTTTTGCAGGCTTTGAGGTATTCGCATTTTTCCCTGTCTAGACGATCTGCTTATTCAAGCTCCTTCTCTCAACAATCTGCTTCAGCATCTCCAGTTTACTGCTTGCCTATTACACAGTGTATGGTTCACTATAAACTGCCAGAAATCAGTTCTGAAGCCTTCCCAGGATCATGTTTTCCTCAGGTACAGGATTCGTACAGTTCCCATGTTGACATCTCTTCTTGCCCCCAAGATTCTGTCTCTGATAACCTATTTATAATCTCTTTCATCTGGCATCTGTCATGGCCAGGGAATTTTTCGGAGTACTGGGGTTCATAGCATCCTCCATTCCTGTGCTGTCTCTCACCAGGCTTCGTTTGAGTACGTTTCATTAGTACCTTGAATATCTGTGGCTTTAACATTGCCACCAACACCTCTCTCCCCAAATTCCCAGTGCCTTTTCTTCCCTGTCTCATGCTCTGGCTTCAGTGATGGATTCATCAACTCTCTGTTCACGGCTTCCTTTTCAGGCTTTATTTTCCACTCCAGAGCTTTTTAAAGACATATCAGACAGGGGGTGGGGTGGCTGCTATGGCCCTCTGAAGGTTCAGGGTCTCTGGACTCCTCATCAGAGGTCAGACCATATCAACATAAGAGATGAGGGCTCTGCTTCTGGCTCTTTTAGTTTTACATTCCCTCTTTTCATCCCGGTCCCCTCAAAGTTTTTACAGATGATGCCACAATGATATGGTATGTTAACAAACAGGGGGGGCATAAGGTTGTGTTTTCTTTGCAGATTGGCTCTTGTCTGGCATTTAGTTATCCAGAATCAAGTGACTCTTCAGGTAGTTTACATTTCCTCAGAGCACAATCTAGTGGCAGACTCTTTGAGCAGGTCCAGCACACAAGCTCATGAATTGACATTTCACAGACATGTGCTCCTGGACATTGTCCATTGGTGGGGTATTCCACAGGTAGATCTTTTTGTCCCTCCTCTGAACAGACAACTCCCTCTATTGTGTTCCAAACTCCCAAGTCCTTTGGCTTGGAAAGTAGACGCCCTGCATTTTCCTCGGAAAGGGATGTTTCTTTACACTTTCCCCCCTGTCTCTGTTGCCACAAGTTCTGTACAAGATCAGGCAGGAGTTTCCTAAAGTCTTGCTGGTGACTAACTTTTGGCCCAGACAGCATTGTTTCCATCCTTCCTTCTTATTTGGCTAGGGACAGTCACCACAAGTTACCTCACCGGGTGGATCTTCTCATACAAGACAAGGGATCTCTTTTCCATTCTCGCCTGTCCACATTCAGTTGACACTGTGGGTGTTAGGGTATTGATCCCTTTTAGGCACCTCTTTTTTGAGGACATGCTCTGGGTTCTGCAGGAGGCCAGGAAACCCACTATCAAAAAATCCAATATGGCCAAATGAAAACAATTTTTATCTGGTGCCTCTCTCGCCATCAGGATCCCCTATCTGTCGAGATTCCTCTGGTTCTGTCTTATTTGTGTAATCTACTCCATGCTGGGTTGGCGTGTTCTTCAGTTAATGCTCACCTGTCAGAATTTTCTGCTTCTCTGGCTTTGAATCCTCCCCTGGCTTCTAGATTTGATGTCACACAATTTCCTAATGGTGTCCTTCATATCAGCCCTCATCCTCCCAGAAGCCTATTCTGCATTCCTGGGACCTCAGTTTTGTTCTTGAAAATTGACACAAGCTCATTTTGGACCTGCTTCTTCAGCTTCCTTACAACATTGTACTTGGAAGACTGTTCTTTTGGCTTTCACTTCAGCCAAGAGAGTGTCAGAACTTCAGGCTGTCATGGCTATTCCTCCTTTTTTTTCTCAGAGACATGGGGTGTCTCTTCAGAATACTAACCTTTCTTTTATGCCTAAGGTGCTCAATGAGTTGTTCCATAATCAATCTATTCATCTTCCTTCCTTTTTTCATTCTCCACATTTTGTCAGTGAGAAGGTTCTTCACTCTATGGATTTGCATAGACAACTCAAATATGATTTGGATAAAACTAAAGTTATTCACAAATCTGAGCAGCTTTTTGTTTTCTTTCATCCGAGGACTTTGAGTTTGGCTGTTAGTAAGCACACCATCTCCTCCTGGATTTCTAAGGCCATTTCCTTTTGTTTTCTTTTCATGGCAGATGTCTGTCTTCATTTTAAAAGCGCATTCTACTAGGGTATTTGCCTCATCTGGTGCCTTTCTCAAGGGACTGGATACCACTTCCATCCCTGAAGCTGCTGCTTGGTCCTCTGTTCATACTTCCACTAAGTATTACAAGTTGCTTGCTATTTCCATGGCCAGAGCAGGCTTTGCCAGAGTGATTCTGCATATGTTTGTGGGGAGTTCCATTGTGTCTTCCTCCTCCCAGGCTTCCTGTTGAGCTTTTGTACTTTCCCTTAGGTCAAGAATACAGTAGCATTGTTATGAACAGACATAGTACAGTTGTGTAAAATCTTAGCATAACAGTAGATGTTCCTCTCTTTACTGTTACAGTATTAACTCCTTCCCCCTCTTGTTCTGTCTCTTGCCCTGTGTTCTGTTTCCTCCTGGCTGAGGGGCCGTTTTTTCTTTTTCCTTCTGCTTGCACATGTTCTTCTTTGTCCTGAGGGTATTTTGTTCCTCTTGGGGCTTTTTTAGTTCAGAGTATTTGTATCTGTATGTCACCTTTATGCCCTTTGCCTTGTGTAGCGAGCATACGCTTGAAGTACAGTGCCCACACAAGCTGAAGTCTTTAGTATACTGGCTGGACTCTGAGCTATCCTTGGCAGGAGATCCCTTAGGTGAAGAACCCTGCAAGAGTGAAGAGAAGGACATTTACTGTAATGGCAAGATTCTACACATCTGTACTTCCTGCTTGTGAATGAAGGAAGAGAGGATTAGAATCTGATCATTAACTCTTTAATGAACAGTGCAACAGAGCTCTAGTCTAATTTGCTGCCACTGAAGAATAGATCTTTTACTGTCAAGCATGTAGTGGGCAATTCCTCTGACACACCTTTTGTAATTTTAACAATAGAATTTAACATCCTGACTTTGTGAGTGTCACCCTACATATTAATCAGTGGAAAATTCCAAGTTCGGATTTAGCACTTCCAACAGCTGTACACCAGTCATGGTGATGTGGATATAAATGTGGACAGCAGAGTAATACCAATAACCTATGACATACTGTCTGTAAAGAATGAAGCATACTGCTGTAAATTTTAGCACAGTATGCTTGTATTTTGTGAGCAGTGTTATATTCGCCTTAGCCATAAAATGTTTTTGACAGATTTTGGACACAGTATTGTTAATACCATAATAACCTGTCACAGTGTTTCAAAGGTTATTGTTTTCATTTCTGTCAAATAATATAGAGATGTACAGTGTTTCAGATTGTCTGGAAAGTTTGATAATTACAACAGTTTTGCACTGTTAGTTAACAAATACCCAACTCTTACACTTATTGAGCCATGTGATATGGTTTGTACATTTTCAGCAATACTTTGAGATATGCCAGAAACCATGTTCCCTCTCTGTGAATTCCTTAACATTGAGTGCATTATTCAGAATCCAAGGCATTAAGGCATGCACTCACGTAAGCGCACACACATAAAACCAGGCAAATACACAGCTGTGCCACCTCTGTTTGATGGATATCCGTGTAGTCAAAGTGCTACAGAAGGGTGCTGTAAACATCTCTGGGCATTGCTACAAAGATGTAATATGCCATGGATTACTGGTTTATTAAACCATCATCATCTATGAAAAACAATCTCATAGAAAGGGAAACAAGTTTATCCAGCTTCTAGAACATTGCCATGCCTTTTCTTCAAGAGGATTCATAGAGGAGGTGACACAGCACTTTTAGGATGTCACAATCGTTTACCCTCCGGATACCATGAGTACTGCTGCTACACTGTATCTAATATTGTCATGAGGTGCACTACTATGGGTGTCATGTTTCACTAATTTGGAGCACCTTGCCAGTACCTGCACTGTCTGAATAAGCACGATCAGAAACTGTTTTACTTGTGTGATGCTTTACAAAAGGAAAGCTTAAAAAATAGTATTATTTCACTGTCTTCACAGTTCTGTCTGCAGACAATATTCTGAACACTAACAAAAACATTCTGTTATAAACAGTGGCAGAATTACATGCAGATTCCTTCTCATACATTTTAGACTGGATTTTCAAAATTCCAGATTGCACATATCCAAAATAGTGTAATCAAACTAGCATCACCGAAACCAGTGCCTACTTCCTATGTGACATTTCTACCCCTTTCCTGGGGCAGGCTCCTGAGGTGTTTTGCTGTCATAATCTTGAACCACACAGTCTTGAGTAACAACCCAAGACCATTGAGATTTCAGGATTTTGATTTTCAAGACTTTGTAGTTCAAGATTGTAATAGCAAACCCTTTGAGGTTCCTTCAAAGCCTACTGAGATCTCATATGTGAACCCATAGGTGCTCTGTAATATGTAAGCAGGTGAGGATGACAGCTTTGGTACAGACCAGCCTTGTAAGGTAGAGGGAAGAAACTTTGACTGTGACTTACGTGATTAGTGTTGACTAGTTGCATGACTGCTGGAGAGGACAACCGGAGGAGGATTGGCTTGTGTGATTGATGCCAGCTCACCTGTCTTGGAGGAGGGAGTCAGCTGGGCCCACCACATTAGCAACACCTACTGATAGAGAATCACTCAAGGAAGAGGCCATGCAAGGTCAAATATCTCGATCAGAGTGAGCATTGCTGAGTTGGAGAGACAGATGTGTGGGACGACTCATTTTTCACCCTAACCAGCCAGCGATTGTATAGTCTTCAGATGTCAAACAAGGCAGGGGGCTTCTGTTTAACCAGCATCTGGCCTTTTTCCTAACACATGACTCTCATCTTTCAAGAAGAGTAAATGGGCAGATAAGGCACCCTGGATGGAAATGAATGGGCCATAGTGCTGTCAGTCATTCTGGAGTTGCCTGGCTGTTACCCTTTGAAGGAACAAATGAGCTGTGGGGCACAGGCAAATGGCTCACTGGGCAAGCCCCATAAAAGACTAAAAGAAAACAAAAACAGCTTTGGTAATATTAGTATGGACTGTACTGTTCTGTTATAAAGGTAAATGCTTCTCTTTATAACCAGCATCAGTGGTTTGCTAGTGGAACTGTAGGTCTCTAATAAAATCCCAGCATATGACATATTTTCAGAAATGTTCTTATACTAATCTCAATGAATAAAAACATAAAATGGTACCTAATTATGCCTGCAGAACAGTAATGTATTTTACATAGACAACAGAGACTCTCTTTAGATTAATTGTACATAATGGCGTCCTTGTTGGCAAGGATGCTGGGAAGTAGCTATATGGAACATTTGTAAGCATCAATAAAGTCAGTTTCTTTCCTGACTACACAGTGCAACCATTTTTCTTACTGAGTCAGTTTAGTAAGTTAATGTAGCCTACATACTTGAGTTCACATAAAAGGCTTCTGCTGAACCAAATTGTAATATAGCTTTTAAAAGATTAAATTTGATATGTATTGCATTATACAGGCATGGCAACTACACTACTAACAGCCACTACATACGTATATACCATTACGCTCACATATGTTTATTTCTGTGTCTGTGTGTGTGTGTGTGTGTGTGTGTGTGTGTGTGTGTGTGTGTGTGTGTGTGTGTGTGTGTGTGTGTGTATATATATATATATATATTTATATATATGTGAGTGTGTGTGTGTGTGTGTGTATGTATGTATGTATGTATGCATGTACGGGTTTACCTTCAAAATGTTGAATGCTAAATGGTGAAAATGAATTGGATGAATGCACTATATTGAATGATCAAAATGTTAAAATAAAATTAGTCTAAACTCGCAATGTCAAAATTATCGAATTTGCCCATTTCTGCACTGTAGTGTGATATCAAAGTTGGTAAATTTAAGTAGGGGGGTGGGGGTGCAGGGGGGCATAGCCCCCCTGCAAAATACTAGAGGTGATCTCATTGCTTTTTCAATTAAATGATTTTAGACATTTTGATCATTCAGTGTTTTGGGTTTAGATGTTATTTTTCAAGCAAATGAACATTAGACATTATGGCATTCAACATTTTGAAGGGAAACCGTTTGTACGTACGCGTATGTGTGTATATGTGGATCTACTCGATAACGTCATGTTATCAAAACGTCGATTGTAATAACAGCGAGACCAGAAAGTCTTGCTATCACATCAGCTAAAACACATAATAGTGATTTCAGAAAGTCAGAAACAACACACCACAACATCGGAACTCAAAATGTCGAATATGGCTAAGCTGATGTCACACCCCACTGCTCCCATTTGTATTATATAGCTAAACCTCTTAACATCCTGCAGAACTTGCCTAGATCCAAACAGCTACCGTAACACTCTGTGTAGCAATGTGTCATAAAAGGAAAACATCTGCAGTGGCAAAACCAAATCTGCGACATAATTTTCATTCTGACATGTAACATAAAGCACACTCATGTAGTAAACTAAGCAGTAGCATAACATCAGTTCTGCCTTCATGAGTCCATCTTACAGCTTTAGTAAAGTTGCCAGAGCCTTTAGAAAGTTCACTGTAGTATAGGTGTGTTTGTTTTGCAAGATGGACTGAAACTGTGAGTGTCTGTAGTAACTTCTGTTTGTTTGGGGATGGAGGGCACCCTGCTACCATGCACACTCACAGTTCCTCCACCTTATCCTGCTGTCTTGCTAATGTTACCAACAGTACTGACAGATTTGTTGCCCTAGAACCCATAATGCACTTTGCCATTCCTTGGTACTATTCTGTGTCCTAGGCAAACACAACACATTTAGAACAGAGATATTCCAGAAATGAATTGGAAACAGTGGTGGGAATCTAGCAAATGCTGTATTTCTAGTACTGAACTTCCTAGCCTTCCCAAGTAAATACCAGTCATTGAAGTATTTTAGAAGTTCCTTCCCTTCTGTGGGAAAGACATCCCTTAAGGCATTAAATGCCGGTAAAACCTCCTCCTCCTCAAGAAATGCTAGAGCCACCAGACTCTTAACTACTACTTGAAATCTTTGTGAGCTATTGTACAGTGGAGACAAACCCAGTGCATGTACCTTCCGCCACATGTTCTGGCCAAAATGAAAGAAACCGCCTTTGCATGTCACAGCAGTAACATTTAGTCTCAAACTCTTAATTGCCACAACCTCAAAGTCACACATCACATACCTTGCACTACTTTCAAAGCGGTATTCATTGAGCAAATAGAACAGACAGTGCCGCATAATGTTATATGTTTTAAGTGACTTTTTGGACATAAGGCAGTACACCAATGGAACTGTTTTGGTGTAGCCACCATATTTAACCAAGCCTTGTAAACTGTGCAATTGTCTGCACATTGTTCCCCCTTAGAAAAATGTGCCATCCATCAGCCAGATGGTGGCATGACTGAGATCATATAAGTTGCTAACAGTTGTAAAGACCAATACAGTAATGCTGGCTGCCATATCTATAACCTGTTTTTCAATGAACATACCATCCTTTAGTGGAAATCTAGGAAGGTCTACAGATTCCAGTGTGATATGTGTAAATGACTGAGGCCTGCTCTGCTTTCTTCGTACCCTACCCACTTGTAAAAAGGCTTTACGATTAGGCAGACTAGCAACATAGTCCAAGGATGTGGACGCCAAGACATCGTCCACAGTCAGGCATGGAGTATTCCTAGAAAGCATTGCTTTCTATTTTAGCTTGGTGCACAATAGATACCTTTCAACCTCTACTGGATTTCCGGTGTGACTATGCGCCGGCGATTTACATAGCTGTTCACCATTGGACAGTGATACTGTCACTACCCTGCCTTTGAATTTATCACCATGCTTGTGCTTGCAGCACCAGTATTTCTTACAATTAACTGTTAAAAAAAGGTTATACACAAGGCCATCTATTATTAATATATCCTTACCCTTTTGCGATTTAGTCGTAGGGTATAGGTTGCCTAACACTCCGGGACTGTAGTGTGTGATGTCTGCCATGTTTTTGGTATTTAACTTGATTAAAGTGTAGCTATCATTCAAGTCTTTTGGATTAAGCACTTGGGCTTCAGACCAGTTGTTTTACATTAGGAAGGTTTGTGGCAAGCACTGTGGTGGCAGGACAGGTAGCTTTCATCCTTCTAAGTTGGGAACTGCTGATTGAGAGCCCAGTGTCCAAGTGTATTAGTTCTGGTTTAGGCACTTGGGCTTCAAGCCAGTTATTTTACATTAAGAAGGTTCGTGGTCTGCACTCTTGTGGGAGAAGAGGCTGGACTCTGCCCTTCTGAGCTGGGAATTTCTGGTTAAAGGTTTATAGTGCCTGAATATTTGAACTGTATCTTACTGAAATTGGTTCACCTTGTTTGCTCTAGCATAGACTAGATCCAGGCCTGCTGAATCTAGCTTTGTTTATATGCTTGTTGTTTGTTTGCTTGTTATTTCCCTGGAAGCTAATTCCACCTAATACGCAACTTCTCAGCGCTTCTGTGGATCACTAGTGATATCTGCATTGCTTACTGTACTTATTTCCTTGTTTCACTTGAAAGTAAGTTACTGTTTGTCGTTTTGGCATTTAGTTACTTGTAACACATTGCACTCAAGTTACCTGGCACTTGCTCACTAAAGCAATTATATAAGTCAGCACTAAAAATTAAAAGCACTACACCCTCACTCCCCACTGGCCCTTGTTTTCAATTAAGGATTTCCCAATATTATTCTAGCATGTCCAAAGGTCAGTTGTCAATCTCCTCTCCAGTCCAGCTGGTGAATCTGGGAATCTTGAGGCAATGTTATAACTGCCTCATGTACACAGACAACCCTCTCCTCCTCCCACATAACACAAATACTTGCGAGAGATGCAGCTATTTAGCCAAACTGGAGGCTGAGCTCTCTCAACTCAGGACTGGCAAGACCAGACAGGAGGAGAAGGCAACTACACACACCACAAAACCAGCCTCACATAATGCTACCACTCCACTGAATCAAACACATAAACACACAAAGACATACTCGAGGCTCTGAGTAAAAATTTACCTAAACAGCAGAGGCCTCCAAAGCAGACACCCAAACAACTGCTACCTCAAGACACCCCACAAGCAACACATAAACCACACAAGCAATGTGCAAAGCAGTCACAGCCCTTAAGGCCAAATACAACACCAAACATACTTGGCATAGGTGACTCCATAGTCAGACACACTGACGTCCCACTCACCAGGCTGAACAAGGAGAGGGTCACAGTAAGCTGCCTATCGGGCGCTAGAATCCGCCACATAACACAAGCACTGGTCACTCCACGGCAAGTACAAATATGACACAGTCATTGTCCATGCTGGTGTGAGCGACCTGAGACGTACCTCCCTGGACTACATGAAAAGAGACATAGAGGAGCTCTCTGATTATGTAGCCCAGGCAGGTATGACCCTAACCCTGAGCAGTATCCTTCCTTCACCAAGAATGATGCCACAATATAGAGACAAGATGATCAGCTTTAACAATTGGCTTAATGTCTGGTGTCATTCAAAGGGGATCCAGTGTCTGTCTGCCTGGGATGACATGCTTGACAAGCCACGCTGCTTCAAGGGACGGCTTGCACCTGTCACCCTGGGATTCTGGATATTGGCTAAGGCTCTTGCCACCCCATAGTGCCTTTTTAGGCAAGGCTCAAATTCTAAACCTACCACCCTAGAAAACAAAAATGGGAATAAACTGAGGTAATGCTGCTCAATGTCAGAAGTCTAAATCTCAAAATGCATGCACTCAAGGCCCTTCTCAGTATGGAGAACATCGATGTCTGTGCTGTAACTGAAACCTGGTTCAAGGCTCCTGAGAGCACCCCGGCACTATTAGGTTTTACCTCATATCATGCGTTCGGCCCCAAAACCCGGACCACACCACAAAAGGAGGGTGTATCCATATTCATAAAGGATACCCACACCTCCAGGTTGGTGGCAATGCACGAAGCTTGGAAACCATCCAGGTGCAACTAACCATAGGCAAAACTGCTCTACAAATTGTAGCATGCTACAGGCCACCCTCTCAAACTCAGGAACCCCACACAGCCTTCCTGAAGACACTGGAGGGTATAAATGTATCTCCAAACACCATCATATTGGGTGACTTCAACTACCCGAATATAGACTGGGAACATTACTCAAGCCCTAACTTTCTAGCCCAACGGTTCCTGGAGTTCATAAATTCAAATGCCATGGAACAGCTAGTCACTGTTCCCACGAGAGGAGAAAATATACTAGATCTCATTGTCACAAACATGGGGACAAAATGCTCCACACCGGAATTATATCCCTCATTGGTGAGATCTGATCATAAACTAATCTCACTGGAAATCCACATCCGCCCCCACCCCAAACAAAAAGACCATAGTGAAGAACTTCTCTAAAGCAAACTTCACACTACTCAAGACTGGTGTAGTATCCTTCAAGGCCCCTGAGCCAGAGGAAACCACAACCCAAGCTGCGGAAGCCCTTACAAATGCCTTCTATGAACACCTCCAGGACTGCATGGATCAGGCAATCCCAAATAAAACCAAGACTCTTTCCACAAAGGGCAAACGTCCAGTCTGGTGGACCCCAGCCATTAACAAACTTTACAATAAGAGGAGAAAGCTATTACATGATAGAACAAAATCCATAAAAGGGAAGTCACCCCTGATCATTATTAGTAAAAAATACGAGCACTCATAAAATCAACTAAGGCCAATTTTGAGAGAAAAATTGCCATGGATTCAAAGGACAATCATAAGGCCTTTTTCAGCTATGTTAGGAACCTGGGTGGAAACTCCCAGATATGCTCAGAATTAGTCCAAAATGATACAAAAATCACTGAACCCACAGACATTGCCAACATACTGGCAGACAGGTTCAGTGCAAACTTCACCCCCCTCCCCTAAAGGAGAGATAACTATCCCAGCCGAGTGTAGCCTCCCGGACATCTCAAATGCGCAGGTGAAAGCTGCTCTCTCTAAAGCTAAAAACACAGCATCAATGGGACCGGATGGTGTCCCCCGGCTGTGTGCTACACGAGCTAAATGAGGAATTAACCCCGCACATAAGGCAGCTGTTTAATCTCAGCCTTACCACAGGATACGTGCCCAAGGAGTGGCGTACGGCAACTGTGGTCCCACTCCACAAAAGCGGCACCTCTACGGACCCTGGTAATTACCGCCCCATAAGCTTAACAAGTCTAGTCTGCAAAGCTATGGAGAGGATCATAATGGAGCTCATAAACAAAGATATAGGGGACTTGCAGACATTGGACCCGACCCAGTTTGGCTTTGTCAAGGGAAGATCATGCCTTTTGAACTTGGTCGACTTCTTCGAAACAGTCACCAAGGCCATTGATGAGGGAAAGGCAGTCCATACAGCCTACCTTGACCTTGCAAAGGCTTTCGACACAATACCCCACTCGGGTATTGTAGAAAAACTTACCAGCTTAAATGTAAACCCATATGTCACAAGATGGGTTGCAAACTGGCTTAAGGACAGAACCCACAGGGTTAGAGTTGCTGGCGCTGTGTCAGACTCCAAGCCGGTTACAAGTGGTGTCCCACAGGGCTCGGTCCTTGGCCCCTATTGTTTGGCATCTACTTCTCAGAAGTACAGGCCAGCATGGGAGGACTTTGGCTGACAAAGTTTGCAGGCGTCTGCAAACTGGGCGCCATAGTGGAAAGTGCATCGGACATGGATATCCTTCAGAAGGGACTCACGGAAACAGATAGCTGGTGCCAGAGCCATGGCCTGAAGTTAAACGCCAAAAATGTATAGTCATACCCTTCGGGAAAAACAAGGTAACCCCAAGCTACCATATAGGTGGCAATCCACTAAGCACAGAAGAGGTTATCAGGGACCTGGGGACCCAGGTTGACAGTGGCCTTTCTTTTGACACTCACATTGCTAAAGTGGTTAGAAAGACCTTCTACATTGCCCACCTGATCATGAAGGGATTCACATCCAGATCCAGTGAGGTCATTGTTCCCCTGTACTCTTCACTTATCAGACCAATGATCGAGTACAATGCCCCATTCGGGATGTATCTCACCAGACATCTGCAGCAATTGGAGAGACCCCAAAGTTCCTCACCAAAAGGATAAAGGGACTCCAAAATCTGTCATATGCTGCCAGATTGAAGAAACTCCAGCTCTATTCAGTCGCATACCGTCTGCTCAGAGGTGACATGTGCCTGACATACAAGGCCATGTCCAACCCGAATTAATGGACATGCTCCACCTCAAAATCCAAATCCACCAAAACCACTAGAGCAAGCGACTTAAACCTTAGCACGGATATAAATAGGATGTGCTGGAGGGATAGATTTATCACTCAGAGACTCACTATGCTGTGGAATAAAATCCCGGTCCATGTGAGGCAGAGCACCTCGCTGGCTCTGTTCAAGAGAAATCTAGACCTGTGGATGGGAGATCGTAGGTTTACCCCGGGAATCATCTCTGTGTCACTGCTGGACAGAGGCACAACAAACTAATGGGCACAGTATTTTTTCATATAAGGGGTGGCGTAAGCCACAAAAATTTGGGCTAGGCTTATAAATGCCTTAGGGCAGATAGCCTAGTATAAACCTATGAACCTATGAACCTATGTCTTAAAGTGGTATGGTTAGTTTTTAGTATGTAGGTGTAAGTGACTTGTATTAATGCTGGGCTACAAGTGTGTTGTTCCATAATCTTTATCCTGGTGCTACTGTTGGTTCCTTATGGCAGTGATTCTTTATTATATGCTCAATATATTTACAAGAAAAAGAGTGAGAGCACTGCAGCTTGTCAACATCTGTACATGTAAGTCTTGTATTGCTAGGTTTCAGTGTTGTGCTATTCGACGTTTTAAGTTCTGATGTTGTGGTGTATTGTTTCCGATGTTCTGAAACTCGCTGTTGTGTTTTAGTGTGTATGATAGTACAGGGTTCTGGTCTCTCTCTTGTTATACTCAACGTTTTGATAACACGATGTTATCAAGTAGATCCCTATATATATATATATATATATATATATATATATATATATATATATATATATATATAGTGGAAACTGTGTACGAGATGCAATACAGCATTATGAATACGTTGAATGAATGTCTAAATATGGGGCTTATAACTAAAGAGTTTTTTGAATACTGCGTTGTTGAGTTTCCACTAATACCTAGGCTTCAAGGCCTTCCCAAAATTCATAAAGATCCGATTTGCCCTAAATTTAGACCTATAGTCTCCGGTTCAAATTGGTTAACTGAACCGATTTCGGTATTTTTAGATAGAGAATTTAAGAATGTTCTTACTAAGTTTGATTATGTACTAAAAGATACAAAACAGTTTTTAACTAGTTTGTTTGATGCCACCAACAAACTAATGAATTTAAATGATGTAACCTTGGTCACCCTAGATGTAGTTGCTTTATTTACTTCTATCCCAAATGATGAGGGGACTAATATGGTGAAACAGCTATTGATAGAACATGGGTCAATTGACATTGGTAAAGCTGATTTTCTATGTATGCTCTTAAAAATGGTGTTAGAAAATAATATTTTTCTATTCAAGGATATTTGTTATACACAACTGACAGGCGTAGCAATGGGCACTAGTTGTGCCAACACCTATGCCAACTTGGTCATGGTAGCCTGGGAAAAGGAACATCTTCTACCAGAGTCAAAAATAATTTATTCTAGGAGATTTGTCGATGACCTCTTTATTGTTTGGCAGGGAACTGAAACCTCATTACTACGCTTTTATAACAGAATAAATAATAGTAGTGATTTTTTGAAATTCACTATGAAACACTCTAAAACTAACATGGATTTCTTGGATGCTAATGTCTGTATAAAGGAAGGAACATGTAGCACTGCAGTACACAGGAAACCATGCTATAGATCAAGTTTTTTTACATAGAACTAGCATGCACAATCCGAATGTTTTTCATAATATCGTTAAAGGACAAACTATGAGACTATCTCGGTTGTGCTGTGATGAAGAAGTCTTTACCAAAGAATTAATTGAATTAAAAAACAATTTCTTAAGTAGAGGCTATGAGGAATATGAAGTAGATAAAGTATATGGCCAAATGAGTCTTGAAAGATTAGGCTGTGCTAGACCATACTTTTCACATAAACCACTGGGTTCTTTAATGAAAAAGAAGGTTACAGTACCAGATAAGTTACCCATTATTTTACCATATGTAAATAATGTTCATAAAATACAAGATGTTATAAGTAAGAATTGGCATATATTGCTTATTGATGAATTGACGAAGAATATAGTAGGCAATTATCCCACATATATATATAAAAACAAGAAATGCCTCAAACAACAGTTATGTTATCCCCTTATTCAGGCTGAAGTAACCAAGACTGATGCAATTTGGCTTGGCACTAAGAAATGTGGGCATTGTACACAATGCCCTTACATAGATGAATCACGATTCTTTAGACACCCTGACACAGGTTACTTATGGGAATTAAGAAATTGGAGTACATGTATTACTAAGGACTTGGTCTATGTAGCTTCCTGCATAGAGTGTTATTCATTCTATGTTGGTAAAATGAATCGTACGCTACGTGAACGCATTAGAGATCCCATCTGCTGTACGAATAAGGGTTTTGATTATAGTGCACTAGCTAAACATACATTGCAGTCTGGTGAGAAACATTCATTTCGATTTCAGGTATTACAGGCATTGAATATTAATAATAGATTAGGGGATATTGTCAATAATACGGAGACTGTGGAAACTAGATGGATTTTAAGGTTAGGTACCCATAGAGGGCGGGGACTTAATAATGTCGTCCCCTTGAAACCTTTGTTGAAATCCCGTAAGATTAAATAGTCTATTATAACAATTCATTACACTTATTTATATGCATAAATCATCAATTAGGTTAGTCCTTATTTATTTATTTATTATTTGTACAATGATTCAGCAGTGGGATGTAGTTTTGTATGTATGTTAATATTGTCTCTGTGATAGCTGATGACTGAATTGTTTAAATTGATTAATTGCTTATTTTTAATTGCTGATGATATATAATGAGCCTTTGCTTACATATGTTTGTATGTCTGATGAAGTGGTTTATACCGTAAAAGCGCTTACATTCTTTGCAATAAATTAAATATTATACGTTTGTTATTCTGCTGCCTTCTTGGATCTTTAGTTTTGGGTACTTGGATTTGTTTTACTATTCCTAGAAAGCATTGCCTTCTGTTTTAGCTTGGTGCACAATAGATACCTTTCAACCTCTACTGGATTTCCGGTGTGACTGTGCGCCGCCAATTTACATAGCTGTTCACCATTGGACAGTGATACTGTCACTACCCTGCCTTTGAATTTATCACCATGCTTGTAGCACCAGTATTTCTTACAATTAACTGTTAAAAAAAGGTTATACACAAGGCCATTTATTATTAATATATCCTTACCCTTTTGCGATTTAGTCGTAGGGTATAGGTTGCCTAACACTCCGGGACTGTAGTGTGTGATGTCTGCCATGTTTTTGGTATTGTATACAATGTCTTAAAGTGGTATGGTTAGTTTTAAGTGTGTAGGTGTAAGTGACTTGTATTAATGCTGGGCCTCAAGTGTGTTGTTCCATAATCTTTATCCTGGTGCTACTGTTGGTTCCTTATGGCAGTGATTCTTTATTATATGCTCAATATATTTACAAGAAAAAGAGTGAGAGCACTGCAGCGTGTTAACATCTGTACATGTAAGTCTTGTATTGCTAGGTTTCAATGTTGTGTTATTCGACGTTTTAAGTTCTGATGTTGTGGTGTGTTGTTTCCAATGTTCTGAAACTCGCTGTTATGTGTTTTAGCGTATATGATAGTACAGGGTTCTGGAATATCTGTTATACTCAACATTTTGATAACACGATGTTATCAAGTAGATCCATATATATATATATATATATATATATATATATATATATATATATATATATTGTTACGTTACACATTACCTTGAAAATGAAAACAGTTATTTCTCTCTTTCAGTGGTATTTATTAACTACAGTACACACGTGTGGCAGCCTCATGGAAAGCACCAGGGAGACTCCCAGAACAAAGGAATAAACACGCTTATATACTGGTGATATTGCTGACAGTACAAAAAATATAAAATTAACCAATTAGATCATTATACAGGGCAATTAACCAATTAAAGGTTTACCTGTAAACATGAGGCAATTCACATCATCATATCTCTAAGCAGAGAAAGAAAACCGGATACACTTCCATAAAAGGCACATTTCCTGCTTTCAAGCAGACCCTTGTTTTTCAGTATTTTCTCATTGCTCAGAGTTCATTCAAAGTTCAGAGTACACAGTACATTTTAATACATACAGTCTGCCACATACTCAATTCCCTCAAACACATGCTTTGGCTGTTCATATTCTACAATCCCCCATTTGATGCTTTGTAAGCATCACCATTTAACCTATCATACATTTGTCCCAAATCCAACATAACCATGCTACTGGTCTTTTCATCATTGGAAAACATTGTCATTTCATTGTCTACATTCATAGCTGCAGGCATATAAAACTTAGGCACTTTCTTCACAGTTTTTGAAGACATTAATTTCAAGATCAGTGCTTTGATTAGAAATAAGACAAGAAAAGCA
This sequence comes from Protopterus annectens, assembly GCF_019279795.1. Lineage (NCBI taxonomy): Eukaryota > Metazoa > Chordata > Ceratodontiformes > Protopteridae > Protopterus > Protopterus annectens. The sequence goes on along the minus strand of NC_056742.1, from coordinate 138,775,734 downwards.
ACAATTGCTAATACTGCAATTAATAAAATCAGCTTCAACAGTCCACAGTCCTTTGGTGCCAGCATGAGCTAAATCATGGTTATAGATCCATGAAACATCAACTTGACCTACCGGATTGACAGGCTTCTTGACCTCTCGAACGTTCCGAATTTTTCCTTTAGGTAATGCAGATACATGTCGAATAGCTGGGACTAGGTAGCCCAGGAAGCAGCTGCCAGACCAGTTTCTTGGTAGCCATTTATATGCTTTTCTTCCGCACACAAAATAACAATTTTCTACTTTAATGGTGATGTTGATAGACTTGAAGCGATCCCCGGCGTCCTGCAGTCCTTGGAATATTTTCCAAAAGACAGTTTCTATTTTCTGGGAAAAGTTAGCTATAGAGTTTTTAACAAGTCTTTTTATAGGTGAGAAATCTGTTACACAACCAGAATTGTCTGCAGTGCAGTTATGTACCACTGTTTTGTTACAATGGCTCCACCCTACTCTAGTTTTACCAAGTTTTTGAAAACACACAGTTCTGTTTTGGCGGAGGGACAACTGTAATGCTATCTTGTCCTTTGAAATAACATTTGATGTATCGTAGATCAGATTCATCCAGGTTTCATTAACCCCTAAAGGGACTATATTTAGCATCAATCCCCCATGAACAGTAGGAATAGCAGTGCAAATCCAGCAGTCCGAGACATTAAGGGATGACGCATAAGCGTATTTAGTAGCTTGGTAGGTGTTGAAAGGTGGATGCCATGTAGCTCGTTTGGCATGAGGCGTAGTTGGAGCAGGAAATAAAAATGGTCATAGTAAAAATAAAAAAACAACAAGAATAACCACCAAAATAGCTGTGCAGTACTTTTGTGGAAATGGTGGTTGCACTTGTATTGTTTCTGGAGGGTGAGGTTGTCCAAATGGATAAACATCAGGCATTGTCAGGTGCTGGTACAGTATGGCTTTGAGTATGAGTAGCAATAGGTGGAGAATCCGGAGTTGCAAAAGGTAGAGGCTGTTGATCTTCAGATGGGATGACCTTCTAGACGTGCGATATTTGAATCCAGGTGGGTGAGCCTTGTAGTCACACCGCTGATGATGTCGTCAGTAGAACCAGGAAGGGCCCTTTCCAGCGTGGCTGAAGTGCTGTTTTTTGAGAGAATAACTTGACGTATACCCAATCTCCTGGTTGTAGTGCGGAGGGCAAGAAAGGATCAAGGATATGTTGAGCCGCTGCTACCTGGTGATGATGAAACTGTAAAAAAGAGACAAGAGAAGTGCAATATACAAGAATTAGTAGGATGTACTTGCGCTGTCATAGAGAGTAGGGCTAGAGGTAGGGCCTGTACCCAAGTGAGGCCTGTTTCAGTAGCAATTTTAGCCAGTCTGGTTTTCAGTGTCTGATTCATGTGTTCAGTAATACCTGATGCCTGTGGTCTATATGGACAATGAAATTTTAGAGTAATGCCTAACTTTTTACACAGTGAATCAATTAACTGAGCAGTAAAATGTGTTCCACAGTCCAAATATATTTGACAGGGAACACCAAAACGAGGTATCAATTCATAACAAAGTTTCTTAGCAAGTGAAATAGCATAATTTTTGACACATGGGTAGGCTTCTAACCACCCAGAAAAAACATCAACAACAGTTAAAACATATTTGAAACGAGCACAAGGTGGAAGTTCAATAAAATCCCATTGCAAAGCGCAAAATGGTCCTAATGGTTTTGGCAGCGGTTGTGTGGGAGCCATAGTGCATTTTGAAATGTTATACTGTAAACAAATGGTGCACATGCTCAAAAAATGCTGTACAGAAGCAGAAAGTCCTGGGGCAAACCAGTCCTTTTGGATTTGTTTTATTAATGCTTGTACCCAGACATGGGCTGGCAAATGATACGCTTTAATAAGAGAATTTAACATGGACATTGGGCAGACCAATCTGCCATCTGGATGTTGCCAAATGAGATCAGAGCGCTTAAAACAACCTTGAGCCAGCCATGTTCTCCTTTCTGATTCTGGGACTTCATCCTGTATAGCTTTTAACACTGTGGTATCAAAAGTAACCATTGGTTGCATAGGTTGCAAAAAAATGTCCCTGAACAGTTTGTGAGAGAGCAGCCTGTTTAGCAGCCCAGTCAGCTAAATTATTGCCCTTAGTTTCAAAAGAGTCATTGGATTGATGGGCTACACATTTAACAACAGCAAGTTCAGAAGGTAACAATAAGTCGTGTAGCAAGTTATTGATATAAAAATGGCTTTTAACGGGTGCCCGGAAGAAGTTAAAAACCCTCGTTCCTTCCACAGTGTACCAAAATCATGAACAAACACCATGGGCATAACGGGAGTCAGTATATATAGTAGCAGATTTGTCTTTAGCTATTTTGCATGCATTCGATAATGCCACTAGTTCTGCAGCCTGCGTGGAAGTGCCTGGGGGTAATCGTGCTGACCGTAAAACTTCAGTCTGAGTACAGACTGGCCAAGCAGCTTGGAATTCACCAGAGTTTGTTTGTAAGCAGGATCCATCAACAAAAAGAACTAAATCAGGATTTTGCAAAGGAGTGTCATATAAATGTAACCTAGGAGAAAGAACAGAGTTAACTACAAGCACACAATCATGTGGTTTGCCCTCATCTGAAGTTGGTATTAAAGTGGCAGGGTTCAGTGGTGGGCAGCGTATGACTTGCAGGGCAGGATTATTTATTAAACTTAGTTCATACTTAGTAAGGCATGCATTTGAAAGATACTGTGTTTTTGTTTTTAGAAGTAGTGCTTGAACAGCATGTGGTACTGCTAATATAGTATCATGTCCCAAGGTTAGTGGGGCTGTCATATCAACCAAAACAGCGGCAGCTGCCACAGCCCATAAGCAAGCCGGGTAACCAGAGGCAACCGGATCTAGCTGAGTGCTATAGTAAGCAATAGGTCGGTAGCCTCCAGTGCATTGCTGGGCTAGGAGACCCAAGGCAGTTTTGTTTCGCTCACAGCAAAAGAAAACAAAAGGTTTGGAATAATCTGGCAACCCTAAGGCAGGAGGATTTACCAAGGCTGTTTTGATAGCCTGAAAAGCCTCATCGTGTTGTGACGTCCAGGATAAAGGTTCCGTAATATCCTTTTTTAGGAGTTGTAACAGGGGGGCCGAAATTTCCGAAAAATTAGGCAGCCACTGTCTACAGTATCCTGCTAGGCCAAGGAATCCTCAAAGCTGCCTCTGGGTTACAGGGCATGGAGCACTTTGAATAGAAGTTATACGATTTGGGAGTGTTTGACAAGAACCCATTGCAGTATGTCCCAAATACTGCACCTTTTCCTGACAGAATTGTAATTTTGATCTATTTACTTTAAACCCTCGTGTAGCTAAACAGTTTAAGACTATAAGGGAATCTTCCCTACATGAGTTACTGTCTGGTGAAGCTATAAGAATATCATCCACATATTGGACTAGAACTGAACGTGATGGTAGTTGCAGATCCTGTAACTGTCTATGCATCTCTCTAGAAAATAAGGTTGGGGATTCTACATATCCCTGGGACAATCCAGTCCAAGTATACTGCTGACGTTTGTAGGTAAATGCAAACAAATACTGACTGTTGGGATGCACTGGAATAGAGAAAAAAGCTGATGAAATATCTATTACCGTAAAACATTTTGCAGTAGGTGGGATACAGCTCAAAATAGTAGTTGGGTTTGGTACAATTGGGAAAACATGCAAAACAGCTTTGTTAACTTCCCGCAAGTCCTGCACAAATCTGTAAGCTTGTTTGCCAGTTTTTTTCACCGGTAATATTGGGGTGTTACATGGGCTTGTGGTGGGTACTATGATCCCTTGCTGTTCCAATGCAGAAATAACAGGGGCAATACCAGATATAGCCTCATCTGTCAAAGAGTACTGTGGTACTCGCGGTAACTTTGCTCCTGGTTTTAGGGTTATTTTTACAGGAGTAACTGAGGTCAAAAACCCTACATCATTGTCATAAGTAGTCCACAGGTGAGACGGTAGGGAATGTAAATACTCGTTTCTGCCAGAATTTGGCTTGATACACATCATCTGTAGAATGACGGAGTCATCTAAAGCTGCCAGGGTACTATCCTGTTGGTCTGAAGGTACTTGGAGATAAACTCCATCAGCTGTGCAAAAAATGGTGGCCCCCATTTTGCAAAGCAAGTCTCTTCCTAATAGATTTAAAGGTGCTGAGGGTCCTACTAAAAATGCATGGTTATCCTGTAGAGGTCCTAAAGTTACTGGGACTGGAACAGTTTCGGAATACTCAATAGGTATACCAGAAATGCCTACTCCTCTAGTTATCTTGTTGGAGAGGGTAACATTTATGGCTGCTTTGCCAGCTATCATGGATTTAGTCGCTCAATTAAAAACGGATAGGGTTTATTTTTAACCAGTAACATAACATGTGGTCCATCCTGATCCACAGGAATAAAAGGACACAATTGCTGTTGTTTCTGTTCAGGGAACCTTCATTGTGGTTTCTGTCAATAGGACGGTTTCCAGTTAGAATTCACTGATGCGACGCATCAGTGTATGGTGCAGGTTGCTCAGCCAAATATGGACACTCATTTTTCCAATGGCCTGCTTGGCCACAGTTGAAACACTCTGATTACTAGAATTCTGGGGTGGGGCTGACTGTGTTCCTTGCCAGTTTTGTCTATTCTGATTTCCTGCTCCTTGGCGTCCACCCCTCCCTCTCCCTCTCCCTCACCCTCGTCCTCTACCCCGCTGATCAGTTGGTTGGCCAAAAGCGCTACACATTTGGATTTGTGCTTTTACTAATTTCTCCTATAAATCCTTTGTTTCTTTAGCTAAATGGTCAGATAGGTATTGTACCTGCTGGACTAACTCATGTAAGCCCAAACTAGGCCAGTTTAAGCATACTTCCTTTAACTTGTCCCTCACCTGAGGGCGTAACCCATCTACAAAAGCAGCTGACAGCCCGCTTTGTGCTGGTCCTTCGATGGGCACTGGGTACCCGGAATATGCCTCGAAGGCTTCAGTGAGCCGATTTAAGTATTCGTCTACAGGTTCATCCTCTTTCTGTATGACTGATTTAATGTTCGACCAATAGGGGGTAGGTGGCACTATTACAGTGGATAGTATCAAATATACGTTGCCTAACCGCTTCAAACCCATTTTCCCCTTGTATGTTGTGCTTCAGTATTGGGGTAGAAACATTAGCATGATCCCAGATACATTTCATCAGATCAGCTGGGACAGTGTATTGGAGGACAGCTGTAACCTCTTCTATGGTAGGGTTTTGCAGACAAATATGTCCTGCCAATATGCTTTGAAACTTCGTTGGGTTAGTACGAATGGGCGGGAGTGATCTAGTAATCGCTTGAAAATCAACTGCTGACCATGCCCTAGGTACCACTACAGTAGCCGGTTGTCCCGCATCCCTAGCATGTGCTGGGTTTGGGACTTCTCTCAGTGGGAATACTCCTCCTTCATCTGATGGGCTAGTGCCTGATTCAGAATCAGAATCTGGATTAGATTTGTCCGGACCAATGTAGCCATCATTGTCTTCAATCACAACTGGGCATTGCTTGTAATATTTACCCTTGTGTAAATATACGGCTTTTTTATTTTGATATTTTTTTGGCTGGCTAGACCTAGGGTCAAAAAGCATTTGTGCTTTTCTTTTCTGCTGTTTTTTGTCTTAGAACGGATTAGTCTAGGTGAAGGTTTACTTGTATCTGTTTGGTCAGGTTGTTCTATAATCGGTCTGCTAGGCTGACCTCCCATTGCCTGATCTCCGCTTCCAGAGTCGGGAGCGGTCTGCTCTTCTCCATGCCGGCCTTCACCCTCTGTTGTGGAGCTCACTGCTCCATCTTTAACCTGTGAAGGCTGATATTGCCGTGGGGGGAACCAGGGGTTATCATCCTCAGATGATTCAGTTATTTGTAATTTATTTAATTCCTGTACAGGATATAATCCCTTAAAGGGTGGTTCCCTTAAGTGTTTACCATCTGCTACATCTAGATTACTTGCAGTATGCCGCAGTTCCTTTATCTGCTCTTTTAGTTTTTTTTGATTGTCCTTAAGACTACTGACGACCGAGTCCTTTTCCCTTTGTTTAGCCTCACACATCCAATCATTAAAAGCTGCCCAGCACAACCCTGGTATTTTTCCTTTCTTTTTTAATTTCTTTTGCAAATTAGTCAATATATCTTTATTAAAACTACCATTTTCGGGAAAAGTAGGGTCACCGTCATTTTTAGTAAGGGCGATCCACTGATTTAAAAACATGCAACTGTCCCAGGGCACACGGTAAAACATATAACTAGCTGGTGTACCTCTTTCTGGCTCATTTATTTTTCCCACACTTGCTCCCATTTTCACTCAAATAGAGCTATACTTGTAAATCCAACCAGATGGAAAAAGCGCACCAGCTACGGAAACAAGTCTTTATTGCAGCCAACAAACATAAATCCACATAGAGCTATACTTGTGCAATACAGGTTTAGCTAAGGCGTTATATAAACGTCTTGTTACCCCACTATCATACCTCCTTTCATACGTATGTCGCCAATATTTTCCGTATTAACCCACACTAATGCTGCGTATTCGATAGCAGAAAGAGAAATGCATGCCACTTACCTCAAAACAACTGAATGAGAGAAATCATACCGTTTTCTGCATAAAAAAAAAATTATTTGCAAATCTTTATAGCAGACAGGTGCAGAAAAATGAAAGGAACACTGCCGAAACAGAAAAATCTGTTATGGGCCCTTTTGTTGGCAGTATTTCATTCAGTTCCTGACTGCTGCAGCTTGTTCTTAATTCAGATCCGAGTCACGGCACCAATTGTTACGTTTCACATTACCTTGAAAATGAAAACAGATACAGTTCTTTCACTCTTTCAGTGGTATTTATTAACTACAGTACACACGTGTGGGAGCCTCATGGAAAGCACCAGGGAGACTCCCAGAACAAAGGAATAAACAAGCTTATATACTGGTGATATTGCCGACAGTACAAAAAATATAAAATGAACCAATTAGATCATTATACAGGGCAATTAACCAATTAAAGGTTTACCCATAAACATGAGGCAATTCACATCATCATATCTCTAGGCAGAGAAAGAAAACCGGATACACTTCCATAAAAGGCACATTTCCTGCTTTCAAGCAGACTCTTGTTTTTCAGTATTTTCTCATTGCTCAGAGTTCATTCAAAGTTCACAGTACATTTTAATACATACAGTCTGACACATACTCAGTTCCCTCAAACACATGCTTTGGCTGTTCATATTCTACAATATATATATATATATATATATATATATATATATATATATATATATATGGGTCTAGGACACATGCTCGATTAACATATGTCTCAATCACAAAACATCGAACACACATACACGAAAGCGCTTAACATCGAAAAGCGTTTCTGTGTATGTGTAGTTCAAAAAAAAAAATCTGTTTGTGCAGGGGGGCTTTGCCCCGCTGCACCCCCCACAACCCCATACTTTATTATTCTCACTGCGAGATCGCACTACAGTGAGGAAAAGGGAATTTTCCCTTTCCCGCACTGTAGACCGATCTACAAAACAGGCACACATACACAGAAGCGCTTGTCGATGTTTAGCGCTTTCGTGTATGTGTGTTCGATGTTTTGTGATTCGGACATATGCTAGTCGACCATGTGTCCAGATCCTATATATATCTATATATATCTATATATATATATATATATATATATATATATATATATATATATATATATATATATATATACGCATTCTCTCTCTCACACACACACACACACACACACACACACACACACACACGCACATATGCACATATGCACATACCTACTCTTAAAATGTTTATCTTATGTGTTTGACCTATTTTCTGAGGCAACACTGGAAGAAGAGCTACTAAGAACATCAGTATATGTAACTAAAAATACAGAATAATATAATATGCATTAAATTTTCCAATAGAACAGCAGATCTTAAGGGTGATGCATTATAATGACTTGGATATTGTCGAACTTAGTCAAATAAAATACTGTATAACAATATAATTAAGCAGTAACCAACAACGTGGTGTGGTATATTGAAGATTTATCCACGGTTGGTGTGGTTTAATCACGTGGGCGAAGCCAACTGTGGATAAATTTCAATATACCACAACCACAGAGATGGTTATCGCTATTATACAATGACATTATTTAAGAAAAAAAAAACTTACTCTTCCTAAATAATGTCTTTGTATAATGTCACCGTACTGTTCTTCCATGGCTGGTGGTATCCTGCTGCCTTGTTTTGATGTACTGCACATGCATATTGGACTTGCATTCCCACGCATACCCAATACATCAATGCTTTGAAAAGGAAGCAACGAAGAAAAGAAAGTCTCTCTGCTCCGTTTTTCTTTTCTTTTTTTTTTTTTTTTTAATTAAAAAAAATGTTTTAGCTAGTTTAGGGGTAGGAGAGAGAGACAGAATGGAGGGGAAATGCAAAGAAAATCAGGTAAGTGTCTTTAGTTTTAAATAACGTACCTGATTTTCTTTGTATTTCCTCCATGCTGCCCCTCTTTTATGTACAAGAGTCCGGACTATAGATTGATTAAAATTTTTGTAAAAAAAAATATAAATAAATAAAAGTTATGGAATATACGAACAGAAAGAAGTCTGGGTGACCGGACCTTTTTCCGTTGGTATATTCTGGGATTTACAATGGGCACGCTGGTTGGGCTGGACAATCAGCGTGCTCATTTTCGAATATTAGTAGCAATAACCCATGTCGGGGTGTAGGTAATGCTGGATTTACCCATGGTTAGTGTGGTTTGGTCACGAGGGCAAAGAAAACCGTGGGTAAATCCAGCATTGCCCACACCCAGACGTAGGTTATTGCTATCATACAATGACGTTATTTAAGAAAAAAATATATACTTTTCTTAAATAATGTCTTTGTATAAGGGCGACGTGCTGTCCTTCCACTGCTGGGCATTTCCTTGAGCCTTATCTGATGTACTGCTTATGCATTTGGGACTTGCGTTCCCATGCATACCCAAGTACATCAGTGCTTGGGAAAGTAAGTAATGGAAAAAAGATCTTCTTTACTCCATTTTTCTTTAATTAAAAAAAAACAAAACTTTAGGGCATTTTAAGGGTAGGAGAGAGACAGCATGGACGAAATACAAGGGATCTCAGGTACGTGTGTTTAACGTACCTGATTTCCCCTAGTATTTTGTCCATGCTGCCTCTGTGGTATGTCCAGAGTCTGGACTACAGATTTTATTTTTATTTTTTTAAGAAATAAAAATAAAATAAAAAAAATATACCAATGGAAAAAAGTCTGGGGGCCGGACCTTTTTCCGTTGGTATATTCTCAGATTTACAACCGGCACGTTTGTTGGGCTGGCCAATCAGTGTGCACATTTTGGAATGTTACTGGCCAGTCATTGTATAATAACTAAATGACCACATCATGTGAAAAACTTTGATTGAAATACAGTGATTTCTAAGCTGGGAGTTACTTTTATGTAGTTCATGTGTTATCTTACTTGACATAAAAAGGCTTACAATTCATAAATATGCAACAGAAATTGCTATAGGAAAGCTGCAAATACTTTTATAATTTATAACTCAGTTTTGAAAGACAGGCTTGTGCAATGAAGAGTAATGTTATTCTGATTGATTCCACATTCCTAATGGCATGGATCTGAAAAACTTTGTTTTGCAGACTTTTCTAGGTAAAGAAAGGGAGGACATATATTGGTAGGAGAACATTATTGGGTATTCCCTGCCTTGTTCTAGATTGCTTATGTGCCTCTTGTTAGTATAGGTTAATACATGTAAGGTCCGTTGCAGGTGTATACCAGGTTAGCAAATCAGTAGACAGAACACTGATTTTTGTACATCATTTTACATGGTAGAGTTTATTACATCTTTTTTTTCTGAGTATATTACATCTTATCCCTTAAGATTCCCTTGTGCCAAGCTCAGTAGAATGAAACTGGATGGTTTACTAGTGGTTTAACTTAATTACTGTTCTTTTGTTTAGATAAGTTATGGATTACAATTGTTGAATCTATTTTTAAGTTTACTGAACACAGCATTACTTTTTATGAGTTGTGAATGGCAGTGGAATTAGCAAATAATGAAAGTTTAATGCCATTTTTATACATATATCCACGATTGCTGGAAATGGAGAAAAATAATAGGACAGTGTTTCAACAGTGAAAGATGGTTAGGTTGAATTTAAAGTGAATAATGAGTCTGGGTTACTTTCCTGTTCTTTTCTGTGTACTGATAGGGCGATGGTTTCCTAATTTGTGTATTCTCCCACTTTTAAACACTGATATAAGTTTGGCATGCTTCTACCAGACAGGATGGCAGCTTTTACACAGGGTATGGTATATGGAGTATAGTTGCTGGGATGCCAGTATATAGAGCCAGGGGAGGCTCGTGCTATTGGACTGCAGGACTTCAGACCCCCAGCTGTAAAAGAAAAGAAAAAAACAAAAGAAAAAAGGAAATAAAAGCACAATAGTGAGTCCCAATGCCCAGAAGTGTATGTGGTTACAACTGCATGGACTGGAAGGAGATCGCTCTCGTGGGGAGGACTTTACTTGCTGCAGGAAGGGATTTTGAAGCTGCCAAACATGGGAAAGCACTTTACATTTTTAAGTCAATGAACTTTGAATCTGACAAACGAAGACTTTACATTTACAGACTTTGGACAAAATGCAGGTAGAGTGTGTGTGTGTGTGTGTGTGTGTGTGTGTGTGTGTGTGTGTGTGTGTGTGTGTGTGTGTGTGTGTGTGTGTGTGTGTGTGTGTGTCTGTGTGTGTGTCTGTGTCTGTGTCTGTGTGTGTGTGTGTCTGTGTGTGTGTCTGTGTGTGTCTGTGTCTGTCTGATGCCCCAGTTTAAATGTACCTGGTGGGTAAAGAGAAACTGAGGAAATATACCTGGTAGCTAGAGAATAACTCTGGTTCAAACCCTGTACCTTGGGTGCAGGTAGCAAGAGCCTGAATTCCCTGCCCACCACAACTTGCAAAAGCATTTCAGATTTTTGCCTCATGTTTTTGTTCTGTTCCTCATAAAATCTGTGGTTTTCTGGATTTTGAATTCACTAAATAATGACAGCCATTTGAATTTCAGACTTCACATTCTTCAGAAAGTAGATGTTAACACAAACCATTTTATTTTAGCAATTTTCTAAGTTTATAAGATCAATATTTGAAATTTGTTCCTATTTTTGGTGCTGTATTCCCTTATTATTGGCTTTGTCCAGGTTTTTTGTGCTAAGAGGTTGAGAGCTATAGTGAGAACTGAATTCACTGAATATGTTTGGGGGCTGTATTCCCCCATTATTGGCTTTGACCAGGTGTTTTGCGCTAAGAGATTGACAGCTATAGTGAGAACTGAATTCACTAAATGATAGCCATTTAAGTTTCAGTCTGCCTGCCTTTCAAGAAACAGCTGATTTGGCATAGTGGTATGTTGCTCTGACTGTAGTGCACAGGGTCCTGGGTTCAAGCCTTGGCAGTGAAATGCATGGTGGTAACACATAATTTTATTCTAGCAACTTTTCCAAGATTATATAAGCAATGTTTAAAATGTGTCCCTGGTTTTGGGGCTTTTGTCCCCCCCCATACCTTTCAACCTGGAAACATCAGAAATCTGGACAAGGCCCATGAAAAATAGGTACAAATCGGTATGCTGATTAACATAAAATGTGCGTACATAATTACATAACCCCACCCACTCCAGTGGAATTGTGGGATACCAACTTTCAAATGCAAACTGAAGAACAGACAACCAAAATATGGCCCCAGAGTCCCCTGCAGCCATTCCAATATCCCATTACCTGGCTATTTCACCCCATTTACCATAAACACTAATGTGCATACTGCTTTACTTCTGCAGTGATTATTTGGATTTTAGTTTTACATTTTATAGCACAATGCACAAGCACTAATAGATATCTGCTAAACAAAGCAATACTGTCTCACAATGAAAATAGACTTAGCATTAAACCTTCTCTGCCCTTGAAACTCACATTCATTGAAACAGTATTGAAACCCCCCCACATCCAAAGAAAATGCATCTGGCCAGTGGAGGATAAAGATTACCTTTGGGCAGTTTTCAAATCATAGGCGCCTTGCACACAAAACAAGAAACATACATGTGTTCTTTGATACACCTTCCTGACTTTATTAACTTGTATTCCTTGTATAATACAGCATGCTTGTTAGACTTAGAGCACATTTTAAATGTATTGTTTGAACATTTTTCCAGTAGGCAATGAAACAAAATGCATGAAAAAATAATGACAAAACTTCCCATTTCAGAACATTTCCATCATAAAAGTCTACTTATATACACACACACACACACACACACATTGCTGAACTGGAGTTATAAATAAATATTCCAGGAACTTGTATGAGGAAATGGAGCAGCCTTATCTAGGAGAAACAGACAGTTAAAGCAATGGTCTTGAAATGTTGTTGTATCCTGACACAGAAGACAAAAGTACTTTTTAACTTCATTTTTTTAATTTGTATTGTTTACTTTATCACTGCTGTGAAAGCAGTTGGAAAATCATGCAGTACTCTGACAACACCTTGTCACCTGCCTGCCATTGACACATACTGCTACATAAATGAATATAAACAAGTCTCCAAAAATATTTTAAAACACTCACTATATCTTTATATTTAGAGAGTTAACAGCAAACAACATTCCAGCAGCGCCGAAATCTTGCTTTCTACCTACTGTATGGAACTGAAAAAAATGCAATGCCAATAGCCATATCCTGCAGCAATTCATTTTATATTCTAATTTATAATTTTATAATAACATTTACTGTATAATATTAATTTGAAAACAGCGAACATGGATTGTTACATTGCTTTGCTTGTCTTCATGGCTTACCACAATTAAGTTGGCAGTGTCCTCTTACTTAAGACCAGTGGTTCTGCTGCCCTGCACAGCTTGTCTCAGACCTTCTTTCTGAATGCACTAGCAGTTGAGTTTGGCTAGATGGGAAGTAGTCCATTTATGTAACTTTGCCATGCTGTATTAAGAAATGTTTCTTCGTTTTCTTTGTACCAGACATGCATACGCATACACACATGTGTACATTCTCGTTCTCTCACAAGCACACACACACACCCTTCCTTTCTGACCATTTCCTTACATCTCCCAGGAGCAGCAATAATCCATTCCACCAACCAGATACCATTCCTTGCAAGTCGAGTGATGATAAATCCTTTCCGTTCGGTGATAAATCCCTTCCGCCCAGCTTTCTAAATAAAATAATTCAATTCCACCAGAGTCTTCTACATAAATCCATGCCTTGCCATTTAGAGCCTACTAAATAAAATAAATCCATACTGTTCGACTCTCAATCTTTTCCGCTCGCAAAGTGTTTCACCATAAAATAAATCCTTCCCTCTCGCAATTGAACCACCCAGAAATACATGTGCTGCGAGCTCGATTCTGACAGGCTGGTAGCCCTGATAAGCTGATGTCATCCCGTGCACGATGACGTTAGCTCAAAGCACGAAAAATTTTAAAAATGCGAAAAAAATAAAGGAAAAAAATCAGAAATGAAGGGGTGCCACTCGGGAATCGTGGCACCCCATTTTTTGGACCCCAAAACTCAGTAAAAACTGAGTAATTCAGGACAGTTGGGGGGGTGTGCCCCCCCCAAAAAAAAATCAAGTTGGGCTTTTTCCAGATTTCTTGTGCTGCAAAGTTGAGAGATACAGTTAAGTGTCGAGTGGATTTTACAAGGAGCTGACTGCTTCAGAGGAAGAGAAGTTTAGTGCTGGTTATACTGAGTCTGCTTGCATTGTTAATAGCACAACATGTAGTGTGCTTTTGATGCAGAAGGCTGTGGGTTGTACTCCCACAGTATTTAGATGCATTGCTGATACTGTACTGTGTTGTACTTGGGTGTGGATGCTGCAGTCCTGAGAATGTCCTCTTTGGCAGAGATACGTAGTAACTGTAAACATGTTATCAGTTTGACATCCATTCCCTATTGCAATATTACTAGCTTATTTTTTTAATGTAACATAGGCAATTTATTCCTCGAGCAACAGGCACTTTATTTGTAGATGAAACAATGAAATATAAAGTTGTTTGCTAGCAGCAACCTCTTCATTGGTTACAGATCTATTTTAATGTGGAATTATTTAGATGAATTTTACTTCTCCAGAGATTGTGCATATTTACTGATACTGGTGGATTGTCGAAGTTTGAGTAGACTTTTGTGATAGAAATGTTCTGAATTGGGCAGTGTTGTCATTATTGGTGCATGCATTATGTTTCATTGTTTACTGTAAAAATGTTCAAAACAATAAATTAAAAATGCCTTGTAACAACTGTACTGTATTATACAAGGAATGTAATTTAATACAATCAGGAAGGTGTATCAAAGAACACATGTATGTTTCATGTGCAAGGGGCCTACGATTTGAAAACAGCCCATAGCTAATCTTTTATCTACCACTGGGCAGATGTATTTTATTTGAATGTGGGTTTCAATGCTGTTTCAATGAATGTGAGTTTCAAGGACAGAGCAGTTTTAACGCTGTCTATTTTCATTATGATACTACATTGCTTTCTTTAGAAGATGTCTATTAGTGTTTCTGCTGTAAAATGTAAAATAAAACTTTTAAATGAAATCCAAATCATCGTAGAAGTAAAGCAGTATGCACATTACAGTGTTTACGGTAAATGGGGTGAAATAGCCAAGTAATGGGACATTGGAATGGCTAAAGGGGGAGGCCCCATTCAGCCATGATTTTGTGAGGGGGAAGGGCGGCAAACTCAGACAGCCCCGGCTGAACTTTACCTCTCAACTGTCCAGATTTTCATAGAATGAATTGATTTTTGCTTCTTGATTTTTGTTTTGTTCATCATATAATGTGTGGTTTTCTGGCAAATCATTTAGGAATGAAGTCACTAAATAATGACAGACATTGAGTTTCAGACTTCATACCATTCAGAAAAATGCATGCTAAAGCAAAACCTGTTATTCTGTCAACTATCTAAGTTTATACAAGAGCAATTTTTAGTACTGTTTATATGTTCCCCCAGTATATTTGGCCTTGTCCAGATTTCCTGCATTAAGAGGTTGAGAGGTACATGCAAATAAATCGCTTTATAGAATTAGGTATATCCAAACCTCTCAACTGTCTGATTTTGGCTCAAAATCTTTCTCTCACCCTAATAATCCCTCTGCAAAATGGCAATTTTGGAAGAAAACGTTGAAAGTTTAAAATTAATAAATAATTGTAATGATCAGAGTTATAGATTACTTTTATTTCAGAAATGCATGTAGATTATCTTATTTTGTCAGCTGCTCAAGTTAACAGTACTAATATTTAAAAAGTGTACCTTCTTTGACAGGTTCCCAGCTGTATTGTGTAGCTGTTTTATATTTTCACATTTTTGGTCCGTTTTTCATAACATTGTGGTTTTCTGAAAAATTAGTGGCAAATCATTAAAGATTTAAGTTAGACAATAATGACAGACATTTGAGTTTTAGATTTCATACCCTTCAGAAAATTCATACTAATGCAAGACCTACTATTCTGTTATCTTTCTAAGTTTATAAAAGGAATATTTTTTAAAAAATGTCCTTTTTTGGGCCTTTGTCCCACCTCTGTTTATGGCTTTGTCCAGATTTCTTGCTCTGAGGTTGAGAGGTATGACAAATGTGTCAGGGCCATCACCATCAGCCAGAGACATTTCAAATTGTGACATACGTGTTGCGCCCCCACTTCCCCATGTAATGACTCAATGTGTCCAAGCAAGGCAAGGAGCAGTTATGCAGTGTGAGTGTGCAGAGTATCCCCCCATCCAAGGTAGACACAAGTACTAAAGTGGCTTTTCATCTGTCCTTGATTTTGCAGAATGTCCTGGTTTTATGTCATATTTTATACTGTTGATTTATGCTTCTCAGTATTCAGAAAATGCATGTTGTTGCAGTGCCTGTTGCTGTGTGTTTAAGACGCAGTGCTTTAATGACCATTAGGTAAGCTTGTCTGAGATTGTAAGATGCAAGTAAACTTTAATAAGCATGCTGTTAAAGGATTACCAACAATGAAAGCCTTTTTGTTGTTGCCATGTAGAGAATATTCACGTAACTAGATAATGTATAAGCCTTAGGTATTGAAATGCATATGACAGTATTTGTAATAAAGGCCAGGATTAGAGTATTTTCAGAAGGTCATAACATTTGTTGGAAACTTGCAGTCATCTTTGCAGGCTTTACACGTAAACTAAACAGAATGCCAATCTATGATGTGTGGTCCATAACCTGTGCAGTAATCCTTTAAGCAATTTATCTTGAGCTTGTTTCCTGCTTGCTGTTAATTTTTTACGTTGATCGTGTTTTCCCCATGAAACAAGTAGATAGTTGTTGTCAGGCAGCAGGTCTTTTTTGGATAAGAAACATTTTTACAAGGGGGGGGTATCACAGAGATTGCTACTTTCAGCATGTTACTTGGTACTTTTATAAAGCTGAATATAAATTGTAATTAGAACTGCAGTGCAAGGAGAAGTGTTTTGAGTTGACTGCTGCTTGTTTTTTATACTTGATTTTGACTGGCATTCCAGTAAGGTACTTAAAAAGTAATTTATTTTTTCATGCCTCACAACCTTTTTGCTTCCATCTAGATATTAAGTAAGCTATATTGTAGCCAATGCATTGAAATTTTTTTTTCTTCTACACTTCATTTTGTCATGATTGGACTCTCATAATGATGGTTTGGCACCCAGGGCAGCGTATTTAATTAAAGTCCCAGTTTTTGTGGATCTGAGCATAGCTCTGCCCTTTTCTAGCTGGCCACACCCCCTGCTGTTGGCCCCACCCATTCAGTTGTCTCCTGCAGCCTCCCCCCTTTGATTTGAAGTCACCAACCGCCACTGTATAGAGCTAATTTATCAAATTCACAGAAGACAGGCTGTACATAGAACCTGATTCATGGTCTTTTATTTTTGTTAGTTGTTTCCTGATCATGTTGGGTGATGTGGATATGACATTAAACTGCAGCTGATTAATGTTGCTGTCTACAATTGGTACTTGTGGTTCTGGCTTTTCTTTTGAAAGTTGTTGCTATTGATAAAAAGTAGTTTACAAATGTGTTGGCAGTATCATGTGGTGAATTAAGACCTACTGAATCATCCAAAAATTCGAAAGTGAGCACTCCAAGGACCACCACATTCTCTAGAGCTTAAAATCCTTTATTTCGCCATACTGAATTATCACTGGTACTGATGTTTTTTATGCTATAGTTTAACAGTATTTTAAAATTCTGAATGTTTTTTAGTTTCTTTCTTGTAAGTCTCTGAAATATTCTTTCTTTGCTTAGCACCTTGTTCTTTGTTTCTTGTTTCTGAGCAACTCCTTCAGCTGCCATGTGTTCCCTTTCAAATGTATTTGTCTAGGGAATAGAATTATTATTTATTTATATTTATTTACTCATTGCTTTTGTTTGCCAAGAAAGTATGACTGAGTGCAAGTCCCCTTTCCGGTGAAGGCTTGGTGAGAAAAGCTTTGCATATATCAGTAAAAGAGAACACATAGTATACAATTTTCAGATAGATAGATGGGTACATACTAAACAAAAATGAGACCTATTCAGTAAATGTAATGTTAAGAAGAAATCAAATTAAGTGTTATATGTATTAGTCCAATACAGAAAAAAAGGAAGAAAGAAATTGGTACAAATAAAGCAATGCATTTTTAAGAAGTACACAAAGTAAATGAGAATAGAAGAAAGTATGTGAAAGTAGCATAGAGTAGCGTATTAAAGTTAGCAATCCATTGAGATGTGGATGTAATGAAATTCTGTTTATAGATAAGGAGACAGTTTAGGAGGAGTATAGTATTTTTCAGAGGAGAGGGAGAAAAAAGAGAAGAATAGAAAGAGCGAAAAATGTGTATAAAGAAACCAAGATGAGTACCTGCTAGCATGTCACAGTACAGTGGCTTTCCAGGAGTGGTACAGAGGCAGAGTCATGTTTTAAATAGATGAGATTTTAGTACTGAGTTGAATGACTTTTGAGAATGTGTTTGTTTTAATGAGATAGAAATGGAATTACAGATTTTGGCTACATAGAGTATAGTGAATCACTTGCTGAAGTGCTGGATTTTGAAATAATTATTGAGTGTATTTGTAGAGTGTATGACCTGAGAGGGAGAGTATTTTTGGATGAGATTATTTAGAGTGGGACATTTTGGGGGTTTATGGTGACATTACACGATGAGAAAATGAGAATGATGGCGGTAGTAAGGTAATTCTAAACAGTCAAGTTCTTTAAGTACTATTCCTGTAATTAAGGTTAGCTGTGAATTTAGCTACCTAGCTGGAACAGTATTTCGGATAGCTGGGTAGGTTGTATGTTGGTGAATATAGGAGCAGAATAGAGGAGAATGGGGGGGGGGGTTAGAGGCCATGTTTTCTAGCAAGATCAGTCATGTAGTGTTTGACCCTGCAAAGAGAGCTTGGCTTTTTTTTATTTTCCCCACTATGCATTGAATATGGTAATCAAATTTCATATATTTCTTTGTTTACCCCTTTTAATTTTGTATGTTAAACAAGTTCAGGTTTGCTTTTTTGTGGAAATTTGGGGGTGAAAAGGATAGGTTTAGTTTTGTTGGGATTGAGAAATAGTTGTGAACTATGCATTGAATGTGGTAATCAAATTTCATATATTTCTGTGTTTGCCCCTTTTAATTTTGTGTGTTAAGTTCAATTTTGATTGCTTGTGGAAATTCGGGGGTGAAAAGGATAAGTTTAGTTTTGTTTTAATTGAGAAATAGTTGTGAACCAGTTAACTATGCCTCTCTTTAGGTGAAGGATTCCTGGGCATTTTTCTGGCAATTGTCAGTGTTTTTGACTTGTCTATGTACTGCACTATGGAAACAGTTTTGCAAGCTCTAGGGAGGTAATTGATGAAAATGTTAGAGTATGGGGCATAGGATAGAAATATGAGGAATAGTGGTAGATACAGGAATAATGGATGAAAAAGTTAATTTTACCATTTAATAGCTTGGGATCTGTTTGAGTGATAGAAATGAAACAAGGGCAAGGAGTGGTTGCTGAGACTTATAATAGAGAGTTTTTGAAGAAAAATGTGATGAAAGACTCTGTCAGAGGCTTTGGGTAGGTCAAGAAAGAGAGCCAACACTAATTTACTTGCATGCCTATTAACTGGGTTAATGAACTTATGAGGGGAATGATGGTGCTGCTGTTAAGGCAAAAGCCATGTTGGGATGAAGAAAAGGGTGTTTTTGGTGATGTATTAAGTAAGCTGAGACAATATACATGTTTTATGAACTTTGGATAAAGGTAATAAAATAGCAGTAGATATATAGTTAGTGAGTTCATTGCAGTTGCTACATTTGTTTAGGGGTCAGTTGAGACATTTTTATTTCTAGAAAATTGAAATCTAGAATTTAATGGAGTGATTAATCAGGGTAGAGACTGGGCAGGCTATTGCCTTTTCTGCTTTAGTTTTATGTATTGCACAGGTAAGTTGTCAGGGGCAAGAATGGTATGCTTTAATTTAAGAAGTCTTTTATTAGTAGAGGTGGGAAAAGGCTGAAGAAAGAAGAAATGATGACAAACATGGCATGATATGGGCTTAGAGTTTGGTTTGTAGAGGACCAAAAGGATTGCAGCTTTTATGATTTTTGATTTGGAGGTTAGTATGATAGTTTTTCTTGTTGGAATTGATACAGTAGTTTGTATGAAGGCTAGGATCAATGTCTGGTGTTGGATTAGGCGGTTCTGTTTCTGTGACGCAGGAGGATAGATCTCTTGAGTGCAGTCCTATCCCTGAAGATCTGATTGGGAGGAGTGAGAATGAGTGCCAATTTGCTAGCTTTTCTAGCCCTGGGAAGGGAAGGCTGTTTTCAGGTACTGAGGCCGGTAGTGGATATTCATCCCTGCTGTAAATATGAAAGATACACTAAGTTTTTTTTTTCCACAACCTTAGATAAACCTTGATATTATTGCACATTGCATGTTTGGCAGGACAAAAAGTGTAGGGCATAAACAAAAAAATTGAGCCACTACACAATGACTGCTAATCTTAGCTCTATTCTGATGCCAGCTGAATGTGTCACTTTGACCAGTCAGTGTGGAAACTTGTAAAAGTCTTCATGGGAAAATACCCCAAAATGTAAAATAAGTACATGAAGACAGTTTCAGCTGATGTTATATAATTCTCATCCAACAGTATCCATTGGCATAAACAAAAAAATTGAGCCACTACACAATGACTGCTAATCTTAGCTCTATTCTAATGCCAGCTGAATGTGTCACTTTGACCAGTCAGTGTGGAAACTTGTGAAGGTCTTCATGGTCTTGATGGGAAAATACCCCAAAATGTAAAATAAGTACATGAAGACAGTTTCAGCTGATGTTATATAATTCTCATCCAACAGTATCCATTGGCATAAACAAAAAAAAATTGAGCCACTACTCAATGACTGCTAATCTTAGCTCTATTCTAATGCCAGCTGAATGTGTCACTTTGACCAGTCAGTGTGGAAACTTGTGAAGGTCTTCATGGTCTTGATGGGAAAATACCCCAAAATGTAAAATAAGTACATGAAGACAGTTTCAACTGATGTTATATAATTCTCATCCAACAGTATCCATTGGTAATTGACTTAAGCTGATGGTTTTGGGTATAGATGATGTATGCATATTTTTCCCAAATTGCAAAGGCTGGGTTAGGATAATTTAATTGACTAATTACAACCCTTGACTTAACATTATGACTAAAGAATTTGATTAGTATCCAGTCCAAGAATTGCCAGATATCATGTAGTTTTTGTTGGTTCATATATTGGCTAAAAGAATCCGAAGGCGAGGAATTCAGAGATTATGTCAGTGGAATAACTGGGATTGTCATGGTGTATTGAAATGTCCTAATAATAAAATTCCACCTAGGCAGTGGTCACTGAACTGGTTTACAGTATCAGTTAACAATTTCTAGGATTGTGTGGATTGATATAAAAGCATCTGATATGTAGATACCTGTTGGCTGTAATTGCAGCTAATGTGATTGTTTCTCTTCTTAGATGCTTGGTAGTTTGTTACTGGAGTTAGAGTTGCATACCAGTATTGCTTCTTTTACACCTCTTTCCTCTTTTCAGTCATTTCTAAAAAATGTGTATTTGGGAATATCAAATTTGTCATTTAATAGTCATGACACGGATACTGCTAATGTCTGTGATTTCAGGAGATAACAACCATGCCCTTGCATTAAGGCAAATTATTTTAAGTGCTTTGATTTGCTGCTGTTGTGATAGTGGAACCTCAGTTTTAGAGATTTAATTATCATTAGGAGCAGGATTGAATTTGTTGTTTCCAGCATCCAGAAATAATTGCTGGAAGCAGAACATGTTTTGCTGCCAAAGGCTAATTGTTGGAAAGTTGAACACAAGGACGGAGAATAACGATGTTGCATACAAGATTCATTGTATAAAGTTGTATTGGGAGTATTTCGGTAGACCAAAACATCCAACTTCCCAGTATCAGAATAAAATTTTCTGCCATTGTTCAGAAGATCCAACTTTATTATAAATATAGACCAGTTTCTCCTTCACACCTTCATAGATATTGTGAAGATTGGATGAAGATAGGTGAAGGCTGCCAGCCAAGTCAGATAGAATTTTATAAATAATTCTGTCATCTGTAAATATTAATGTAAACCACAGGCTTGTTGTCTTAAATTGTAAAAATAGTGTTACATGTGAAACTGGAAAAAATGTAACAACAGTGCACTCTACTGACCAAGTAAAGCATGTTGTGACCCTTTGATGTGAGGACTCGAAGCCAGTGAGTCTAGAGTGGGACATCCTGCCTGTTGTTTTAAGGCTAGAGTTAATGGCCAGAATTTGCATGCATAAATGTCCTTTATTGCTCTGGTTTCTGCCCAGAGGTGAAGAATGTAAATGTAGTTTCTGTTAGCCTGGGAACCCAGGGAAGTGTAAAGAATTATGTAATGTGAACCAGGAATGTGATTTTAAAAACAGAGAGAATCAGAGGGCATTAAGCATTTTTGTCTTGACCATCCAACTCATAAGCACTGTCTTGCTCTATATGTAAGTTTATCTTAGACTTGTGTTTGTCTATTAGAAATAGCTAGAAACTAGAAAGATTAGACTGAGTGTTTTTCTGTGATGTCATAACTGTACTACTGAATTATTTTAAGTATTTCTCTGTGATCTCTAAACTCTTGACTATCACTGTGTAGGAAACAGTATTGTCTTGTGTTTTGACTATTTGTTATTAAATATTTTTAAACCCTTTCAACTGTGGCTGTTTTTGTAGAGATAATTTAAGCTCTTTGGTGTACTTGCTTGCCTTTGGTAAAATTGTACAAAGCCAATTCAGTAGTGTTAGCCCTGGGCTGTACTACCAATTGGATAATATTTCACAGTAATAATTGGACACCCTTTTAAGGGCCTTTGAGTAGCTGATAAATATTAGTGGATGGTGGCAGCTGGTACTACCGTATAGTCCGGGAAAAAGGGGCACAGCTGGAGAACCTGTGCCAACCTTCCCCAGGAGTGTCTGTGTGGTTGTATAAACTCTTCTACTAGTGTGTGCATGTGTGTGTGTCAGCTGCTTGGGCAGGGATACGAAGCACTGGTTGGACAGAGAGGGTGCTGGAGGTTTTAGCTTACCCACTAGGCTGAGATCTGGACCATATAGCTGTGCCAGTGGGGAGTTGTATTGGGGACCTGGAGAGCAAGGGCGTGACCAGCCCCTGACTGACTGTGATCTCTGTGTGCTCTTAAGGGAAATTGCACTTTACTGTGTGTATTTGTTATCCTTTCCTGCTATATGAGATGCCCTTCACTGGTGTTAGTGTTGAGGATTGGGGCTCCTTAATTGCTGGGCCAGGGCGCTGGTGTCACAGATATAATAGAACAAAACATCTACATCAAGACAACTGTAACATTTGTAAACTGAAATCATCAAATCAGTTATGCAAACAACTTATTTAAAGGTGAATTATAGTATGAAAAATTGCAGTATATTCATCAGTTCATATGTATATGAAATATATCACTCTA
Source organism: Protopterus annectens (assembly GCF_019279795.1). Taxonomy (NCBI): domain Eukaryota; kingdom Metazoa; phylum Chordata; order Ceratodontiformes; family Protopteridae; genus Protopterus; species Protopterus annectens. Next base: position 138,752,651 of record NC_056742.1, on the reverse strand, counting down.
TTCTTCACTTAATAAAAACATTCATTTAATCCTGGCTTAAATAAAGCCCCTAATTTAATAATCCAAAGCTTTTTACGATTAGAAAGATAAGCATGCCAACAAAGTATATTAGGGGTCACATATTTTAATTTATAAATTCCAATAAATATAAAATAAGCTCTTAAATGCTCCAATAAATGTTTATATATAGCATTTGACACCTTTTTACATCTAATATCACTCAAGTGGTCATAAATACGATCCCTAAAATGGCATGACATCTTTCCAACATACAAAAACGGACAAGTACATAGAGCAAGATATGTAATCCACTCAGTATAACAAGTAATAAAACACTGGAGTTTGTATACCATAGATGTATTTAGAGAAGTAAAACTGCTAGTTTTAAGAATCCTTTTAAAAGCAGTGCAGTGTCCTCAAGGACTACTTCCTTGAAATGTATAACGAAATAAATCTCTCTGATACATTATGCTTGACTGAGTTCATCTGTCTTTAAAAAATACCTTTTGATCAATATTATGTTCCTTTCTCAACTCAAATTTATACTGTGACAGTAGAAATTCATAAATATCCTTATCTAGCAGTAATATATGCCAATATTTATGAATAAATTCCTTGAATCATCCTGTATTGGAACCAAAAGTTGTTACCAAAGATCAAAAATTAAATTGTTTATTTTTATTAGAACAAGTTAAAAGTTCAGACCTATTTTTATTGTCAGACACTTTTTTTCGCCTCCAAGATATGATCGCCTCTGATCATATCCACATACCAAGAATCTCCGAGTTATATCATGAGAAAATATGTCATAGTCTTATAGTAAAGAACATATTCTTTTAATTCTGTAGTACTGTGAGAATGGTATAGTTCTGTCACTTACCAAGGATGTGCATTAGTAACCTCTAATAATGATTTTTTATGATGTTCTTTCCTATATAACGTTGTACATCAAAAAGTCACATTGTTTAGGAATTAAATCATCCAAAAAGGAAATTACTTATCAAAAGTCAAGCTAAATTTTGAGCCCCATTTATTTTCATTTAAATAACTAACAAAGTCCTTTAAATCTGATAACATCTGAGGTCCAAATCAGCCAGCAATGGTTTAAAAAACTAAACCATATATTCATGGCCTAAATAACAGGATTTTGACTTGTCTTAAATTAGATGGTTCTCCACAAGCCTCGTAAATAGATCAGCATAAATAAATAAGTGCAAAAAGATCCACCCAGTGCTGTTTCTTTTGTGTGAAGAAAACATTCATTGTTAAAGTAAAAAACATTTTTAGTTAACACATGCTCGGTAATGCAGAATAACAATGTTGAACCTAGAACTGTATAAATTAGTTTTGTACAGCCAATACTCCAAAGCCATTAAACCAGCCCAGTCGGGTTTATTAATGTATAAAAATTTTACATTGAACGTACATAAGAACCAGTTTTCTTCCAACTGTGATTCTTGCAAACAATTGATGAAATTCAGTAGTATCTTGTGAACAAAATCTAAGAAAATACAATAATGGTTTTAAATGCACAGTTAAATTTTCAGACAATGGTGCAATTAAGGAGAACATGTTTTGTTACAGAAGGTTGATTGTTGAAATGTTGAATACAAGGAAGGAGAATGCTGATGTTATAATGTTGTGTAGTTATATACAAGACACTTTGCATAAAGCTGTATTAGGAGTATTACTGTAGACTCTATACTGAGCTAGGTTAACTTGCAAGTCTGTAACTAGTTAACATCAAGGGCCTTTGGGTGACCAAATTTGCAGACAGTTGCAGATTAGGAGCAATCATAGAATCCCCAACATACACTAATGTTCTCCAGGAAGGGCTGACACTGACAAGTAATGGCTTTCAGAGCCATGGACTACCACTAATGCCAAGAAATGCATAATAGTATCCTTCAGGAAGTCATTCACCCTTGTTAACTATCATATCAACAACACACTCCTAAGAGTAGACACATTAGTCATAGACTTGGGAACACACATAGACAGTAATCTAGACTTTGACCATCACATGTTTACAGTAGTGAGAAGTCATTCTAAGTTGTGCAACTTCTAAACAAAGGTATGGCATCTAGGTCCAAGGAGGTCATTGTTCCACTGTCATTGGCATTCGTCAGACCTCTCAATGAGTACAACACCCTCTTTGATAAATACCTAACCAGGCATATCCAGCAATGGAATGTCCACAGAGGTTCCTCATTAAAAGAATTCAGAGAGTAAGTAACATGTCCTGTGCATACCTCCTCAAAGCCCTATCCCTATATTCTGTCTCCTACATGCTGTTGAGGGGAGGTCTATTCCTAGCATACAAAGCATTGTTGGACCCCATCCTGATGGACCTCTTGCATATCTGCTAAACAAACAGCACCAGAATTACCCATTCTAAAGACTTAAACATTGCCTATGATATAAATAGGACCTGCTGGAGAGACAGGTATGTGTCCCACAGACTATCCCTTCTCTGAAACAGGCTTACCATCCACGTGAAGCAGAGATCCTCAATAATCCATTTCAGATGTAACTTGGACAATTGGATGGGAACAGGAAATCTGTCCCTGGTTTGGCACCTGTGTCAGTAATGGACACAGGCAACCTGTAAACAGTTCATCTCCCAGGCCCTGTTTGTAAATGTTTCACGTCCCAAGCCTCTGTTTACACTTATCAAGGATACCAGAACATGTCAGAGATTTGGGATGCATGGGTAGGCATAGAAAGGGCCCAGTGGTTATTAACCTAGTATACTGCTATGAGCCTATGAACCTGTTCAGGGGGAGGCTTATTAATGTGAACACTGCAACTGTTTTGTTTGGCGATAATTTTCATTTTTGAAGACAAAAACTAAGCTATCTAGCTAGTAAAAAATTAATACAAAGATCCAAATTTTTATGACATCAAATATTGACTATCTGTTTGGAGTACCCATCAATGATAATAAAAAGGTTAGTAGACTACAAAATTTAAATGATTAGGCATTTAAGGCATTAAGTAGTAATTGTTTTTATGGAGGTGTTAGGTGGTGGATGAAATCTGCCAATAAAAACTGAATCAGGAAAGTTGCTACTATACAATGTGTAATACTATTTTAGCAGAGCTTAAGTGTTTGTTGCATTAATGCAGGGATTTCAAACTTGTATGTTTTGAGGATTGCAAGAGGTTGAGTACCCTCAGCTGAAGGTTGGAAACAAAAAAAAAAAACTGAAAGCTAATTTTACTGCATTAGCTGTAACCTGCATGATAAATTGCACTAAGCATCTGATGTGTAGCAGAAAACAAATTACACAACAATTAAAGTGCAGACCCCTACAAGCAAATGCCTTCCCCAATAATGTACAACATACATAACAGTGACTTTAAAAATTCTGAATCACCACTCGTAGGTAATTCATAAAAGCTACATAACTGTATATCTGGCATCAAAACAATACTGTTAGGCAAGCAGTTACATCCTATACATTTCCTCTTGTTTTTCAGTACCATAGTAATAAACTTTCTGCTGCTAAGTGAATGTATGTAGGACATCAGCATAATTTTTAAAGAATATTGCTGACTGAAATCTGTTGGCAAGTGTACTGATACAGAGACATGGTTTTTGCATGCTTACACAAACCTAAAATGAAGCAACAGTTTTAAGTAGTAAAACCCCCTCCAGCTACGAAATGGAGTATATAGTGTATAAAAAGCAGCTTCCGGTTTCTCCTTAGTTTACTATATTAATAGCACTCCCCTCAAAAATGATCTGTTAAGTATGTGATGAGTTCTGGTGTTTTATTTTTCTTTGTTTTCTGAAGTTAAATTAGTTCAGAGATTCAGAAGAAAACCCTACTGCTTGTATTAAGGACTGATGTAAATGGTCTTGTTTCCACAATATTGTATTTTACAGTTCAGAGACACTTTAACTGTGGAGAGAAAATACCTTATTATAGGCTAATTTGAATATCTCAAAATTACCCTTCAACAATCACCACAACTGCAGATCAACTATTTCCTAAATAGTTAACAGTGGTGGCAGAAGCTTTGTGTAACACAGGTCACCTTCCCCCACCCATTCACTGTCCTACAAACAGTAACCAATATACACCCCAATATAAACGCACACACACACATGTACCACATCTGTCCTTGAATTATGACAACATTCCCAGTGTCTCCTTTTTTCTGCCCTCTTAAGTTATGGATGATTCTAGTCCTTCACTAATGCCAGGCATTGGAGTTTCACACTTCATATCCTTCAGTAAATCCATGGAAGTGCAAAAGCTGTTATAGTACTTACTTTCTAAGTTTATAGGAGGACTAATTTACATCTACCATGACTTTCTCCCACCATTAGTTTTTTTGTCAAAATTTCTTATGCTGCAAGGTTGAGTTTTATGCATAATGTTCCCTGCTTGTCTCCCTCAAATGGCATGAACTGTTGCAGATATTGACTAATGCCCCAAATCCTCATTGTATGTAAAAAAAAAATGCTTCTTAGCACAGCAAATTTTGAAGTTAACTTGTGGCAGGTGTGCAGGGTTCAAAGCCTTTCCCTCCCTTTGCACTTTACATATTTTAATTCTTATGTTTTACACTATCTCTGGTGTTAGGGTACAGGACTGGAATCCCTTTTAGTGCCTTTAAGGCCTACCACTTGTAGTACTCCTAGTGTCTAGTGGTTCCTGCATCACTTTTTTTAATTGAAGTATTCCTGGTGTCTGTTCCAACAATCCTACTACATATAACTGCGTTTATGGCACGAGATGTGAAAGGTCTTCCTGGTGTCTGTCTAGTAGTTCCCCTCCAAGGCCCACTAGATGCAAGTGCCTTTAAGGCACAAGATGTAAAAGGTCTTCCTGGTGTCTGGTGGTTTTACCCAATCCCGTTAAGTTTAAGTGGCATTAAGGCATGATGATAATGGACGTGGCTAGGATGCCAAGCAGCTAGCAGTACAAACTTTTTCTATGCCTCTTTTTACCTTTTCTGACAGGAATTTTTTGTTTTAGTGTCAGTAATTACGAGTATAACTATACCTTTTTACTTCTACAATAGTCTAGTAATAATTTTAAGAAGAAGTACCAAGTTTCTGGGATTATTTTGATTTTATTCCTGTGAGAAGTTCTTCAGATAGATACAGTTATGAGTCACTCTAATGCTTTTCTTCAGGACAGTGCAATGAAGAAAAAATTACAAACAATCATAACCAGTATAAATTATGTTTCTATTAAAATGGACAATTTGGAGAATAAAATGGACAATATGAAGCAAGATAGTAAGAAACAACTGGATTTACTTAATAAAATCATTACAAAACGTTCATATCAAATCTTAGCCATTGAAGAGTCAGTTAATTACATTGATGGAAGACAGACTGAAAATGAAAGCCAGATTTTGAATTTCTATTAAAACAAAAGACAATACTTCTGGAAAAGTGGAAGATTTAGAAAGTAGATCTAGAAGAAATGATATCAGAATATATGGAGTACAGAATATATCTAAATTATTTCTTCTGCAAAAGGGGTACTCCTCTAGTAATTAAACATTATATAGATATAACATTCATCTTTGTAAGCTGGGATCATTTGGTTCATAAAGTAGAACCCAGCAGTTTGTTGTATAACTAGAAGCTATGTCATGTTTGTTGTTTAAGTATTTATTAACCGTTATATAAATACATATCAAAGATAAGGAACATTTTAATTGCTAGATTGAGAAGGCATGATGATAAAGGTTATTCCAGGTGGCTAGTGTCCCTCTCAAACCCACGTCTTTAGAGTTCTGTCTGATGGCTTGTGATCTCCTGTACACAATGTTGCAGGTTTGCTCATTAGTCCAGGGTTATAGAGAAGTATGACAGCCATCTCAACACACACCTAACCTACCACCTCATTAGCTGTATTACTATGACCTCTCATGCAGACATGTATACACTTTCACATGTAGCCCATCACACACACACATGCACACACTGTAACAGTACCTAACCACTAAATTCCCCAGCACTTACCTCTACCACAGTGGATGAACGCTGTCATTCACACAAGTGGCCAGAGTCGTCTGTGCTAAGTAATGCAGTAATTCTCTGAATCACTTTGATATGAAAATGTCTTCCTGCAGCCTTTTCTGAGAGTGAGCACATTGCTGATTAGCATGTACCGGCCCCCAAATGCCTCATTAGCATTTAGCATGGACATGATTAGGTAACTGTGGTGTTGCATGACTTTTGTTTTGTTGGCTGGTTTTGTTCGCCTGAATCCCGTGAATACATGCACGCCCCCAACAATGACGTCAGTGAATACTTCTCCACCTACGGAAACTACGTCAAATGATGTTGTCACTCAGGTAAACAACGAAGGCCTGGATACAGGAGAGGGTCCCTCTGGTGAGGCTACGAAAGCTTTGTACTCTTCAATGGCAGGTGCAGTCAGGAAGAACTTTGGTAGTGATTTTAATAATAAATTGGATATGCTAGATGTAATAATGGCGAGCAACACTCCGTTTCCTTCTTTTCCTTTACCCATTCGGCAGATGACCGAGACCAGCTGGTCACCGCATGGGCGGGCAGGCAAGAGGAAAATGACCGAGGATAGACATGAATTTCAGAAAAAGGTACTGAAACCAATACCAAAGACTTAGTGATAAATTTATCACAATAGCACCTGACTGATAATGAAAGGTCTTGATTAAATCATGGCCTTTCTTTTATACCCTCGAAATCAGTAGATATTACTGACATTATACTAGACATGAAAATGTTTATTTGAACAGTTAGTTTAAATCTAATGTTTGGTAATATGAGTACAGGCAATAGGAATGTTTTTTTCTAAACCTTCTGTTTTTACACCACAGGGACATCCTCTTTTAGAGACCTTCGAAAAAGTCTGTGAGCGCGATTTGTTTGAATTATATAAAAGCAGTAAATCTGAATTTTACAGTTTAACCTATGATGAATTTCAATCAATAAGGAAGCTACAAGATAATAAAGCGATAGTTATCAGACAGGCTGATAAGGGTGGCGCTGTTGTGGTGTTAGACACTGAAATGTATGCAACTAGTATGAGGAATATGTTGGGTGAATTTGGGACTTATCAAACACTGAATGGAGCCATGCTAAATAAATTGATCAAGAATGTGCAATCTGAGCTATACGATATGCTTTTATGTCACACAGTTGATGGTGATTTATATAAGTATTTATTAGTTGAGAATCTCCTAATTCCAACCATAAGATGACTTCCCAAGGTACATAAAACCTATAATAATCCACCCATGAGACCGGTAGTCTCGGGTGGTGGTTGGTTGACCGAACCGGCTTCTATATTTATTGAGAAGCAACTTCGACCAGTAGTAAATGAGACTATCTCCATATTGAGAGATACACAAGATTTTTTGGAAAGTTATGGAGACTATATTTTGAACAATAAGGAGGCATACGCATATTTATTGGTCACATTAGATGTAGCGTCTCTTTTCACCTCAATTCCAAATAATACAGGAATGGAGTTCCTGAGATTATTTTTAATTGAGAGGGGGATATCCACTAGCTCCATCATTAAGATTTTAGTTCTACTTGATGTGGTATTAAATAACAATGTGTTTCTATATGAGAATATTTATTATTTACAGAAAAAAGGTGTTGCGATGGGTACCCCATGTGCCAACTCTTATGCCAACCTAGTGTTGGCATATTGGGAAAGCACATATGTCCTGTCAAATGTCACATTTAACAAACATATAAAATTCTATAAACGTTTTGTGGATGATGTGTTTTTAACGTGGAGAGGCACAGAAATGGAGTTGAATGACTTCATTGAATATATTAATGGTACCACAGATTTTTTGAGATTTGAACAGAAATATTCTTATGAGAAGATGTAATTCTTGGATGTGAAGGTGATAAAGATAAATGGGGAGATGCATTCTGAGATATACAGGAAACCATGTTGGAAAAATAGTATGCTACATAGGAATACTATGCATCCTTAGCATATATATCATAATATAGTGAAAGGACAGGCTTTGAGAGTGTCACGCCTTACTACAAGTGATGATAGTTACAATAAGAAACGAGATGTTAGTGAATGATTTAATGTCAAGAGGTTATAATAAATATGAAGTTGAATCTGTCTTTCAAATAAATGATTCAGTAAGGAAAGGAAAGGGGAGACCATATTTATATAGGAATGGTGGGAATGTTAATAACAATAGAAATCAATGAAATAATGAGAATAGAGTAGTGATTCCCTATACAAGCATGAATAAAAGAATCAGAGGAATAATAGAAAAGAACTGGGGGATACTTACTACAGATGAGAAGATAATCCAAATAGTGGGTCAGAGACCACGTTTTTCATATAAGAATACAAAGTCGCTTAAGAGGTTGCTATGTTATGAAGATAGCAACAGTAAAAGCACAGTCGTGGAATCAAATAGACAGGGGGCACTACCTTGTAGAAGCTGTAATCACTGCGTGTATATGTCGGGAAACGATTATTTCGTACATCCAGATACGAACTACAAATATAATTTCAGTTTCTATACTGACTGTAAATCAAGGAATTTGATATATATAGCCGTCTGCCAAAGTTGTTTATGTTTTTATGTAGGTAAAATGAATAGGAGTCTTGGGGAACGGGTTAGAGAGCATATCTATGCAATAAACAGAGAAGATGAACACAGTGCCTTAGCCCGGCATGTTTTAGATAAACGGATGACACACAAATTTAAGTTCAGTGTTTTAGAATTGATTGGGGTAACAAGTAGGTTGGGAGATATAAAGAACTACACCGAGGAACGTGAAAACAGATAGATAAGGTTACAAAGTTGTAGGGGGCATGGATTAAATGAGAACGTAACCTTAAAACCATTCTTAGCAGCACGCCCCTACACTCATTAAGTTGTGAGCAATTTTATATGCACATATGAGCTGCTGTTCTCTTTTATATATTTTTGATGCTTATGTATATGTTTTGTTGTATTGTTATATTTATGTTTGTAATATGTTTTTTAATATATGTGAGGAGAGCATGTATTTGATGTTGTGATTATGTGCCTGTTGCTTTTAAAATGTGAATGACTTTTATGATTTGATTGATTAATTGAATAGAGGGTGTATTATGTTACTATTTAAGTGTGGTTGGAGTTGCTAGCAGTTGTGAAAGTCTGATGAAACGTTTTAAAATGTGAAAGCGCTTACTTTGGTTACTGCAGTCAATAAATTGTGTTCTAATTTTACTTTGTGCTGTGGCGAGCCTCATTCTGTTTGTCTACGAATGACTTTTGTTTTGCAGAAACATGGTGAGACTGTCTCTGAATACAGAATGTCTAATGCTACAACATTTCTCGACTCGGCCTTAAGTATGTACTAGTCATAGCCGACTTTGTGCACCAGCGAACCCTGTGGTCACTGGAGGTACCCAACCACAGCAAGTTATCTTGATATTTTGTAACATGTCTGTCAAACCAACAAAAGCTAGTACAGCAATTGTGTGTGCTTAATAAACCAGGCAGGTAGTAGTATCTCTTATTTATATCTACTGTAAAATTAAAAGATATCTGTGGTTATGCTAACAGTGCTTTGTCAAGTAACGGTTTTCACAATTCCATTAAATATTTTACCACTGACATTGTGCCCCTGGCTTAGTCAAATCCTGTTGGTGGACATTATCTCCACTAAAATTAACAACATGGCCAGCTTTTGGTATCTGCAATACCAGTGGCTGTAGGGGGGGACACCTTATTCATCCTATCCTTGACTATGTGGGGGCCCAACAAAAGCTGCTGCTGCTGGTTGGGGAAAACGAGGAGAAAAAAATGCATTAATTTTCTGATTATGCTGTTTAACCTGAACCAAGACTGTGATAATGATCCTTTTAGTTTAAAGATGATAATGAACATGAACAAGGTAATCACTAAAAAGATCAGTAGCCCAGAGTGACTGATCTCAGTGTGTAACTTGGATTTTAAGAAAAACTGATGCTGCCAATCTTCAGGGATGGTTTTCTCTTTCAGGGAGTTTTATAAATGTTAGCAGAACACCATTTCTATAACTTTCAATGTCTTTGTTCAGGAATTAAGGGCAAAACCAAAACTATTAGCAGAATAAAGGCTCAAAATCAGGAATAAATTTTAAACATTGCTCTTATTCACTTAAAAAGTTAATACAATAACACATTTTGTATCAACATGCATTTTTTGACAACAAGTATGAAACTCTGAGCAGTGGATTTACTGACTGACTGTAATCCTGAATGATATACCAGCAAATCAAACTTTTTATGAGGGACAGAAGAAAATTATGAGGCAAACTCAGGGATGGTCTGTGAAATCAGGGACAGTGATGATGACTATGCATTACTCCTCAGTAAAATAAATAAAAGTGACTTAACCCCTGATGCTGTTTGATGACTGCTGAACATCAGTCACTGATTTGGTGTAGCTGTACCAGTGTTGCACAATGTATTGCTATTTGCTGAAATAAGTGCAAAACTAGTATTGCTATGGCTTATTCTTGTTTGTGTGTAAAAACAATCAATGATTTTTATCTCTGCACACCCAATAACTCAGAAACATATACATTACTCTTCTGGGAATCAATAAAAATGTAGTTACCAAGTAGTTATATTTCAAAAGTAAGGGATAAAATATATCTCAGAACATTCAGACACTTAGATTTTCTAGGAGTATTTTGACCTCCACTCCCCAGACTGAATTTTGACTTGGACTTTAGTGGTGGCGTTGTGCTCTCAGTGCTACCACTACTTGGACTTAGTGGTGGTGGTGTGCTTTCAACTGCACCCATTTTAAAACCAGCCCTGCTTTTGTATACAAAAGGTTTCTGTAGGCTTTCTGAGGGGCTGGGGATTTGTGGGGTCATTATGCTTTTAATTTTCATTGCAGTCCAACCTTAGAGTTGTGTGCAGGAGGTCATTATAGCTTGTGCTTGGGCTGAAGACACTGTGGTTATTGTTTCTTTTACTTTCTCACAGACCTCAGAGGTGTACAAAGAAGATTACTATAGCTTGTGTAGGGGCAGTGTACTGTCTAGGAACAGCAAAGTTTCACTTTCATCACAATCGCACATCAGGCACTTGTGCAGGTGGCTGCCTTTGGAGCTTAGGGGTGTGAGGAGTGAAGAGGCATGCTATGTATATGTATGATAGCAGTCACTTGAAATGCATGACTGTGGCCATTTGAACCTCTGCTTTCATCCTAGTCTAACACCAGAGGGATGCACAGGCAGTTATTGTCTTTTGTTTGAGAGTGATTAGGGAGTCAGGCAGTATTCCCAGCTAGGATCTGTGTATTGTCACAACAATCAACTTGTTTATTCTGAGCTATATTTCATCAGCTTTGAACATTAGGCCGTAGACATAACTTATGTCTTCCTTGAAAGAAAAAAAAATAATTCTGAAACTGTTTTCTCACTTATGATTTTTATTTAGGCCACCAATGGATTAAAACGTTGGGAAAATGCTGTAAAGTGCATCCCAGAGCATTTACAACCCTATGGCTTCTAGGGGCCCCCAACTTAAATGAGTTATTTTCTAAATGGGTATTACTGTGCTGTCTTTGTCAGGAAACGTGTAGTGAAAGGATGCAAGGAAACTAAAGTTGAACAGCAACACTGGATTTATCTCCTTAACCATAAATGTGAGAGTGTTCAATCTCGCCGTTTGTTCTTACACATGGGTGTCGGAGCCGATCCTCGGCTCCGAGTCAGCCGCTTAGCAAAGCTCTGCATCTAGGAGAAGCTTGAGACCAACCTACCTCCCACAATTCCCTCTGCCTCAGATCTAGTTTGCCGCTGCAACCGATCGCATTGTTTTTGAAGAGCTCTGAACCAACTTTGGGAGATAAGCTAAATTCTTACCTTCTTTTTCTTGGATAATCTCATCTTTTTGGCATAAAATTAGTGTGTGTGTGTGTGTGTGGGTCTGGTCATCCTTTTGGCTACTCTCTTATATATATAGTTTAGTTTACCTTAGGGCCTACCCCACCTTCTTATTGGATTAGGATTGATTCTGCAATTTTTATTACTGTGTTTGTGGACTTACATTTAATCATTTGACAAAGTGTTTTTTTCTGATATTGGTACAGTTTTTTTTTTTCCTCACAGGATGTCTGAAAAAGCCAAGTCGGGATTTAAGAGGTGTCAGTGCGGGCAAAAAATGTCTGTCACTGACAACCATAGCTCCTGTGTCTACTGTCTTGGCCCTCTCCATCTACAAGAAGACTGTTCTATCTGTCATTCTTTTAGTGGAAGGGTCATGACAGATAGATGCAGGAAGCTAATGGATAGAGGTCTTTTGAAGCCTGCCTTCCAAGAGGCGCTTGACAAGTCAGACCAGGCTTCTAAGTCCTTGAAGGAGTCGAAGACTTCGGAGCCCAAGTCATCGGCTCCGAGTTCTTCGTTTAAGGTTCGTTCACCGGTTCCACAGACTTCGGGGCCGAGTGTTGAACTTCTTACTGTGACTGAGCCTCGAGTCTTGGAACCGGTGTCGGAGCTTCCACCTTCTACTATATTGAGGTCGGTACCGTCCTCGGGTCCTTCGACCCGATCTTCCAGGCCTCTCTCCGATACCAACGTAGATCGTGTGGTGCAGAAGTTAATGGAGAACACGGCCCTGTCCAAGCTCATTTCAGTCTCCTCCCAATTGGTGTCGAGACTCGAAGGCCTTCCCTTATCTCCATCTCCATAGCCTACTCAGCTTTCGGAGCCGGGAGATGTTGATCTGATGATAGTGGAGCCCTTAGTGCCGGAACCGTCCCTTCCTCGGTCGGCACCGTTGACCTCGACTCCGTCGGAACCGTTGGCGGACTCGCGGGGCCGACGATCTATCCTTGGCTCCGGGACCGAGAGTCGAACCGATGTTTCGGTGCCGACTCTCCCCCTCGGTGCCTCGGCACGGATCACTTCGGCTCCGTCCTTGGGGTCGATGCCCTTGGCCTCCACGTCGGAGATACTCCCACGTTCTTCGGAACCGGGGGATTCCTTGGCTCGTGGTCCGGGGGCCTTTGACCTCATGAGGAAGGTATTGCCTTCTCAGACAACCACGTCAGCAGAAGCAACTTCTCCCTCCCGTAAAGGTCCGTTGTCTACTTCTGCACCCACGACTACACATAAGCGAAGAGCACCAGTGACTCAGCCACTCCCAGAGGGAGCCCCTTCTTCCTCGGAGGCTTCATCGGATGCCCCTCCCGATGACGTTCTGAGGAAAAAGTTGTGCAAGAGGAGGCACTTAGATTCTCCACAAGAATCTTTAACATCGGATACGGACTTAGATGAGTCAGAAGGGTCCCCAAAATCACCCTCAGAGGATGTCTCCTTTGCTGACATCCTGGAGATCCTGAAGCAGAGAGGTGATTGGCAGGCCCTACCCCCTTCTGAGGATGAGTCGGTTCTGCTGAAGGCATTTGGTGCTCGCCCTTCCTCCTCCTGGGTCACTCCGCCCTTTGACGAGTTAATGGAGTTAATTGCTCGAAGGGCGTGGGAGGCACCTGACACAGTGGAGCCATTTCCCAGGAAACCTAACAAGTACATAACGGCCCCTCAGGACAAGTCATACCTTACTAAAGGAGTTCCAGTGGACGCTATGGTGGTGGCCGCAGCCACTAAAAAGGAGATGTCCGAATCTTCCTCGTCTGTCCATCCCCCAACAGAGACTCTAGGACCATGGACAGATATGGGAAGCGCATTTTCAGTTCAGCAACTTTTTCCATGCGATCGCTGAACTACTTGACTCACTTCACACGATTACAGAGGGATCTAGTCAAGGAGTTGGGAGATACCCTCCAGGGTAATACAGATGCTGCTGTCTCGGACAAGGTTACAGCACAGCTCAATACCCTTAAGTCTATTGTGAACTCGTCCATGAGGCTCATCTCGTATGCGGCCGAAGGGTCGAGTAGGGCTGCAGCTTCAGCGATTGCTCTTCGTAGACAATCCTGGATGCGGCTGCTCCTTCTTGGAAGCCTTCAATTCTTCCTTTACTAACACCCCCTTTGATGGTGCCACTCTTTTTGGCCCCAAAGTAAAGGAGACCCTAACCCAGTGTGAGCAGGAGGGAAAGACTCTGTCTGCTGTCGGAGTCCGTTTTTCCTCCCCATCCAGACCGTACCCCAAAGGGCAACGAGGTGGAAAGATGTGGTTTCGTAAACCCCAGGGTTCTTTCCCAGGCACACAGGGTGATGCCCCCCCCCCAGAGGCAGAGGAGGGGGCAGAAATGGAAGACGCCGCCCTGGCGGCAGAGGGGGTTCGCAGAACCAAGGTGACAGGGATACCATCCCTGGGAAGCCTTTCCAGCACTCCTGAGAGGAGGCCAGACTGTCCTGCTCTGGAGGCAGTCGGGGGTCGCTTAGCTTTATACCCTCAGGCCTGGCAAAGCCTTACTTCAGACAATTGGGTAAAAAGCGTTATTACCAGAGGTTACAAAATTCCCTTTGTATTTCCCCCATTACCACAAAAAAGATTCCCAGATGTACCACCCCATCTGCGAAAATATGCAGCTATAGAAATCTCAAAGCTGCTGGAAAAAAGAGTCATCCAACCAGTCCCGGCGGACCAGAGAGGATCCGGAACTTACTCAAGGTTCTTTTTAGTTCCAAAAAAGACAGGGGACTGGAGGCCGATTCTGGACCTAAGCACTCTCAATACATTTGTGAAGAAAGAAAAGTTCCGGATGGTCACGCTTCAATCGATCCTTCCGTTTTTACAGAAGGACGACTGGATGTGCTCAGTAGATCTCAGGGACGCCTACTACCACATCAAAATGGCCAGAGTGTCCAGAGATCACCTGCGCTTCCGGCTGGGAGCCAGCCACTTTCAGTTTCGGGCCCTGCCCTTTGGTCTAACCTCAGCCCCCAGGGTTTTCACCAAATGCATGGCAGTGGTAGCGTCTCACTTGAGACGCCTAGGATTCCGGGTGTTTCCATATCTGGACGACTGGCTCCTTACTGCCACCACCGAGCGTCAACTGATACAGGCCAGGGACTACACAATCAGCCTTTGTGCTCAGCTAGGGATTTCGATAAATTTCAAAAAATCTGCGTTACAGCCCTCGCAGCATATTTCATTTATAGGGGCAGATCTAGATACCCGCTCTTTGCTTCTAAAACTCCCCTCCACAAGAATAGCTTCCCTGCAAGAACACATATCTCTCCTCCTATTGTCCAAAAAGTCCCCAGCCAATCTAGTCCTGAAAGTCTTAGGGCTCATGTCAGCTTCCCTCATTGCAGTTCCCATGGGGAGGCTACACATGAGAGTTCTCCAATGGCTGCTGTTCGCACAGTGGTCGTTCCAGCAATTACCACTGACACACGAGATTCACATAACGAATACCTGCAAAGCACACCTGTCTTGGTGGTTACAGAATCACAACTTTGTCAACGGCCGACAGTTTGTGTTACCCAAACCGACAGCCACAGTGACCATGGATGCTTCCCTGATAGGGTGAGGGGGCATCTTTCAGGGGCAGACAGTCCAAGGCGAATGGTCCAGCTTAGAGTACAACCTGCACATAAATGTTCTAGAGATGAGGGCAGTGTTTCTAGCGTTGCAACACTTCTCCCCCCTTCTACCTCTAGGGACTATTGCAATACAGACGGACAATATGTCCGTAGTCTGGTACATAAACAAACAGGGAGGAACCAGGTCTTACCAGTTGTGCAGAGAGGCCATGAGAATTTGGCAATGGGCAGAGTCCACGGGTTGCTTTCTAATAGCAAAGCACATCCCGGGGTTTTCCAACGTCATAGCGGACAGGTTGAGCAGAGCCATCCTGTTACCTCACGAGTGGTCCCTCAATCAGAAAGTGGCGGAAAGGATTTTCTGCAAATGGGGCCAGCCTTGCTGCAATCTGTTTGCGTCTCCAATGAACACCAAATGCAGAAGCTACTTTGCCCTTTTACCCCCTCCAGGGGATGTCCCCAGGGACGCTCTGATTCACGATTGGCTCCCGGGTCTCCTGTACGCTTTCCCTCCTATACCACTGATCCCGAAATTTCTTCAGAAAGCCAAAGACCAGGAGAGGACTATAATTCTCATTGCCCCATTCTGGCCTCGACAGATTTGGTTCCCCTTTCTTCAAGCCCACCAAATGCAGGAGCCCTGGATTCTGGACCCAGTGCCAGATCTGCTGACTCATTCGTCAGGAGCTTCTCACCCGTCGCTTCTATCCCTCAAGTTAGCAGCCCGGCTGCTCCGCTTCCCTACTTAGCCAGGTCTGATCTTCTTTCTCCAGCGGTTCAGAACATTCTGGTCACCTTCCATAAGGCTTCCACTACTAAAATCTATTCCAGTAAGTGGAAACGTTTCGTCTACTGGGCGACTACACAACATTTGGATCCTTTAGTAGCCCCCCTAAACAAGATTTTGGAATTCCTGTCCATTTTATTTCACCAAGGAGCCTCTACTGCTACTTTAAAAGTTCAGTTGGCCACTATTTCCAACTTTCACATAGGAGAAAACGGAGCTCCTATTATGGCTCATAGGCTTTGTAAGGCCTTCATGAAAGGGTCCTTTCATCTCAGACCAACAGTTAGGTCACCTACAGCTCCTTGGAATCTAAATTTACTTTTGTCCCAGTTAATTTTACCACCCTTTGAACCAGCTTCTTCCTGTCCCTTAAAGTTCTTGTCCTGGAAGACTCTTTTCCTAGTAGCTATCACTTCAGCCAGACGAGTATCAGAACTTCAGGCACTTTCCATCAAACAGCCATATTTAATTTTTCACCCTGACAGGGTATCATTATGCACCAACCCTTCCTTTCTCCCTAAGGTCTGTTCAGTTAATAACATTAATCAGTCCATTGAGCTTCCTACATTTTTCAAGAACCACTCCAACAAGTTGGAATACATGTTACACAAATTGGATGTTCATAGACAACTCAGATTCTACCTGGATAGAACTAAGGACCATAGGAAAACGGACCAACTGTTTATAGCCTTTGCTGACAATAAAAAGGGCATGTCAGTGACAAAGCGCACACTTTCTAAATGGCTAACTGATTGTATAACCTTCGTGTATTCTGCTTCAAACCAGATTTTGTCCACCAAACCAAAGGGACATTCTACTAGGTCAGTTTCCACGTCTCTGGCTCATGCGGCTCTTATGCCATTGGACACTATTTGTGCAGCCGCCACTTGGTCTAAACCGCATACATTCATTACTCATTATAAAGTTGATAGGACTTCCAGGGATAGAGCATCTTTTGGTTCCACTGTGCTCAGGAACGTTCTTCCATGAGTCACTCAGGTAACGGAGCTAGGGACGCTACCCATGTGTAAGAACAAACGGCGAGATTGAACACTCTCACATAAAGAAGTTATGTCCTTACCATAACGTTCCATGTGGAGTGTTCATCTCGCCTTTGTTCTTACATCCCCACCCTCCCACCCTCAGGTCTGGAAGAACGTATGGGTTTAGAAGTCTGGTCTGTTTGTCTCCCACTAGTGGTCTCTCTGTTTCTACTGGCTTGAGCTAGTTTCCGCTCCTTATGTATACTTAGGTATCCCTGTTATACTTGATTACCTTGGTTATTGCTGGATCTGGTATTGTTTTGCAAACTAGATCTGAGGTAGAGGCAGAGGGAATTGTGGGAGGTAGGTTGGTCTCGAGCTTCTTCTAGATGCAGAGCTTTGCTAAGCGGCCGACTCGGTGCCGAGGATCTCCTCCGACACCCATGTGTAAGAACAAAGGCGAGATGAACACTCCACATGGAACGTTATGGTAAGGACATAACTTCTTTTTTCTGTTCAAGCCATCATGAGATGAAAAGGTTGTGTACAAAAAAGACTTTAAAATGCACTAAGGGAATATAGAAAGCTATGGCTTCTTAAAAAAAAAAAAAGCTAAAGATTTAAGAAAAAGTTTGAGAAAGGGAAGAAAAAAAGTAATGTACATTGTGTGGGGAGCTCAAGATGGGAAGAAAGAGAGGGACGCACTGGAGTGTGTGTGTGTGTGTGTGTGTGTGTGTGTGTGTGTGTGTGTGTGTGTGTGTGTGTGTGTGTGTGTGTGTGTGTGTGTGTGTGTGTGTGTTTGCGGGGGTGTGTGAAATAGGCAGTGCCTAGGGCACCATTACATCTAAGTTCAGCCCTGTACACGGAGTTGTAATGTATCCTTGTTGCAACTAAATGCCAGTAACTGTTTATGTTCCTTTGTGAGATTAGCCAACACAGTGTAGTACGCAGCCATAATCTAAGAGTATTGTAGCTAGAAGTCAATATGTGTTTTCTACTCCTAAAAGTTTGCAGCATGAACTAAAAGTTTGCTTAGAAGGGGTGGCAGTGACGGGGTGATACTTAGACTAGAAGTGTCCAGGGTGCCGCCAACTTGTCATTTGACGGTGGCCTCCATAATGCTAACACCAGTCCTGATACTAGCACCAGTTAAATTTGGTCCAAAGTCTGAGGGTTTGGAGTATAGCTCATTGCTTACTCTTGTTTCCGAAGTTGGACTATTCACTAATTTCTGCTTTTGAAGTGGGTCTATAGGGTAATACATTTTTGTGTCACCATGCTGCTTACTTGTTTAGGAAGAGTATGTCAGATATTAACATGGAATTTCCAAGAAGAACATGTTGCATGCTGCGTTTAAGGAAATAACTTTTAGTTGGTAATGCATAGTTAAATTCTTCCCACACTAGCTGGCTAGATTCATTGTCCAGTACTGGCATTTATAGTGTAGAATATTGAGATGTTGCATTCCTCAGTATGCAATCCTTCAGCTGAAATGTTAAACTGAGGCCTATTTGCCTGAGTTGGTGGTAATTAAGATGGATGTAAAAGATCCTATGGCATTTTGCCAAAAGGGTATACAATTTCCCAGGTGTCCTGACCTAATTTACCCTAGTCAGTATGAATATCACCTTGAAAAGAATCCTCTGGCCTAATGGGACTAGCCTGGTGAGCAAAGTGTAAATAAACAAAAATAAAATAAAATTTTAGTGTGGTTAATCTGCTTAATGGGAGGGGCGACACGTTTAATCATCAACTAACAGTGCGTGATATGGCTAAGTTTCTTAATAGCTTCCTTCTCTGTTCCCTTAGTCAGAATATATAAAGCAATAAAATACCACAATGTTTGCTTAAACAAAGTATGGAAAAATACTATTTGCCCTGATCTGCTGCTTCCATAGGTGTTGGTGGGTGAAAAGTAACAATTTTTTTGTGAAGTAACCAACTTGGAGATTTACAAAACATAAGCGACAAGAACTTCCATTTGATCTTCTGACTACTTCACTTCCTGTACGAGTTAACCAGCTGAAAAAAAATGAAGCATATGCAGCGACCACCACTTTAATGGCTTTACATCTGATAAGTTGTTCTGGCACTCACAGACAAGGGTTTAAAAATGAGCATGTATGAGTGCTAAGATAACTTGCTCACTGACTTTTTTATTATTATTTTGCAGTTGTACAAATTACAGTTTTACAATAAAAAAAGTCCCCCTCCTCAGCAAAGTTTAAAGGCAATTATTTCATAAACAGTTAGCACTTTAATTGTAGTAAGAAAATAATATTAATCACCATAAAAATAGTACCCCCCCCAAAGTGAAATATTAGGCTGCTTACTAGCACAGAGTCTCACTTCTCACTTTCTCATACAGCAACAGGCCATAACTAATCTATATAGATATGTGTGTGTGTGTGTGTGCGTGTGTGTGTGTGTATATATATATATATATATATATATATATATAATATATGTGTGTGTGTGTGTGTGTGTGTGTGTGTGTGTATATATATATATATATATATATATATATATATATATATATGTATATATATATATAGATGTGTAGATATTTATCACTGCTTACCCACTGATGTCTAGTAATTTGACCAAAGATTGCCGGTAGGATCTGATCTTCAGGGATAGTTTCTGTGTTCATGTATGTAAAAAAATAATGGCAGTGCAGCAGGTGTAACTATGTGCAATGGCAAAAGTACATATTGCACACAGCATAGAGGTCCATGCAATTTCCATTTTAATTATGACAAAAAGGAGGTGGAAGACATATGGCTGATAACGTGCTGAATTACATTATACTAAGGGCATGGTAGGGGAGTAGAGTGCTTGGTAAGTGGGAAGATAAACTGTAAAAGCAAAGGGACATTAGTAAATTGCTGTTGAGTAAGGCTTGGCAGATATTGAAGGTGCATGAGTAAGAGGACAGCAAGTTGAAACAAATGAATTTTCACTTTGATTGAAGTCACTTTTCTAAGGAGTGTACAGTCAGGTGTATTTTTTAGCATAAGAGTCACAGAGTAAGATTGTATGTGAAAACAAAGGGACATTGTTGGATTAGTGTTACACAATCATTGTAAAGGCTCACCAGAGAGTAGCAGTGCAAGTGTCTGAAAGCAGTAATGTAAAATACATATTTTGATCACTGAAATCTGAGGGTCAAACAGTCAGGGGTGACAGTTTGGGAGGTAGCTTAGGTGTGAAACCAAGTGGCAATTACATGATCACTGTTTAATTATAGATCAGGCTTTCTGGGGAAGTAGTGCCCATCTAGGAATAAATTATAGATAAGACTTTCTGGGGAAGTAGTGCCCATCTAGAAATAAATTATAGACAAGGCTTTATGGGGAAGTAGTGCCCATCTAGGAATAAAAAGCTGAAACACATTACTGTCATCATTATTTTGTGTTTCTTTGATTAAGAGGTGCACAAAGCAATTGACAATCTTTTTTTTTTTTTTTTTGCTACCTGCAAGACCTCACATGATGGCACCTCCACTTTAGCACCTTAGCATTTGTTCCAGAGAGAGATGGACATTCCTGGTCTAGGATAGAGTCTATCTCCCATTTGTTCTTGCCAAGGAATCCTAATCAGCCCTCCTTTCCCCAGCCGGAGTGAGATAGTAGGAAGTGTACCAGTTTGCTGGTCTTCGGGGGAAGCTTGCCCTCTCCCTCTCAGTGTACTCCCAGCAGCTCCTTTAAGTTCTGCTGTTGCTGTCTTCTGTCAGAAGCATGCACCTGCAGAGTTACCCCCAGTTTTATGAATGTAATTGTACTCCGCATAGGTTCAGTAGGCTCAGACTCCACCATCTGTAATGTGCAGATGTTCATCGTGTTACCCTGCTGCAGTCATCACACTTGGGTTATCCTGCCGTCAGGCGGTCCCGCAGTCGGCCCGAATTCCAAGGTCTTGGTCCGGTGTCGGTTGCTGTCGCTTCTTCCCTGACGTCAGAGTGCCAGGGGTATATCAGAGGCATCCGACGCCATTTTCTTCTGTCTTTCTTGCCGCGCGGTGCCCGAAGCAGAAGCAGTTCGCAAGTGCTGGTCAGCCGACAGATTTTCGAATCAAGTTTCAGTCCGAAGTCTTCAAAGCTAAGTACCCCATTGGGGAACCTTTTCTTGCCTCAGTCTGATGTCAAAAAAAGTTAACAATTGTATTTCTTGTGGGAAGCAAATACCTCATAAGGACTTTCATTCTTTTTGTATACCTTGCCTAGGCCCAGACCACGATGTCACTGGTTGTCGGTTTTGTGCTAGGTTCAATAAGCGAACTATAAAGCGACGCTTTGATTTCACACAACACTACTTCGGTAGAAAATTTAATTGCACTATGCCGTCAGAGCAACCGACTACTGGCGTGCATAAAAAATGCAAAGATAAAGACAGGCAGCCTAGATCCAAGCCAGACTCCGAGGCCTCGGCTGGGCCGGTCACGGTTCTCCGGTTTTCAGTGAGGCGCCTATGCAGCCCCTGGCTACCGCTGAATTGGATCCCCAGACAACTTCGGATCCCCCAGCAGAGAGTTCTAGGCCGACGCAGCCATTTTCTTTAGGCCCTACCGACGACATTATAGTAGGGGAAGCAGGTGCTGTAGAAACACCTTCGGTTTCTGAAGGTGTCTTCAGACCGACTACTCTCACCATAAAATCTTATGCTAAGCTTAAGACTTCTCTAAAATCAAAAAAGCCTACACTTCAGTCTCCACGTCAAGGCCCTATGCCTAAGAAACAGATGCTTAAAATGGCTGAAGATTTGATTTCTTTGATCAGGGGTTCCCAACCCCCCCCCCCCCGACAAAAGGCCTAGACAAGAGGAGGATTACGCCTCCTCTGATCAAGTGTCTGTTTCCTCAGGCTCCTCTGAGGAACAGGATTACTCCTTTCCCCCTTATGAAGATTCTGATGCTGAAGACTCCATTCCCTCAGCTTCTCCCCCTGAAGATTATTCCTTTGGGGAAACCGTACATACTATGAGGGAACATTTCCACTGGGAAGGTCAGGACTACTCCAACTCAAAGAAAAGGCTCCGAGAGTTTCTTTTACTCCCCCAGCACAGACCACTTGCTATCCCCCCAGTTTTGGACATTGTGGATAATGTTTTCTTAGAATCTAGTCTAAATCCAGATTCTCTGCCTCCTGCTCCAGCCAAACCAGATAGATACTATAGAGTGCCTGACTCACACAAATTCCTTTACAAAAGCCCTGTTGCTGACCCAGAGACAATCTCCCAGGGTCCCAAAGGGGCTAAGGCTTCTATGGCTAAAAATCCTGTACCCTCAGAAAGGGACTCCAGAGCACTAGATAGGTGGGGGAATATGAGAGCTTTAAATTGTCAATTTCACATGCTTAAATACCAGCAATTCCTGATGTCTCAAATAAAACAAAAGATGGGCACGCACCCTCAACAGTCTGAATTCAAGGAAATGCTAGATTTGTTGCATGCAGCTGAACAGGTGGGAAAACATACTTTACAATGTGGTTTTGATGCCTTGGAAGCTTCCTCTAGAGCAGCTGTTACTGGGTCTGTTACACGTAGGCATGCTTGGTTAAAGGAACGATCTCTGCCTGATCATGTTAAAGCAAAGTTACTGGATGCACCCTTACAGCAGGATGTCTTATTTGGGGTTAAAGCAGAGGATGTTTTAAAGAAAATGGAGGATAAGGCAAAATCTATGCAGACTGTCAAAGATTTCTTACAGGTACAGCCCCCACGCTTCAGCAGAAATTGGCCAACAACAAAATTGGTCCTTTCCAGCTTCTGACAGACCACACAGGGGTAAATACAGGCACCCAAGGGGCAGAGGACAAGCACAAATCCCTTACAAATCTCGCCAATGGGGCACTGCAACACAGAAGGGAGGAGAAGACAGGTCCCAAACTACTAGAAGGCAAACACAATGACTTAAACCTCAAACTGCCAGGCAAATCTCTCTTGGCAGCTCCCTTGGGAGGAAAATTAGCACTTTTTGCAGACAACTGGCGCATCGTCACAAAGGACAAATGGGTCCTAGACATTATCTCACACGGATACAGATTCCATTTCCACACCTTACCAAGGATAAAAGGAATGCCAAACATGCCACAAAATCAATGGGCAGAGGCACAAAAACAAATTACAGTTCTCATGGACATGAGAGCCATTCAACTGCTACCTACACAGGAGCAAGGCCAAGGATTTTACTCAAAGCTCTTTTTAGTCCCCAGAAAGGACAATGCTTGGAGACCCATTCTGGACCTTTCAATTTTAAACACCTTCTTGCAAGTGCCCAAATTCAAGATGCTAACACTACAGCAGCTTCTTCCCATGTTGGGCAAGAAAGCTTGGCTAGTAACGTTGGACCTCAAGAAGGCATACCTGCATGTCCCTATCAGGCACAATTGCAGAAGATACCTCCGTTTCATTGCAGGTTCAACCCATTACCAATTCTCTGCACTGCCCTTTGGCTTATCTACTGCGCCCAGGGTCTTCACAAAATGCCTGGCACCAGTAATTGCATACTGCAGACAAAGAGGAATTCAAATATACCCATACCTGGACGACTGTCTCATCCAAGCAGAAAACAAGGACATTCTCTTACAACACCTGGCTTTTGTAAAACATCTTCTAAGTTGCCTAGGGTACACAGTAAACGAAATGAAATCAAAACTAGTGCCCTCACAAAATATGGCATTCCTGGGTGCCAGCTTGAATACAACGGCCCAGATGGCTTATCTGACGCCACACAACCAATTACAATTAACTCAATACTTCAGAATAATGGCAACAAAGACCCAACTCCCTGCAAGAAAAATTTTGCAGGCCTTGGGCTTTATGGCATCTTGCATACTACTAATACCATTTGCAAAACTGCATATGAGGAAATTACAATTGAGGAAAGCTGACTGTGGTCCCTGAGATTGGGAGGGTGGTCTGTAACATGATACCAGTTGTATAGCAGGTTTGCCTATGGTTATCTGCACCTGGATGGTCTGTGATGCTTCATGTGTTGCCACTAACCTGGAGGTGTGTGTGGACTCAACACAGACACCAATCAGTGTAAGTAGAAGCACAAGCAATAACGTGTCTTAGCATGGATAACCTCAATTTCAAGTTAACTAGGGGCTATGTTAGTGGCTGTCTGGCACAAATCTCACTGCTAGGAGGGTTAAACTTCATTATTTGAAGAGGTACATAGTTATGTGTGTTTGTATTAAGTTAATAGGTTATGGGGGTATTCCGGGTGTATGTCTTTTTTTGAGAGTTTTTATTAAAACAAACCCCCATAGTGCCTTTTTTAGGCAAGGCTCAAAAGACAAACCCACCCCCATAAGTAGCACAAGTAACAAAATACTGAGGGTAATGCTATTCAATGCCAGAAGTCTAAACCTCAAAATGCACGCACTCGAGGCACTCTTCAGTATGGAGAAAACCGATATATGTGCAGTAACAGAAACCTGGTTTAAGGCTCCAGAGAGCACCCCAGCACTACCAGGCTACAACTCAAACCATACATTTCGGCCACAAAAGCCGGACCGAAATACAAATGGTGGGGGAGTATCCATATTCATCAAGGATACCCACACCTCCAGGTTAGTGGCACAGCACGATGCTTCAGATATCATCCACGTGTAACTAACAACGGGCAAAATTGCTTTTCAAATTATAGCTTGCTACAGATCAACCACCATGTCCCAGGACCCCACACTCCGCATTCCTGGTAACACTGGGAAACATAAAGGTCCTACCAAACACCCTGATATTGGGTGATTTTAATTACCCAAACATTAATTGGGAAAACTACTCAAGTACAAATTCCCTTGCCCAACATTTCCTAGAATTTATAAACTCAAATGCCCTGGATCAACTGGTCAGTACCCCCACCAGAGATGACAACATATTGGACCTGGTCATCACCAACATGGGTGACCAGTGTTCAACACCGGAGGTCAACCCCTCGCTGATTAGAGCTGACCATAAACTAATCACTCTGGATATCCACATTCCGCCACCACCCCCGGTCAAATAAATCACTGTGAAAAACTTTTCAAAAGCAAATTTCACGTTACTTAAGACCAAGGTGGAAGTTTCAAAGCCCCCATGCTAAAGGATAACGCTGTCCAAGCTGCAAAATCCTTTACTAATGCACTCTACGGGCACATACAAGAATGCATGGATCATGCTATCCCAAACAAAACCAAGACTCCCTCCTCCAAGAAAAGGAAACCAGTCTGGTGGACTCCTGCCATAAACAAGCTATGCAACAGAAGGAGGAAACTAGTACAGAAAAGAGTAAAATCCCAAGAAGGGAAGACATCCCTGATCAGTATCAGCAAGAAACTGTGTTCCCTCATAAAATCATCCAAGGCTAGCTTTGAAAGAAAAATTGCCATGGACTCCAAAGATAACCACAAGGTATTCTTTAGCTATGTCAAGAATCTCTAAGTGGCAATTCTCAGATCTGCTCGGAGTTAGTGAAGAATGGCACAGAATACACTGAACCGACCGATATAGCCAACATCCTGGCAGACAGGTTCAGTGCAAACTTCACCCCCCTCTCACCCCCAAAAGGGCCCATAACTATACCAGAAGAATGTAGTGCCCCTGAAATCACAGACACTCAGGTTAAAACAGCCTCTCCAAAGCCAAAAACACAGCGTCAATGGGACCAGATGATGTCCCAGGCTGCGTCCTACACGAGCTCAAAGATGAACTAACCCCTCACCTAAACACATTGTTTAAACTCAGCCTCTCCACAGGCTATGTGCCTACAGAGTGGCGCACAGCAACAGTTATTCCGCTCCACAGAGTGGAGCCACAACGGACCCCGGGAACTATCTCACTATAAGCCTGACTAGCTTGGTGTGCAAAGCTATGGAGCGCATCATCATGGATCTCATTAACAGAGACATTGGGAACCTCCAAACACTGGACCCTACCCAGTTCGGCTTTGTTAAGGGCAGATCATGCCACTTAAACCTGGTGGACTTCTTTGAGACAGTTATCAAGGCTATAGACGAGGGAATGGTGGTCCACACAGCCTACCTAGACCTCGCAAAGGCCTTCAACACCATTCCCCACTCAGGTATTATAGACAAGCTCACCAGCCTGAACATAAACCCCTATGTCACAAGATGGGTTGCCAACTGGCTCACGGACAGAACCCACATGGTAAGAGTTGCAGGAGCTAGGTCTGACTCTAAAAGGGGTTACAAGTGGCATTCCCCAAGGCTCAGTCCTAGGACCCTTCCTGTTCGGCATATACTTCTCAGAGGTACAGGCAAGCACAGGAGGACTATGGCTGACCAAGTTCACAGATGACTGCAAACTAGGGTCTGTAATTGACTCTCCAGCTGACACAGACATCCTCCAAAAGGGTCTCACTGAGACAGATGACTGGTGTCAAAACCATAGCCTCGAGCTAAATGCCAAAAAGTGCATAGTCATCCCCTTTGGAAAAAACAAAGTACCCACAAACTACCATAAAGGTGGTAGCCCCCTAAATATGGAAGACGTAATAAGGGATCTGGGGACCCAAGTAGATAGTAACCTCTCCTTTGATAATCACATTGCCAAAGTGGTTAGAAAATCCTTCTATGTGGCCCACCAAATCACAAAAGGGCTTGCATCCAGATCGAAAGAGGTCATTGGGCCCCTCTACGCATTACTCATCAGACCCATCATAGAGTACAATGCCCCATTTGGGATGTACCTTACAGGACACCTGCAACAACTGGAAAGACCACAGAAGTACCTCACCAAGAGGATCATTGGCCTCAAGCAGATGCCCTATGCAGCTTGACTGAAGAAACTCCAGTGTACTTGGTTGCATACCGCCTACTCAGAGGTGATCTCTGCCTGACATACAAGGCCATGTCCAACCCAGAATTGATGGACATGCTGCACCTAAAGAAAACCATATCCCTTCGAGCCACATGCTCCAGGGATCTAAACCTCACCACAGCAATAAATTGGACGTGCTGGAGGGATAGATTCCTGTCCCAGAGACTTCCCATGCTCTGGAACAAGATTGTAATCTACATTAGGCAGAGCTCCTCACTAACCCTCTTCAAGAGAAACCTTGATGACTGGATGGGAAACAGAAAGTTTACCCCAGGGATCACTTCAATGGTTCTGCTGGACAGAGGCACAAGGAACTAATCTAAGGGGGTGGTGAAAGCCAACACATTCTGGCTAGGCTTATAAATGCCTTCGGACTGATAGCCTAGTACCTACCTATGAACCTATAAAAAGTCTTGTAAAATGTAATATAGATTCTAGTGTTAATAAGAAAATAACTGTATAAAGTCTTACCCTGCCAGACATAAATGGGTGCATGAAAATTAAAATTAAGTGTTACAGATGCAATGGCACATGGTTAAGATTGTTTGATGGTGCCTAACTGTAAAGTCAGTACCGCCCAGATCCATAATGTACAGAAGGAAGTATTTATCAGACATGGCAACATTTTCCTTACCCTGAAAAGGCATAGCATACAGTAGTTCCACATAGCAGCAGATTGGTCAGACTTAAAGTACTAAGAAAGAGAGTGGTGCAATATATGGCTGTATGGAACTGTGATTTAAAGTACTAGGGAGACATTAATATTGCAGAATTGTTAAAATATGGTGAATGGGGTTTTCTTTGCATGGTGAAGGGGCAGGCATTTATATTCAGTTCTGGTGAATTTAAATGCTGGTGGCTAGTAGCTTATAGCTTAGTATATTCTCTTGGTGTATGGAGAGTGCTGCCACAAGTCACTTTTTAGCTCATTTACTATCTGATGTGTTTTTGTACAAGTCTGCAACAATTTGCTCTCTAGGATAACTTTTTTTTTTACAAACCACATTGTCATTTACTGCTTTTCTGCGTAGTATTTTTTACCATGTATGATTTCATTGAAATTGTTACATTGGTAGAATGTTACAGTTTTATTTTATCAGTTGGAGGTTTGTCATCTGTCAGGTTCATTTATTAATCCTTTTATTCATTATTCTGATGTGTGTTTTATTCTGTGATGATCTATTTTGCAATACAGTAAAATCCCCGTTATCCGGGACTCAAGCAACCAGCATTCGATTGGCCCATATGCTGGGCATACGAGCCAATCAAAAATCCCAAAGGGGAACCTCTTCTGTTCATTGAACAGAAGAGGCACTGCTTTGCTATTTTTGTTTGGCTCGTATGCCGGCATACCAGTCAATCAAAAATCCCAAAGGAAAGCCTTTTCTGTTCAGTGCAGAACAGCAGGCTATTCCACATTGAACAGAAGAGGCTTTGCTTTGCCATTTTTGATTGGCTCATATGCTGGTATACATAGCATATCTCAAGCAACTGGAACATACACTTAACCGGCATCTACCAATCCCCACAGATGCCGGTTAAGTGAGACTTTATATATAAATTAACCATTGCAACTTCACTTGATTTGCCTCCACAGGAATCCAGCTAGAGCTTCAGCCCATGAGAGGTCCCTCGTCAAGACTGATGAGTGCTACTGTCTAGGGAAGGGAGATTTCCTTTAGCTTTAGAACAGGTCTCATTTTGTATCTTAACAAGTAAATACATATGGTGCCCAATAGTGGCAGAAGCTTTCAGGTACTACCCTCATATCTGGTAATGAAGAGTCACTGCTGATACAGGTATTTGGTCAGTACTTCAAAAGTTACCTGATTAAAATTCAGTCAACTGGGACTAGACAAATTAACAGCATTTTTGTAACCAGGATATTATAACTGGCTGTGAGATATGGTGAACTTGGAGCTAGTTATAAGATAGAAGGAAAGAGTCTAATGGGCTTCATATCACTCTAGTGGTGTTGGGGTGAAGTTTCCACATTAAAGAAATATTCAGAAATTTTGTTTAGTCTGCAGAATCCAAAAGAATTGTGTTCAGTAATTGAACTGTCAAAGGCCTGTACTATATTCAGTACCACTGCTATAGCTGTCAGTTGATTGGAGAGCTGTATACAGCAGGTAGGGGCAACCTTCTGTGCCACTACAGCAGCTTACAATCTAGGTGAGAGGGCTTCATATTACTTTAAGTAGACAGCATGGCTTTACCTGTCTTAATCAAAATTCCTGGAGCATGTGTGGTGCATCCCGTAATTTAATAAGAGTTAAAACTATTTATGTGGAGCCAAGTGGGACTTTGTACTAGTTTACTTTTTACTAGTCAAAGTCAAAGCTTAACCTGAATAAATTGTTATGGTTACATTTTGTCTTTTTGTCATTCTGTTATTGAAACCTCGGTTGGGGTGCCTTCTGTGCGCAGTCTGCATGTCCCCCCTGTGGTCACGTGGGTTTTCACCAGGTGCTCCGGTTTCTTCCCACATCCCAAAGACGTTCTGTAGGTGGATTGGACACTCTAGATTGGCCCTAGGCATGAGTGCTTGTGTGTATGTGCCCTCTGTGGAAGGTTGGGCGCCGGGCTGGCAACTTGACATCGTAAAATTCCACTGCCAATCATGAGCGGACAGGTGATCCGCTGTTGCGACCCCTAACTGGGAAAAGCCAGAAGAAGAAACTTTTATTTCTGAGAGGTGGTATCTCACAATCCTATTGGAAATTAAATTGGTTATGCTATTACGTATGCAAATTTCATGCTAATTAACTATCCAGACTTTTGACCAGATGTGCCTTCTTTTCAAGAATCTTTGTTCAGATTTCTGATGTCTGCAGGTAGAGAAGCAAGGAAAATGGACATCTGTCGGCTGTGATGATAGTTTGCAGAGTATTTTTCACCTTTGCTAAGCAAGCATGTTACACATACATGCATACTTGTGTTGACATAGAGACAGATATTCTAA
This sequence comes from Protopterus annectens, assembly GCF_019279795.1. Classification (NCBI taxonomy): domain Eukaryota; kingdom Metazoa; phylum Chordata; order Ceratodontiformes; family Protopteridae; genus Protopterus; species Protopterus annectens. The sequence continues at coordinate 138,722,636 of NC_056742.1, read as the reverse complement.
CTAGTTTGCCTTATTGATGCAGCTAGCACTTGGTAGCTTCCCATCTGTAGTTTTTCCTTCCCAATTTACATTCACCCTATGCCCTTTTGAAGAAGTCATTTGTCTTTCCTACTGTTTCCAGCCGTCTTCCACTCCTCAGTACTAGGAATTTTCTTCTTTCAGTATTGAAGGTAAGCCTGTTAATTTAAAGTTCATGGTTTTTCTGCAGTTTAATTCCCTTACATTCCAGCTTTGATTATTTTGTGGATCTATAATACTTATCAAATTCCCACCCCAGCCCCCACCTTTTAATGATAATGGAAGATTCCGAACTCTTACAGATGTACCCAGTTTTTGTCATATATCCTTTTTATCACCCGCGGTGGTGGTGCTGTCGCCTCACAGTAAGACGCTGTCCGGTTCAATTCTCAGCTAGAGCATCTTCTGCGTGGAGACATGCGCGAATGGGCGTTCCTTCGTTGAAGGCTGTGCATCAGGGCTGGTAACTCAGTACGTAAAAATCAACTACCAATCATTAACAGACCGGAGTTCCGCTGTGGCGTCCCCTAACCAGGAAAAGCAGAAAGACACAAACATCTTTTTTATCACCCTTATGACCTTCCTTTATCTTTTCTGCCATTTTGATTTCTTTTTCTTTTAAACTGCCTCCAAAATTGCATAGAGTACTCCTTGTATCTTCAGAATGGGAGAATCACCGTATTTTCCCCTTTACTTCTAGTAAAGTACAGCTAAGAATCCTCTTGGCTTTTGCATTTGCATTTTTTGCACCAAAATCTAAAACTTTTAAATGAGATCGTAAAGGTCTATTTGCTTTGTGTCTCTTTGGAAAGTTTCTTGAGAAAAGATGAATGAATGAAAAGGCAAATTGCAAGAGAGCCAATGATTCCATCCCTCATTGCAAAGCCTTAATGAGCAGTCTTAGATGGCTAGAATGGAGAGAAAAGCGATATCACATAAAACATGATGTGAAGTACTTGTGTGGAATTTCTCATTTTTCTAATAAAAAACAGATTGGTTAAAATCTCTAAACAGATTGTGGATATAGGAAATGCAAAAGTGAGAATGACAGATTGATTTGAGGGTACATGAGTGAATATTTCTTTAACTACAGTCTTATAACTGTATTTTATTTTTTTTTCTTTGCCTGTTGTGGGACCACAAATGCTGTTTTATATCAGTGGCTCTATATTTATGGATATAACTTGAGGTTTTTGATGTCTATTCATTTTGACTGAACAATGATAGTGTGTGAATGCTGTTTGAGAAACCAAACCTGCTCTGAAAACCACTTTTAGCAAAAATTAGACAAGTTTTTTTTTTCAGGGGCAATCTCCCTCCTATCAATCCTGATATGGGGGGATCCGCACAACCCTTCTCGCACCTTATTTATACTTAACCCCACAGTCACACAATAGTGGGGAAAAGTGCAACCTCAAAGACTAGTGTTTTTCTGCAAATTTGATTTGCACAAATAGCACTCACAGTTAGTGTCCTCAGTGAGTTAACTGGCACCCTTGATTTAGTGATGGATCTCTACTCCTAGATAAACATTGAATCCTCATTTTGGTGATAGATATTAGTCTGCTTTTGTTGTCTAGTGAGATATTTTTTAGGTGCAATAAAGGATTTAACTTCCCACTGTAACGCTTTCCATTGTCATGTTCCACGAGTCCCTCTCCTTAAGTCTGTCACTCATTTTTTTATATAAATCAAAACCACAATGGTATTGGTCTCCATATTTCCTTATGTTGACAACTAGGTCTTTATTTATTATGCAGCCATTTCTTTTGATTCTGAGCTCATTAACTAAGAACTTTGGCGATATTTTTAAATTGTTTGAACTGGATCATCTGTGCACTAATGTTGCTAAAACCAAGGCTATCATCTTTCATAATACTCCCAAGCTTGCTGAAGATTTGCCTACTTTGAACATCTGTCTTGATTTTTATGCATGTTGAAACTGTGCAAGTCTTTAAATATTTGGTTATCTCACGTTTCAGCACTCATTTAAGGGTATTTAGAGTAACACTTAACAAAATCAGCTCGGAAGCAAGAGAAGTTATTGGGTATTGTGTCTTCACTGGAATTGCCTCTGTAACTGAGTGTGGGCTTTTCCTTCCTGCTTGCTCATCCATTGATAACATACATGGATTAGAATCAATGAAGATCAAAAGAGCAACGTTTTTGTTATTGACCTTTCATAGTGGAACCCAGTGTATTATGTACTTAAGATATTTAATTGGCTTCATTTTAAGAAATGTATAGTTTGATGTTGATTGCTTCCAGACTGATAACTTTGAGTCCTATCCTCCACTTGGTCAGAGAGATAGCATTCAGGAGTTACCAGGCAGTTTGCCTTTTGTGTTACTCCTGAATCTTGTTTTTTCACTTCTGACTGTCCCTCGAACCAGGGTAAAAGATCCATTTTGGGTTTTACTTTCAGTACTTGGAGTACAGCCCCTCCATCTGCTAGAAGACTCCAGATGTTAATCTCGTTAATTAAAAAAAAAAAAAATAAGCATTTTCTTACCTGAGAGGGGTTACTGTGGTGTGGATACTTAAAAAAAACAAAATATTACTTTACTGTTTAGTTTGTTATATATCTTACACATGGTAATGTAGTTTTTCATGTTTGTTTGACATAATCCGTTAATATGTGGTCAAGTATTAGTCTGCATGGTCATTTTTTATAATGTTTGATTATTTATTGTGAAATTTTGGCTGCTTTAATTGTACTAATGTTTAACTTGGATTGTATTATACTGTTTTGTATGTGTTGTACACTGCATTGTTTTGTATTATTAAGCAAAAAAATGCAACCCCTACTAACAATGTTCACCATTATATAATGCTTCAACCTAAAACTGTAAAAGATATGTTCAGTCTATGTAAATATATTAAATCTTAAGCTTCAATGCAATGTTACTAGTCAATGTTAAGTTTGGTACTATGTAAATTTGAATGCTTGTGTATGCACCTTATATTTTCCTTAAAATTTAACTGTGGAGCTTTTTACCCCCGGTCTCCGCTGAAAATAGACATGCATCCAGTTGGACTTTCCCGGTCAACAAATGTAAAATAAAAATAAATAAATAAATAAATTATGTGGATTTTGTGTTTACTTTAGTACAAGTACTAACTAAAACGATCCCTTGGGTCAGTCTATCTGTCATGTTACATAAATATGTCCGTTAAGTGCAGTAGTACTCTAATTTTGCCAGTTGTTTTCTGTGTCCTTTGGGCAGACTATAGAAACTGGGAGGGTAGATCTGGAAAGTGAATTCCCATCCTTTGATCTTGTGGTTCATAGCTTCATAGACATTTACTAGGCTAACACAAGGTCCTTTTTAAGCCTAGCCATGTGCCCCAAATCGCCAACATTTATCCTGTACCCTTGATAAGTGTAAACAGGGGCTTTGGGAGATGACACATTTACAAGCAGGGACCTGGGAGATGAACTATGTATATGTTCATAGTATGATTATTACCAGTCAGTCACATTTGCAGTATGCTGCCTATTCTTTGAGCATATATTTTTTCCTGGAATTGATTTAGCATTTAGAAATTTTCACTGATTTTTTTTTTTTTTTTAAATTCTACTTTTTTTTTCCTCCTTAGATCACACCGACAATCCTCAGAAGTGACTCGAGGACATGCTGTTAATGGAGAATCAGCAGAACATGGAGACAAAAGTCCAGACTCTAGAAACCAGCCCAAGAATCGAGCCAAGAGTCCAGGCACTAGCAGTGTTCCAAATGGGACAGGTAAATGGACCAACACAACTTGAATCAGTACCCCCATCTATGCACCCAGCAGCTTTTTCAAAAGTTCTCCATATAAGGGCCATCGTATATGCCAGATGGAAGTATTAACTGTACAGGAGATGTTATCTTTCTTACAAATGATTAAATCTGGAGGCAGAGTTAAGCTCTCTGAACAAGTTCAACAATCTTTGCTTTCCAGTCTAACCCACCCATCTCTTACTAGTGCTCCTGTTACCTGTTCATTCCACCATCTTAGCTAGTGTACTTATAGCCTCTATTCGTGGGGTGAGTAGTCATTGGTCATCACCCTAGGATGATATTTTTTTTCTCCTTGTTTTACTTTTTGTTGTGGGTTATCATTCAGTTTGATTTGGACTCCCTTCTACTGCAACCTCAATGCTACATGCAGTTTATGACTTCACTTGGATGTGTAAACCCTTCGAATCTTGGTCACTAGTTTCTGCCATACTGAGAGTGACAGTTTTCTTGTGGAAAGTGAGTGAGCCTGTACACCACCATTGCTGCTCATAGAGACTAGCTTTGATAGGTTAGTTCACTGTGTTTTCTGAGCATGCCCAATACCATCAAAGCAGATGGGGTGCAATGAACTTTGGGATCAATGTACAGCCCCTCCATGTGTGATAGCAGCTGTGTGTGATCACAAGTCTTTCCAGAGGTGTTATTACAGTAATGTGCCTGGGATGTAAGTTCATCATCTGTTTCCCTGAAGAGAGGTCAGCAAGCTAATCTCATTACTCATCTTTTCCCCCAGCCATGTCACAACAGACCCCTAAGCAGCTAATTGAACTCAAGTTGTCTAAGTTGTAATCAAGACTTTATCCTTCTGTGCTAATGGACCTAGTTTTTTTGTACATCTAATCTTTCTTTGTGCATTTGTGCAATTTTCTTTGTCACTTCATTGTGCAACAGCTTCAGGATATGGTATGCAAGCAATGTGCAATACAGGGACACCACTTAGTTATGCAAGAGGCTAGCCCCAAGCAGCTCTGTCTTCTTAGGAAGCTGACCGTTCCAGTAGTTTCTCTTTTCTTCACCAAAGAATGTCACTGCAGGATACATGCTTTGAGGTGTGCAAACTCCTTCCTTGTGATGATGGGTGATCCAACAATGGCTGCACTTGATCATCCCCTCAGCTGATTGTTCCAACATCCAGGCTACTAATTGCTCTTGAGTATCCTAATTTGCAGTCTCATCTTCATCCTGTATACCACTGAGCTGCCTGTGGTGTACACCCTGTGTGATCTTGTTTGGCAAACCTAGACCATATGACGGTTGTATAAATTATTGCCTCAGAATTTTTTCCAGAGTAGAGTTCCTTATGCCCCACTCTAATGTTTGGACTAACATATATGCGTTTGTGTGACAGTTAAGACTAAATGATAGTTGTAGTTACTACATAATTTACCATCTAAAACTGATCTCCAGAAATAGCTCAGTATAGCTCACTCTAATCTTCTGATTGGCAAAACAGTTAAAGTTAAAACATAATTTTTTATCTTAGAATTTTCAATGCAGAAAAAATGCCTTGTACTCAACTATTTAGCATTGGGATTTACTTTTACGCATTGGTGCTTTCTTCATTAGACAACTTTAGTTTCCTTTATCTATGGTTACCTAGGCTGGCTGGCTGGCACCAAAACTAATTCAGAATAACATGAACAATGAAATTTTTTTTTTTGTTCTTGTACTGCCCACATTGTCTTCTTCTTATGAACTGTTCTAATTGCTTGTACATTAGAATATCACATGTTATATTCTGTTTACCCCTTTGTAACCTTGGCTTGCCCATCTGAAAGACCTCTCTATTGAGCTGGGCTACTATTTTAAAAGCAGGTGGCTGCTGGAGAGTTCCAGTCCTTAGAAGGATAAGAGCTTTCTCATGCATTGCACTCTGCTTTTAGAATATTGTTCCTTGTTGACTTGGAGATTGTTTTTCTGTATTGGTTGATCTTCAAGACCAAATACACAGACTAGTTTGGTGACAGTGATTGCAAGAAAATCAGTAGGAAAACTAAAATCAGGAAGAAGATGTGAGTTATGCTTGTGTTATCTGTTCACTCAGAATGGTGTACACTTAGTGTAGGCATTATTGAATCCCGGAGCATATCAGTATGGTTTGTTTTCATGTATATAAATGTATGATTGTCTATGGCTTAAGTGATAATTCAGTAAAGATGTCTTTCTTGTTTAAAAAAAAAATAAATAAATAAATAAATAAATGGTAAAGATGTGCTCAGCAGTGAACAGCTCATACAAGTAAGCAAGATTATTAGAAGTATGCAGCTGATAGGGTCCTGATTCTTTTTGTGTTACCAGAAGGAAAATATTTTCAATTACGAATATAAGATTTAAGTAATTATAGTTTTTCTCACCACCTGTAATACCTCAAGCACATTTTCAGAAAATTGACACCTAAAAGGTATTAAACTATATCACTAACAGAGTCAGATTCAAAGTCTGTAGCTTTGGGTGAATTAGGCAGATTTTGTTTAGTATGAGCAAGTCAGTCCTTTGAAGTAACATGTGATGACTGATCCTGACCAAGTGGAGGAGAAGAGGGAACTGATGATGTATGGACCAAAAGGGAATCAACAAGAATATTTCTGGCTTGTTCTTCTTGGTTTTGAGAAGAATTTGAGGATCCGAACCAGCAGAAGGTAAGCACAGAAGAATCTCCCCTTTTACAAAAAGGACATGGAATCACTGAGCAGAACAGCCTGAGCTGTCCATTGTATGCATGGGCAAAATGATCTATTGAGGAAATACCCCACTGTTGGACAGTATCCAGACGGACCTCCCTGTTTAGTATCTAGTAGTTGGGGGGGGGGGGTCTGTTCTGGATCAGCTCAGAAAATCTACCACAATGTCCCTTTCTGATGGAATGTGCACAGCGTGAAACCAATTTTGTTTGAATTGCTGTATCTCAAGCAATCAAGTCTAGTCTGCAAAGTCGATAAGACTGGTGTCTTCCCTGCTCATTTATGTACCACATCACTGTGGAGTTGTCTGTGTAAATCTAAAGGAGACATGGAGTCCAGAGATAATGTAGAGATTATTGGGCTAAGACAAGTGCCCTCATTTCCTTTCTCTTGATGACCAAACCCCGGTACTTTGGTGTTCTTGGAATAAGCTTCTCATGCCAGAACAGTTCTTGGCAAGGGGAAGGTACCAGAAAGAGTGCTCCTGGTTTGAATTAAATCTGGCTGATCTACCAAAGCAATGCCTTTGTGATGAAAAGCAAGAGAGGAATTAAGAAGGTTAATGTATGGCAATGCTGTTTGAATCTCACAGCTGTCTCTCAACATTTCCTGAATAGTGAAATAAATTTGCTTCTCTTCTGCCAGGTGTACAATGAGTAATCATTCCCCACAAACACTCTGCTGTCTCCCACTTTTAGTACTTTGACCTTCTGCCACAGTTTTGTCAAAATCAACTCCTTCTGCTGGTAGGATTGCATCTTTACTATTAAAGGTTTAGGTTGCTTTCTCATAATCATGTTTGGACCATACACATGATGTGCCCTTTTAACTAATAACTCCTGCTGTGGAATACCAGTCCACTTGCTTATTTGTGCTTTCGTAAAATTAATGCAGTTTGTTCCTTCCAGTTTCTCTGATATAGCTGAAAATTTCAGGTTTTCCCTACGTGCTCCGTTCTCTTAATTCTTTTATTTTTGAAGTTTCTCTTCCTGAGCAGTCTCATATTCAGCCAGCCTTTTCTTCATTTCGACGTCTGATTTTAGCAGCTTTATCACCTCATATGAATATTTGTTTAAAGATTCTTACATTTTTTTTCCAGCATTTTGTTGTTTGTGTTGATATACTCCATCAGTGTTTCATTTATTTTAACCAGGTCTGTGTGCAGTTGTCTTGTATCTTCATGTAGGTTATAGGAATTTATGTCTGGAGGTTGCAATTTTTTTTTTTTTTTTTTTTTTTTTGCTGAACAGCTGCAGAACTTTCCTCAGTCAGTGTTTCTTCCTCACTTTTTGTAGCTGATTTTTTTCAGGCCCTCTGTATTTCTTTCTTCCTGGCATCCAGGCAATACACTTACTAGCCAGTTACTGAAATTTACCCATAAACACAAGTCTGCTAGCCTTCTCTGCTGAGTTTCTGTTTTCACACTTGTAGAGATAGAATTAAGCTGTTACTCATGTGCAGCCATCTTGGAAGTCCCAATGGGTGGCAATGCTGATTCCAAATGGACTTGAGGTACTACTGAATCTTCGTGTGAAATCTGGCATATGGGGTATTGTTGATGCCATGTATCCTATAACTCTCAAAAACTCTCATCTTGAGATTACATTCAAGGAAAGGATGTCTTGAAAGTATTCTGAGTGGAAGAAAACCTTGTCTGCTAGAAAATAAAAAGCTGATATTAACAGAGTATTGAGTCTCCATCCTAAGAAAATTCAGTTCTGGGATGGAGTTAATCAAGGCTTCTTTAAAATCACAGTGAACCCTAGATCACCTGAGAAGGAGCCTGAATGAGGAGATCGTCCAGATAAAGAATGATTTGAATTCTTCAAAAAGTCTGCTGAAGGCACTGGCAGGTCAAGACACTTTGTGAATACCCTTGGGGCAGTAGAAAGACCGAAGGGTAAAGAAGAGAACTGAAAGTGATAAAAAGACAAACGTTAAGAAAGCATTTTAATGGAATGCCTATATAATGCATTTTTATTAACTGTGGAGAGGCTTGTTTCATAAGATAAAGTATTTATTTTTGTTTAAGACTTTTTAAACTTGGATCATGTGATGGGTTTTGTCATTTGACACTTTTACACTTCCTTTACTGATCCACTGATCCACCCAAACGATTTGTGTTGGTTGTACTATCAAATAAAATGTAGTCAATGTAAAAAAAAAAAAAAAAAAAAAGGTTGGGAGTATTAAAAAAAAGAGGAAGTGGAAATTCTAGAGTAGGGCAGATCTATCAGGCTTAAAGAATCATCATAAAGGGTTCAAAATCATACCACTTGACTGTGCATATATTCATGCCTTTTGCTGGGGAGGGGGATGTATAAATTCCACATACTTGGGAGCAACATTTATGGCTGTTTAACATTGCACATATGAGCAAATTGGTAATGGCAGAAACATGTCCAAAATGCATTGTAAAGTAATCTGTAGTCAAACATGTTGAGCTTTGATGTTTCAAACTACTCGCGTATCCCCATATCACACTAAAACTAGCACAAAAATAAATGCAATGAGCAGGTATTCGATTCTTTATACATCTCTGATTTCTACATGGCTTACACAACACCAGTTTTCACATCAGTGCTGTTCCATTTATAATTATTAAAATGTACTGTGGAGTATCCAACAAAAGTCATATAAAAGCAACATTAGAAATGTATATTTTTGTCTTTTGTCCAATTGAAAAATGAGAGCACATGTTATTGTCTAAAGAAAAAGGGCAATTTCAAAAATGCAGGTACAAGGAAGCTAAACCTCTGAATGGGTGTTCAATCATTAGGCAATACTGAATATTTAATATAATGTTGAGTCTGATCCATCATTTGTCATAGTCTCCTAACCCCTGTTATACTTTGATTTTGTTGCAGTTGCATCACGCAGCACACTAGGCAATGAAATGCTATTTATCTCTATCTGTGGAGTCACTAGCTTCATGAAGCTGATATTGGATGCCTTCTGATAATAGAAGGCCTCTACACTGGTGTAAGGGTAGAATAAGACTTTTTTTAGCTAGGTATCCTGTTATTCTCAGAAAATTAAATCTTAAAGGGGGACAGAGATATAGCCTTTCACAGATTGGGACTACATTGGTATATTTAGGGGAGTTCCCTGTCAAACTTGACATTTTGCATTATAACTTAGTTACATTGTAAGTGCTGTTTTGAAGTTCTGCTTAGCGTACTGAATACACTAGTGACTTAGATTGCTTCTTTACTGACTTGTTAGATCAGGAGTACAAACCATAGATAATTCACCAGAAGAATGTATAGTTTTCAACTGTATCATGCCATGGCTACAAGTGGCTAAAGGTGTGATTCAAATTGAGGGGTGTGCTGTACTGTGTACTATTAAGGTTAGAATAGCAGTCTCATGTGTTGTGTAGCTAAGGGCACTGTTATTACCTCAAAGTTTCATAATGAAATATCAAAGGCGATACAGATATAGTGTTCATATGCAGGTACCACTGGCTTTAGTTCTTATGCCTTTAGTGCTGCAGTCTGACATTTTGCATTATACTTGGTTTTCCATGTGAATGCTGTGCTGAACAGCTTCTCAGTATGCTGAATAGAGTAATGGCCTAAATACTATTCCAAAAAGTATGATTTTTGGCCTAACTGCATTAGTGAGTTGCAATTATGTAAGAAATAAAAATCTTTAAACTTATGACCTCTTCCCTTATTATCAGAAATTTGCTGTAATACTTCATAAACTTGCAGTGAAATATTTGTAGGCACCATCAGTAGTCTTGTATAGCCAATTGTATACTCTTTTTTTGCCATATGCTTCACAAAAATGTATACTTTGCATTTTTTAGCAGACAAATTAGGTATGTATCCAGAGTGTATCAGAAAAAGTAATTTCTACCATTTTTATGTGATGTACAGAATACCCATATTCTATATGCTCTGACAGGCATGCTCATGTTTGAACTTGTGTTGTCTGAATTCCCTAAAAGGTATTCGGCTGTGCAAAACATTTAAATTGAAAGTGGAATAATCAAGGGACCTTGTTGTGAAATATTCGTAAGAGCATCTTTAAAAGTAGTCAGATATTGCCATATGACATTAGGGTGGAATTTAAGCCAGAATGGCCTTTAAAAATTGACAGGGTACAACTTTTGCAAAATAGTGAATAGAAAGCAAATTTGAAGCTTTTAGTTATATTCAGAGTAAAAGGGCGGCCACGGTGGTGCAGTGGTTAGCATTGCTGCCTCACAGCAAGAGGTTTTCCGGTTCGATCCTCGGCTGGGGTGCCTTCTGTGCGGAGTCTGCATGTCCTCCCTGTGGTCGCGTGGGTTTCCTCCGGGTGCTCCGGTTTCCTCCCACATCCCAAAGACATGCTGCAGGTGGATTGGACACTCTAAATTGGCCCTAGGTGTGCGTGTGAGTGTGCCTTCTGTGAAAGGTTGGGCGCCAGGCTGGCAACTCGACACCGTAAAACTCCACTGCCATTCAATGTGCGGACAAGGTGATCCGCTGTGGCGACCCCTAACCGGGAAAAGCCGAAAGAAGAAGAAGTAGTTATATTCAGAGTAAAGTAAACAAAAGCAATCAAAAACATAAATTCATAATGTCGGCATGATTTCATACCTCTTCTTCTTTTGGCTTTTCCCGGTTAGGGGTCGCCACAGCAGATCAGTTACCTTAACAGAGTATGTAAGGAATTGCTTCTTGGTACTTTTCCATTAACGGGGCAACAATCGTACCAGGACATGTAGACTGAAAAATGTTAGGTACGAGACAATGTTGATTTAGTTAGTTTGTTTTGTTGTTCCACTGTTGGTTGTTAAAATACTCGCAGCCTTAATTCATAAAATTTTTTACTGAAAAACATTCTTAAAATATAAATTTGTGTTAGGGTATAGCTTCAACAAACTAATGTATTTAGGGAACTGTGAATGTCATTTACCCTGTCAGTTCTCGTAGCATACTTTATACACTTAAACCTTTAACAGATTTTGCCTTGAAAAATTAAAAAATATACTAAATATCATGATAAGCTCATGGATAAGCTTTTTTGAATATTCTTCAATCACCACCACTAATGGCAAACAGCCCACCTGGTTGCTCAGTTGTGACACAATCTAGTTTACGTGCTATGGATATGGCTCGTCAATGCAGAAATGAAAAAAAAATTGTATCAACGACACTTGGAAAGTCTTGTCTGTTCAGATAAAAATGTAGTGCTTACATTTGTGAATAATTTCTTTACAAATATAAATGGACTAAAGGTGCATTCAGTGGCGTGAGTGTGTTACAAATTTTATTGAGTGACAGCTTTTGCGTGGGCCTTTCTGTATTGTGTCAACGAGACTTGGATAGTCTCATTTGTTCAGTTTTAAAATAAAGTATTTACATTTCTGGATTATTTCTTTACAGTCCTTTACTACACTTTGAATGCTAATATACATGTTGGGCTAATGAGGCATTCAATGGCGCGAGTGTGTTACAAATATTATTAAGTGACGGCTTTTGCATGTGGCTTGTTGTCGCGCAGCTTGGAGGAACTGTAGTTAAACTGACAAGTGTCAAAATGGGCTGAAGACATGAAAGTCTGTACGAGTATAATTATCCTATATTCATGAAAATGTAGTGGAAATACCGGAATTTTTAAATGAGTACCAACTAGACTTAATAAATCACTTTGTGAATAATACCGTAAATGTGAGTACGATGCAGGAATCAACAGCCACATTTTAAACGCGATCGTTAAGTTGAAATCAAGTGCCTTTTCATGTCTTTTAACCAGGTGTATGTAAAAATTTGAAATACCATCTCCTTTTTAAATTATTAAGCAGTAAAATAGTTATACAAACATCCGGTTATAATAACACTAAAAAGACCTGACCAGTGATTGGATTCTGACCTCGGCAACCACGTTTAAAGTTTTGCCCCAATAATGGAAACGTACCCTTTACTCTATGTAGGGTGCCTAGTTTTTGATGATTTTTCTTGATGCTGTTGTGGATATGTAAATTGAATTTAAGATTGTTGTTGATTGTCATGCCAAGTCGTTTTATGTGTGGGGTAACTTTTCAATCATTATTTAAGGAGGATCTTTTAAAGTTGTTTTTTCATGGAAATGGGATTTTGGAAAAAACAGAAGCAATTTATTTTTGGGGGGGATTTAGTAGGAGATTATTATCCTATAGCCAGCGTTTAGCAAAGTTGAAATTTCATTTGTAATTCTCTGAAGATGTATTAGCTGTTTAGAAATGCTTATTAGGGTAGAATCATAAGCATGTTATATGAGGGAAGCTTGCTGATAGGTTGTTGTTGTGTCTTTCGGCTTTTCCCGGTTAAGGGTCACCACAGCGGAACTCCAGTCTGCTAATGATTGGCAGTTGATTTTTACGTGCTGAGTTGCCAGCCCTAATGCACAACCTTCAACGAAGGTACGCCCATTCACACATGTCTCCATGCAGAAGATGCTCTAGCTGAGAGTCGAACCGGACAGCGTCTTACTGTGAGGCGACGGCGCTACCGCAGCACCACTGCTGATAGGAATCATGTAAATTGTTTATGAATATATGAGAGAGTGCACATAGTGTGGACAAGATACACAAAAACCCACTTATGCTGAGGCCCTTAACTGTAATCTTCCAAAACTTCAGCGGCATCCCAGATGTCACACACAAAACAAGTATCTTCAGTAACCTCTAGAGCACTTTTAAGACAACATGCACCAAAACACTTACAACATCATCACAGGGTGTCTCAACCTGTAAGTCTATAAGGCCAACTGTGACACAACACAGTGTTTTTTAGTCCTATTTTGAGAGACACCAATGTCCCGGTCACCATGCTGAGCAAGGAGAGAGTCATGGTCAGCTGCCTGTTGGGGGCCAGGATCTGAAAGATCACTCATATACTCAAGTCATTACACCATAAGTGCTAGTATGACTCCATTATAGTCCATGTGGGTGTAAATCACTTGAGTATACCTCCCTGGACTATATGAAGAGATCCATGATAGCGCTCCCAGATTATGCATCCCAAGCGTGTTATGAGCCTAGTATTGAGCAGCATGCTACGTTGTCCAGGGATGGTGGCATAGTACCAACAGAAGATGATTGAATAATTTGATTATTTTTTTGGTTTCAGTCCAAGGGGGTACAATATTTATCTACTTGAGAAGATATGGTAGACAGACCATGCTGCTTTGCCAGCGATGGTCTGCACCTGTCCCTCCTAGGTTTCTGAATATTTGACAAAACTTTTCCCACCTCTGTAGTGCCTTATTTAGGCATTGCTTGCCTGATTAACCTACAGACATGGCTATACTGACTCAGAACAATCTAAAGGTGTTACTTCTCAGTACCAGGAGTCTAAACAGGAATTCTACTCCCTGCAAGCTCTTCTCTTCCTGTAGATTATAGGAATCTGTGCAGTAACCAATACTTGGTTTAAACCCACAGAAGGTACCACGGCAAGTGTAGGTCTGTAATGCCTTCCACACATTCAGACCAGCTATTGTACAGATAGGGTCTAAAGGTGGAGGAGTCTTAATTTATGTCAAACAAGAACACACCTCAAGGCTGGTCAAGTAGTATGACACACATGAGCTTCTACATATCAAACTTACCATATATAAAGTCTTATGCCATATCCTTGCAAGCTGTAGGTCACTTTCCACGACTCAGGAAGCCCTTACCGTGCACTTGAATGTACTAGAGTTATTCTCCATTCAACCCAACACAATATTCATGGGTGACTTTAACTACCCCAACATTAATTGGGAATCATATGTAACCTGAAACATGCAGGTCCAGAGATTCCTCTTCCCACCATGGGAGCAGATGTGCAACAGATCAATCAGTGTGGGATAAGAGGAAGTGTTGGAAGCTAGGCATAGATAGCTGTGCAAAAGTTTGTAGGAGACCAAATATAGGGATAGGAATTTGAGATGGTCTGCATAGGACTTGTTTACTCCCTGTATTCTTTTTGTGAGGAATATCTGTGGTCTCTCTGTTATAAGTGCCTGGTCAGGTACATACTGAAGAGTACCCTGAACTCTATGACTGGACTGATGAATAAAGTACAGCAGAACAATAACCTCACTGGATCTAGATGTCGTGCCCTTACGTATAAGTTGTGCAACAGAATATTTTCACCACAGTGGACACATGATGGACAAAGGTCAGTTCACTTTCAACATATGTTCCCAGATCCTTGACCACTGGGTCTCCTTTTAGGGGTGTATTATCAATGTGGCAATTTCCAGGGGTGGCCATCTTTCCCAAGGATACTGTTGTGCACTTTTTCACATTGAGTTTTCGTTCATGGCTTTTGCACCAGTTTGTCTGAGTCAGGCCCTCTTGAAGGGTATATATGTCGCTAGGGGATTCAATGACTGTGCCAAGTTTAAGTCATTTGCAAATCTTATCAGCCAGAAGCTCTTGATGTTTGTCTTGAATTCAGAGGAGTAGTAGATGCCAAAAAGGAAATGTTTCAGCACAGATCCCTGTGTCTCTGTTAGTGACTTATCTTTCTTTGAGGTGTATTCCTCTATCCTAAACTCTTATTCATAGGTTCATAGGTATATACTAGGCTAGCTGTCCTTGAGGACCATTCTAAGCCTAGCCAATAATTTTGTGAGAAATAAACCCTGTACCTCTTGTCTGTGAGGTAAGCTCCTTAACAATTATGCCAACCCCTAATCACCATCAGTGAGCCAGGTGGGTACCCATAAGATGACTTATAAGTTTATGCTTAATTTGGTAAGTTTATTTACAATGCTCAAGTGAGGTATTGTGTTGAATGCCTTCGCCAGTTGAGGTAGGCAGTCTGTACTGCTTTTCCCTCGTACATAGCTTTAGTGATTTACTCAAAGAAGTCCACCAGGTTAAGTGGGCATGACCTGCCTGTGACAAAAATGAACTTGGTAGTTCCAGTGTCTTTTGGTTTTCTATACTACTGTTCATCAGATCCATAATAATTCTTTCCATTGCCATGCACATGGGACTAGTCAGACTTATGGGTGTGTAGTTCTCTGGGTTCATGGAAGGCCACCCCTTGTGTAGAGGGATAACTGTTGCAGTCTTCCATTTGACTGACATGAAACCTGCACGAAAGCTATGATCACACAGAGATTCTAGCGGGCCTGACAGTTCATGTTTCATGCAATTCAGGAAGCTTCCTGGGATATTATCAAGGCCATTGAAGCAGTGCTTTTGCCTTTAGGGAGTGCAGGAGGACCTGCTACCTAGTGATAGTTGGTGGAGGGTATCTCTTACGGGGAAAAAGGGGGCAAAACTGGAGCTAAGTTTATCAGCCAGCAGATTTCCTATATTCTCTGGCTCCATGTAGGTGGTTCTAGTCACCATTAGTTCGGCACATTGTTGGGTGTTGCCTTTAAGGCTGCAGACATAACTGAAAAAAGTCTTATTTGGTGGACTTGATTAGTCCCCCAAGTTGCTTGTTCAGATAGATGAGGGAGTTTATCCCTTGCTGGGCAATGCACTTCCTGTTACTGGATATGATTTTATTTCTTTTGTCACACAACCTATTTACTGGGATTTCATCAGGGTGGTTTATTTTTGGAGGTTGCCTTACATTTATCTTGGGTAGGTGCAGCTGTTTCTACGCAGCTATTTACATGATTGTACAGAGTTTATGTATACAATTCCACATAGGTAGCCGTGTTCTTAGGGTTTGGTGGGCTTGGAATTTTGCTAGACTGTCGCTTAGTAGAAGGCAGCTAGCCCTGGAATAGTTTTTAAATGTTCTGGGGATAGCTGGTGTCATGGTCTTAATTGTTTCAAAGGAGAAATCTTTGTGGTCAAACCTGATGAATGAAGACTTTACACTGGGGAGGATGCATCTCTTACCCATGTTAAATAAAGAAAACAAAATAAATACCCTGGACAAAGCCTATACTCATACTCAGTTGTGAAAAAAAAAATGCAACTCCCTACCTCTAACCACGAGAAATATTTCTAATCTATCTACCTTTAAATTCTCCCTATGAGAATTAGTACAGTGCAGTGGTGCAGCGGTAACATTATTACCTCACAGCAAGAGGTTTTCTGGATCAATTCTTGGCTGGAGTGCCTTCTGTGTGAAGTCTGCATGTCCTCCCTGTGTTCATGTGTGTTTCCTCCAGGTGCTCCGGTTTCCTTCCACATTACAAACACATGCATCTGGAGCATTTCTCCCTAGGCCTCCGCTGAAAATTGGCTTTGTTCCAAGTCGGACTTTCCAGGTAAACAAATGTTAAATAAAATAAAAATAAGAATACATTACAAAATCATGGACCTGCTCCTGCACCAGCCCTGGCTGAACTTACTCACTATACTTCACTCACCCGTGCTTCAACCCAAGTCACACCTCACAACCCTCTCCAACCTCCTACTCCTCTCCTTTCTTGAAGAGTGCTGATGAAGAACTTTGCTTATCATAGATGGGTAGCTTGTTTCAGAGTATAGGAAGTCTCTGGGATAGAAATCTATCCCTCCAGCATGTCCTGTTTATTGTGGTGACAAGGTTTAGGTCCCTAGAGCGTGTAGCTCAGAGGGATTGGAATTTCTTTAGGTGTAGCATGTCCAACAGCTCTGGGTTTGACATAGCTTTATATGTTAGGCAGAGATCACCTCGGAGTAGGCGATATGCTACGGAGTAAAGCTGGAGTTTTTTGAGGCTGTCACTGTAGGTCATTTGTTTAAGGCCAGTAATCCTCTTTGTGAGGTACTTCTGTGGCCTTTCCAGCTGCTGCAGATGTCTTGTGGGGTACATTCCAAAAGGGGCGTTGTACTATATAATGTGTCTAATGAGTGAAGAGTAGAGGGGAACAATGACCTCTTTTTTCCTGGATGAGAACCCTTTTATGATGAGATGTGCCATGTAGAAGGACTTCCTGGCTACTGTGGCGATGTGACTATCAAAGGAGAGACTACTGTCCACCTGGGTCCCAAGGCCTCTTATCATGCATTTGGTGTTAAGTAGATTGCTGCCTATGTGGTAGTTCATGGGTACAGAGTTTTTACCAAAGGGAATGACACTGCACTTTTTGGCATTGAGCTTGAGGCCATGGCTCTGACACCAGGCATCTGTCTCAGTGAGGCCCTTCTGTAGGATGTCCACATCATTTGGGGACTTGACTATGGCTCCTAGTTTGCAGTCATCTGTGAACTTTGTTAGCCTGTACTTCAGAGAAGTAGATACCAAACAGGAGAGGTCCTAGGACAGAACCCTGTGGTACTCCACTTGTCACTACTTTGAGGTCAGATTTGGAGTCTGCAACTTTTACAGTGTGGGTTCTATCAGTGAGCCATTTGGCAACCCATCTTGTGACATAGGGATTTATACCTAGTTTAGTGAGTTTAGCTATAATTTCACAATGGGGGATGGTGTCGAAAGCCTTGGCGAGGTCAAGATAGGCTGTGTGAACCACTTTACCCTCATCCATGGCTTTGGTGACTGCCTCAAAGAAGTCGATCAGGTTCAGGAGGCATGATCTGCCTTTCACAAACCCAAACTGGGTGGGATCCAGAATTTGGAGGTTACCAATGTCTTTGTTTATGAGTTGCATGATGATACGTTCCTTGGCCTTGCAGACCAGGCTCGTTAGGCTAATAGGTCGATAGTTCCCAGGATCAGTGGTGGCTCCCCGTTTGTGGAGTGGGATAACTGTTGCTGTGCACCATTCAGTGGGCACAAAGCCTGATGCGAGGCTGTTATTGAACATGGTGCTTAAGTGAGGAGCCAGTTCATTCTGAAGTTTGTGTAAAACGCAGCCTGGGATGTTGCAGTCCCATGGATGCTGTGTTTTTGGCTTTAGACGGTGCATCTTTTACCTGCGTAGTTGTGATTACAGGGACTCCGCATTCTTCCTGTATAGATATAGGCCCTTTAGGGGGTGAGAAGGGGGTAAAGTTAGCACTGAACCAATCTGCCAGGATGTTGGCAATATCAGTTGGTTCTGTAATTTCTGTGCCTTTGTGCTGTAACTCAGAGCAGATCTGGGTGTTGCCATCTAGATTCTTGACATAGCTATAGAATGCTTTGTGGTTGTCCTTGGATTTAGTAGCGATTTTGTTTTTATAGCTAGCTTTGGAGGATCTTATAAGGGATCTCGGCTTCTTACTGAGGCTGACCAGGGAGCTCCTCCACTGATGGGATTTTACTCTCTTTTGCAGCAGTTTCTTTCTTCTGTTGTACAGTTTGTTTATGGCAGGGGACCACCAGATTGGCTTCCTTTTTTTGGAGGATAGCGTCTTGGTTCTGTTTGGGATAGCACGATCCATGCACTCATGTAAGTGCTTATAGAGTGCATTTATGTAGGATTCAGCAGTTGTAACTGTATTGTCCATCTGCATGGGTGTCATGAAGTTCACCACTTCTGTCTTAAGAAGCATGAAGTTGGCTTTGGAGAAATTTTGTACTGTGGTTTCCTTAATGGGGGGTAGGGGCGGGATGTGGATATCAAGGGTGATAAGCTTATGGTCGGATTGGACCGACTAGGAGTTGACTTCAGGTGTGGAACACCGGTCACTCATGTTGGTAATGACTAGGTCTAGGATATTGTTGCCCCTGGTGAGGGTGTGGATACGTTGATCTAGGGCATTGGAGTTTATGAATTCCAGAAAGCGTTGAGCTAAGGAGTTGGTACACGAGTAGTTTTCCCAGTTAATGGTGGGTAGTTGAAGTCGCCCATTATTAGGGTGTTTGGTTGAACCCTAATATTTTCCAGTACATCAAGAAAAGAGGAGTGGGAATCCTGGGGCATGGTGGGGGATCTGTAGCAAGCTACAATTTGGATTGCAGTTTTGCCCAGAGTTAGTTGCACTTGGATAACCTCGGATGCATTATGCTGAGCAACTAGCCTGGAGTTGTGGACATCCTTAATGAATATGGACACATCTCGACCTTTGGTATTTTGGTCCAGGTTACATGGCCGAAAAGTGTGGTATGAGTTATAGCCTGGTAGTGCAGGGGTGCTCTATGGAGCCCTGAACCAGGTCTCAGTCACTGCACAGATACTGATGTTCTTCATTTTAAGGAGTGCCTCGAGTGAGTGCATTTTGAGATTTAGACTTCTAGCATTGAGTAGCATTACCCTCAGTTTTTGCTTGCCAGTTCTTGTTATGGTGGTGAATTTGTTATTTGAACCCTGCCTAAAAAAGGCACTATAGGGGCAGCAAGAGCCTTAGCCAGTATCTGGAATCCCAGGGGTGACAGGTGCAGGTCATCTGTGGCAAAGCATCGTGGTCTGTCGACCATGTCATACCAAGCAAACAGATACTGGATCCCCTTAGAATGACATCAGAAGCTTAGCCAATTGTTGAAGTCAATCATTTTGTCCTGGTACTGCAGTATCATTCTGGGTGATGGCAGAATGCTACTCGGGGCTAGGGTCATACCTGCCTGGGCTACAAGATCGGAGAACTCTTCCATGTCTCTTTTCATATACTAGTCACTTTTGGCCCAAAACCTTCAGGCATCTGCTAGAAAGCTTAAGATGAAGAAGCATTTCACCTTTCAACACAACAATGACCCCAAGCATATATCCAAATAAACAAAAGAATGGCTTCAACAGATGAAACCTGAATCCAACAGAAAATCTGTGGGGTGACCTGAAGAGGGCTCTGCACAAGAGATGCCCTCGCAATCTGACAGGTTTGGAGTGCTTTTGCAAGGAAGAGTGGACAAATATTGCCAAGTCAAGATGTGCCATGCTGATAGACTCATACCCAAGAAGACTGAATGCTGCAATTAAATCAAAAGGTGCTTCAACAAAGTAGTAGTTTAAGGGTGTGCACACTTATGCAACCACCTTATTGTATGCTTTTTATTTTTTATATTTTTCCCCTAACAGATTTGTTTTTTTTTACAATTGAATTGTATAGGTTATAGGTCACATTCAAGGTGGAAAAAGTTTTGAAATTATTTATTGTGGTCTCATTTTTTTTTATATCACAAAAACCTGGCATTTTAAAAGGGGTTTGTATACTTTTTATAGCCACTGTATGCATTTATTTTTGTATTTTCCCTCTCTGATCCACCTCTGATCCTTGAGCCTCCCATCCAGCCCCTCCGGTGATCAGTTTATTTTCTGAGGGACATGAGCACTACAATCTATTCATCCCCCTGGAGCAGGAGGTAAGCACAACGGAATTATGCACATGAAGGGAGTGTGTTATTACTTCAGCCCAAAGGCTTCCCCATGTATGCTTAGTGATGACTCATGGGGATGGGCATGCAGTAGACATTGTATGGGACTCTTACTTGCTGTTTTTGAGTTATGTAAGATGTCTCCACTGGATTTCTGTTCTCCACCAGTATGCGTCAATGGAGCACACAATCCCCAAGTATATGCCCCTGTCCACCCACCCTGAGAGAAGTGATCAGGCTCAGCCCATTTATACTTCTTCCAGTTTCAGACAGCTTCCCTAGTATCAGGACTGCTATTAATTCCTCGGTTATCATAATCAGGGCTTTGTCCCTTTATACCACAGAGGTGGCACATATGGTTTAATAATGTGTTGGACAAGGCCATAGCATATCTCAGTAAGTCATGGGAGCAGTTTTGAGGGGGGTTTATATCATTAAATTGAAAGTTTTTTAATAGAAAAACAGGTCAGTCTGATTTGAAAAAAAATTATGTGGGAAATAAGCCCCCACCACACGCACACACACGCACACACACGCACACACACGCACACACACGCACACACACGCACACACACACACACACACACACACACACACACACACACACACACACACACACACACCCACCCCTACATACATACCTCCCACCTCTGAACTTAATAAAATCAACTCTAAGTAATTGGTCAGTATGCCTTGGGGTTAGGCTAAACTCTGATTGCATTTACATCATTCATTTAGTGCACATTTCTACCAATCACAAATTACTGAGAATCTGGTTGTAACAGCTGTCTGGATAACATATGAGGATGTAATCTTAGCGATGAGGAAGGGTTAGTTGTGGCAGAACATGAACAGAATATTTTTCATCTGAATAGGTAGAAAAATGAACAAAATGTAGAGGCCTTGTGGTTACAATCATTCTTGGTTTCTGAAAACAGGTACTTTATAGTGTTAGTCTATCTCGGGGTGAAGCAAGAGCTAAAGTTAAGTGCTTCCTGCCCAGAAGAGTTAGAATGCTGTATAGTATCTCCAGTGGAATACATAATTGCAGTTATGAAGTAGTTAAGATGACAGGTTTCCTTTCTAGTGCAATACATGTGTTTTTACATAGTTTTCATCATGCATTCCTACCCTAATGTCTGTCCTACAACAGTATGCCAGCTACTCATCTTTGTTGGCTACTTATGAGCAGTAATTTGCACTGCTCCTTTCGTAATATATAGTGATGACAGGACCTAAGAGGTGATAATGATGGGCCCTTTTGAGAGCAAGGGGACAAAACTATGTAATATATATAGGTTGCAGAGATAAAGCAGCACATAGCAATTTAAAACCCAGTCTGATCTAAGCAGCATAATGTAGCACTGACAAGACTGTAGGCAGTAAATTATACACACTTGATAATAATTGCAGGGTTCTGTTAAGTAGTTGCATGCTGCGTGTAGAGCCTTGCAAAATGCCACTAGGTAGGCATTAGTTTTTGTACAGTCTGTAAGAAAATAAGAACCAGTGTGGTTTTGTATCTGTAACACAAAACTGAAAGCTCGAAAACACTGACTCAACGTCAGTCTTTGGTACTGACTTACCATGGATGCTTGCACATTACCCTTTGTTTATTCTCAGAGATGAAAACCTTTTAGGAGCTGGAACCCCATGTAACATGATACACCTTACTTCAATTCAGTTGTCTTGGGGTTTGCATAGTCTCACAAACAAATAATAACTAGTATAGCGTCCTTTGAAACTCCTATTGTAGTAACAGAAGCCAGTCTGTAATAGACCCATATACTGTCTAATGTGGGCTGGCAGTGCCTTATGTTCTGAATTACTTTTTTTTTCATAAAATGAGATGATAAATCACTTGTAAAATCCTTTTACTTCAGTGGGCTGCCTAATGAAAACCTTCATTGCTTTCCTGATGATTTGGCATGCAATGCAGGACATGTGTCTTGCATTCTGCTGGGAAAGGCTGGTGAACAGTGTTAAGATGGTCACGTCTTGCAGTAAGTTGATTCTGTCACAGAAAATCCACCCTTACCACAGAAACTGAATGTTAAGACAAGCATTTGGCAAGCTAATGGTGTGGTTAGAGACTTTAAACATTGCTCTCTATTCATAACAGTACAACCCATTTTACATTGTGTACTATGCAAGATGGCACAGGGCTCAAATATTGTTTGATCTGTTTTTAATGAGCCAGTATGTCAGCTCTGATTTCTTATAATTGCACAGCAACTTGATACCTGTCTTGCTAAAGTATTTTCAGAAGCTTGCCTTTTGGTGTAAAAGTGGAGAATCTGTATAATCGTTCTACGAACGTGTTTGGCTTCCCTGTAAAGCACAACATTTCTCTTCATTTATTTATTTTTTACCAGTTGACTGTGCTATGAATGGTGTCCATCCAATTAGAACAAAATAAGAGTCATCAGTTTAAAGAAAGGAAGAAAGGTTTTGTAGAAGATGTAGGTTAGTGAAGGAGTGCTTGATTCTTTCTTTGCTTGTAGAAATAAATAAAATGAAATAAAATAAAAATAGCTAGATAATTAACTTCCCAGTTAGTCAAATCAGCATATACAACCCTAATACTGCCTACTAGTGAGTGATTTGACATTAACATTTTGGTTTTACTATACTCACCCTGGGTATTAGTGTACAGAGGATTACCTACAAACAGGGCCGGTGTTAGCATTTTGGGGGCCCCCAGCAAATGTCAAGTTGGGGGCCCACTAGACACTTCTAGTCTAAGTATCACTCTGTCAT
Source organism: Protopterus annectens (assembly GCF_019279795.1). Classification (NCBI taxonomy): domain Eukaryota; kingdom Metazoa; phylum Chordata; order Ceratodontiformes; family Protopteridae; genus Protopterus; species Protopterus annectens. The sequence goes on along the minus strand of NC_056742.1, from coordinate 138,699,281 downwards.
TGACATCCTCCCAAGTAACCTTTTAGCTCATTCTGCAGACATTTAGGTGTGGTAAGCTGAGACTGACCTGTACAGAGTACAGTGCTCTTACATTGCAAGAGGCCTATATACCACACTGTGGTGGCCCATCACAGTCATACAGAGAGCCATTTACAGTTGCTAGCATTTAGTTGCAACAGTGATGCATTACAACAACTCTATATATAGGTTTGGATTTAGGTGAACGGTGTCTTAGGCCAACTGTTTCAGCCCCAGAAAACACCCACACCGTCCAGTCCTTTTCCCTATCTTGGGCTTCCCATTCCATACACTTTACTTTTTTTTCTTCCTTTCCTCACGTTACCTCAGTCTTCAGCTTTTTCAAAAATACACACAACTTTCTATGTATTCTGAAGTGCATTTAAAACTTTGTTTTTCTTTTTACACAGTCTTTTCATCCAATGATGTCTTGAACAGAAATTATGATTAAGGAAAGAAATGTACTGCTGCTGTTCAGCTTTAGTTTTTCTTGCATCCTTTCAACATACCTTTCCTGACCAAGACAGCAATAACCATTTAGGAAATAACTGAAATAAACCCGGGCCTGAGAAGCCATAGGGTTTTAGATGCCCTGGGATGCATTTTAGACCATTTTCCCAACCTTTTAATCCAGTGGTGGCCTAAACAAAAATCATTAGTACGAAACGAATTAGTCATGTCTTCTTTGAAAAAAAAAAAACAAAAAAGTTGTGCCGAAGACTTAATATTCAAAGCTAACAAAATAGTAGCTCACAATAAACTAACAAGCCAATTGTTGTGAGGATACACCGGGCTTAATCTTTAATTCCTCATCTGGGAATACTGCCTGCTTCCCTACCCCCTCCCAAAAAAAAAAAAAAAAAAGACAGCGTCTGCCTATACATCCTTCTGGTGTTAAATTAGGATGAAAGCAGAGATTAAAATTGCTACAGTCGTGTATTTCAAGTGACTGCTGTCATACATACACATTGCATGCCTTCTCAGCCTTAACCCCCAAAGGTGGCCACCTGTATATGTGCCTGATGTGTGATTGTGAGGAAAGTGAAAAAAAAAAACTAATGATTACAATAATCTATTCTACTTTGTTGCTCCTAGATGGTACACTGCCCCTACACAAGCTATAGTAACTATGCTTGTACACCACTGAGGTCTGTGAGAAAAGTAAAAGTAACAATGACCACACTGTCCCCAGCCCAAACGCAAGCTATAATGACCTCCTGTGCAAACCTCTAATGTTTGACTGTGATGAAAATTAAAGTAATAACCACACAATCCCCCCTCCATATAACCTACAGCAACTTTCTGTACACACACACATCTAAGCAGGGCTAGTTTTAGAATGGGTGCAGTTGAGAGCAGAGGCCATTATCACTTTTTTCCTAACAGGGTCATGTTCAGGTTAAAGAGTGTAATCAGAAAATGAATGTGTATATATATATATATATATATATATATATATATATATATATATATATATATATATACACACACACATTTTTTTTTCCTCATTTTTTCCCACCCAGCAACAGCGTTTGTGAGGTCCCAACATATAGTCATTGATAATTAAGGGATACCCCTGTATCCATTTACAAAGTCTGAGGAATGGGGGCCACCAGACTTGTAAAGTTCTAAGTGTCTGAATGTTATGTGATATATTTTATGCCTAACTTCTGAAATACAATTATTTGTTAGCTGCATTTTTTTACTGATACCTAGAAAAATAATGTATGTGTCCTGGCATTACTGGGTGTGTGCACAGATAAAAATCAGTGATAACACATACATCTACACACACCCCCCTCCCCATATCAATACTAGTTTTGTACTTATTTCAGCAAATAGCTATACATTGTGCAGCAGTGGTACTGCTACGCCAGATCAATGACTACTGTTTAGAAGTCATCAAACAGTAGCAGGGGTAAGTCACTTATTAACCTCATTCAAGAGTATTGGATAGTTGTCACTGTCCCTGATTTCAAAAAAAGCTTAATTTGCTGGTAAATCATTAAGGATTACAGTCAATAAATCCAGACATCAGAGTTTTATATTTCTTATTGTCCAAAAATGCATGTTGATGTAAAAGGTATTATTGTATTAAATTTTTAAGTGAATTAGAATCTAATATTTAAAATGTGTTCCTGATTTTGAACCTCTATTCTGCTATTATGTTTGGCACTGCACTGAAGTTGAGAGTTACAGTATCTAGTGTTCTGTAATAACCCTGAAAAAGAAAATCATCGCTATAGATTGGAAGCATCAGCTCTTCTTAAAATTCCAGGTTTGCAGTGACATCAGTCACTCTGGGTTGCTGATCTCTCTACTGCTTGCCTTGCTCATGTTCATTATCAGCTTTATCCTAACAGGGTCATGTCAAAGCTGGGTTCGGGTTAAAGTGCATAACCAGGAAATTAATACATTTTTTCTCCTCATTTACCCCAACCAGAAGAAGCTTTTCTGGGGCCCCCTTGGAGTCAAGGATGATGAAGGGGCCCCTCCCTGCAGCCATGGGTATTGCTTGTACCTAAAGCTAGCAGTGTTAGTTTTAGTAGAGAGAATGTCCACCAGCAGGGTTTAACTAAGCCAGGGGCACTATGTTATTGATAAAATATTTAATGGAATTGCGAAGGCTGTTACTTGATAAAACACTTGTTACTATAACCACAGAAATCTTTGAATTTTAAAGGAGATACAAATAAGAGTTATTACCCTCTTGGTTTATTAAGTCTATGAAACTTCTGTACTAGCTTGTATTGGTTTGATAGAAGTTACAAAATATCAAAATAAGACAACTTTCTGTGGTTGGGGGCCCCCAGCGACCGCATGGTTTGCTGGTGCCTAAAGCCGGCTATGCCTACAAATGGGCTTTTTTAATATATGTAGTAATAGGTATAATGTTTTCTAGATTACAGAGTTTTGTGTTTCCCTGCCCCCTTTGACCAGCTCACTGCATGCTTGCCTGTTTGATAGTTTATAACTTTATTTTCTGAAAAAGCAGGCAGTTTATTTAAATAAACATTATTCACAAAACTGCTTTTTAGCTATAAGGATCCAAACTAATACCATATGAGTTGCCTTTTTTCACAATTTTTTTTTTTTATATAGAGATTGCTGTTTTCTAAATTAGGTTAACACAGTGCTCCAACTGCGTGAAAGGCTCTGCCTGTGTGGCATAGACAGATGTAACCCTAATTTTCCACTAGATAACCTACATTGCATTAAGATTCCTGGGGCATAAGCCAGCCTGGTGTCATAGAGGGATAAAGCCCTAAATACAGACCAGGTGACCAAAGTTCAACTAATGGTTTGGGAGCTTGACTCAGTTAACAAGGAGGTTGAGTGTGCCCATCCTAGGGGTGGGGTGTGAAGCTGGTCGCAGGTTGTAGCCAGGCCTTCACTGAAAGGAGGTGAGCCTGCAACCTGGTGGCCATTGGTGGTAGCACTCCAAGACATCTATTGGCAGTATTCTTCAATGAGCAAGGGAAAGGGAGTGTGCACTTGGGTAGAGGAAGACATTATGATGTGGGTCACATGGCCCTGTACACCGTGGAGGAGCTAGACCAAATAAGTGCACTCATTGCTGGGGTGCCAGCAAGGACACAAGCAACCTTCACTGTTGCCTTAATGGCAGCCTGCTAGACAGCTCTGAAAAATGAGCTCAATTAGTTTTATTGAGGCTTGATGGTCAGCAGCTGCAGGAGCAAAAAGCATAAATAAAAAAAATAAACTTCATAATAGGTGTAAGAGAAGCTAGCCAGGGAGGGATGAAGAGGCTGACTCACCCATTCTGAGGCAAAGAAGTTAGTTTAAGTTTTGCCATAGTCATACCACCTGTGTAAAAGCCCAGTACTGTGACTTCAAAGCACCAGATTTGTCAAAGAGTGCATGCACTTCATCAGAGTGTTGTGGGTCTGTAGATGTATGTGTTTGCAGCTACCCAGTGTTTACAGATACTACACTGTACCTACAGACAGACAGGGGAAGGCTGTAAGGAGCATCAAAAGTATTCTAATCTCCCACAGGAAGAAGGCTGCTTTCTCCTGGCATTTATTTTTCTTTCCTACTGCCTTTAGTTACCAGGAGGAGGATGGAAACAATCGGCTGATGAGGTGCTTGAGAGGGGGTTGAAAAACCTGGGATTGAATTAATTAAATACAAAAGCACAGGTTGCTGTTGGCTTCATCAAAGTGCCCTGGATTGCTCCACTAATGTGGAACGAGAAAAGGAATTTTCAAGTGTCCATTCGTAAAAAGATTCAAGTGGAATAGTTGGTTCTAGAATGGTGAACTGTTACTCCCAGAGGAGCTGTCTTCTCAGTATCCATAAGGATGTAACACCTCCTTTCCTTAGCTATGTTATACAGTGGAGATGACAAATTTATAGATGGTAGATGTTTAGGGTCTGTATCAAAAGACCGAAGAGGCGTTTAATCGAACACCTCTTCATCGACACGTAAAGAGCGAACGCAGTAAAGTGCGAATGCTAAAAACAGCAATTTCTTTCCCTGGGAAAGAAATTGCTAGCACAAACGCACACACTTTCATACATAATGTGTGGGGGCTTTACCCCCCCAACTAAATATATCAAGTTCGAGATCGCACTACAGTGGGGAAAGGGGCAAAGACACGGGGATGGCCAAGCAATTTCTTTCCCAGGGAAAAATTGCTGTTTTAAGCATTCACACTTCAGTGGGTTCTCTCTGTGTGTCGACGAAGAGGTGTTCGATTAAACGCCTCTTCGGTCTTTTGATATAGACCCGATGTTTAGGATAATCGCTATTGCTTCACATTGTGTTACTGCACATCACATATAGTGGCACTGGTGTGACACGAAATTTCAGGCTTTCTCATTGACTATAAAAAAAAAGTATAACTGAAGATCATTTTCTTTCTAGTGTTATATGTCCTGTTGGTCTGTTCCTTCCCCAAGAGTTAAGGGCCCTCTAGCTGATTCATTTCTGTAGGAGCACAGGTCAAGTGACAGGAGTGGCACCATCATCCACGAGGAAGCAGATTTTTTTTCTGCTGAGCTCTAATCTCTTCTCTCTGTACATGCTCAGTTTAGGCCCAAGTTATTGCCATGTAATTGGCATCTAAAAGGGGAGTGTCTTCCAATTCTGAGAGTGAATTAAATTCTGTCAGCCATGACCTCCCTTGAAGACAAGTTCCTGTGTTGATCCTTGTTCTCCACTGTGGATTCAGAATGGGGTCTGCACTCTGGACATGCACTCATAACACTCCCAAAGAAAGGGACAAGCAGGGTCTGTTTCATCATTCTTTTTTCTTCATAGCCAGCTCCTTCAGTGTGTGTGGGTTGCAGATTACACTAGGGATGTCTGGGACTCCAGTCTTTATTCCCCTAACAGGGCAAGATATGCTTTTCAGAAATTCACAGAAGTAATTGCTGTTGAAGCAATGCAGCTATATCTTTCATATGAGATGTATTTCGGTGTCTTTGCTTTCTTTTCCTGCCCACTACGTTCTACAGCATCCATTAGTCCCCTACAACCCAATGGGTGAGAGCTAATCATGGGAGCTATCACTCACAGAGACATCATTTTATTATTTTTTATTAGTCCTACCATCCCTTGCATAATGTGAATAACATCCAAAAGGGTAGTGCGAGATGGGCCTTGCGGCTAATGCTCATGCCTTAGCATGTTATTTAGTCATGCCCCACCCATTGTAAAAAAGTACTAGTGTGTGATTTCTTGTTACCACTGGGGATTCTACCATGGAGAATGTGCCAACAGGTGCCTGAGCTGCTTGAGTCGCACTCAGGGCCTTATCCTTTTGTGCCAATGGGACTAGCTTATTAATACCAGTTTATCTGCCCCACAGTTTATAAAAGAATGAGGCCAGCCTCCCTGTAGAGGCTTAAGCTTCCTTCTGAAGAGGCAAAAAAGTTGACAAAATGCTTGATAGCAGTAAAAAACAAAGACTCACAAGTTGCTTTTGTTACAAGTATAGTTTGGCAAACAACCTTCTTTTTTCCTTGGGTTCATCTTTTCCTCCATGCACTGCTCTTTCCCTTATTTCTTTTTAAATTTCACTTTTCATTTCTTGAAACTTAAGTTACTCATACTGAAAAACAGATCAATGGAAAGTAGAAAAACAAAGTCCGAAAGATAAGGAATAGTAGTCCTCACTCATGCATCTATGTATTCAAATTGAGACTGCTTCTGTTTTTAGCTTCTGTCACTTACTCATATTTGTAGGGTACCTGTTTATTCATTTTATCCTGAGAAGACCATTACTGCCCTGACCTTGGAATTACCAAAACAAGACAACTAATATAAGACACAAGAAAAACAAGCAATAACTCTAAAGCAATAAGCAATCCATGTTTATGTGGCTTGCCTTGCTAATTCAGAGAATATCATTACAAAAGGCATGGGTTCAAATCCATTAAAGTCCATCTTTCTTAGTCTGGCAATTGGCACAGAGGGGTAAAACTTTGAGCTGTAATTCCTGTGGCATACGGTTTGATTCCCATAGCCCTCATTTGCATACTGTGTGATCCTGAGCAACTTACGTAACCAGTCAGTGCTTGGGAGACAACTGTGAATTTGGGCTAGGTTCCTCAGTGGTGTCCTGGACTGCAAGCTCATTGTGTGCTTTCCCATTGGTTGTTTAAATTATACATCTTTAATTTCTCCTATATTTCAATCTTGCATTTGTGCGGTTTGCACTCTTTTAACTGGAGCTACTCAACATTTGGCGACTTTTGCCAGAGCTCTGGAGAGAGCCTGATTAAGTCCACAGCATACATTGCTAAATCAAAAAAATAAGTATCTTGTCAGTTTCTTTTGCACTTTGCTGACTGTATTTTATCATTTTGCTGCCTGATTTTGCTGATTTTACTGTATTTTTCTGCACTTTAAAAAAGCTGTTCTGTTGCTTTAGGTAGCTAGTACATAGCATAGACTAGATTCAGATCTGCTGAATCTAGACTGTATTGTTACACTTGAGCACTTTATCAACCATCTTACATTAGGAGGGCCCTGCCTGCACATTTGTGGCAGAAGTGTGTTGACTGAGCCTTATCTGAGTTGGAGATTACTGGAGGACAGTTCATTGTGTTTCCCCATTGGCAGTTCAGCTTAGAAGTGTTTAATTTCACCTGTATTTAAGCCTCATATTTGCACGGAGCTGTGCACAGCACAATGAGGTTCAGTGGTGCCCTGTATAGATGCAAACACCTTGAAATACAATCGTTTCCTAGACATTTGTTAATGAACCCTCCCAAGCTTCCCTGCTGCATTGTGAGGAAACTCAGTTATGCACTGAGAAGCGTTGTCATAGTTTTCACCCCTAGCCTTCAATAGAATAAGCCTCTTTGTTAATCCAAGAAAAAAAATCTGGCCATACTAGCCCAACAGTAGTTACGATAAAAAACCTGCAGTAATGGACGGTCACTTTCCAAGCATTTCTCTGGCCAGCCTAATTGACATGGACATCCTGAGGTAATGTAGTAATTGCCTTATGTATACTGACAACCACTTACTCCTAAAACAAACAAATACAATCTGCGAGAGATGTAATTACACTAGGAATCTATTCTCTCACATAACAAACCAGACATCAAATGGGTTGTCAGCACACACACACACACACACACACACACACACACACACTTCACCTCTCACACAAAACAAGGTCACAACACCTAAACCCAGTTATGCGTAGGTACTCAGTAGAAGTCTACCAAAAGATCAGAGACCACCCAGGCGCAAACCACTTGCACACACTGCAAAGCAAACAGAATTGAATACACAACACATATAACATTGTCTCAGCAAATAAATCCATAAGGCAAAACACCTTAAAACCAAATGTCCTAGTCATAGGTGAATCCATAGTGAGACACACGATACCCCCCTGACCAGGCTGGACAAGGAGAAGGCCTTTCGGGTGCCAGGATCTGTCAAAACATGCACAAACTCAAGTCACTCAACAATAGTTACCGCTATGACTGTCATAGTACATGTTGTGGTGAATGACTTGAGACGTACCTCTCTGGACTGTATGAAGAGAGACATTACTGAACTCTCAGATTATGTGCCCCAGGCAGGTATGACCCTAGCCTTAAGCAGCATTCTACCTTCACCCAGGATGATGCCACAATGTAAAGAAAAAATGATCGACTTCAACAATTGCCTTAGCTTATGGTGCCAGTCCAGAGGGATCCAGTATTTGTCATCCTGGGAAGACATGGTCGAAAGGCTAGAGATGGCCTGCACTTATGTCCTTTAGGCTTTTGGATACTGGCAAAGGCACTTGCCTTCCCCATAGTTCCGTTTTTAGACTATGTCAAAACAACAAAATTTCCAACATAACAAAATCCACTCAAGACAAACTCAGGATTATCCTGCTTAATCCTAAGACCTTAAACAGGAAACTGCAATCCCTAGAAGCACTTCACTTTGGAAGATGTTTGTGTAGTCACTGAGACATGGTTCAAGACCACAGAGAGCACCCTGGCTGTGCAAGGCTACAGTGCAATATTATGGCTGACAAAGTTTGCAGATGACTGCAAACTGGGCGCCATAGTAGGAAACACATCTGACACAGATATCCTTCAGAAGGGTCTCACAGAAATGGATAACTGGTGCCAGAGCCATGGCCTAAAGTTAAATGCCAAAAAATGCATAGTCATACCCTTCGGGAAAAACAAGGTTACCCCTAGCTACCAAATAGGTGGCAATCCACTGAGCACAGAAGAAGTTATCAGGGACCTGGGGACCCAGGTTGATAGTAGTCCGTCATTCGACACCCATGTAGCTAAAGTAGTTAGGAAGACCTTCTACATTGCCCACCGTATCATGAAGGGATTCTCATCTAGATCAAGGGAGGTCATAGTCTCCCTATACTCATCACTCATCAGACCAATGATTGAGTACAATGCCCCATTTGGAATGTATCTGACCCGACACTTGCAGCAGCTGGAGAGGCCACAAAAGTTCCTTACCAAAAGGATAAAGGGTCTCAAACATCTGTCTTATGCTGCCCGACTGAAAGAACTCCAGCTCTATTCAGTCGCTTACCGCTTGCTCAGAGGTGACCTTTGCCTAACATACAAGGCCATGTCAAACCCAGATTTGATGAATATGCTTCACCTCAAAAAATCTAGATCCGTCAGAGCCACAAGGGCGGGAGACTTAAACCTCGACACGGCTATTAATAGGACGTGCTGGAGGAATAGATTCATCACCCAAAGACTCCCTGTGCTGTGGAACAAAATCCCGGTATATGTGAGGCAGAGCACCTCGCTGGCCTTGTTCAAGAGAAATCTTGACCAATGGATGGGAGATCGCAGATATACCCCAGGGATTACCTTAGTGTCACTGCTCGACAGAGGCACAGCAAAATAATGGGTATAGTTCCCCATACTAAAGGGGTGGCGTAAGCCACAAAACTATGGGCTAGGCTTGTAAATGCCCTCAGGCAGATAGCCTAGTATGAACCTATGCTATCCACATGTTCAGACCCCAAAATGAGTGTGAAAGATCCAAAGGTGGAGGTGTATCCATCTTCATCAAAGCCAAATACACCTCAAGAATGATTAAACATTATCACTATCTTGAGCTTCTCCAGTTCCAACTAACTCTAGGTAAAACACCCCACCACATAATTGCTAGCTACAGGTCTTCCATCATGAACCAAGAGAAGCACACCGCCTATTTGGACTTACTGGAGTCACTCACTATACGACCAAACACAGCAGTCATGGAAGATTTCAACTATCTTCCATTTATTGGGGTGACATACACGAGCACAAACATGCTCACCCTGAGGTTACTGGACTTTGTCAATACAAATTCCCTGGAACAGCTAGTCTGCACCCCCACAAGGAGCTCACATGTCCTAGACTTAGTATTCACCAACATGGGGATCACTACACTGCCCCCTGTGTGTTTTCTCCCTGGTAAGGTCAGACATAAATCCATCTCATTCAAAGTAACTGTCAGACCTGACACCCCTCACAGGAGCAAAAGAACTGAATAAAATTCTCCAAAGCAAACTACATCCTACTAGGCGATGGTTTAAAAAGTTTCAAACCCCCTGCTAACACAGCCAACAGTGACTCCTATGTAGACAAGTACACAAATGCTCTGTATAACCACCTAAACACCTGTAGAAGCTCAGCTGTACCTGACTGGATCAAAACCAGGTCCGTCCAAGAAAAAAACAGGCCACCCTGATGAACCTGAATTATAGGTAGGTTATATAACAAAAAGAAGAAACTGATGTCTAAGAACAAGAGGGAATTTACTCAGCAGAAGAAGAATATTCTTCAAAGCTTGAATGAGCAAATCAGATATCTTGTAAAGTACTGTAAAAGTAGTTACAAAGCTAAATTAGCATCCCTAGCTAAGGATAATCATAAGGCATTCTTTAGCTACATCTGAAATCTAAAAAAGGAATGCCCAACTATGTGCTGAGTTTATAGTGGATGGTACCTCTTATACTGGACCTGAGGAAATTGCCAAATTGCTAGCTGACAGATTTGATACAAACTTCACCCCCCCCATCCCCACCAGCCATACCCCAAAATATACTTGGCATGAGTCCTTTACCTAGTATCTCCAAAGAGCAGGTTATTTCCATGCTCTCCAAGGCCAAAAACATTGCCGCTATGGGACCAGATAACATCCCAGGCTGCTTACTAAACTGTCTAAAACAAGATCTAGCAGAAGCACTTGGCACTCTCTTTAACCTCAGTCTGAGCACTGGCTTTGTTCCAGCAGAGTAGAGAACAGCAACAGTAATCCCCTTGCACAAGGAGGATCCATCAACTGACCCTGGGAGCTGTAGATCCATAAGCCTAATCAGCCTTATATGTAAGGCTATGGAAAGAGTTGTCATGGGCCTTATCAACAAGGACGTAGGCGACCTTCAAACTCTTGACTCGACATAGTTTGGCTTTGTTAAGGGTAGATCATGCTTATTGAACTTGGACTTTTTCAACAATGTCACTAAAGCCCTGGAGGAAGGCAAAACAGTACATACTGCCTATTTTGACTTGGCCAAGGCTTTTGCCACAATCCTCCACTCGGGTATCATTGAGAAACTCTCTCAGCTAGGGATTAACCCATACGTCATTAGATGGGTAGCCAACTGGTTTACTGACAGAATGCATACTGTCAAAGTTGGGGATTCTACCTCTACCAGTAGACCATTTACCAGTGGCGTACCACAGGGATCTGTGCTGGGCCCTCTACTGTTTAGAATTTATTTCTCAGAAGTCCAGGTGAAAGTAGATGGCCTGTGTCTTACCAAGTACACTGATGGTTGCAAACTGGGTGCAGTCACTGAATCCCTAAACAATGTTAACATATTACAAAAGGGGCTAACACAGATAAATGATTGGTGCCAAAGCCACGGACTAAAACTAAATGCAAAAAAAGTGCATTATTATCCCCTTTGGCAAAGAAGTCCCTGTAAACTACAATATTGTCAACACCTCACCCAAGCTCAAACCCAGTGATGCGAGATTTGGGAACACAGGTTGATAGCAATCCAAATGTTGATCACCATGTGTCCACATTGGTAAGTAAAGCTACTACACTGTGCATCTCATAAGTAAGGGCATGGCTACCAAGACTAAAGATGTTATAACTATTCTTTACTCAACCCTCATCAGACCACTAATAGAGTACAATGCTCCCTTTTGCTTGTGTGAAGATTGGGGAAAGATGGGCGAAGGCTGCCAGCCTAGTCAAATAGAATTTGATGCATAATTCTATCATTTGTATATATAAATGTAAAGTACCGGCTTGTGTTCTTAAATGAAAGAAAATACTGTAAAATGTGAACTTCAAGATTGTTGCAACATTGTCATCTGCTGAAAGGAAACCTAAGCCAAGCATTTCAAATGTTCTTTGAAGTTACAATTATGTAAATGGTGGTGCCGAACCGGCTGGTTGAACACATTCTTTCTATTGTCTTAACTTAAGGAATGATTGCTAGGGTGTACATGTGAAATGTCTTTTATTGTTGTAGTTTCCTGAGCAGGTGTTAGCTTGCTAAATAATGCAGTTTGTTTGCCTGGGAACTCCAGACGAAGTGTCAAAATGATGTAATTTGGGAGGGCCTTAGCAGAGCTGTTTGTTAGTGTTTTTAAAAACTATTGTTCAGTGAGAGACTGTAAGCATTTTGTCTTGGACCATCAACCCCAGCACTGCTTATGCTCTTTATGTATGTTAGTAGGATTGTAGCAGTGTGTTTTCTCTTAAGAATAGCTAAAGATTAGAAAGTTAGATTGTGTTTTTCTTTGACATCAGACCTGTTCTACTGTATTATTTTAAGTTTCTGTGTGATCTCTGAACTCTTAGATATCTCTGTGGTGTAGTTGTATTGTCTTGTGTTTTTAATTATTTATTATTAAATATTTTTAAAACCTTTTCCTGTGACTGGTTTGTGTAGAGATAAGTCGGCTCTAGAGTACATTGCATATTTATAGAGTTTATTGTAATAAGCCTTGGACTGAATAGTCACATTACTGAGTGGATAATAATATTGCACAGTAATAATTGGACACCCTTTTAAGGGCCTTAGGGTAGCTGATAATTATTAAGGCTGGTGGTGGCGGTAATTACTACCATATAGTCTGGGTAAAGGGGCACAGCTAGAGAATCTGTGTCAGTCTTTCCCAGGAGTGTCTGTGAAGTTGTATAAATACTTATCTCAAAGTGTGGGTGTGTGTCCGCTACCTGGACAGGGACATGAATCACTGGTTGGACAGAGAGGGTACTGGAGGTTAGCTTGCCAGCTAGGCTGAGATCTTGACTCTATATCCGTGCCAGTGGGGAGTCTTATTGGGGACCTGGAGAGCAAGGGAGCAGCCAGCCCCAGACTGACTGTGATCTCTGTGTTCACTTAAGGGAACTTGTACTTTGCTGTGTGTATTTGTTATCCTTTCCTCTTCTATGAGACGACCTCCCTGGTGTTAGTGGTGAGGATTGATTGCTGGGCCAGGGCACAGTCATCACAGCATGTACCTCACCAGACATCTGCAGCAGCTGGAGAGACCAGAAAGGTTTCTCTCCATGAAAATTCAGGCCCTCCAAAACATGATCTACATGGAAAGATTGAAAGTCCTTTCACTGTACTCTGTATACTATAGGCTGCTGAGAAGCGACTTGTGCCTGGCCTACAGAGCAGTCTCTGACAGTGCCCTAATGAAAGTGCTGTACATCTATTAATCAAATGGGAGACTATTCACTCGCTCCTGGGATCTCAACCTAGCCTGTGACATTAACAGAACATGCTGGAAAGACAGATGCATCTCCCACAGATTGCCGCTCCTCTGGAATAAACTCCCAATTCATGTGAAGCAGAGCTCCTCAATGATCCTATTCAAGTGGAACCTAGACAGTTGGATGGCAAACCATAAATTCACCCCAGGGGTGGCACCTGTATCCCTCGTGGACAGGAGCAGTCAGTGCTGATCATAGACTCTCCCTATGAACAACGACCGTCTAACTAAGGTCAATTAGGGAACATAGGTATAACATGGCTAGGCTTGTAAAGGCCCTAGTGCCATTAGCATAGTAACCTCCTATGAAATGCTACATACTAAAAGTGTCTGTGATGTTTGGGAATGAATATGCCATTATTTTCTTAGTGTTTAACAGATTAGTGAGCTGCACTTAAGCAATGTAATATGTGCAGCAGGTAATCTAAAAATATCCTATTTTAATATGCAGTTTGTTTCTCAGTGGCAAGAAAAGATGGGTGAACTCTTGACGTTTTCTATGAAATGTATGTAAAGCGTTAACTGAAGTTGTAATTTCCCTCTGAGATTTAGAACAAATAGACATAGGATGTGAAAGTTATGGCACACAAGTGAAGCGGGCCATAGTTTGCAGTTTGATCAATGTGTATGACTGTTCCTTGGCTAGAAAGTTGAAGGCAATGAACGACCAATTAGACAATTCTGTGAAGAAGATAGCTGAACAAGAGGAATTGAACAAATGTGTTAGTATGTAAGTATGAAACTCTACTCAGTTGTATTTGTGGTCTGTGTGAATGATACAAACTAAGTAGCTGAGAATGGTGGGAGAACTTCTTGCAGCTTATGGCTTGTGAGTTCTCATCACTTGAGTTTCCCTGCCCAAGATATTCAGGCAGTTTAGCTTTAGATTCAGTTTGTTTCAAGTTATTGTATCCTGCACATTTTCAAGTCTTGTACCCACTTGGATTATAAATGTACAATGATCCTTGACTGGCACAAGATGAACAGACAAAGAAATAATTGAAATTTGGAGTAGATGATAAAGGAACAAGCAATTGGTTAATTTTAAAAAGCAAACTATGGGCACTTCAGTGGAGAGATTTTTCTTTGTAGGTCTTTTCTATTTTTCAAAATAAAATGATGGATAAAACAAATGAAAGAGCATTCAGAAAAGTGAGTGATTACATAAAAAAACAATGCACTGGGAATACAAATGTGGACAGTACGTAAAATGTATTGATATACATGTATATGGACAAGGATATTTGATCCAATTAAAATGCGAGTTGCAGTCTGAATGATACTTTAAAAATATTGAAATCATTAAGTATAACAGAGAAAATAACTTTGCTTAAGTTGAAATATGTATTATTATATTTCAATTTTTACTTAATATGAAATGAGAGTATTGCATTGCTTGCTGTATGGTGAAGGTGATATAAGAAGTGCAGTTTAAAAACCAATAATTTAGTAGTATAGGAAAATCTAAACTACATGAAGCCAAAACAAAGGTTATAGTAATGAATTGTATCTCACTGCGTGACTTGGTACAGAATGTCCCCTTTTTGACAAAATGTGATACTTGAGAATTTGGTTGAAGTGCGATATTGAACAAGCAGCTTAAATGTGAAAATAAATTATTCAAAAGTTTATAGGCAACAAACATATGACTGTGGAAAATTGTCATACTTGTGGACATCAACAGTAAGATACAAGCAATTAAGATGTTTTTGGTTCTACTGGTTCTTTAAGCAGGTCAGTCTTATATTTTTCAGCAGAGCTCAGATATGGAAGAACATGAAAAAGGAAGTTAAAGAGGTTTTTTGAGTTAAAAGAGAAAGCATGCAAGGGAAAAAAAAATATTGTTGACAAAGGAACACATTTATTTGTGACTACCAAATATTGCGGCATATTATAAGACCACATAGTTTAGGTTAATGTATTTATTTTAGGACTTTGAATCAATTCAGTGCCCAGATAGAGGGGCATGGTGGGCATAACGCCTAATGAAGCAACTATAGGATAATTTATGGGCATTTGGGCAGATTTAGGAAAGGAATATAAAGAGCATTATGTGCAGTCTTATATGCAGAAAATTGTTAGCCATGTCTTCATTTAAAGGAAGATGTACCTTACAAAAATAGAATAACACCAGTAGACTATACTATATATAGTAATAAGCAAAGACAAAGAAGAAAGTGTGTTGAGTATTTTGAAAAGAATGAACAAAAAAGTGTGATTTGGGGAGCAGATAATAAAGGAACTGAGGTAATAAAGTGGAAAGGCAAACACTTGGATTATTTAACTCTGATCAACTTGCATATACAGGTCTGATGTTAGAAGTAAAGGAAGATATGTAGAGGCTGGATAGTAAATGTTGTTATAATATAGACAATAGTTTTTGTAGTTGAGACCAAATCAGAAATGGCAGACCAGAAAACAGTAATAAGTAGTGCATGTAAGCCAGTATTATATTTGAGAAGAACCCATAGTATAAAATTACAAATAACATGGAGTAAATGATTAAATAGAGATATTGCAGGAAGTCAGTGGAGGGAAGTATGCCTTTTCCCTAGATATGCAACTAAATTGCATGGAAATGTTTGCATGAATATTGCTGTACCCCTTCAGGACTTTTAAAAAACTATGTTGGAAATGTGCTGGATTTCTTGGGACGGTATATTTTGTGGTTTTACTGCATTACTTCAGTACAAAAATGAATTGGACAAGGTCCTTCCAAGATGGCTGCACACGGAGTAACAGCTTAATTTCAGCTCTCCCAGTGTGAAAACAGAAACTCAGAAGAAGGGGCCAGTAAACTCATATGTTTGGGTAAATTTCAGTAATTAGCTATTAAGTGGCACTGCGAGGGTGCCAGCAAAAAATGAATTCATAGAATCTGAAAGAAAATTAATCACAAAAGGTAAGGACTAAACACTGACTGAAAAGAATTCTGCAGCTACTCAGCAAAAAACAGTGCAAACTCCAGCTTTGGTGCAGGACATGACTTCCAGTAACCTAGAGGAAAAAATAAGTCAAATTTACTAATTGCTGATTAAAATCAATGAAACACTGATGGAGTACATCAACTCAAATAGCAAAAAGCTAGAAAAATGAAAAACTTTAAACAGATTTTCAGATGAGGTGATAAAACTGCAGAAATCAGAGGCAGGAATGGAGAAAATGCTGGCCAAATATGATACTGCTTAAGAAGAGATGTTTCAAAAAATAATAGAAGTAGAGGACAGAGCATGTACGGAAAACCTGAGATTTTCTGCTGTACTAGAAAAGCTGGAAGGAACAGACTATATTAATTTTATGAAAGTGTAAATAATCAGCTGGACTGATATTCCACAGGAGTTGTTAATTGAGAGGTCACATTGTGTGTATGCTCCAAACCTAGCCATGAGAAAGAAACCTAGACCTTTGATAGTAAAGATATAATCCCACCAGCAGAAGGAGTTAATTCTGACAAAAACTGTTTCAGAAGGACAAAGTACTGATAGTGAGAGACAGCAGAATGTATGTAGAAAATGATTACTCACTGTATACCAGGCAGAAGAGGAATACCTTTATTCCAGTAATCAGGAAATGTCAAGAAGTAAGCATGATATTCTAACTGCTTTACCTAGCTATATTCAGAACATTCTTTCCTGGATGGCAAAATCATTCTTTGATGCAGAACATGGTAAGGAGGAAATACAAAAGTTTGTCCATCAAAAAGTGAGCTGTGAAATGGAATGAGATTCTGCTACTTGTTCTTCTGCTAATAAAGACTACAGAGAGGCTGTGCCAGTTGAAACCTTTTCCAGTGTTTCAATGGAAAATGCTTGAGAGATGGAAAAAAAAACAAGAGTTGACTATTAGAACCCAAGGGTATGTTGGACATGAGTCAGAGACTGGATTTGAGAGATAATGGACTTTTTTGACTTTGTTAAACTTGTAGGGGACTTTAAACCATCTGCCCTACTTTATTCCATTAATGTTTGCAGAAACACTTAGGAGAGGGGGGGGAGAAGAAGGAAAGAGCTAACTGTAAGTAAAATAAAATTTTGTTTTTAACAGTAGTATTTTATAATGCATTATATAATTTGTGTGCTATAATGTAAAGTGTACTCAGTTTTTTTTAAGTGTAATGGGTATACTAAACAGGTGTCCCATTTTTTCCCTTCTTTTCTCTTTGTTCAGTCTTAAGAAATGTTGGCACTGCAGTGTAAAAACAGAAGAAATGTCTGGTCAAAAAAGTATGATACAAGAAAAAATTATGTGCTCTTTCCAAGGGAGCCAGCAGGATTTTTGCAGGGGGGTGCAAACCCAGAGCTCTGCCCATGCAGCCCTCACCCACACAGCCATTCCAGTGTCCCATTACTTGCCTATTTCTCCCCATTTGCCATAGACACTGTTCAAATCTCTCAGGATGCATACTGTTTTATGCTTTACTTCTAAAATGATTACAGATATTTGGATTTAATTTACAACTTTTATTTCAAATTTTATAGCACAAACACTGATAGACATTTACTAAACCTAAACAAAGCAATAATCTTACAATGAAAACAGACTTGGCATTAAAACGTCTCTACCTTTGAAACCCACATTCACTGAAACAGCATTGAAACCCACATTCAAAGAAAAGGCATCTGGCCAGTGGCATGGTAAGTTTACCTTTGGGCTGTTTTCAAGTCATAGGCTCCTTGCACACATTTTTAGAACCATGTAAAATTTCTTTGATTTACCTTCCTGATTGTATTAGTTATACTATATAATAATTGAATTATATCCCTTGTATAATATAGCACCACTTGTTAGAGTGTGTTTTAAATTTATAGTTCTGAACAGTTTTCCTTTAAGCAATGAAACAAATCATATGAACCAATAATGACAAACTGCCCAATTTAGAACATTTCAACCATAAAGAGCCACTCAAACTTCTGTCATGGAATCCACCGATATCTATCAATATGCAGAATCTCTGCAGAAGTAAAAGTCATCTGAATAATTCCACATTAAAGAGATCTGAAACCAAAGTGTTTGTTGCTCGAAAATAACTTTATTTTTCAGTGTTTCATTTACAAATTCAGTCCTGTTGCCCTTGAAGAATAAATTGCCTACGTTACATTAAAAGAAATGGTAAGTTGATATATTGCAATAGGGAATGGGTGGCAAGCTGAAAAATAGGTTCATAGTTACTAGGCATCTCATCCAAAGGAGGACATACTCAGGACTGCACCACCCACCCCCTTCAGATACAAATCGACATGCCGTGGGAGTAGAACCTACAGCTCTCTGTATCAAGATGCAAGTTTTCTACCTGCTGTGCTACTAACACTGCTTTAAAACTCTATACCACAACAGTGTTATCATTTGCTAAACAAAACAGTTGCACATTTTAAGCAGACTTAGCATGAGCAGTAGTAAACTTCTCTTCCTTTGAAGCTCACATTTCCATGAAAATGCACTTGAAAATAAATTCCACCTGCTAACTCTGCATTTCACTCTCTCTCTCACACACCTCAACCTCTAAGTGCAATAAATCTGGACAAAGCCTAAACTAAATAGGGACAGATTATAAATATTGCTCTTATGAACTTAGAAAATTGCTAGAATAACAGGATTTGTGTTAGTATGCATTTTTCTAAAGGATATAACCGCTAAAACTCAAATATCTGTCATTATTTAGCAACTACAATCCTTTTTATGAGGAATATGGGGCAAAAATCTGGACATTCTGCAAAAACCTGGACAGCTGAAGGGTATGCTACCTCCCTCTTACACACACACACACACACACACACATGCACACGCACACATGCACACACACACACACACACACATTACCTCTCAATGTCTTAGCACAAGAAATCTGAACAAAGTCTGTTATAATGCTGGGGACAAAGACCTAAAACTGGGGACACATTTAGAAAGTTGCTACAGTAATAGGATTTGTATTACAATACATTTTCTGAAGGATATTATGTCTGAAACTCAGTGATCTTTAAAAAAAAAAACAGAATTTGTATGAAGAACAGACCAATAACATAAGGCAAAAATCAGGACATTCTGTGAAAATCTGTACAGTTGAGAGGTATGCACACATATATCCCCCTACCTCCTTAGAAAGTGGCTAGAACAACAAGTTTTGCATTAGTATGCATTTTCTGAAAGATATGAAGTCTAAAGCTCAAATGTCTGCCATTATTTTATGACTTCAGTCCTCAATGATTTGCCAGAAAAACAATTTTGTGAGAAGCAAAACAAAAATATGAGGCAAAAATCTGGATAATTGCAAGTCAGGTGTGCTCTACTGGCAGCTGACGTGCATTCATGTTATGTCGGGGTCTACTGTACCATATTATAACATGTTTATAGCATGAGTGCACTCCTACACATTTATAGCATGAGTTCACTCGTACACTTATGCTTTGATGGCTCCTGTTCAGGTGCATGAGTTAGCAGAAGCACGAACACAACCCTGAGCCATTTGCTGCATTGCCTACACTCCTTACAGCCTACCCCCTCAAGGTGTTGTGCTATCAGCAGAGACACTGACATTGCAAATTATGGAGCAGATTAAGTTTATCTGGCAGGCGAGAATCAGACCACAAGCTTTGGGCAAGCTGACAAATGTTGATGCAATGAGGGAAGACAATTGTAGGTGCAGAACAGCTGTACCGTTCATGGGCCCAAACTGCATTTTTTGTCAGTACGTGTAAACAATTTAGTTAAAGCAGAAGTAGATTACAGGGTAAATGGATCCTTTGTAAATGAAGCTTTGGAGTCAAGTGATGTTCTTACACACATCAGGTAACACCATTATCAGGACGCACACATACTACTCAAGAAGTCTCGGCCTATAATGACTTTAATAATTACAGAGTGCGTATTTTTCTGGTTGCATTTACTAATTTTGTCACGTTAATATCAATTAAGCAGACAAGCAGTTTTGATGACTCATTTTCTGCAGCATTATTTTGCCCCATGCCTTTAACAGCACTCAACTTCTTTAGCCCAAGAATCAGACAAAGGCCCAATATACAGGACAATTTTTAATTATTACTTTTAATTCACTTAGTTAACAGAACAGGTTTTACATCAACCTGCACTTTGAAGATTATGTATGGAAATTTAATGTCTGGCTTCATTGGCGGCAATCTTCAGTGATTTACCAAAAATATTATTTTTTTTTTATTTTTTATTTTTTTACGAGGAGCATGACAAAAATATAGAACTGTTGAAAGCTATGCACCAGATAAACTGCCCAAAGCTAAATTACCAGGCTGTATTTCATAAGAAGTGGTGGAGAGATGCTCTCCCAGACTTTGAAAGTATTACAGTTAATTTAAATAAGAAAAAAATGTTCACTTTTGTCAGTCACTGTTAACAGCCATTAGCAATGTCACAGGTTACAAATGCGAATGATATCCTTTCTAGTGCCCATTCAGAATCACTCTAGCATTGCTTTGCGACTGGGAGGGATTCAGGCAGCTAGAGGAACGCACTTTTCAGGTTTAGTGCTGCAAGATGATGCACTTTAAATGATGCTAAGAGGGGCGGACATCTCTCCCAGTTAACTCTCCTAACTAGTAAAATAAGCTGTCAGAAAATAAATATGTTATAGTGTCAGCAATTCTCTTCATGACACAAGCTCTTTCCTATCGTCCCGTCACCTTCCCTGTGTATAAGGTAAAGGACAATCCGCATAAAGCATAGGTGTAGTGGGCACCTTCTACTGCCATCGCGAAAAAGCACCTCTTACAAACTCCTAAGTTGTTAAAACAGAATATCTGCTGCCATGGGGCCTAATTTACTCTTAGGTAAAGATACTATTCCTGTTTACAAACACTATATGAAAGCAGTAATAAACCCAACTATATGGACAGCAATTTGTACCTGTTCAGCCCAATTCATTTTCCTCTAAGGAAACAATTTGCGACGTACAACCCCCCCTACCCGCCACACTCCTACCTCCACTTACTTACAAACACACACACACCTACTTCTTACATACACACACACACACACACACACACACACACACACACCTACCTACTTGCTTTATTAATAATAACAAAAACTCATCATTTATCTACTTCAATACTGAATAAATATCAGCAATTACTGCTAACTACAACTGACATCACTTCAGGAAGAAGTCTAGTGCTTAATACAGTCTTCTTACTGTCTACTATTGAAGAGAAGGGGGCTCACGATTGTGTTATGGTAACACAAATACATATTAAAATCTGGATTTGATCTGAAGGTTACCCCATTGCATAACCTAGATTTAACACTTTCTGAAGATGGAAACTGCCAGAAGGGCAACATTTAATATTTATTGGTTGGATGTATAGTATGTACATCAAATCAAAATTCAGAAAAGGGAAAGCTAGAAAATGTTTACTCCACACAAGTACCTCAACTAGTAGCATTAACCACAGCTTGTTAATTAGCTGAAGGGAACATTTTTACTAAGTACATTGACAGCCAGGATCCATATGCGGCTGTTCATGATTCTGGTCAGTAATGGGCATGACAGAAGTCATACTATGAATGAGAGACAATGCAAAATTATTAGATGCTTTAATGGTGCCCCAAGCCATACCTATAGCAAAGTGCAGGGCATATACGAGGAACAAAAATAAGGTTACATTAGGGAAAGCATAAGCGGAAAGGGTAGCAGGCTCTTACATCCACAGACTCCTACCTACCTATTTCGTACACACACACATCTCTTAAAACACTAAAAAACACACACACACACCTACCTCTCACTTCTACATTCGTCCGGTGCATCCACAGTCCAAATGTCCTCTGGAATTCAAATTCCTGGTAGGCGCGAAGACGAAGATGTAAACCATCAGTTGTACAGACACAGAAAATGAAAGCAGGTCGCAAACTCCTGTTGCGTCTGTGCGACTGGATGGGATTACAAAGGGCATTCTTAAAGAAGAACGTCCTTTAAAAAAACAAAAATATTTTTTTTTGTTTTAATTTACCAGCCAGTCCCAGGGGGGGTGCAAGTGCACCCCCTTGCACCTGCCTGCAGGCGCCCTTAGCTCTTTTTCATTCTTGCATAGGGAAATGACTAGATTAAGGCCCTTGGCTTCATCTACTAACAAGCTTTAAAAGAAAGCAAAACAAGCTTTAAAAGAAAGCAAATAAATAGAAAAGAAAATTGAATATAATAAAGCTTTCCTCTAGGAAATAAATAAATGCTTGTAGAAGCAACTCTGTATCTAGTTCTCATGTCTCCATAGATACAATCTGATAGAGTAATAAAAACTGAATACTTTTTTCTTTCAATGGATAGGAGATAATATTTTCTAAAAGCATTCAAGTGTTTTCCCCTTCTGGGAGAGCAATAAAGATAAGACAAAACCAAATGGCACTTAGTAGGTCTGCATCATGTGTTTTGGTGTGAATAACCTTCCTTTTAGGTTAACCCAAGTTTATGAGTGTGGCTGTCAGTTTGGGACAATTGTTCCTATTAGGAAGGTAAAACTTTGATATTTGTAGATTTAAATAGTTTTGTGTATTAGTATTAAGTTGATAGGTTTTAGGGCTATATTGAGATATATTTGTTTTTTTGTTTGCAAACTTTCAATAAAACAGAACATTTTGTAAGATGTGACATAGGCACAAATGGATATGACAAGAAACAACTGTATAAAAGATTAACCTGGCAAACATTAGTGTGTGCATGTAACACAAAAGCTGGAACCAGATAATTAACAAAAAGCTGATACAAAGAAAATGTGGGAATAATAACTTTTTAACACAATGACCCTTTCTATATTGTCTTTAAATGTTAATGGTATCTCCAATATATACAAAAAGAAAAAAAATAGTAGTGAACTATAGGAGCTCCAATAGTGGTAGAAGAGGATAAAAAAGATGATAATGGTAAATTTGTTGTACTAATGGGCTACTGGCAAGGGAGGAGGATTACACTGGCATGTATTTATATTCTACCTAAAACTGCTGTAATGGAGCTTAAGAAAATTTTGGGAGAAATAATCAGTTTTCAGTAGGAAATATTACTTACAGATGGGGACTGGAATTTGATTTGCAGCAGTGAAATTGTGTCGGGGAACAGAAGAAAAAATGTAACAAAGGAGGATAGATTCTTGAATACATTTATGAAAATATTTGACATGGAAGATGTCGGTTCAGTAGTAGGAGTCCAGAGTGAATTTTTGAAAGCATTAAATAAGCCAAAATTAGAGGCAGATGATGAGGCTCAATTACTAAGGATAGGAAGAGATGAGATAAAAATGGTGACATATAACCAGTCCACAGGAAAGTCCCCAAGATTAGATGGTTTTCCTGTGAATGTTTGTAAGTTGGGAGAGAAGAAACTGATAAAGATCTGGAAGGTTTTGTTTAACAGTATTTTAAGAGGAGTTGAAGCACCAACATCCTGGAAGAAAGCGGTGGTGGCTTTAATACCTAAAGAGGGTAATGGCCCATCAGTTCCAGTTTCATATAAGCCCATTTCAATCCAAAACCATGATTATAAAATGTTTGTCAATAATGGCTAAAAGAATAGCAAAGGTGATATCAAAATTGATAGATTTGGATCAATGTGATTTTGTTGGGGGGGGGGGGAGGCAAACGTTTGACAACATTAAGAGAACATTGATGATTTGTAGATAAGCTGAATGTAATAAAATGCCACTGTTGTTCGTGGGTCTTGATGCAGAGAAAACATTTGACAAAGTAAGCTGGGAGTTTATGAGCAGGTAAATGGAAGCATTTGCATTCCCTGATAAAATTATAAGGTCAATTAGGAGGGTATATGAGGGATCAGAGAGTAAAACTAAAGTGGATGGGTTCCTCTCTGATAATTTCTGTTTAAGTAGAGGTACCAGGCAGGGGTGTCCGCTTTTCCTTTTTATTTGCACTATATTTAAAACCATTAGCAAAGAAAATAAGAGGCTCAGAAATTCAAGGATAGAATTGGTATGGTAGTAAAAAAAAAGCTGGCTCTATTTGCAGGTGATACTATTTTATACCTGATAAAATCAGAAATGGACATTTCACTGTTGTGGAACATTTTGAGGCACTTTCAGATCTTTTTGGGATACAACATTAATGAACCTAAAACAAAGGCAATAGCTGTAAATTACATACCCGCACACAAATTGGTTCAGCAAAATCCATATTTATGGGAATATGATAAAATGAAGTACTTAGGATATGGATTAAAAAGGATTCTGATGTGGCAGCTAAGGATATGTAAGAAGAGACTAAATAAAAGATAAAAAAAGAGAAATTGGAAGCTCTGTTATATGGATGTGGATAGCAAGGTACAAGCGGTTAAAATATTTGTAGTCCCTTTAGTTATATACACAGGTCAGGCATATTTTTATCAACCAGAGGAGAAGTTGTGGATAACAGTAAAGAGCTGAAGGATTTTATCTGGGAGAGGAAGACAGCAAGAGGCAAGTGGGATAAGCTGATTCTTCCAATTGAACAAGGTGGTTTGGGTTACCTGATTATAAGGGGTATTTTCAGAGCTACACAGTTAAGGCTCCTATACATAGCACAAACAGAAACCTGTAATTCAAAGTGAAAAGAGATGATGATAAAACCGTGAGAAGCTCAAGAAACAAGGAGAGTCTGGGATTTTGGATGCCGATCCTTAAAGAGAATAACAATAACCATATAGTATGTTGTGTTCATTAAGTAGCAGAAAGTATTCTAAGAACTAAGCTAACAAGGGAATGGAGAAATGAGATTTTGCAATAGGGATGACTGCAATTAGGGATACAGACAATAGGCAAGAGGGGGCTGAAATTTGATAGAGAAAACTGGCAAAAGAACCAAGGTATTGGGAATGAATAATTAGAGAGGGAAAGGTAATAGAATGAGAAGAGGCTAAGAATTAATTAAGACTGTAGGCTACAGTTTGCCTTCCCTATCAAGGATTAATATTTGAGCATAGGCAAATGGAAAGAAACAGGGGGATCCTAAGTGAAAAGCACTGGTACAGTTTTTAGTAGAATCTAGTACATAAGCTGCTGTTAAAAAAGGAATAATTAGTAGAGCATAAACAATATTGCATGTTAACTTTAAGAATCAATCGGAGGAGGTTAGAAAGGATTGGAAAGTGAGATTGGATAAGCAATTCACAAAAAAATGGAGGGGATATATATATGTCTCCCAAATATGCAACAAACTCTAGAAGATTTAGGATCTTTGCTTTGAAGTGTCTACATAGGTATTTTTATACCCCAAGTAGACTCCAAAAAAATTCTCCTCAGGTAGACAGCAAGTCTTGTAACTGTGATGTGAAGAAAGAGGAAATTGGGAGCATATTTCTGGGAGTGCAATGAGTTAGCAGATTTAAAAATTCCGAAATTGGGAACATATTTCTGAGTGCGCAATGAGTTAGCAGATTTAAAAATTCCGCAGACTACTCTCACAGATTTACTGGGTGAGCAAATTGGTGTAACTAAGGAAATTATTTTTTTGAGCTATGATATAGAATCAGAATTGCCTGGACATAATAAGGCCTTGCTGAGTCCAATTATGGTGGCTGCCAAAAAACAATTACTAGCAATTGGAAATTGAAGTCTAAACCAACTTTACTAGAAGTAGTGAATATAGTAACAGAGATAAAACAACTGGAACTGGGATCTTTAGAAAAGGGTAGGTGCAAATTACATAGAAACAATGGGAATTGTGGGAACAATAAATACAGGGGAGGAATGAAGTTTAAAAGAAGGCAGGATTTGAATGAGCTATGTAATATTTGACTGGCAGTGACTGGATAGGTTATAAGTGATGTATAATGTTTGCGTTTATAACTAAAATTATGTCAGTGTGACTTGTTTCATTTATATAAATGTATGATTGCCTATGTTATACGTGATAATTTAATAAAGATGTTTCTTTAAAAAAAAATGAATTGAACAGGATGCAAAGTTTTACACTTGGAAGAGAATACAGCCTCAATTTAGAGGTAGTCTTGCTGAATTGGTGTAAAATTACATGTATTAAAGAGATGTGATGTTTTTGTGTTGATGGTACTTAAGAAAGCCATAGCTAGAAAATGAAAAAACAAAGATAAACCTTCAATAAGAGAGGTAAAACAAAAGATGATTGCAGAGATTAATCACGTGGAACTGTGAACTACCAGTGATCAGAACAGAATTCCATAGTAAAAAAAATGGACTCTGGCACTGAGATGGAGCAAAGCACCCAGGACGTAAATCCTTTCACCAAAGTAGACTGTATGGCAAGGTCTGAAGTTACAGGTCCAATTGCTGAGATTTGTAATACAATAGTAAAGCAGTATTGCTGCTACTTAATTCCCGATCTGAGAATATATTGTAAATAATTAACTTTTGTATTTGATTTTGCTTATGGAGCAATATTAATCAGTCGGGATATCAAGACTAGAAAGAATAGTTGTTTATGATGTATGGATTTACATGCTTAAGAATGGCAAGTTATTGAAAGTTAAATGTAAGCACTGATTGTTTGATGTGATGCTAGTTTATCTGTGTTATATAAATGTATAATTATAAAACAGTCATATCAGCAATCATTGCTGAAATAACAAGTGCATCTTGCCTGTGGATTGCACAATATGTAAAATGAAAATGTTAAATACAATAAAATTTTGCACATTAATGGTAAGAATTTAGTCATATTTCTGCTTGATCTGTAGTATATTTATTAGCCCTGCTGACCATCATGCTTCCATTTGTTCCTTCCCCTGGTGTGAGCCAGGCCCATTCCTTCCTCATTTAAGGACACCTTGACAGAAACGAGAGCCTGATCAAGTCCACCTGTTCCCTGATCTAGGTGGAGTCCTAATACCTCAACCAAGGGAACAGATCATTTAGACCATTTATTCCATTCAGGGCAAGAGCTGGGTACAAAGAGTAAGCAGTCACATAGGACACCCACTCTCTTGAGCAACCCCTCCCCTTGGTGGCTGCAGCTTCCACAGTTACTGTTATCCTTTAGAGATGCATGCATGTGTCATATACACACACACATTCATACCCATAGCCTTACTCTGCTGAACAGTCATCACATCTACAAGTGTGCTGCCTGTTAAGCCTCCATACTGCTGTTGAGTTCAGCATGAGTCACCTCCTTCCCCTAAGGATGCGCAGACTGGCATCAGTCCCCGATTCCCACTCCTATGTATAGCTCTTCCATCTTCTCATGCTGCTGATTGAACACTGGCCATCTAAGCAGTAGTCAGGCTTTTATTCCAATGGAGCACAGAACTGGCCAGTCTGCAGCATTCTTAAATTCCTGCTGTTATCAGTAACCCATTTACTCCTATTTTCCCAGATGTTTATGTTGCTTTTCAGTCACTTATGTGATGTATTTCAGAGAGGTATCTTGGCCTGCTGGGTGCTTTTTTTAGGTTACTAACTGCAAGCTAGGCAATGTGATGAGTAAAGTAGCAAAGCATTTTTTTTATTATTGTTACAATAGCTTATAGTCTGCATCACTTAAGTGAGATGAAGGTCTCTTATTCAGTCCAGGGGTACAGATCAACTGGAATGTGAAGGTAATGTGTCTGAAGGCAGTCATTGTTCAAAGCCTTCCCTTGGAAAATCCGTCATTTGCATGGACTCTGGCGTGTCACAATGCCACCTGCCCTCTTTTAGCTTGCAGGTGATCAGACTTACAACCGTCATGAACTGACAGAGTTGAATGGGTCATTTCCACCTTCAGCAGTGATCACTGTGGTGGGTATGTCACAGGGTGTTGCCACTAGCTTTCCCACTCTTGATGTCCAGAACATGATTATGAATGTCAGCTGTTGCTCAGAATGTCCTTGAATCCCCAGCAGAGACTTAGTACTGGGAAGTCTAGTCCTCCAACTTCTTCCTAGTTTAAAGAGGAATCACCAGTGAATATTGTGGAGACTGCACTAGTTGCTCTTTACCAGGAAGGCCCATAGTGATGTCCCATATATTAGGTGTGTGCTCACTATTTGAAGTATGGTGTGATCTCTGGTACAGGGAAACCCCCTTACATGGCTTGATTTGACTCTCTTGCAAACCCTGTTCAGACTGCTCATGCACCATTGCTACCTTTGCTGTGTACCATTCTGGGTGCTGGGAACTCATACCAGAAAATACAGGACTCACCTGTTCACTCATCATTCTATGCATCAAGTGAGTGTGTCACCTCCTGTTGACACTAAGGGTAGGCAATCTTCCCTTTCTCACTTGCTTCTCCCTGTCCCTGTGAAGGGTATTTTTTTTTTTTTTGCTTTCTTTCTTTTCTGTCTCTCTCTTGTTGACTGGTTGACCTATTCATTACCCTGTCCTTGCATGTTCGGCTGTAGTTGGGGTAAAAGCTGGCAAATAATGGGCAGTCATCTAGGCAGGTAGTTTATTTTATGCCCCATAGCCCTATTTTCTGCAGCTGTGGGCATCTTGCCAGAGCACAACTTATGCCAGACCCAGTGATTTGTGTTTTGACAAGCACCTCAGACACACTGCTACTGCAGTGCTTGGTAGATGGAAGCACTCATCTCCAGCTGTTCCTGCTGGTACAGCTCTTTGTCTCCACTATGTGGTCTCTCCACTCCAGGGATGGGCAAGCAAGTTTTTGCCACTCACTCCCAATGCACCACCTCTGTCAGACCCCTCTGGCTTCTGGATCTAATAGTTGAACTTAGGTCTATAAGTCTGCATTTAGGGCTCCATCTCTCTTTGCCGTAAAGCTAGCATGAATCCTGAGGAGGATTCCAAAAATCCTGAAGTTCTTGTGTTTGAGTTAAGCAAGTGTAATGTTCTGCTCCGTATGTCTTCCCTCCTTGATGGTTCCTCCTTTGGAAGAGCTGTCATTGAGGTAGCCTTTCTGTCTTTTCCCAGGTTAAAAACTGACATAGTATTTGAAGAAGAAGTACTAGAATATCTGTTCTATGAAACCTATCCTTTAGGGTACGATGTATGTATCCTTAAAGACTTTGAATTTAGCTGCCTTTGCTCATAAGAGTCAGTTGGCTTCAACCAGTCCTGAGCAGAGTAAAATGATGTCCTTACTATACATCCCAGGGTAGATTATTTTGTGATCTGTTCATTTCATTGGTCCCAGTGACTATAACACCTCTCTTTGTTTCCTGATAAGGAGACCAAAACTGAGAATGAGTTGAACAAAAAGTTGTTTTCCTTTACCACTTTCTGCCTAAGGCTTCTTAATTATCTGTCTCATCTGCCTCAGTTCCCTTCCTGTCTTATGGCTCAGATTCTGGGAAAGCAGGCAGTGCTTTCTGTTTGTGGAGTCAAGATAAGTCTGGAAAGTCTTTTGAGTAACATTCCTGTCGATATTTCAGATAGCAGACTGTAGTTTTAGCTATGCTAATTCTTTGACTAGGTTAGCAGTCTTAGAAATGTTCTTGTTTCAGGTGGTATAGACCAAGCAACACTTATTAAAGGATGAGTATAAGCAGCCTATTTTAGGTGCTCCCTCTTGGTTGAAATCCATTTTGCGTTAGCTTTTGGGAACAAGTTTTAGGCATCCAAAGAAACCAGCATTAGGGTCTTAGTAGCCTGTTTCAGGAAGTTTCGGGTACCATATTTTAGACCTCAAAACTAAGAAACAAGCATTAGGGTCATGATGACAACCCCTGTAATTCTTCCTCATCTTCCTGTTAGTCTACCCATTCCCTGGAGGAGAAGAAGAAGCCTCCTTATAAGATGTAGATGACTCACAAATATTTTATCTGTTCCCTTTCAGCATTCACAGTCTCTTATTTATTTATTTTATTTATTTACATTTGTTTACCGTGAAATTCCGACTGAACGCAGGTCCTTTTTCAGCGGATGGCTGGGGAGAAAAGCTCCACATCATATACATAATAAATAGAGATACAAAGTTGCATCAGTAGTAAACAACATTACAGGTTGTTGGGTTTAATACAATAACAATATATTGATTATCAACAGTATATATATAGTAAATGTTGCAAGTTAAGATAGTTTCTTGTTGTTTATAATATTAGTAACAAAGTTGTCAGACAAGATTTTAAAGTATGTAAAGACAACTAGCTAATTCTGTCTGTGGTTAGTACTGGCGGTAGTATAGTTGGGTTAAGAGTCTAGGTGGGGGGGGGGGTAAGGGTGGGGGTGTTAGTCTGGATTAGAACAAGGACAAAGCCAGTGCAAATTTAAGTGGAATTTGAGCACAGTCTTGAAAAGGCTGCTGGAAGGTAGAGTAGTTATAGAGGGTGCAGGTGTCAGCTGCGAGTTTGGTGGGTTTAAGTTTTGACAATAGTCTTTTTATGTTGGAGGTAGTTACTGAG
This sequence comes from Protopterus annectens, assembly GCF_019279795.1. Lineage (NCBI taxonomy): Eukaryota > Metazoa > Chordata > Ceratodontiformes > Protopteridae > Protopterus > Protopterus annectens. The sequence continues at coordinate 138,668,740 of NC_056742.1, read as the reverse complement.
GTGAAGAAGAAAAGAGGAGTGGGGGATTTAGGGTTAGGAGTTGGGGGGGCTGTTGTGGGGAAGTGTTTGTTTATAGATGTTATACTTTCAGTGAAGTGTTTGTTGAAGGATTCAGCAATACTGCTGGAGGAGGGAGGAATGGACGGCTGGGGGGGTATCAACCTTCCCTGGGCGGAGGATAGTGTTAATAGTGGACCAGAATTGCTTAGGGTTGTGGTTGGTAGAGTTTAGGGTGGATTTATCATAGAGGGATTTGTCTAATTTTATTTGCTTTTTGGCTTTATTGCGCAGTTCAAGGAATGATTGCCTATCTGAGTTATTTTTTGTTAGTCGCAATTGCTCCCAGGCCTTATCTCTGGATTCTCTTAGGGTGCAGACTGCATATTTTCTGCTGTACCAAACTGACTACATGGCTGAATGTGTTAAGCTAGTTCTTCAAGTCTGCCCCAGCTTAGGAACTTTTACCAAAGATGTTAAGGACTTGTTTGGTCTAGACATGGCTTCTGGCAGCTACAGCTTAATGATTTTAGGTTTGTCCTCCTAACAATTTCAGTCAGGCAATTTCAGCAGTGTTGCTAGAACAATTACCAGACTCTGCTCGTCAGAGGAGCTGTAGAGCCTCTTCAATTTTTGGAGGAAGGCACACTTTTTTCCCCTTCATCTTTGTTCTGAAGGAAATGGGAAGAATGTGCCCCATCGAAAATCTTTCTGGCTTTAAGAAACATAGACTATGTCATATTCTGGATGCTGCCTGTCCAGGAAGTCATGGTCTGTTGTATTGGGCAACTCCATAGTGTTGATAGATATCATGTGTACCTTTCAGCATATCAATGCATGTGGGATCTTCACAGAGTGTTCTTTTAGTTCATTCTCCATGGGCTTTGCTTCAGTTTAGAGTGTTGCTGTTTAGTCCTTCCGCTGGTGCCAAACTGTTTTCCAAGGTGCTAACCACTGTGGTAAAGGCAGTGCTGGACAATGAACTTCTTGTATTCCTTAGCTGTGTGACTGAATACTGGTTGTCCTGTCAAGGAGCTGTCTATTTATTCTTGCTTATATGCTCGTATGATTGCAGGCACTGAGACTGACTTAAACTGGGAGAAGTCTTCTATTTAGCTCAGGGGACTGCTTAAATTGGGGTGGAATTGGGTACTCTTAAGTTTTGTTGACTTCTGTCCCTGTAAAGGTCCCTGGATGTTGTTGTTTTGCCATCCTGGGTGCAAACACAGACATCAACAGAAGTGGGGACAATTCTAATCTCACTGGATATTCATATCCCAACCCCACCCCCCTGCCCAGAAAACCACAGTGAAAAACTTCTCTAAAGCAAATTTCACACTCCTCAAAACTGAGATGGAATCCTTCAAAGCCCCCGGGCCTGTGGAAAATATGGCCCAGACTGCAGAATCCTTTATGAATGCATTCTATGAACACCTTCAGGGATGCATGGATCATGCAATCCCAAATAAAATCAAGACCCAATCCTCCAAAGGCAGACTGGTGGACCCCATCCATAAACAAACTATACAATAGAAGGAGGAAGCTACTACATGATGGAGCAAAATCCCAAAAAGGGAAGGCATCTCTGATCAGTATTAGCAAAATCTACGGGCACTCATAAAATCGTCTAAGGCCAGCTTCGAGAGAAAAATTTCACAGGACACTAAGGATAATCACAAGGCTTTCTTTAGTTATGTTAGAAACCTGGGTGGGAATTTCCAGATATGCTCAGAATTAGTCCAAAATGACAAAAAATACACTGAACCCACAGACATTGCCAACATCCTAGCTGACAGATTCAGCGCAAACTTCTCCCCCACTCCCCACCAAAAGGGCGAATACTATCCCAGCAGAGTGCTGCCCCCCTGACATCTCAGATGCTCAAGTAAGAGCCGCCCTCTCCAAAGCAAAAAACACAGCATCAATGGGACCAGACGGTGTCCCGGGCTGCGTCCTACATGAACTCCAAGAAGAGCTAAACCCAAACATAAGACTACTGTTCAATCTCAGCCTTACTACAGGATATGTACCCAAAGAGTGGCGTACAGCAACAGTGGTCCCTCTCCACAAAGGTGATGCCTCAACGGATCCTGGAAACTATTGCCCCATAAGCCTGACTAGCTTGGAAAGGATCATCATGGACCTCATAAATAAAGATATTGGGGACCTACAGACACTGGATCCTACCCAGTTCGGCTTTGTTAAGGGCAGATCCTGCCTCTTAAACCTGGTTGATTTCTTTGAAACAGTCACCAAGGCCATTGACGAGGGGAAGGTGGTCCACACAGCCTACCTGGACCTCGCAAAAGCCTTCGATACAATACCCCACTCGGGCATTATAGATAGGGGTTTATAAACCCCTATGTCACTAGATGGGTTGCAAACTGGCTCAAGGACAGAACCCACATGGTTAGAATTGCTGGAGCCATGTCAGACTCCAAACCAGTTACAAGTGACGTCCCACAAGGCTCAGTCCTGGGACCTCTCTTGTTCGGTATATATTTCTTAGAGGTACAGGCAAACACAGAAGGACTGTGGCTGAACAAGTTCGCAGATGACTGCAAACTGGGCGCCATAATCGACTCTCCAGCCGACAAGCATCCTCCAAAAGGGCCTCATAGAAACAGACAACTGGTGCCAGAGCCATGGCCTCAAGCTAAACGCCAAAAAGTGTATAGTCATCCCCTTTGACAAAAACAAAGTGCCCACAAATTACCACATAGGTGATAATCCATTAAGTACAGAAGAAGTAATTAGGGACCTGGGGACCCAAGTTGATAGCAATCTCTGATTTGACAACCACGTGGCCAAAATGGTTAGAAAAACATTTTATATAGCCCACCTAATCATGAAGGGATTCACATCTAAATCAGGGGAGGTCATCGTGCCTCTTTACTCATCCCCCATCAGGCCCATAATTGAGTACAATGCCCCTTTTGGGAGATGTACCTTACCAGACACCTGCAGCAACTGGAAAGACCCCAAAAGTACCTCACCAAGAGGATCAAAGGGCTTAAACAGATGCCATATGCTGCCCGGTTAAAGAAACTCCAGCTCTACTCAGTGGCATACCGCCTGCTCAGAGGCGATCTGTGCCTGACGTATAAAGCCATGTCCAACCTGGAATTAATGGACATGCTGCACCTCAGAAATTCCAAATCCCATCAAGCTACGCGCTCGAGAGACTTGAACCTCAGCACTGAAATAAATAGGACATGCTGGAGGGACAGATTCATAACCCAGAGGCTCCCTTCACTCTGGAATAAAATCCCAGTCCAGGTTAGGCAGAGTCCCTCATTGACTCTCTTCAAGAGGAATCTTGATGAGTGGATGGGAGATGTAGGTTTACCCTGGGTATCACTTCTGTGTCACTGTTAGACAGAGGCACAGTATATTGACCTCGAAAAAGGGCATAGCAAAATTAATTTAAAATGGGTGGTGAAAGCCAAACACACTCTGTCTAGGCTTATAAATGCCCTAGGGCAGATAGCCTAGTATGAACCTATGATATCTACTGTCTTCACAATCCCTTTCATACTGTTTGGATCAGGATGCTTCAGTGAATAGTGTGGTTTCAATTGCTGCAAAGGGATCACATCCTTACAAATGTTGTGTTCTGTTATAACCCTGTAGTTGGACTTTAGAGTAGTGAATGGTGACCCCCTCCACATCCCCAGTCTTACTGCAGTGTTGCCTTTTTTAAAGCCCTGTTCCAGTTTCTGATTACTTATTCTTCACTGGTGGATTAGGGAGCTCCGGGATTCTTCCTTTGCACACTAAAAAGTGATCCTTTTTCACGTAACTTCACGTGAACCAGTTCAAGCTAATAGTAGTATTTCTTGCTCTTCAGACATTTGAAAGAAGTTGAAGTAGAACTTCCGTGTTCTAGTCATGCAGTCAGATGATAGGGTGGCACATGAATAAGTATGGCAACACATGATTATTCCTCTTATGCAGTGTGATGATGGTGTTTTGGCAATGTGTCATTGATGTGGCCATCTCTTGTACAGCTCTTCACATCCTGTGGGAAGGATATATCATAATGGATTCTCTGAGTGATCTTCTGGAACTGAGGATAAAGGGGCCTGTCTGGTCAGGGTCTTTTGGGAGTGGAGTGTCCTAAAGATTAACCCGCTCACCACATGTGGAAATGTGATCTTCCCTTACTGTTCTCAGTTCAACATGGAAGATGAGTTGATAGTGGATGCATTTTCCTTTCAGTGGCTGGCAAGGTTCCAGTGTGCTTTCTTCCATTCCTTTTGACTCCATGCATTCTAGCAAAATTCAGAGGTAACCGGCCAAAGCTCAAACCTATGGCCATGTTCTCACCAAATAGAGAGTAGCTTCAAGCTCTCAGATTCATGGTAAGATAGGAACTTATTCCATTGCAAGCCAAGGAAGTTTGCCTTGGTTGGGAGGGGACATACAGGTCTACCCCAGGGTTTGATTACTTAATTAAATTCTCTGCTTCCTGAGAAGTAATTGTCACCACCACCAAAGCTTTCTACTCCTTAGTTATCCTGTGATAAGTGGAAGAGATTGTCCATCTGGTTTGACACTTGTCCTCTGTTATCTCAGTCGATTAGTTTGCTTTCCATCTTTGTCTGCCTTTGACAAACCTTCTACACACTTGGGACATGAACCTTATAACTGACAGGTTTGCTTGCTCATTCATACTTAACTGTTTTGGCAGTTTTTAAGTTGTTCTCTTGAAAGATGCCTTCCTTGGTGGTCATCATATATGCTTGTTGGATTTCTGAGCTAAAGGTTCTTAGTTGCAGAGAACCTTGGAAGGCCTTTCAAAAGGACTGGGTGTACTCTTGTTTTAACTTGCATTTCCTCTTAAAAGTAATCTTTGATCTGTCATTCAACTCTGTATGTTTTCAATGGCAGTATCCTGGGGACAATAAGCCCTTCACATTCTTGATGAATACTGCCAGCTCAGGTTCTAACAGAAGGGATTTCTTGAATTCAGAAAGACAAAATGCTTGTTTGTTTCCTTTGGTAAACAGAGGCTTACAGTACTTATCCACCTGGACAAGGTCTTCTGTACTAACTGCCTTGTCTTTTGCCACAAGACTTGTGTTGTCACAAGCCACTGGACTAGGGATGTGGCTGCTTTTATTGTTTGTTTCAAGAATGCATCCATTGAGGACATTTGTACGATGACCACTTGATTTTCAATTCCACCTTAATTAACCACAATTTTGGAATGCAGACCTCCTTTTTTCAAATTTGTGTGTCAGGGTTGTGCCTGCTGAGTCTCTACCATTTAGCCTTCCTCCTGGGGGTTCTATATGTACTGTTTTGGATTATTTCCAGAAGGTAGCCCCCTGTGCTGCTAAACGCATCAACTAATTTGAAAGAAGGCCAGCCACATTATGGACTTACTACCATCTCACTCCACTGTGTTTAAATGTTTACTTCATCCAGTAACTGCAGATGGATTTTTTTTTGTAAGTTGAGCAAGTTTATCAGTTTATGTACTTATTTATTTATTTCAGGTTGAGCTGACTCCGCAAATGGGAGTTGAATTGGGAACTTGGGGGGAGGGTGCACTGATAGCCTGACAGTTGATTTCTCTGTATGTGTCAAAGGGAGATCCTTGAATGCAAACACTAGAATATTTTCAGAAATGTACTGAACTGTGATATCAGCAGAGGGAATCCCTATAACTGCTCACACAAAGGGATGTCTTGGACATCAATTGATATGAAGATATACACTTTTTATTTCTGCATTTCATTACTCAGTGCATCCTAAAGCTAAAACAATGAACATACTAGACCAGCAGATATAATAGAGATCAATATATGATACTATGAAAAACTTAGCAGGCAAAATTTGTCTACTATCTTTGATGGTTTAGAGGCTGTAGCCCTGATTACAGCAAAGACATCTGGGCTTTGATTAGCAGATCCATTGGCCTGGTGAGCCAGCTGAGAGAAATAGGAGTGAACATCCAGTGGCTAGCTGTCTGGTCTCCAGAAGAAAAGTTCTGGTACCCCTGATAGGTGTAAGCTGAGGCCAGGGAGATGAACCATTTACAAGCTGACTGTGTCCATTAGAGACATAGATGCCAATCCAGGGAGTCGTTTCCTGTTCCCTATCCAATTGTCCAAGTTGCACTTGAATTGGATTAGGGAGAAACTCTGCTTCACATGGATGGGGAGCCTGTTCCCAAAGATGGGGTAGTCTCTGGGATACATATCTGTCTCTCCAGCAGGTCCTATTTAAATCACAGGCAAGGTTTAAGTCTTTAGAACAGATGCTAGTTTGTTTCATTGATATGCAGGAGGTCCATCAGAGTGGGTATAGATCTGTAGCAGACAGAATATAGGGATAGGGTCTTGAGGTCGTCTGCAGAGGCCATTTTATTTCCACCCTGTATTCTTTTAGTGAGGAACCTCTGTGGACGTTCCATTTGTTGGATATGTCTGGTAGGTAAATACCAAAGTGGGCATTGCACTCAATGATAGGTCTGATGAATGCCAAATACAGTGGAACAATGGCTTCCTTGGACCTAGATGCTGTACCTTTGTTTATAACTTGTGTAGCATAGAATGATTTTGTCATTGCTGCACACACGTGATGGTCAAAGATTAAATTACTGTCTGTGTGTGTCCATAAGTCCCTGCCTACAGGGTCACCTCTAAGGGGTGTGTTGTCAATATGATATTTAACAGGGGTGGGTGACTTCCCAAAGGAGACTATTATGTTTTTCTTGGTATTTTGTTTAAGTCCATGGCTCTGACACTAGTTGTGTGTCTGTGTCCGTCCTTTCTGTCGGTGTGGGATTCAATGACAGTTCCTAATTTGCAATCATTTGCAGATTTAGTCAGCCAGAGACCATTGACATTGGCTTTGACTTCAGAGAAGTATATACCAAAAAGGAGCAGTCCAAGGACCGATCCCTGAGGGACTCTGCTTGTAACTGGCCTCCTTCCTAGAGGTGGACTACCTAATTCTAACTTCCTAGGTCGTGTCTGTGAGCCAGTTGGCTATCCACTGGGTGACATACGAATTTGTACCTAAACTCTTTAGTTTGTCAACAATGACCGAGTGAGGTATTGTGTTAGATACCTTGGCCAGGTCAGGGTAGGCAGTGTGAACCATTTTGCCCTCATCTATTGCTTTGGTGACCTTCTCAAAGAAGTACACCAGGCTGAGTACTCATGACCTGCTCTTGATGAAACCAAACTGGATTGGGTCCAGTGTCTGGAGGTTTATTATATCATTATTGGTCATTTCCTTGATAATTCTTTCTATGGCTTTGCATGTAAGACTAGTGGATCTGCAGTTTTCAGGGTCTGTAGATGGCTCACCTTTGTGCAGAGGAATGACTGTTGCTGTTCTCCATTCATGAGGCATGAAGCCTGTTTGGAGGCTGCACTTAAATAGCAGTCCCAAAGGGCTTGCTAGGTCCCATTTCATACTATTTAGAAGGTATTCTGAGATGTTGTCTGGGCCCATTGATGCAGTGTTCTTGGCTGTAGAAGGAGCATTAAGGACCTATTCCCTAGTGATAGCAGGGAGAGGTTATATTTGATGGTATTTCCTGAGAGATGTTAGAGGTGGAGAGAGAGGTAAAATTGGAGCTGAATTTATCAGCCAGTAGGTTTGCTACATCTTCTGGCTCAGTATAGGTGGCTCCATTTACAATGAGCTCTCCACACAGTTGTGTATTGCCTTTGAGGTTGCGGACATGGCTGAAGAATGCCTTGTGGTTGTCCTTAGCCTGGGAGGTCAAATTGACCTGAAATTTGGCTTTGGTATACTTTATTTGTTCTCTGAGCTGTTTGTTTAGTTTGAGCATGCTTTTATCCTGGTGGGTGCTGCACCTCTTAATTTTTGCCATGATTTTCTTCCTTCTGTTATACAGCCTATTGATTTTGTGATTCTACCAAGGTGGCTTTTTTTGAGTTAGTTCTGTACTTTTTTCTGGTGGGTACAATTGCCTCTATGCAGCTATTAACATGCTTGTATAGGGTTTCTGTGAACAGTTCTGCATAGGCAGCAGTCTTCCCAGGGTTTATGGGGGCTTGAAATTTTGCCAGGTTATCACTTAATAGCAGGAGGTTAGCCGTAGAGTAATTCCTGAATATTCAAGGGTTAGCTGGAGGTCCAGGTTTTATTTTAACTTCAAAAGAGACCATTTTGTGGTCTGACCTTACCAAGAAGACATTACACTAGGGGATGTGCAGCACTCTCCCATATTAGTGGGGACCAGATTTAGTATGGTTGCACCCCTGGTTGGTGTACTGACAGTCTGGTACAGGGAGTTAATGTTTACAAACTCCAGGAATCTCTGTGCCTGTATGTTTAGTGTTGGACAGGATTCCCTGTTAATAGTGGGGTAACTATACTTGCCCATGAATATAGTATTTGGTTGGATGATGAATGTTTCCAGTAAGTTTAAGTACATGGATACATGGTATGGGTTTCCTGATTCATAGAAAGGAACCTATAAATTGCATGGAAATGGCATTGTATTTTGCCTATGGTGATTTCAACATGGAGTAGCTCAAGTGCATATATATTATTTATAACAAGAAACATCTTTATTAAATTGTCATGTATGACACAGGCAATGTTACATTTATATAAATGAAAATAAACCGTAGCAGCACAATGTCAGTTGCAAATGTTATACATTCCAAACAGTGCCGACACAACTGTAGCAGCAAATGTTATATCACTTTTAATATAACCAGTTATTGTTAGTCAACCGTTACACAGCTCATTCAAATCCTGCCTTCTTTTAAACCTTGTTCCTCCCCTTCATGTATTGATCCCACATTTCCCATTTTTTCCAATGTAATTTGCTTACCTGTCACTCATCTAGTCAGGATGAAACAGACAAGCAGTTGTGGGTTCAGTTCAAGCAGCTTTATTGCACACAAACACATCAGGGATGAGGCTTTGTAACTTAAACGTAAATAAACTTAATAAACAGACTGACTGCTACACTCTTACATGTTAACACTCTGGCTGTTCTTTCAAAATGGCACTGCTGCCTGTACGTGCTCACTATTTATATGCACATGCCTTCATCTGGAAATGCTTCTTAAGGGTAACACGCTCTGTTCTACATTACCCTTTTTAAAGATCCGAGTTCCAGTTACTTTATCTCTGTTACTATCTTCACTTCTTTAAGTAAAGTTTGTTCAGACTTTGATTTCCATTTTCTAGTAATTGCTTTTTTTGGCAGCTCTCCTAGCTCAAAAAAATTATTTCCCTAGTTTATTTATTTATTTAACATTTGTTAACCGGGAAAGTCCAACTTGGAATGAAGCCAATTTTCAGCAGAGGCCCGGGGAGAAATGCTCCAGATGCATGTCTTTGTAATGTGAGAGGAAACAGGAGTACCCGGAAGAAACCCACACGTACGCAGGGAGTACATGCAGACTCCACACAGAAGGCACCCCAGCCGAGAATCGAACCAGAGAACCTCTTGCTGTGAGACAACACTACCGCTGCACCACTGCGCCATCCATTAGCTACTGTAATTTACTCACCCAACATCTCCGACAGAGCAGTCTGCAGGGAATCTTTCAAGAATGCCAACTCATTACACTCCCAGAAAATATGTTCCCAGTTGCATCTTTCTTCCCCATCACATTTGCTGGCTACCTGAGGAAAAGTATTTATGTAAACACTTCCAGGCAGAGATCCTACATCTTCTAGATTTTGTTGCATGTTTGGGAGACATACATATATCCCCCCATTGTTTCTTTGTGAATTGCTTATCTAATCTCTCCTCCCAGTCCTTTCTAACCTCCTCTGATTGACTCATATTTATCATGCAATATTTTATATGCTGTACTAATTATTCTTTCTTAATGGCAGCTTCTGTTCTAGATTTTTCTAAAAACTCTACCACTGCTACTGTTTTGTTTAGGACCCTCTATTTCTTTCTCTTTGCCTGTACTCTGTTATCAACCCTTGATATGGAAGGCAGTCTCTAGTCTGCAGTCCAAATAAGTTCTTGGCATCTTCCCATTTTATTACATTTCCCTCTCTAGTTATTTGCTCCCAATACATTGTCCTTTGGCAGTTTTCTACCTATTGCCTATTGTCTGTATCCTTAATTGCAGTCATCCCTATCAGCAGAATTTCCCTTCTCCATTCCCATGTTGGCTTAGCTTAGAAGACTGTCTGATGCTTTATGAATATAATATGTTTGATTATTGTTGTTCTCCTTAAAAGGTCTGCATCCAAAATCCCAGCCCCCCCCACACGTTTCATCATCATCATCTCTTTCCACTTTGAATTATAGTCTTCTTCTTGTGCTGTGTATAGGAGCTTTAACTCTGTTGCTTTGAAATACCCCTTCACCTCCAGTAATCCCAATCTACTCTGTTGTATTGGAAGAATAAGCTTATCCCACTTGACTCTTGCTGTGTCTTCCTCTAGCAGATAAAATCCTTCAGCTCTTTATTAATTGCTATCCACAACTTCTCCTCTGGTTGATAAAAATTATGCCTGAGCAGTATATTAGACTAAAGGGACTAAAAATATTTTAACTGCTTGTGTCTTACTATCGACATCCATATAATAGAACTTCCATTTTCTCAGTTTTTGTATTATATTTTGTTTAGTCTCTTCCCACAGATCCTTAGCTGGCGCACCGATGTCATTTTTAATCCATACTCCTAAATACTTTATCATGTCCCCATAAATATGGATATCGCTTTTGTTTTAACGTCATTAATTTTGTATCCTAAAAAGGTTTGAAACTGTCCCAATATGTTCCACAGCACTGTAATGTCTTTTTCTGGTTTTGTCAGGTATAAAATAATATAATCTAGAAATAGAGCCAGTTTTTCCTGACTACCATGCCAATTATAGGGTCTGTATTATGATATTGCATGCTCAGAAGAGCGAACAACACATAATTGACCCCATTTAAGCGAAAGCTTACAACATCGAAACTTCAGAACAGCTATTATTTTCCAAGGGAAAAAAATCGCTGTTCCGAGAAAAAAACAAAACAAAAAAACCCTATAAAACATTACATAATGTGTGGCCTGTGCCCCCCACAACCCCTACTAAAATATACCAACTCCGAGATTGCACTACAGTGCCGAAAAGGCAAAGTAGCGAAAGCGGCTAAACTAATTCTTTCCCAGGGAATGAATTCTCTGAAAAGCTACTTTGCTATTTTGCCTTTTCGTGCTTTTCAGTTCAACAAAGATGCATTCAACAACCTGCATCTGTGACAGTGTAATAGGGAGCCCAATTATATCCTTCAAATTTATTGGTCCCTTATTTTCTTTGCCAGTGGTTCTAAATGTAATGCAAATAGCAAAGGGGAAAGAGAATACCCCTGCCTGGTTCTTCTGCTCAATCAGAGATTTTCAGAGGACACCTCACCCACTTTAATTTTTGCCTCCGATCCTTCATCTATCCTCCTAATCAAGCTTATAATTTTATCAGAGAAAGCAAATGCTTCCATTGCTCTGCTCATAAAATCCCAACTTAGTCTGTCAAATGCTTTCTCTGCATCAAGACTCACCAGTAACAATGGTATTTGCTTACATTCTGCTTCCCTCTGTATCATAACTGTTCTGTTTATGTTGTCAGATGTTTGCCTTCCCTCCACAAAACCACATTGATCCATATCTATCATTTTTGGAATCAGTTTTGCCATTTTTTTAGCCATTATAGACATAAATGTTTTATAATCCTGGTTAAGTATTGAATTAGGCCTGTATGAAGCTGGATCTGACAGATCTTTACCGTCTTTAAGTATTACACCTACTCCCGCTTTCTTCCAGGATGCTGGTACTTCTCCTCCTATTAAAATACTGTTAAACAAAACCTTCCAGATCTTTATCAGTTTTCCCTCCTAGCTTCCAAACTTCCACAGGAATACCATCTATTCCTGGGGACTTTCCTGTATACTGATTATACATCATCATTTTTATCTTATCTTCTGCTATCCTGTCTGTTAGTAATTGAGCCTCCTCTCCCTCTAGCCTTGGCATGTTTATTTCTTCCATAAACATTTCCATTTGTACCTTTTCTTGACTTCCATATTTCTCTGCTTTACACAGACTTTCATAGAATTTCAAAAATGTTTCTAATACTTCTGCAGGATCCCTTGTTATTATCCTTGTTATTGGCTTTGTAAGCATGATACTCAATGTGCAGCCATCTTGGAAGTCTCAGGGTATATTTATTTTTGATGTAAATTGAGACATCTCCAACTTTAGTCCCTGTCTATGCAGTAGCAGGTCTAAATGTGTGGAAGGCATCACAACCTTGCACTGTTGGTTGTGCTCTCCGCAGCTTTGAACCATGTCTCATTGACTGTACAGATGTCACCATTTTCTAGGGTGAAGAGGGGAGTTTTTGTTTAGACTCCTAGCATTGAGCAGTAATACCATTAATAATACAATTAGATTTTCTTGGTTTTGATTTGCTGTGACAGAAGTCCTTTTATTTTGGCATTGCCTAAAAAGGCATTTTGGGGGAAGACATTGTTTTAGCTAATATTCGAAAACCTAGAGGGGAGAGGTGCAGACCATCCCTGGCAAAGCAGCATGGTCTGTTGACCATCTCCTTCCATGCTGACAAATATTGCACCACTTAGAATGACACCAGAAACTAAGCCAATTATTGAAGTCATTCATCTTTTGTTCATATTGTGGCATCATCCTTGGAGAAGGTAAAATGCTGCTCAGTGCTAGGTTCATACCAACCTGGGGCACATATTTCGAGAGCTCTATGGTGTGTCTCTTCATATGGTATAGGGAGGTATGTCTCTGGTCATTTACACCCACAAGGACTATGACTGAGTCAAACTGGTACTTGTGGTCCAGTGACTTGAGTGAATGCGTAATGTGGCAACCGTAGCCCCTGGTAAGCAACTGACTGTGACTTTCTCCTTACTCAGCCTGGTGAGAGGGACATCAATTTGTAGCATGAGGGAGTCTCCATTGACCATAGTGATGGATTGTGTGGTGGCTTGCCTTATGGGCTTAGAAGTTGAGGCTCCATGAGATGTGGCTGTATGTGTTGATGTGGGTATTGTTTTGAAAGTGCATTTAGGACTGCTGAGGGAATTTGTTATGAATACTTCGTCTGAGATACGTTTAAGTGTTCCAGCATATGTGGGTTACAGGTCTGCTTTGAATTGTGTGTGATGGGTGCAACATGTGTACTACTGACAGCCTGGTTGACATTAGGAGTGTTTTTATGTGAGAGCGTTGTCTCCATTGACATTGTGTAGATACATCTCTAACATCCCATATCAGTTTGTTTGAGAATTAACTGGTTGTCAGTAAACATGAGGCAATTTCTGCATTACCTCAGGATGCCAATATCCACCAAGCTGGTAATGGAGATAGTGGGAAAGTTCATATGCATGGCAACAGACACCCTTTTTTATGGATTAGACAGTTGGAGTAGGAAAATAAAGTAATGTTAGGAGTATCTGGTTTGCAACTCTGGGGACAGTGCTTGCCACTGCAAACTAGTTGTCCTGTGTGCAACTAGGTATTGGTGAAATTTCAGTCATGCTTTTACAGGAAAAAAATGTTACTCAAAGTGTTTGTATCTATACAGGGCACTGCCAAACACTTGAGGCAAAACTAATAAGTAGACCCTGAAAATTTAAGGGTGAAATATTTAGGCAGATATTCTGAAGTTAGAAACAAATCAAGCAGTACTTATTGAAAACAAAGAATTAGCTTATCAAGAATGATGAAAAGAAGGAAGTCACATGAATGGCTACTTGCCTGGCTACTACTAGTGTTGATTTCACTACAGCTTCACTTTGCTGGGATACAGTGATGTTTATCGTGTTACACTGCTGCAGTCATCACACTTGGGTTATCCTGCCGTCAGACGGTCCCGCAGTTGGCTAGAGTTCCAAAGTCTTGATCTGACGTCGGTTGCTGTCGCTTCTTCTCTGACGTCAGTGCACCAGGGGTATATAAGATGCATCCGACGCCATTTTCTTCAGTCTTTCTTGCCGCGCGGTGCCCGAAGCAGAAGCAGTTTGCAAGTGACGGTCGTCCGACTCCTGAGATTTTCAAAGTTGAATTTCAGATCTGAAGTCTTCAATAAAGCTAAGTATCCCATTGGGGAAATTTTTTTCTTGCCTCAGACCGATGTCAGAAAAAGTTAATAATTGTATTTCTTGTGGGAAGCAAATACCTCATAAGGATTTCCACTCTTACTGTATTCCATGCCTAGTCCCTGATCACGACGTCACTAGTTGTTGGTTTTGTGCTAGATTTAACAAACGCACTATAAAAAGACATTTTGATTTTGCTTTGCACTACTTTGGCTGAAGGTTCAATTATACTATGCCGTCAGATCAACGATCAACCGACGACCGCATTTCCGAAAAAACGCAAAGACAAGGATAAAGACAGGCATCCGAGGTCCAAAACCGACGACGAAACCTCTTCTAGGCCAGTCGCCGGTTCTCAGTGAGGAACTTTCGCAGCCCCTGACACCCGCTACCTCAGAGCCACAGGCCGCCTCCGACTCCCACGTGGAGACAACTAGGCCTCTGGAAACTCAAGGTATTGGGCCTACAGAAACTAATCCCTCAGATGGGTCCGGAGCCACTGAGCAGGCACCGGCTTCTGAGGGTGTTTTCAGACCTTCGTAAGTTACCATTAAATAAACAGCCAAGACAAAGGTACCATTAAAGACAAAGGGACAAGTACAGCATTCTCCTGGACAGTCCTCTATGCCCAAGAAACAGATGCTTAAAATGGCCGAAGACCTCATTACTCTAATCAGGGGTTCCCATCCCCCTCCTGAGAAAAGGCCTAGGCAGGATACAGACTATGACTCCTCTGATCAGGTTTCCATTTCCTCTGATTCCTCTTCAGACCAGGGATACTCTTTACCCCCCTATGAGGACTCTGATGCTGAGGGATCTATCCCTTCAGCCTCTCCTCCTGAGGATTACTCTTTTGGGGAAACTTTACATACCATAAGGGAACATTTCCATTGGGAAAGTCAGGAATACTCAGAGTCCAAGAAAAGGTTCAGGAATTTCCTCAGCACAGGCCCCTGGCTATTCCGCCTGTACTAGACATTGTGGATGATGTGTTCTCTGAATCCAGCTTATTTCCTGATTCTTTGCCCCGTGCTCCAGCCAAGCCAGATAGGTATTATAGAGTCCCTGACTCTCACAAGTTTCTTTACAAAAACCCTTCTGCTGATTCAGAAACTATTTCCCAGGGTCCAAAAGGGATTAAGGCTTCCATTGCAAAAAATCCAATACCCTCTGACAGAGATTCCAGAGCTTTGGATAGATGGGGGAAGAAAGTATACATGTCTGCAACTTTGGCAGTAAGAGCTTTAAATTGCCAGTTTCACATGCTTAAGTACCAACAATATTTAATGGCTCAGTTAAAACAGAAAATGCTTGCTAGCTCAGAAGCTCCTGATTATAAAGAAGTGCAGGATTTATTGCATGCAATTGAACAGGTGGGAAAACATACTCTGCAATATGGTTTTGATTCTTTAGAGGCCTCTTGTAGAGCCGCAGTTACAGGTTCTGTTATTCGAAGACATGCTTGGTTAAAAGAACAGAATTTACCTGAACATGTTAAGGCAAACAGACAATTCAAAAAAGCTCTAAATACACACATGCTTTCACAATGGCCATGTCCATGTCTAAACCCCGACTAAATAATCATTATCCCACAAACTTCTCTTAGCTTTCTTTCCTTACCAACTTTATAAGGGTATCCTTCAGTTATACCTCTACTAAATTCCTGACTATTTAATCTCTGCTTCATAAAGATTTTCATGTCTTAACTACGGACATTCAAATAACGTTTTGACTGTAACCCAGTGTTAACTTCCTAAGATCATTTTAACCTCCATTTCTCCCCCTAAATGGCTACAATAATTTTGTAAATAGATCTATTGCTATATCTTTGTTAAATACCTAATTATTTCTCACTAATATCTACATTTTTTTGATATTGGTACTAAATGTTTTTGAGAACTTTCAATTATTTGCTGCTACTTTCATGTTCACTACTTAATTAGTTGCTACTATATATCAAAATCTCTATTAATATTGCTATCAAATGCTTTGGATAACTTGGAGCTTTTCTCCCGGGCCTCCGCTGAAAATGGATATGCATCCAGTCGGACTTTCCCGGTTAACAAATGTAAAATAAATAAATAAATAAATAAAGTTATTGGATGCTCCTTTACAACATGATACCTTGTTTGGTGTTGAGGCAGAAGAGGTGTTAAAGAAAATGGAGGATAAAGCTAAATCTATGCAAACAGTCAAGGAATTCTTACAGGTACAGCCACCTTAGTTTAGCAGAAATTGGCCAACAAAAACTTGGTCCTTTCCAGTGTCAGACAGGCCACAGAGTGGCAAATACAGACGCCCAAGAGGCAGATCTCATCCCCAAGGCTCAAACAGGCAATGACAGTGGGGCACCTCAACCCCAAAAGGAGGTGAGGACAAGTTTCAACCTTACAGGAAACAGTCACAATGACTTTCCCTTGCATACACGAAGCACGTCCCTTCTGGAAGCCCCCTTAGGGGGAAAACTAGCACTTTTTTCTCAAAACTGGCAAACGATCACCCAAGACAAATGGGTCCTGAATATTGTGTCTCAAGGTTACAGATTCCACTTCCATACTTTACCAAAGCTAAAAGGAATGTCAGACCTGCCACAAAAATCAATGGGCAGAGGCACAAAAACAAATTTCAGCCTTCATGGACATGAGAGCTATACAAAAAGTACCACAACAGGAACAAGGACAAGGATTTTACTCAAGACTCTTCCTGGTCCCCAGAAAGGACAAAGCCTGGAGGCCTATACTGGACCTTTCAATTCTGAATACTTAACTGGATATTCCGAAATTCAAAATGTTGACATTACAGCAGCTTCTACCTATGCTGGGCAAGAAGGCTTGGCTTGTTACTCTGGACCTCAAAGAGGCATACCTGCATGTCCCTATCAGACAAAATTGCAGAAGATACCTCCGATTCAAAGCTGGTACAAGGCACTACCAATTCTCTGCACTGCCCTTTGGCTTATCTACTGTGCCCAGGGTCTTCACAAAGTCCCTGGCACCAGTAATTGCATTTTGCAGACAAAAAGGGATTCAAATATATCCATACCTGGACAAATGCCTCATTCAAGCAGAGACAAAGGACATTCTTCTACAGCATCTGGCATTTGTGAAAAGGTTGCTAATTTCTCTAGGGTACACAGTAAATGAAAAGAAGTCAAAACTAGTGCCCTCACAGCAGATTACATTCCTGGGTGCCAGCTTAAGTACAACGGCCCAGATGGCTTACCTCACGCCAGACAAACAAGTGCAACTAACTCAATATTTTCAACTACTGGCAAAAACATCCCATCTCCCTGCAAGAAAAATTGTGCAGGCCCTGGGATTCATGGCATGCTGCATACTACTAATACCACATGCCAGACTGCATATGAGGAAATTACAATGGTACCTAAAAAGTGTTTGGACTCAACATTCTCACAGTCTAGAAGCAGTAATTCCAATAATTCCCTGCCTACAACAGGAGTTTCGATGGTGGGCACAGGCATGTCACCTAAACAAAAGTCAGCCTTTTACCCAACCCACAGCCAGGCAAACTCTAACAGCAGATGCTTAGGATTACACCTGGGAAGCACACATGGCAGGAACATGCATTCAGGGCAAGTGGACCACAGACCAGATGCATCTTCATATCAATCAGGAAGAGATGTTGGCTGTTCAAAATGCCCTAACAGCTTTCAAGGACCTTCTACACCCAGGACAACTATTACTAAAGACAGACAACACCACAGTAATGTGGCACATAAACAAACAAGGGGGCACTCACTCTTATCCCCTATGCAGGCAAGCCATGACCTTGTGGAACACAGCCCTAACATACCACGTTCACCTGCCAGCACAATTCCTGCCAGGAAAGAAAAATACTCTGGCGAATGACTTAAGCAGAACTATCATGGACCCTCACGAATGGAAATTGAACCCACAAATCTTCAGCATGATAACACAAAAAAGGGGATGCCCAGACATAGATCTTTTTGCCTCCCCTCTGAATTGCCAACTACAAAATTTCTGCACAAGGACTTATCACAAACAAGCATGGAAAGTGGATGCTCTTCTGTTCAGCTAGAAAAACCTAAAAGTCTATGCCTTCCCACCACTGCCTCTCCTTTCAAAGGTACTCATAAAAACCAGACAAGAAAAACCACAGATGACCCTGATTGCTCCAGACTGGCCATGCCAGCACTGGTACCCTATATTAAGGAACTTGGCTCAGGGCCCACCATGGATTTTGCCCCAAATTCCAGACCTTCTGACTCAACAAAACAATCAGATCCTGCACGGTCAGCTCAAAACCCTAAACCTGGCTGCATGGCAGATACTTTAGTCAAACAGGCAACACCTCTGTCTAAAGTTGTTATGGATGTCATTTTGGAGGCCAGGAGGCCTAGCACCAGGAAAGCTTACTCAGAAAAATGGAAGAGATTCTGCGCCTGGAACCAGGCTCACAGCCTTGACCCTCTTGTTCCAAACATTCCTCAGATTTTACAATACTTAACTGAGATGCTGGACAGAGGCCTATCCTTTTCATCAATTAAGATTCACGCCTCTGCCATTTCTGCACATTACAACATGGATCCTCCTTTATTCTCTCATCCCTTGCTAAAGCAGTACTTCAGCGGGGCTAAAAACATAAGACCACCCCGGAGAGCACCAACTTGGGACCTCAATTTCGTTTTGGAAAAATTGACCCTACCACCTTTTGAGCCAGCCAATACAGCCAATCTAAAATTTTTATCATGGAAAACAGCTCTGCTCCTGGCAGTAACTTCAGCACGAAGAGTCTCAGAGCTACAGGCATTAATGGCAGTGGAACCTTTTATAATTTTTCATCAGGATAGGGTATCTTTAAGGACAAACCCTACCTTCATGGCAAAGGTGGTATCTAGTGTGGCTCTTAACCAAACCATCCATTTGCCTACTTTTTATCCAAACCTCCAAAATAAAGGGGAGAAACTGCATTCTTTGGACATACACAGGCAGCTACGCTTCTGCTTGGTCAAAACAAAAGCTTTTAGGAAAACTGATCAACTATTTGTAGCATGTGCTGCAGGATCACAAGGCAAGGCTATCTCAAAGCAGACTATATCCAAATGGATAGGACACTGTATTCGGTACTGCTACACACAGCATGGAAAATCAGTCCCTAATAACATTAGGCCTCATTCCACCAGGGCAACAGCCACTTCAGCAGCCTTTCTCAGAGGAGTACCTACCAAGGAAATTTTGGAGTCTGCAACTTGGAGTTCAGTGCACACCTTCACCAAGCATTACCACCTGCCTCTTTACTCAAAATCCAGAGCAGGATTTGCCACTGCAGTTCTGCAGGGACTCTTAGCCAATCCTAACTCTTTATAGACCAGCCACCCAAACTTAGCTTTGGGATTCAACCTAAGTGGGATGACTGCAGCAGTGTAACACGATGAACATAGTACACTGCTGCAGTCCAGGTTACCCTCCCTCCATCCCCTCTGAACTAGCTGGACTTATCTATACCCTTCTATCCTATACAACCTTTGGGGTGTATTTGCTGGCAACTGAAGGTATTGTTTTTATTTTATATGTATATTTTTGATTAGCAATATGCATTGCCTATCCACTTGGGGGCACCTGACATCTGGGGCAAGAAGAACTGAAGAAAATGATGTTGGATGCATCTTATATACCCCTGGCACACTGACGTCAGAGAAGAAGCGACAGCAACCGACGCTGGACCAAGACTTTGACTCTGGCCGACTGCGGGACCACCTGACGGCAGGATAACCCAAGTGTGATGACTGCAGCAGTGTGAACACTCGAACATCTACATTTATGGTAGGTACAAAACTGTACTTTCCTTTGCTTCTTCTTTCACAAGAAGCAAATCATTAGCATCAATCCCAAGATGAGAAGCAGGCCACAGCTTGTTTGGTGATCCACAGTCTTGTCCCAGATGACATAAGGGTCTGAAGGCTTCTTGCAGCCTTTTCCTGATGGGTGCCTCGAACAGCAACCGGACCAATCAGGAATGTCAAGCACAGACACTCACTGCCCTTCCAGAAACAGTCAGAAATCAATGCACTCTGCTCCTTCTCTCACCAGGAGCAGAATGTAAACACATATTTCAAACTTTCACCTATCAAGCAGTCATTAGGCTTTCAGATGATCAGCATTCTCCAGGAAATAATGTCCTTGTGCGTCTTCTTTCACCAGGAGAAAACAGAAGCACTAATCCCAAGATGACTACTGAGAGACAGAATGTAGGTTCTCCAATAATTGGTAGTCTTGCAATAGATATTGCAGATTTTAAAGGTAAGATGGAAAAATGGGTTAATACCCTAAGCACTAGTGTGCACTAAGCAGTTGGATGTGGAACAGGGAGTAACTTAAGCTTTAGCTGTCTAAGTGGAGAGTCACTATGTTTAAAAGAACAAATAGATTGAAAGGGGGTGGGCACTTTGTATTATGGTTCTATGGAATACGGTGGGATGGCCAATAAATTTAAATAGTTGAAGGGAAGTGATTTCCCAAAATGATAATTTTGTGCTTTCTTGCAACAGCCAATGAAAGGGGAGAGGGAAGGAGATATATGTGGTCAAATTAACACAAGTGGCTGGCAACTAGAAAGGAAGTTGCGTTTAAGAACACAAAAGCACCAGGGTGGGAGTGTGGGAATAAAATCTGTGTGAATCACAAGGGACACAGCTGTGGTCTTTTTCCTAGTTTTAATATGCAGTTAAAAGCAGAATACAAGTAAAACACAGTGTAAAGAAAGAAATCACAATATACAAAATAGAAGAATGCAGTACAGTAATACAAAATACAAGAAAGCAAAAGCAAACTAAATGTTCCCTCACATCAAGTTGTGGCAGAGTCTGTGTGAGTTTTTCCTAGTAAAGCTTTGGAATGTTTTATTTTTACCCCTTAAATAGAAGGCTCATTTCTAAGCTTCACCCTAATTTCAGAGGTAATTAGCTTTAAATGACCTGTTCTGTCTTCTGTGTGATTCCTTAATTGACCTGTTCTAATTTTTGTGTGTATCTTGCTATCCTTTTCCATAAAACAAAGCTTCCAGTTTCTGAGTTTTTGTTATGTTTTTAGTCTCTTCCCACATATCCTTAGCTGCCATAACAAAATCCTTTTTAATCCATACTCCTAAGTACTTCATTTTATCATGTCCCCATAAATATAGGTATTGCTGAAACAAATTGTGTGGGTATATAGTTTATAGCTATTGACTTTGTTTCGTCTTCATTAATTTTGTATCCCGAAAAGACTTGAAACTGTCTCAGAATGTTCCACAACACTGAAATGCCCTTTTCTAGCTTTATTACGTATAAAATAATATTGGCACATAAAGCCAACTTTTCTTGATTACCATACCAATTATATCCATGAATTTCTGAGTCTCTTATTTTGCTTGCCAGTGGTTCTAAATATAATGCAAGTAACAAAGGGGAAAGAGGACACCCCTATATGGTTCCTTTGCTCAAGCAGAATGTTTCAGAGAGGACTTCCCCCACTTTAACTTTAGCCTCCAATCCCTCATATATCATCCTGATTAACCTTATAATTTTATCAGGGAAAAGTCCCAGCTTACTCTTTTAAGTGATTTCACTGCATCAAGACCCACTGAAAACAATGGTATTCTCCTACATTCTGCTTCCCTCTGGATCATCATTTTTCTATTAATAGGAGCAAAATGGTAATAAAATCCTTCAGAATGAATGGTACCAAATAGCAAACTAGGAATAAAAGTCAAAAAATGGTACCAAAACACAGGTGATATCAGTATAAAACACAGGTTTAATAAAATAATAAAAACAAGGTAAGCGCTTTCACACACTAAAATGTGCTTTTTCAGTTTCAGGTCTGAAGAAGCACATTTTAGTGTGTGAAAGCGCTTACCTTGTTTTTATTATTTTATTAAGCCTGTGTTTTATACTGATGTCAGCTGTGTTTTGGTACCATTTTTTGACTTTTATTGTTCTATTAATGTTGTGAAATGTTTCCCTCCCCTCCACAAAAAAAAACATTGATGCATACATATCAGTTTTAGCATTATCCTTGCCACTTGATTGGTCATTATGGTCATAAGCTCTTTATAGTCATGGTTTATAGTCAAAATGAGGCCTATATGAAGCTGGATCTGATGGGTTCTACCATCTTTATGTATTATCACCACCACTGTTTTCTTCCAGGATGTTGGTGCTTCCCCTCATTTTAAAATACTGTTAAACAAAACCTTACAGATCTTTATCACTTTTTTCCATCCTAGCTTCCAAGCTTCCATAGGAATACCATCTGTTCTTGGAGACTTTCCTTTAGATTGGTTTTACATCCCCATTTTATCTCATATCCTCCTATCCTGTTAGTAATTGAACTTCATCTACCTGTAACCTTGGTATATTTAATTCTTCCACAAATATTTCCATTTGTACTTTTTCTTGATTTCCACATTTCTCTGCTTTATTCAAATTTTTATACAATACCTGAAATATTTCTACTACCTGTACAGGATCTCTGGTTATTTTCCTTGTTATAGGCTGTCTAAGCTTGGCAATGGCTTGTTTTACTGTCTGTTGCCTGAGCTGTTGTGCTAAAAGCTTTTGAGCTCTGGAGTCACTATCAAAAAACAGTTGCTTAACAGCAGTCTTTCTAAACTCATGCATATTATCTAGTTAGTCTCTTATTTTCTCTTTACCACTCTGCTATTGCGCCTCTTTTTCTTTCAGATTTGCCTTATTCTGCTGTACTTTAACCTTTGTCAGTCCCTCTAAATAAGTCTAGTTACTTCTTAATCATGTCTCTTTTTCCTTTATTTCTACCCTATTTTTAAACTCCACTTTCATTTTTATCCCACTCCCTAGCTATATTTTTTGAAGACATTTCTGTCATTTTTAATAACTCCCAAATAATTGCCACTCCTCATTCCTTAAATTCCTCATCGAAACAGATTGGTGGGAATTGCCAGAACTTCATTTTTATTTCATTGGCATGCATTTTTATTTTAGGTATTATTGGCATGACATCTATAATAGTTATTGGATGCATATCAAAGCTTTCAACTAAATGCACATGTTCCTGTGAAACATAATTTCATTCTAGTCTAACCCAATTTTTGTACATTGGGGAATAATATGTAAATTCTGTCAGAGCTCTTATTACTAAATTCACATCTTCCATACCAAATATTTTCATAAATTTCTTCAAAAATCGACCAACTTTTTATGTTTTCCCTTCTAGACTCACCCAATACATCCTCACTGTTGCAAATGAAATTCCAGTCACCATCTGTAAGTAACATTTCCTGCTGATAGTTGAACATTTCTCCCAAGATTTTCTTAAGCTTCATTGTAGCAGTTTTAGGTAGAATGTAAATATTTGCCAGCATAATCTTCCTCCCGTGCCAGCAGCCTCTTGCTACAACGAATCTGCCATTATCTTTTTTATCTTTATCACTGTTGGAGTTCCTCTAGCATTTAATATAAATATTCCCCTTCCCTATGTCCCAGATATTTCACCGAATAACCATCATGTATACCTGTGAGACCATTCATGTTCAAAGGTAATATGAAAAGTGTTGCTATTATGATAAGAAATTGTTATTCTGACTTGCTATGCATAACAGCTTTTTTTAAATGTCTCATTTCAGCTTTTGTGTACATGCATACACTAATGTTTTGCAAATTGATCTTTTATACAGTTGTTTCTTGTCATATCCATTTGGACCCATTTCATATCTTACAAGATTTTTGGTTTTAACAAAATCCTCACACAAAAACAAACACACACCCTTAACCTACTAACTTAATACAGACACACAAAACATATGTACATCTTCAAATGTTTTTGTTGTTTGTCTTTTCAGCTTTTCCCAGTTAGGGGTCGTCACAGCTGAACTCCGGTCCGCTAATGATTCGCAGGTGATTTTTATGGTGCCGAGTTGCCAGCCCGATGCCCAACCTTCAGCGAAGACAGGCCCATTCACGCATGTCTTTCAGAGGCCACTCAACCGCGGGGAGGACATGCAGACTCCACACAGAAGGCACTCGAATTGAACAGGAGAACGTCTTGCTGTGAGGTAACAATGCTACTGCTGTACCACTGCGGATATATGTACATCTTCAAATAATGAAGTTTAATCCTCCTAACAGGAACAATTGTCCCAGATTAACAACTACAGCCATAGGCTTTAACTGACCTGTAATTAAGATTACCCATGCCAAGAAACATGGTACACCTTTGGTTCTACTTACAAGTGCTGTCTGTTTTTTGCCTTGTCTTTATTCCTCTCCCAGATGTAGTGCTTCTCTTGTTGCACTGTGAACATTTATTTGCTAAAAGAAAAAAATGTCATTAAAGTCAGTGTTTGTTTATTTACTTGCTTCTACTTAAAACTTAATAGATCAAGCCAGGGGCTTTAATCCAGTCATTCACCTATGCAAAAGTAAGACAAAGCATACCAACTGTACTTATATCATGATCCGTATACTTTTACAACCTATCCCTTACCTGAACAACCCAAGATCACAGCCTATTATCTTAAACATACTTTTTTTCCAGGCTTTCTTCTCTTTTTATATTGCAGTGCTTACATTTCTTAAAACTAAAGAAGAAGAAGAAGAAAAGGTCACCTGTTTACTGTATTATCCCCATAAAACACAAAAATAACTGAAAATGCTCTACTGTATAGTTTGCTGAATATGTCACATTTTATAAAAATGCTAACAAAAATTGTTTTACTTACAATTACCAATCTTCTTCCTCCTCCCTCTCCTTAATGTTCTTCCAAACATTAATGACACAAAGTAGGGCATTTGCTTTGGAGTCCCCTACAAGTTTAACAAAGTAAAAAAAAAGTCCTACCAATATTTCCCAGTTTTCTTGTTCAGCCACATTTCACAAATGTGGTTGATGCTTTGTAATCCCACATTTATTCATTAGTTTCTGAGCTGCTGGTTTTCTTCCTGTTCTCCATCTCCCAACTCCAGTTTCTGGTGCATTTCTAACACAGCTGTCTAACATATTCACAACTGACTACAGCACACAAACTCATTCATCCAGAAAAATGCCATGCACTACAAAACTTATTACTATCCTACTGTCCACCAAGGGACCTCCATTCTAGTAACAAATTCCTATTACTTACAAATAAGTCAAGTAATGTTGCTGGAGACTCTGTTCTCCTTATGTGTTGCTACACTCTGGAATAGTATCTGCTGCCTGTACAATCCACTAAGTTGTATGTGTGCGTTCTCTTTAGTAACTTCCACCTCTGTAAAATCTTAGAATGTATATGTATAAATGTAACTAGTGTCTGTGTATAAATGGAAATAGAAATGTAACTACTGTATGTTTGACTGGAACTTAGTATAATGCCTCCGCTGAAAATGGGTATTACCCAGTCAGACCTTCCCAGCAAACAGACAAATAAATTTCCAACATAGTCCTGCTTCTTATAGTAAACTCTTGTGCTTTTACTCTGTCTCTCAAGTATTTTCCTTTTGAACACTGGAAGAAAGTTTCAATGGCAAAGTCTCTCTATGAGCTTTTTTATCAGAAGAATAATGAGAGTCACCTTCTGTTTAATGCCTCACTTTTTGTTAGACAAACTTTTGTATTTTCTCCTTAGCATGTTCATCATCAAAAATGACTTTGATCCTATAGATAACAAATATTTTGAAGATAACTGGATACAGCAGCTTGAATCTCACACCTGACTCTCAACATTTCCTGTTTACTGGAATAAATTTACTTGTCTTCTACCTGGTGTACAGTGAGTAATCATTTTCCACAAAATCTTTACTGTCTTCAACGTTTAGTACTTTGTCCTTCTGTCACAGTTTTGTCAGAATCATCTCTTTCTGCTGGTAGGATTGTGTCTGTACTATTAGAGGTCTTGGATGCTTTCTCTTGGCCAGGTTTGGAGCATACACACAATGTGCACTTTCATTTAACAACTCTTGCTGTAGAATACCAGTCCAGTTGCTTATTTGTGCTTTCTTAAAATCAATACAGTCTGTTCAGTCCACTTTCTCTGGTAGAGCAGAAAATCTTAGGTTTTTCCAATGTTATGTGTCCTTTAATTCTACCATTTTTTTGAAACATCTCTTCTTGAGCAGTCTCATACTCAGTCAGCGTTTTTTTCATTTCAGCCTTTGATTTTTGCAGTTTTATCAGCTCATCTTAATATCAAGACTTCTTCCATTTTTTCTAGCCTTTTGTTGTTTGAGTTGATACATTCCTTCAGTGTTTCATTTATTTTAATCAGGTCTGAGCACATTTGACTTATACAGTCATTATCTTATCCATTCTCGCTGGGACTGGACCTTAGACAGGATAAACGAATGGCTGGTTAATCAGAAAAAGCATACAAATAGCATTTATATGTTATAAATCAGCTATAATAACAAGATTTGTGTTAGTATGCAGTTTTCTGAACAATATAAAGTCAAAAACTCAAATATCTGTCAGTATTTAGCCTGGAGAAGGCAGAAGTATTTTTCTTCTCTGTTGTCTGTTGCTAGGGCTATGGCAGAAATTTGATAGCTGGTTAAAGAGGAGTCTGGTTAAAGTGAGCCTGGATAAGAAGGAGTCTACTCCAATAGTCTAGAGGAAAAAAACATCTTGCACCAAAGCTGGACCTTGAACTGCTTTTGCTGAACAGCTGCAGGATTCTTCTCACCCAGTGTTTTCTCCTCACGTTTTGTGGTTGATTTTCTTTTAGGTTCTGTAAATTTCTTCTTTGCTGGCATTATTTTTTATTTATTTATTTTACATTTGTTAACCGGGATGGTCCAACTGGATGAGGTCCATTTACAGCAGAGGCCAGGGGAGAAAAGCTCCACTTAATTAATACAAAAATAATAGCATTATACATAATGTAAAAAACATTGTTATATTAGCAGCATTTTGTGAAAAAGAACAGTAAAAAAAGTTCTCATCAGCAATAATTACATATGTACATTATGTTAGTTGTGAAAAATGAGGACAGAGATCACAACAAAATACCGTATGTCAAGGGATACCATTTGTTGCTACCATGCTTACTGACGGCCTGAAATAGGAGAGAAAAGAGAAGGATGGAGGTAGCATATTTTAGGATTATGTAACACATGGACAGAGCCAAGAGCTTATAAAATGAGCCTTAAGGGAGTTTTTGAATTGTGTGTCATTTGACGTAAAAGTCACAGAGGGGGGGGAGATTATTCCAACTTTTAGCTATACTGTCTGAAAATAGAGCTTAACCTGCTGTGTTGTTGGCTGAGGAGGTAGAGAGGAGTGATTTATTGGCAGAGTGGAGTGGACGATTTGGTGTATAGTTAGTCAGTAATTGTCTTAGAACTGGAGTTTTGTCAGGATGTTTTAGGTTGTTCTATGCTATGACTGGTTGGTGATAGGTTAATACTGTGGGAGTTCAAGCCACTGAAGTTGCCTAAGAGTTATACAATGATGGATTCTAAAGGGGGAATTTTTAACAAACTTGGCGATTTTAAGAACATTTTACTTCAGAAGGAAATTAAATGGCAACTGAGGTTAAAATCAAACATCCCTCCTGGGCTCAATGAGTACACAAACATAAAAGCCATTTTAGTAGATAAAGCTTCGAAGGTTTAAATACTAGTTATTATAGTAAACATACACAGCTTGATATTATTTACAACTGTACAAACAGCATATTTACATAAACCCATGGACATATTACATATAGTTACAGTTGGAATTCAAATTCCTAGGTGCAGATTTAGTTATATTTCTGCTGAAAATCTAGTACTTTTCAAAAGATCTTTACCTAGCTCATGTATTCTTATATAGAAGTACATTTAATATTTAAAAGTGTGCTCAACATACAACTTTTTTACTTTTTACCTTTGTATATTCTCATATAGAAAGAGTATATTTATTTTTACAAATTAACTCAATGTATTTAACAGTAAATAAGATTTAATATTATATATTAATTATTATACATTGTAAACATTGAACCTGTATAAAAATAATAAGTAAACATGATTCAATGAATATGGTTTTTATATACAGTAGAACTTCTTTTAAACATACAAGGTTTGTGCTTAACCAAGTATGCATTTTTTATGTGGACTGTTTATATTGTTTTAAAAGTACGTATTTTATTAAATGTATAGTTTACAAGTCTTCACAACTTACATTCACTTCAGATGTTTATATAACACAAATAACCACAATGTATATTATAACACCATCTGTTTTATTTTATTTTAAATTAAAGCACAAATTTAGAACATTTTTATAAAGAATAGGCACATAGCACTTTATAAAGTCAAATTTACCAGACATTTCCTGTTTGACTTTTAAATCAAATCACTATATATAAAAAAAAAACTGTATAAAAACAAGAGGCACCATACATTTGTTATTCTGATGAAGTCTGCATACGGCAGACGAAAGCGCTAAATCTGTATAAATTGATTTTATTATTGTGATTAAAATATTGAGGTCTGTTCACACGGAATTTTCATTTTATTAAACTTGGCGATTTTGTTATAACAAGACTCTAGTTTGTCAAGGTCAGATTTTCTAACATAAGTCAGAATTGGTGCTGCATACATTAATGTGAAAAGAAGGTGGGTTTGGGCTAGGGTGACCTGAGCCTGATCTGACAGAAAGTTTTTATGTCTGTGTAGGGAACCCATTTTTTTTTTGTGTACCTTTTTAATAATTTGAGAGATATGGATGTCAAAGTGGAGGTTGTTATCTATTTCATCACCAAGGAGTTTGATGTGGAGAGAGGGTGAAATGACAGTTCCATTGTTGGAGGAGATAGAGAAGGAGAGGAGAGATTTTTGATTTGTCTGGGGTAAATAGAAGTAATTTAGTTTTGTTGGGATTTCAGATAAGTTGAATATTAGTGATCCACCTTTCCACTGAGGCAAAAGATTCTTGGGCGAGGTGCTGTAGAGTGGTAAGAGATGGGGCTGAGCAGATTAGGGTGGAGTCGTCCGCATACTGTATGAGTGAGGCCTGCAGGGTAGAGGTATGCAGATTATTGGTGAAGATAGAAAAGAGAAGTGGACCCAATATGGAACCTTGAGGTACACCAATGGTGCTTGGGAGTAAAGGTGATAAAACTCCTTGCCACTGGACAGATTGTTGTCTGTCTGATAGATAGTTTTTAAACCATGCAATAGTGTCAGGGGCAAAGGATAGAGAGGTTAGAGTATCTATTAGTATGGAGTGAGAAACTATGTCAAATGCTTTAGAGAGGTCCAGGAATATAGCAGATACAAATCTGTTGTTGCTTCTATGTTGGTTAACCAGGTTTGTGAAAGAGAGAAGGGCAGTGGTTGTGCTGTGGTGTGGGCAGAAGCCATGTTGTGTAGAGGAGAGGAGATTGTTTGAATTTAGGAAATGCATGACCTGAGAGTGTATGCATTTCTCAAGTATCTTTGATAAAGGAGACAGAATGGCAATGTGGTGGTAGTTTGAGAAATCATAGGAATTTCCACCCTTATGAAGGAGAATAATGTAGGAGATTTTCCACAGTTGAGGGATATAGGATTCCTGTATGGAGCGGTTGATAAGGATTGAGACTGGGTAGGATATGGAGTCGGCAGCCATTTTTAGGAAATTTGCTGGTATACCATCTGCTGCAAGAGTAGTGGGTTTAAGTTTTAAGAGGTATTTTTTATTGTAGAGGTTGGGACAGGTGAGAATGTAAAGGGAGGTGTGTTGTTAGGAGCTGTTGGCATGGATGAGTACCTATTTTTGGATAGTTGAGTGGGTAGTGATTTAATGGTTTCAGTAAAGTGATGATTGAATTGGGAGACTTTATCGCTATCTGTTTTTGTGGAGGTGGAGGTGGGAGCTGGTGTGGTGGTTTTACCAGGTTTTAGTAGGAAGTTAATTGCATGCCAGAACTTTTGGGGTTGTTAGAGTGTTTGTTTTGGATACCTAGAAAGTAGTTCTGTTTATCGAGCTTTGTTCATTTTTTGACCTGATTCCTAAGTTGTTGATAGTTTTGTTTGGATAGACTAGTGTTATCTTTCTTCCAGGTTTTCCATGCCTTATCTCTGGACTTTAATAGGGCTCTAGTGGACTTACTAAGCCATGGGGCATAGTGTAGTTTAGCTCTAATATTTCTTATGGGGGGGGGGGTGCTAAATCAAGGATGTTAGTAAGAGTACTATTAAAATAGTCCACTGCTTGGTTTAAGTCAAGAGTGCGTAATGGTTCCCATTTAATCTTTTTAACGTAGTGTTGAGTTCTAGAGGGTTAACATTTCGATCATTTCTAACTTGTCTATAGACTGTAGGTTTGGATACGTTAGTACGTTTTCATAGGAGGAAAGTTGGGAGGTGGTTAGTAAGTCCATCTGGCAGACAACCTATTTGGTAATTATGTTCAGGGTAGTTTACTAATGTCCAATCTAGTATAGATTCCTTTTGTGATTTTTTATCTACTCTAGTGCGTTCTTGAATGAGTTGAGAGAATCCATACAGGTTGATGTGGTTAGTGGGGTTTTTAGAGTTGCAAGCTAGCCAATCAGTGTTTAGGTTACCTAGTAAAATAGTCTCTTGTGGGAGGTTATCTTTTGACCATTGTAGAATCTCCTCAATTATTAGGAGAGTTAATACCTGGAGGGATATACGCACAAAGGGTATTGATGCTCTTTTTCTTGTTTAGCGGTAGCACAGAGCCTACTATCTCAGCAGTATTAAATTTAGGTAGAGGAGTTTGTAGAGGTTGGAGAGCAAGTGTATTTTTATAGACAATTGCAACGCCCTCTCCCTTCTTTCCCATCCTATCTAGTCTTAGGATATTATATCCTGGATGGACAATTTATTCATTCTGTGTGCTGGGTTTTAGCCCTACTATTTACTAGCCAGTAATGGAACTTTACCCAAAAAGGTAAATTCACTGTCTATTTTCTGAGTTTCTGTTTTCACACTGGGAGAGCTGAAATTAAGCAATTGCTCAGTCTACAGCCATCTTGGAGGTCACCAAGGTCTTTGACTTGTTCTCATATAGGAGGAGGTTGGTAGCAAAATTGAAAGTTTGAAAGTAAAACCAAGACTGAGCACTAGTTTGCTACATGATTGACAAGTAGGATACAGAGGGTCGTGGTGAGAGACAGTGTTATGAACAAGTAGAGCCACTAATGGAGTACTACATGAGCTTAGCACTCTTCACTGTATTTGTTTCAGGCGTACAGGATCAGCATTTTTGGTTATGGCACAAATGTGCAGAAGTGGCAGACAGGAAGAAGAGTCTAAGAAAGGATTTGGAAATGTTGACTAAACTGGCAAAAAGGTAACCATTGAGGTTCAGTGCTGCCTGATGCATAATACTGCACTTGGGTCACTACATCCTGGTATGAAATATCAGCTGGGGTGAGATGGATTGTAGTAGAGCAGTAAAAAGATCTGGTACTGTTTGATTTTACAATGCTTGAGCCACTAACAGCAGAGTGAGAAGGCAGTGACAGCAGTAGACAGACTGCTGGGATGTATCCCAAAGGTGATGGAGTCCAGAAGCAGAAGAGTAATGTTAGTGCTCCACCTGACCTTGGTCAGGCCACACACCTTAAGTATTTTATGAAGCTGTATAACCCATTCAAAGAAAGGAATGTGTGGTTTCTGGAAGGTGTTCAAAGGAAGCTGCCAAAAAGGAACATGGGATAAAGGGAGGCAGGATACGACCAATGCTCATCTCATTGATGTCCAGAAAGTAAGGAGGATTTGATAGTGTCGCACACATTCATGTCACAGAAAAATATCAACTATGTGGATAAACTAGAACTGTCGAAGGTACACACTTTATTTGATGAATAGCCAGCTTGAAGTACTAGAACTCAAAACTGTCACATTTTCCTGTTTTCATCTGTAGAATGTCACCATTGTGAAATACCTTATTCTACCCATAGACCTCCCTGGAGTGGTACACACTCTGGTTTCCTCTTGGGTTTCCAGACTTTGAAGTAAACCACTTAAAGCTAGTGCAAAACTTCACTGTCCAGCTGCTTGCTTGGTGTTATGGTCCCAACACATTCCATCTGTTCTCTGCAGGTTGCACTGACTGCGTGTTAAGCAGTAACAGGTGATCTTCAAAATTCTAGTTCTGGTTAGTCTCTGAATAGCCTAGGTACTTCCACCTGCAAAATTTGTTTGTCTCATACAGGTTGCTTTATTTTCTTGCTCTCAGTCTCTCAGGGTTTGCAAGCATTTCCAGACACATGGCTCGTTTTCTGTCTTTGCTCTTGAAGGGCTGAACCTTTGGAACATGGTACCTAAGTGGCTGAGGGAGATGTTCTTCGTGTTTCACTGTTGCAGTCATCATACTTAGGTTATCTGCCTGCAGGTAGCCCTCAGTCGGCCCAAATACCAGAGATTTAGTATTTCTGCGTTGGACACTGTCGCTCCAGGACTGATGTCAGGTCATCAGGGGTATAAAAACAGGCAGCCAACACCATTACGCCAGTCTTTCTTGCCAAGGAGCCCGAAGCAGAAGCAGTTTGCAAGTGCCGGTCGACCGCTACCTGAATTTCTATTTACGAATGGAATAATCCTGAAGTCTTCTAAAGCTAAATACCCCATTGGGGATCCTTTTTTCTTGCTCTAACCGATGTCAGAAAAAGTTAACAATTGTCTTGCCTGTGGAAAGCAAATACCCCACAGAGATTTTCATTCTTACTGCATCACCTGTTTAGGCCCAGACCACGATGTTACCTCTCTGTCGGTTTTGTGCCTTGTTTAACACCCGAGCCATTCATCATCAGACTCTTTGTCACTGAATTCTTTCGCTCTCGATCTCCATATTCTGAAATGGCTTTGGTAAGCCATCTGACTACCGATATTCCGAAAAAGTGTAAGGTTTAAGACAGAGACAGACTGCATAGGTCCAAAGCTGCCAACGATGCTTCCATTAAGCTAGTCACCAGTCCGCCGGTACTCAGTGAGGTACATTTGCAGCCCCTGATGCCTGCTTCAGTGGCTTTGCAGGCCTCTACCAAGACCCATTCGGAGTCCAGTGTGCTGCAAGACTCTTCTTTGACTATGGAACCTGTGGATGTCTCTACCTCGGATGGGTCTGGAGCCGCTGTGCAGGCACCGGCTTCGGAGGCAGTTCTTCACTCAACCGATGTTCGACTCAGACCGATGACTTCTTTTTTAACCAAAGCTACAGAGTTTCTTACGCCCAGAGTGCGCACTACGCCTAGAAAACCAATGACCAAAGCGCATGCACCTGTTCCCCATGCCACAAAAATAAATGCTTAGAATAGCAGAAGACATTATTACGCTGATATGGGGAAGTCAGCCTTCCCCTGCTAAGAGAGAAAGAGACCAGTCCCCTACAACTTCTACAGACCAGGAGTCCGATGACTCTGAGATTTCTGATTATGAAGACATGCCCTTATCTGCTTATGAGGATTCAGATGCAGAGGAATCCATTCCGTCTGCCTCCCCTCCAGAGGAATTTTCTTTTGGTGAAACCTGGCATACCTTAAGAGAGCATTTCCACTGGGAATGCCAAGACTATCCTCAGTCCAAAAAGAGACTCAGAGAATTCCTAGAGTTGCCTCAGCACAGGCCTTTAGCAATACCCCCTGTCCTAGATATTGTTGATTGTTTTTATGGAATCCAGTCTTACTCGTGACACTTTACCTCCTGCCCCTAGGAAATTAGACAGGTACTACAGAGTACCTGACACTCACAAATTTATTTTCAAGAATCCTACTGCTGACCCAGATATCATTTCCCAGGGGCCTAAAGGTGTTAAGGCTACTACAGCCAAGAATCCCACCCCTTCGGACAGGGATTCCAGAGCTTTGGACAGATGGGGTAAAAAGGTATATACCTCTGCAACTCTTGCTATTAGGGCATTGAATTGTCAGTTTCACATGCTGAAGTACCAGCAGCATATTATGGAACTTATTAAACAAAAAGTGGCAACCTTTACAGACTGTGCAGAAAATAAAGAATTGCAGGAGCTTATGCACTCTGCAAGCCAAGTCAGTAAGCATACTTTGCAGTGTGGCTTTGACACCCTAGAAGCATCTTGCCGGGCAGCAGTCACTGGATCTGTACTGAGAAGACATGCTTATCTCAAGGAGCAGACCTTGCCAGACCATGTCAATTCAGTTACTAGACGCTCCTTTGAACAAGGACAGTTTGTTTGGCACCAAAGCAGAAGAGGTTCTTAAAAAGATGGAAGAAAAAGCTAAGTCTGTGCAGACTGTTAAAGAATTCTTACAAGTGCAACCCCCTAGATTCAGTAGGCATTGCCCTTCCAAACACTGGTCCTTTCCAGTCCCCTCCAGGCCTTCTCAAACCAGACCAAGGGGAAACAGATCACCCAGACTACAGTCTCAGGGTATGCAGAGATCTAAGCAATAGAGTGCCCCCACCCCTAAAGCAGGGAGTGGTAAGCCACCTCCTTATGGAAAAAAAACTCACAATGACTTATTTATTTCACTTCCCAGCCCTGCCCAATTGCTTGTGCCCCTAGGAGGAAAACTTGCCCTTCATGCAAAAAATTGGATGTCCATCTCACAGGAACGGTGGGTCCTCAACATTGTATCCCAGGGGTACAAATTTTATTTCCATTCACTGCCAAACCCAAGCGGATTTCCAGACCTTCCTCCAAGCCAGTGAGCAGAGGCACAAAGTCAAGTAGCTTCCTTACTCAGTATCAGAGCTATTCAGCCAGTTCCAGTAGAACAGAGGTGTCAAGGATTCTACTCTAGACTCTTCCTGGTACCCAGGAAAGAGGGCTTTTGGTGCCCAATCCTGGATCTTTCAACTCTCCACACCTTCCTGGTGGTATCAAAATTCAAAATGCTTACCCTGCAACAGCTTCTTCCTATGCTAGCCAAGGATGCCTGGTTAGTCACCCTAGATGTAAAAGAAGCCTGTCTGCACATTCCCATAAGGGAGTCATGCAGGAAGTATCTACGTTTCAGGGCAGGATCTATGCATTATCAGCTCTCTGCACTTCCCTTTGGCTTATCTACTGCACCCAGAGTTTTCACAAAATGCCTGGCTCCAGCCATTGCATACTGTAGATAGAGAAATATACAAATTTTGCCGTACTTGGACGACTACCTGATTCAGGCAGACAGAAATTGCTGTTGGAGCACCTGACATTTGTGAAACACCTTCTCACTTCCTTGGGGTACACCATCAACAAAAAAAAATCAAAACTGGTACCCAGTCAAAAGATTGTATTCCTGTGAGCAAGCTTGGACACAACATCCCAGATGGCATTCCTCACTTCAGAAAAACAAGTCTATCTGACAGCCTACTTCAAACAAATGACCACCGTACGAAAAATACTGCAGGCCGTAGGGTTCATGGTCTCATGTGTACTGCTAATTCCATATGCAAGACTGCATGTTAGGAAACTTCAATGGTACTTAAAAAGTCTTTGGTGCCAACATTCTCAGGACCTGGAAACAGTCATTCCTATCATACCCTGTCTAAGGACAGAGTTCCTTTGGTGGGCAGAAGCATACTACCACAGCAAGGGACTGGCCTTTTCTCTACCCCATGCCGCCCAGACTCTAACCACAGTCACATCAGACTATGCCTGGGGAGCACACATGGACAGAAAATGCATTCAGGGCCACTGGAGCCCAAGTCAAATTCATCTGCACATCAACCAAAAAGAGATGCTAGCTGTGCAGAATGCCCTGACAGCTTTCAGATCCCTACTCTTTCCAGGACAACTGCTAATAAAAACAGACAACACCGCAGTTATGTGGTACATCAACAAGCAGGGGGGAACCCACTCTTACCCACTCTGCAGGTTAGCCATTGCCCTGTGGCGGGTCTATATTAGAACACCGAACATTCAAAATGTTGAGTGTTCTAATATCGAACCCTAGCAATTGAAAAAAAAATCATTGAAAATTCGGAACAGCAAATTTTTTCCTAGGGAAAAAATTTGCTGTTCCAAAACACTTACACACAACACAAGCACACCAAACAAACAGCAATCCACACACATACACCTAAACTCTAACACTTAACCCTACACTAAACTATACAAACACCACTAACTATCCACTTACCTTAACCCAAACCCTAACCCTAAGGTCCGTCACTGTTGCACAGTCACCTCACTCGCACCCTAACCCTTACTCACCTAACCCACATGTCCACACAATCGCACACTTACCTGACCCACGCCCTAACCCTAACTCACCTAACCCGCCCTAACCCACACGTCCACACAATCGCACACTTACCTGAACCCGACCCGTAACTTTCCACCAGAGCGCTGAAAATACAGAAGCAATAGAAACAGACAACCAAATTCTTTCCCTAGGAAAGAATTCGGTTTCCTGTTACTTCGATATTTTCAGCTGAAAACGGGTCGTTATTAGAAACACTCAACATTTCAAATGTTCGGTGTTCTAATATAGACCCCCCTGTGACACATGGCCTTGGACATGCAAGCCCATCTGCAAGCTCAATTCCTGCCAGGCAAACAAAACTCATTGGCAGATGACTTAAGCAGAAATCTCCTAGACCCACACGAGTGGCAATTGGAGCCCAGAACCTTCAACCTTCTGATTCAGAAATGGGGGACCCCATAGGTGGATCTATTTGCCTCCCCCTACAGCCACCAGCTCAGAAAATTCTGCACCAGGAATCCTCCCAGCAGGGCCGGGAAAGTGGATGCCCTATCTTTTCAGTGGGTAAATCTCTCAATCTATGCCTTTCCCCCTCTGCCCCTTCTGTCAAGAGTATTACTCAAGATAAGACAGGACAGACCAAGGACAATTCTGATTGCCCCAGACTGGCCACGCCAGCACTGGTACCCACTCCTGTGCAGCCCGTCACTGGTGCCACCTTGGCACCTAGACCAAAACCTAACCCTGCTCTCTCAGCAGGAGGGACAGATTATGCATCCAAAACTGCAAACCCTAAATCTTGCAGCCTGGCTTATTCCTTGAATTTCTCCCCCAGCAACCCTAAGTAAGCAGGTGCTGGATGTCATTCTTGAAGCCAGAAGACCCAGTATAAGAAAATCCTATGCTGATAAGTGGAAAAGTTTCTGCTCCTGGATTCTATGTAAAGGAGAGGACACAACTCTGCCCTCCCTGCCTCTAATCCTGGATTACTTTGCAGATCTACTCCACAAAGGCCTGTCCTTCTCCTCCATTAAGATACATGCCCTAGCCATTTCGGTTCATTACAACAGTGAGCCACCCTCTTCTCACACCTTCTTATCAAACAACTCCTGAGAGGGGCAAACAACCTAAGGCCAACAAGGAGAGCACCCAGCCCTGCTTGGGACCTTAACTTTGTACTGGAAAAGCTCACGCTTCCCCCATTTTAACTTGCTGTGTCAGCAGACTTAAAATTCCTTTCTTGGAAAACAGCCTTGCTTCTGGCCATCACTTCAGCTAGAAGAGTGTCTGAGCTACAAGCACATATGGCTGTGGAACCCTTCATTATTTTCCATGCTGACAGGGTTTCCCTCAGGACTAACCTTCCTTCATGCCTAAAGTGGTGTCCAGTGTGGCTCTCAACCAATCCATCCATTTGCCAACTTTCTTCCCTAATCCTCAGAATAAAGGGGAAAGGATCCTGCACTTCTTGGACGTGCACAGACAGCTTAGATTCTACCTTGAAAGGACTAAGTCCTTCTAGAAAATCTGACCAGTTATGAGTCAGCTTTGCAACAGGGGCAGAGGGCAAGGCCATTTCAAAGCAAACAATTTCCAAATGGATAGCACACTGCATCCATTTCTGCTACAAGCACCATGGGAAACCAGCCCCTTTAGGGGGTCAGAACACATTCCACTAGGGCAACATCTACCTCTACAGCATTTCTGAGGGGAATCCCTACCAGGGACATCCTGGAAGCTGCTACCTGGAGTTCAGTGCACACCTTCACCAAGCATTACCACCTGCCTATCTTTCCCAAATCCAGGGCAGGTTTTGCAACAGCAGTCCTGCAAGGCATACTAGCCAGCCCTAACTCTTCTTGACTGCCTCTACCCTTCTTCAGCTTTG
Source organism: Protopterus annectens (assembly GCF_019279795.1). Lineage (NCBI taxonomy): Eukaryota > Metazoa > Chordata > Ceratodontiformes > Protopteridae > Protopterus > Protopterus annectens. The sequence goes on along the minus strand of NC_056742.1, from coordinate 138,630,683 downwards.
GGAATCCACCCAAGTATGATGATTCCAACAGTCAAACACGAAGAACATAGTACAGTTGTGTACACTTACCATAAATGTAGATGTTCGAGTGTATTCAGTTTCAGTCCTGGTTTCCCTCCCTCCAGCCCCCTGGTTTTCCTCTCTCTCTCTCTCCTCTCTATGGCTGTTACTTTCCCCTTTCAGGGGTATTGGTATTTACTTTATACTGGTGGTGTTTTCTCCACCATAACTTAGCTCCCCCCAATTGGGAATCCACCCAAGTGTGATGACTGCAACAGTGAAACACGAAGAACATAGTACAGTTGTGTATACTTACCATAAATGTAGATGTTCGAGTGTATTCACTGTTGCAGTTCTGGTTTCCCTCCTTCCAGCCCCCTGTTTTTTCTCCCTCCTCTCTGTGGCTATTACTCACCCGTTTCAGGGGTATTGGTATTTACTTTATACTGGTGGTGTTTTCCCCACCATAACTTAGCTCCCTATTTGGGGGGCTCCTGACATTTGGGGCAAGAAAAACTGGTATAATGTCGTCTGCTGCCTGTTTTTATACCCCTGATGACCTGACGTCTGTCCTGGAGTGACAGCATCTGACGCAGAAATACTAAGTCTCTGGTATTCGGGCCGACTGAGGGCTACCTGCAGGCAGATAACCCAAGTGTGATGACTGCAACAGTGAATACACTTGAACATCTACATTTATGGTACGTGTACACAACTGTACTTTCCTCAAACTAGATTTAAATGCTCTGTAAAGGCACATCTTTTTAAATTCTTCTGTTATGATTTGACTAATTTAATTTCATTGATGATGCTTTACAGCTTTGACACAGTTCTGCTGATATGGTATTTGTTTGCCGCCCAGAAAAATGCTGCTGATCCTGGTACTACATTGAATTTTTATCCCAGTTTGCTGATGTGAATTTCTGTTAAAATGTATGTATGCCATGAATGTCTTTTATGTTGTTAAATTTATTGTATTTCATCCATGCTATGCCTGAAAGTTGTCAGGTTTGGTCAGTGTACTATTTTGTTAAATGTAGATAAATAAGTAAATAAATTAATTTCACTCAGTTGTGTTGTAATTTTATGTATTTTGTAATATGCTGGTACTTGTTTTAATATTTAACTTATATAAAGTTCTTGTTTTTAAGCATACAAGTACACTTGAACTAAGAATGACATAGCGTGGTGAAAGGGATACAGGCAACAAATTGTAGGTACTTAGTACTCCTTGAATCCACAAAATAGCTTCTTCACAGAGAGGATTGTGGGCCTTTGAAATGGACTATCAGAATGGGTGATGAAGACTGAATCTAAAGATGTATTCAGAAAGACATGGGAAAGGTTGTGAAAGAGTGAGGGTACAGATGAAAGTAATGTGGAATGTTAAATGCACTTAAAGGTCAGACTTCATAGACATTCTGACTTGTTTTGCTCTCAAAGAAAATTTAAGCACCTGAACAGGAAAAGCCCATAACATGCTAATTGTTGCAGGCTACTCATTGTCACACACAGGACTACTTCTGTTATGACTGCATTACACAGATGTTATTTTATCAAAATAATTGTTTGTGGCATATTGGCATGTGCTGGCATCCTAACTGCTGGAGTTGCCTTGGGGGGATCTGAAGCATACAGGATTGGTGAAGAAGTTTTATTTTTATAGTTTTGTTGGAAGCAATCTTTGTGTTCAAAAGGATAGGGACAGTTTATTTCTTGGGCTTAGAGATTGGCATGTTGGGCAACAGTGAGTTTACTGAACTGGATAAGTGGTCATTTGAGGTACTAGAAACCTGCACTCATACTACTTTGTATGAGTTGGAATGGATGTGGAATTTGAAGGTGTAAGTGTAGACTGTTTATTTTTGTTGCAAATCACATTTGTACTTTAAGTCATTCAGGGGGATTCATTAAAGCCTCCGCAGTAGCAACAAAATTCAGATTCAGTAAGCCATGAAGAGGCACGCGCCACTGCACAAACAAGGTAAACACAGTGGCATTCTAATTGCAACATAAGCAGCTAAATTGCATGCTAATTAACCAATCCTACATGGTTTAGCTGTTCAGCAAACTATAAAGCATCTGTGTAGACTCTCTGCTGGTTTCTCCTGCAGATTCCAAAACTTTTGGAATACAGACACAGAAAGAAGTCTGCATGGACAGAATGTTAGGGGCTGCTGCTGCTTTAATTCATTTGTATATGCTACAGGCTGAAGGCAATGTGCTGCTACTGCTAATAGGCCTAGGCTGAGAAGAAGAAGACTTTTCAGAGCCTGTTTAGCTTTTCACAACCTACATGATGTGGAAATGTGGAGCGCTACAGAGTGGAAAGGGGTACACTGCAAGAACTCTGTGACCTCTGCCATCCTCAACTCAGAGCCAAACCCAACCAAGGGGAACCCATTCCAGTGGAGACAAAGGGGTATGTGTAGCCCTTAGAATCTTAGCTGCAGGTACCTTTTGGAGAGCAACAGGGGACATGCTTGGGGTATCACAGGCATCAGCATCGAAGATCCCTTGCCAATTCCTGAATGGTATCCATCAGCATGCCAGTGACCACATATATTTTCCCCATAGTTCTGAGGAGAGGGCCAGAAATATGCAGGAGTTTTACCATGTAACACACTAACATGAAGTACTAGGTGCCATAGATTGCACACATGTAGAAATTAAGGTATCACTTGGGGAACAGGGTAGGCTCTACATTAATAGATAGGGCTACCACACTATCAACTGCCAAGTTGTGTGTAATGCCAAGGGAATAATCTTGAATGTATGTGCTGGCAACCCTGGCAGTTACAACAACTCGCATATCTGGCACACCTTCCAACTGTAACAGATGTTTGCTATGGGGATATCTTACAACGTCATTTCCTGGTGGATGCAGGCTATGCACTGGAACCATGGCTGATGACACCCATCAGAAATGTACACACACCCACAGAAGAATGCCATAATGAGGCCCACGCTCAAACAAGAGATATCATACAACATGTGTTTGGGCTGCTGAAGATACTGTTCTGGTGCCTTGATACATCTGGGGGAGCCCTGCAGTACAATCCACGGACATGTACAGAAATATTCACAGTATGTGCAGTGCTACACAACATAATCCTGAGAAAACAACTTCAGCAGTATCAGCAAGGGGAAGGGGCATACATTCTACCACCAATGCCAAAGTCCCACAGGCAGGTGAGGAATTACAGGGGGAACCACCATCTGCTTTGGGTGTAGGCAGATGTAGGTGTGTTCAGTATGCCGTTGCATTGGCTAAGAGACAGCTCATAGCACACTCGGCCACCAACTAGGGGCCAGAAACCTTCCTCCTGCTCAAATACATATAGTAACATTGATGCCAGGCAACTCATACAATCTTTACCATGTATTGGCTTTGCACTGCTTGCATCAGATCGTCAGCCCCGAACTAAAACTGTGCCATCTGCTGCATTTACAAGGTAAGTCCTAAACCTGGAGTATATTGTTTAATAACATGACTGTGTGGCATATCCTTGAATTTCATTACTTGGTCCGGAAAGCTAGGTAAAGGTGGGAGATCTGTACAAAAATTACCTTAACATGTGACAGCAGAGACTTATTTGACTTGTATGTGTCCATTACTAAGTAGTAGGCCTCAGACATCAAAGATTCACACAGTCATACCTCTCAAACGTACTGATGATCACAGCATGCCCTCAGTTTATCTCCATATGTTTGTACTTGAAAATTATTAGAGAGAGAACTGAGAAAGTAATGATGCACATTGCAGTTTCTGACTTCACAGCCCTCACAAAATCATTCACTATAAAGTTGGGAAATTTTGATGCTATCAACTGTCTAACTTTCCAAGGCCAGTATAAGTCAAAGGTACAGTTGCCAGTTCAGCACCACAAATGCAAATATACTAAGCTAGAAAACAGGGATATAGCACAATTATCATCACTTGTACAGGGTGTTGTGTGTGGGGGAAGGAATCCTAGGCTGACACAAAAGGTTGGTGAGTGTGTGTTAGTAAGATAGAGAAGAAGGCAGATATGTGGATAACCAACAAATGGCCAGTGAGAAAAAAATGAGTAACTGTTGTGTGTGTCTGTAGGAGTCCTCCAGGTGAAATTGATGTGTGAGTGTCTGCTTGAACACAGCCAAGCCTTGTGCTGATTGTATGTCTTGCTATATCATACAGGTGTCAGCCATGCATGGTGGAAGTGGCAGTTCATTGTTGTTGTCCATGACCATGAGAACTGGCTCTGCCAGGAGTTGCACTGGCACATCCACAGCCATGGTCAGATGCAGTGCTGTTACCTGAACATGACTGACGTCTACTGGATGAGCTCCCTTCACAGGGATTCCCAGGTCAATGACCTCATGGCCTGCCACATCTGGGTGTGGACAGCACACTCACTGATGGAGCAGTAGAAGTACTGCCACTATGGGACTATGATCGGGCACGGCCACATTGGCTGACGGTAGATGATGTGGCTGACCTATGCCCGCTTGGATGCCATTCCCCTCCCAGCAGACGTTCCATCACATACATTGCGCATTCCATGATAGACACCCCTTGGTCCATCACAGACACCCCTTGCTCCCAACGTGTAATTCATCCAATCCAGTGAATCTGCAACACTGTGTAGTCAGTTATGGATGTCAGACTGTGCCACATCCACAACCCTGAGCATTTGTCTGGAGCACATATGAGAACATGCCTGTGCCTCAATGATGGCCTTAAACATATGTTGAGTGACATGGGAAAAGACACCTGCAACAGGTGGGGGAGAGACGGCAGTCCCACTCTAAACACCCCTATCGATTGTTCTGCATGACACATCGCCCACACTTTGGCTAAGGCTAGACTCAACAGATACTGAAGCCACATTAGCCACACTTCCCTGATCAGTGTCCTTGCCCTCCACCTGTCCAATATCTGTGGGCTCACTGGACTAGGTAGGTGTAGGCCTACTGGCTATGTCCAATGGAAATGCAGGGGATGGCTATATGTCAAACTCCGTGTCAGATTCAACCTCTCCACCCACCCCGACTGTGCCTCAGTTTGGCCACCATCATCATTAGAGTCTGCTGATACACTGACATCAGATGGCACAGGGCCCACACTCCCAGTGGTCAGGATCACCTGTGATAAAAAGCAAGAAGTACAGGAATAAATTAATTACCTGCACTTCTTCTTTCGGCTTTTCCCGGTTAGGGGTCGCCACAGCAGATCATCTGTCTGCTCATGATTGACAGTGGAGTTTTACGGTGTCGAGTTGCCAGCCCAGCGCCCAACCTTCCACAGAAGGCACACACACACACGCACACTCGCACCTAAGGCCAATTTAGAGTTTCCAATCCACCTACTGCATGTCTTTGGGATGTGGGAGGAAATCGGAGCACCCGGAGGAAACCCACATGACCACAGGGAGGACATGCAGACTCTGCACAGAAGGCACCCCAGCCAAGAATCGAACTGGAGAACCTCTTGCTGTGAGGCGGCAACGCTAACTGCTGCACCACCGTGGCCACTCAAATTAATTACCTGCACTACTATAGTGTAATATATGCTAACAAACTAATAGTGCTGCAACTATTACAGACAGTACAGCAATACACAGAACAGGCCTGAAATCAACATCAAACACTACAGTATTTCTTTAAATTGCTCAGCAGTACTGACATAAAAATGTTTGCCTTACCATCTGCAGATGAGATACTCCTCTATAGTCCAGATGGTCCTGGAAGAAGCTAAGCAAGAGGTAAGGGCAATATCATCACAATTAATAGTAACACGGGGTAATACATTTGCTCCTTTATATGTCCATTAACTATAATTTCAACAAGAACATGGCTGACAACTCCAACCTAAGCTTATACCTGTAGCAATCTTCAATCCCCCCCCCCAAAAAAAAAGACCTGTGACACAGAATTATTGACTTGAGTTCTTTTACTACACAACAGTATTCAACTGCTTAGATACCAAAGCCTACCTGGAAGCTCCTCCTGGAACATGCTTGCTGTCTCGGAAACTGTTGATCCAACATCCAGAACATGCTGTACTGCACTCTCCTGGGAGCTGTCTGGATCTCTGATATTGGCCAAGAACTCTTCATTGGGGGTTAGTGGTGGTTTCCTAGCAGGCCCTCCCCTGCTTACCATCTAGTCACGACCCACTGCAGCTGCTCTCCTCCATGCAGATGCGATCATGTCAGTTGCCCTGTGGCACACTTGCTCATATGGCCTGCTGGGGCCACTCTCGGCATTGACATCATCTGGTATCTGCTGCCATATTTGCATCCTACGTGCCATATCTCCACGTTCCTTTTCCAGCAAAAAAGCACCATGTTCTCTAAAGCTGTCCACGATCACCTGGTTCTCAGCATCGATGAAGGGGGGTCTCTGTGGATTGATGCACCTGAGTGGCATACTTGTAGATGTCCTAAAAGACAACAGAAAGGTAATACACATAAGCATCCCATAACTACAAAATAACTGTTTCCAGATAAAACAGAAAAGGTAGCCAGTCAGTATTACTCAGTGGAGAAACATGAACAGTCTACAAATGTGAAATACTGACAACAAGCAGGATACAAAACAAGGAGAGTAAAAAGAGCAATATATCCTTTTTTGTGCCATAACAGTAACTCACCTTTGCTCCTCACAAACGAAGAGGCCATCCTTGTTTGTGCCGTAACAGCACCTCAGCTTTGCTCCCCCATCCTTATTTGTGCTATTACAGTAACTCACCTTTGCTCCCCCCAAAAGAACAGTCCATCATTGTTTGTGCCATAACAGTAACTCCTCCCACCCAGAACAACAGGCAAATGACCCATTTTGCTAACAAACCATCTTTGAAATGCTAAAAGTACCATCAAAAGACTTGTCCCTGAAACATTTGTACATATTTATCACACAGCATTCCATTTTCATTTATTGGTAATAATGTATACATCTGAAATGGCTTGCCAAACATGCCCATGCCATCAGTAGTGCACTTCAAACTAATGCATGCAAAGATTCCTGTCCCAGAGACTTCCCATACTCTGGAATAAACTACCTATCTATATCAAACAAAGCTCCTCATTAGCACTCTTCAAGAAAAATCTTGATGATTGGATGGGAAATAGGAAATTCACCCAGGGGATCACCTCTGTGGTTCTGCTCAACAGTGGCACAGAAAAATTATTTTCTTGGGTGGCAAAAACCAGGGTAACTTTTTGGCTGGGCTTGTATAGGCCCCAGGGCCGATAGCCTAGTACCTACCTATGAACCTATAAAACCTTTGCTTCAGATTTTTCTTAAGTACATTCCAGTATATGCAATATGTAAATGATAAAATAGAAACCTGCCTTCTGAAGTTCACTACTCCTCTGTACTGATATATCCTGAAGAAAAAGCATTTTTGCAGTCTTCCAAACATATACTACTGTCCTCACCATTCGTTTGCTTAGCTACATGGTTGCCTTTTTATATGGTGTAGATTCAGGGCTATTAGCATGGTGAAGATGCAAAGGAGGTGAGAACTCGTTAGAATTGCTGAATCCCAAATACTTGGATCTGTGTAGGAGATGTAAACATAGTGCAAGCACTCCCTTGGTGTTTGTTATTAATGGATTGCAACTGAGAGTGACTACTGTTTGCGAGAAGGAAAACACAACAGCAGGCTGCCTTGCTTCCACTGAGTGTGTTAGGTAAGATCTAGAAAGTATTTGATGTAAGGTTGGAATGTTAGTAGCAGCACACAAGTCACAGCTTGTGTTCCTTAATGTCCAACACGCCCTTCATTTGTTGGCAACTGCATATGATATTATTTCCACTTAATATCCTTGCACATTTTAAGGTCAGTGACATAGAATGGCTTGCACACTGCATGTCTCAGGTTACTGCTGAGATAAATGAAGAAGGGCCAAGAAACACAGAAATCTTACTCAGAGTATTAGGCATTGTGCAAACCCGCTATGTGACTGTGGGTGGCAGTTAACAGCAAGATCTTAAGAATGATTAATAAAATAAGGAATGTCATGTAACTAGTTCTGTGGCAGGAGGTGTAAGTGTAGGGCTGGAGTACAGGTGGTCTTGGGTTCTAGTACAGGGTGTGCAACCTTTGTTTTACTGTTGTGATATTGCAGTTTATAGCAATGAATTGCAACATAGTGTTTTCTCAACCTTCCTGTGGCAACAGGTGTAAGTGTAGGACTGCCTTACACATGGTCCTGGATTCCAGTACAGGATATTCCATACACTTTTACTGTTGTTCCACTTTCCATTATAAGTCAGTCTCAGTTATAGCAGTTGACATAATGGAGCTGATATTAATTATATTAGGAGGGCGGGGACACTTCTATGTCATGTCAGTTATTTTGTGTATATGTCTATGTATTATCACATTTATTATCACATGTATGACTGTGGGTTTACTGTGTACTGTATTCCTGTAAGTATATTTCTGCTATCTGGACTGGCATGGCCTTCACGTTTACCGAACACTGCCTGTGCATCCAATAACCTTGAAATTGCAACTGCGATTATGTAATACCTCATTGCTTGCCACTGTTGTGCTCCACTTACCTTCACGCAAATGGGGTGCTCTCTGGTAAGTGGAGCACAACATTTTCAAACATTGTGTGCACTCCCAGAAAATGCGATGACTGGAATTGGCAGGAAAGCATCATTCTCCATTACTCTAAATTCATAGCAGACAGCTAGGCATTTGTGGGGAAAGTGAGAGGTTTAGGGCACAGAGATTGGGGTGTCCAGGAGTCCAAGATTTTTATTGGACTCCTAGTTATGAACCACAGTGCCAGGCTTCTCCAGGGGGACTATTCTGGCGCCCAGTATAAGTTGGAAGCTTGGGATAGTTTAGTCTGGGCTGTAACCAGTGCCATCCCTATCCCCCGACTGGTGAACAATGTCAGCATCACTGCAGTGACCTCCAGAAGAGGAAAAGGGATACCATCAACCATTGGATCAGGGAATGTTGGTCTGCAGACATCCCACAACTGTGTAACTCTCAACAACAGAGAGTACTTGTACAACAGAGAGTACTTGTAAGACTTAAAAGCTGAATATAGGCAAGACTGGTATTCATAATAGTAGTCTGTTATGTTTTTTCCACAGCTTCACGTGATCATGACGTAATTGTTGAATCCCATGGGGCTGTATTGGTGAGGATGAGGGAGGTATGTGGTATTTATGCAGCAGAATATTAGTGTTCTTCTAACATTAAAAGTCAAAGATAGCTTTTTTTGGTATTTTATAGAGTTCTATCAAATTGAGCACATATATCTCATCTGTAAAAGCAGGCAAGTATGCATGCATTAGTCAGCACAAACCAAGAGTTCAGTGTTATACTTTAGTCAGAGGTTGTGGCTTCAGGTACCATACTTCCAAACTGTGCATTACTGTTACTTCTGCAGTTTACATTTAAATTAAATTAAAACCGCTGTACCAGTGGCACAAATGCACTTCTGCAGTTTACATTTAAATTAAATTAAAACCGCTGTACCAGTGGCACAAATGCCCTTCTGCAAAGTGTAAGCTATATAATTGGAACACGCATATATGTGCAATATATGCACATAACAAGGAGCACTTGCTGCAATCTGTTGTGTAGTGTACATCTGTTAGGAGTAGGTAGTCTCAAAAGTAAAAGTTAACATAATAGAGTTAATTAATTATATCAGTGCATTGTATGTCACATATCATGGTACTAATCTTATCTCTTTTTTTTCTCTCACCTCAACCTTTATCTTTTTTTTATTATGTGTCGTCATAATGTGTCCATGTCATCCATGTGTACCACATCGCTAAATGCTCCACAGCACAGCGAGGTATGCCTGCCCCACAGTTTCTGCCTGTTCCCCTCCACCAGCTCCAGCACTGCTGCCCAGCATGTCAGGGAGCCAACCTGGCAGCACTGCCTCTGCTTCCCCTGCACTACCTGCCCCCTCAGGTAGTCCTGCCCTGGAGGTTAGTCCAGTGGTAGCCTCCGGGACCAGTGACAGAGATGGTGATTTTATCACCCACACTGAATTGCCAGGGATGGTACATAGGGTTGTGCACCACACTGTTGGCGTACATCTAATCTGGCTGGAGAGGCTGCTCTCCCTCATTTTACATAATAACTGGAGGAGGAGATGGAGACATCAGATATTCTAGCCAGTGTCAGAGTGAGGTGACAGTGATGACAGTCCAGTGGGTGAAAACTCTGTTCTCACTGTCACCCAACTTGATGACCATGGATTCGGGATGTCCCCACCATCACCCCAGTCATAGTGTCCCCCATCCTTCTGTGTCCATCACCATCCCTGATGTTCATCGTGTATACAGCTGCAGTAATCACAGATGGGTTTTCAGCCGTCAGGCGGTCCCTCGGTCGGCCGAATTCCAAAGTCTTGGTCCGGCGTCGGTTGTCGTCACTTACTCTTCTGACGTCAGTAAGGCCAGAGTATATAAGACACAGCCGACGCCATGTTCTTCAGTCTTTTTTGCCGCGTGGTGCCCGAAGCAGAAGCAGTTCGCAAGTGCCGGTCGGCCAGCTCCTGAATTACGAAAAAAAATTGGAACCGAAGTCTTCTTTAAAGCTAAGTACGCCGTTGGGGAAACTTTTCTTGCCTCAGAACAATGTCAGAAAAAGTTAATAATTGTATTTCTTGTGGGAAGCAAATACCGCATAAGGATTTCCATTCCCGTTGCATACCTTGTTTGGGCCCAGACCACGACGTCTCGGGCTGTTGCTTTTGCTCTACCTTCAATAAACGCACTATCAAGCGTCGGGCGGAGTTCGCCCAACACTACTTTGGTAAAGCTTTTGATTATAGGATGTCGTTGGACACTCCGACTACCGTTTTGTCCAAAAAACGCAAGGAAAAGGACCAACACGCGAGACCCACGGTCCCTGCCGACACCACGCCAAAACAGGCTACACGTGGTCCGGTTCTCAGCGAGACGCCTTTGCAGTCCCTGACTACTGACGACACTCCCTTGGCGGTGTTCTCTGTACCCGAGACCGCTGGGTCCTCGGCCCTTTCCCAGACTACAACCGAAGCCTCTGCTAATGTCGAGCCTACTAATGTGGACAGGTCCACCCATGGTGTATTTAGGCCCTCATCTTCTTTTTCAATAAAGGCTTTTACTAAATCCAAAGCAGCCAGGCATCCCACGAGGCCTGTTGCACAGGGCCCATCTCCTGGACCCATGCCTAAGAAACAGATGCTTAAAATGGCTGAGGATTTAATTACTCTTATCAGAGGTTCTCAGCCCCCTCCTGACAAGAGACCCAGAGTGGAGGAAGAATCTCCCTCTTCTGATCAGGGATCCATTTTATCAGAACATTCTGATGCAGAGGAACACTCTTACTCCCCTTTTGAGGATTCGGATGCAGAACAGTCAATTCCTTCTGTATCCCCTCCTGAGGATTTTTCCTTTGGGGAAACCTTGCACACTTTGAGGGAACACTTCCATTGGGAAGGCCAAGACTTTTCAGATTCCAAGAAAAGACTTGGGGAATTTCTTTGGTTACCTCAGCACAGACCTCTGGCTATACCCCCTGTTTTGGATGTACTGGATGATGTCTATTCGGAGGCTTGCCTTAACCCTGATTCTCTGCCTCCTGCACCAGTAAAACCTGATAGGTATTACAGAGTACCCAGCTCTCACCAATTTCTCTACAAAGGCCATAATGCTGACCCTGAAACCATTTCACAAGGCCCCAAGGGATCAACGGCCTCCACTGCCAAGAATCCACTCCCTGCAGAAAGGGAATCCAGATCTCTAGAAAGGTGGGGTAAAAAGGTATATACCTCGGCCACCCTAGCCATGAGGGCCTTAAACTGTCAGTTTCATATGATTAAATATCAACAGTACCTGTTATCACAATTAAGGAACAAAATGTCTCAACCTGAACAACCAGATTTAAAAGAGTTACAGGATATGATGCATAGTGCGGAGCAAGTGGGTAAACACACCTTACAATGTGGTTATGATGCCCTAGAGGCTTCCAGTAGAGCGGCTGCTACAGGATCAGTCATTCGCAGACATGCCTGGCTTAGGGAACAAAATTTACCTGATCATGTGAAAGCTAAACTTCTTGATGCTCCTTTACAAAAGGATGTACTATTTGGTACTAATGCTGAGGACATACTACGGAAAATGGAAGAAAAAGCCAAATCTATGCAAACTGTCAAGGCTTTCTTACAGGTCCAACCACCACGTTTTAGCAGAAATTGGCCTTCAAAAACTGGTCCTTTCCAGCCACTGACAAGCCCCAAAGAGGTAGATACAGACGCACAAGGGGCAGAGGACAATCACAAGGATCATATAGAGGCAGACAATGGCAATCTCCAGCACCAAGAGGTGGTGAAGACAGTGCACAACAATACAGGAAGCAAACCCAATGACTCCCTCATTTCCATGCCAAGCAAGTCTCAGCTGACAGCACCTTTGGGAGGGAAACTAGCATTATTTGCAAGAAATTGGCATATTGTCACAACAGACAAATGGATACTGGACATTATAAACAGAGGCTACAAATTTCAATTTCACACTCTTCCATAAATGAGAGGCATGCCAAACCTGCCACAAAATCAAAGGGCAGAGGCACAACTGCAAATTTCAAAGCTCCTAAACATGAGAGCTATACAAAAGGTACCTACACACCAACAAGGTCAAGGTTTTTATTCAAGACTTTTTCTGGTACCAAGAAAAGGAACCGACTGGAGACCCATTTTGGACTTATCCATCCTAAACACATTCCTACTCGTGCCAAAATTCAAGATGCTCACATTACAGCAACTTCTTCCCATGCTGGGCAAGGAGTTTTGGCTGGTAACATTGGACCTCAAGGAGGCATACCTGCATGTCCCAATCAGGCAAAGCTGCAGAAGATACCTCAGATTTCTTGCAGGTTCAATCCACTATCAATTCTCTACATTGCCCTTTGGCTTATCTACTACGCCCAGAGTATTCACAAAGTGCCTGGCATCAGTGATTGCCTACTGCAGACTTCAAGGGATACAAATTTACCCTTATCTGGACGACTGCCTGATCCAAGCGGACAGCAAACGCATACTACTGGAACATCTGGCATATGTGACACTGTTACTGCTTTCTCTGGGATATACCATCAACAAGGAGAAATCAAGACTAACACCATCTCAGAAAGTAACCTTCCTGGCTGCCAACTTGGACACAAACACCCAGATGGCATATCTTACGCCAGAAAAACAAGGGCAACTATCTCAGTAGTTCAAAACACTAGCAAAAAGTACCAGGCTTACTGCAAGGAAAATCCTGCAGGCTCTGGGATTCATGGCATCTTGCATTCTTCTAATCCCATGTGCAAAGCTGCATATGAGGAAACTTCAGTGGTACCTAAAAAATCTATGGTCTCAACACAGTCACAGTTTGGAAGCAATTATACCAATAATTCCATGTTTGCAAAAGGAATTTCTATGGTGGGCCCAAGCATGTCAAGTAAACACAGGCCTTCCATTCTGCAAGCCTCAAGCAAAACAAGTCATAACCACAGACGCCTCAGATTATGCCTGGGGGGCGCACATGAAGGACAGGTGCATTCAGGGCAGATGGTCCCAAAAGGAAAAGCACCTTCACATCAATCAAAAAGAAATGCTAGCAGTAATAAATGCAATTACAGCTTTCAAGGACTTCCTGCATCCAGGACAATTACAGATAAGAACAGACAACACCACAGTAATGTGGTACATAAACAAACAAGGAGGAACACATTCATACCCCTTGTGCAGACTAGCCATGACTCTTTGGAACTTGGCTCTGGAAAGACAAATCGAACTTCAAGCACAGTACTTGCCAGGACTGGAAAACACACTGGCAGACACTCTAAGCAGAAATATGACAGATCCACACGAATGGAAGTTACATCCTCAGGTGTTTACAGAGATAATCCAAGCGTGGGGAGGCCAGACATAGATCTTTTTGCCTCCCACAGGAACCATCAACTGAAAAAGTTTTGTTCAAGGACCTTTCATCCAAAGGCCTGGAAAGTGGACGCCCTTTCATTCAGTTGGACAGCATGGACAGTTTATGCATTCCCACCTCTGCCCCTTCTGCCCAAGGTGCTTCTGAAAGCAAGAACAGACAAACCGAGGATGATACTGATTGCTCCAGATTGGCCAAGGCAACACTGGTATCCACTCCTGAGGAGCCTAACACATACTCTTTCCTGGTCCCTGCCTCTAATGCCTCTCCTACTGACTCAGAACAGCTACAAAACTCTTCACAGTCAGCTGAAAACACTCAGCCTCGCTGCATGGCACCACAACAGTCCCTACTCTCCAAGGAGGTGCAGGATGTCATTTTGGAGGCCAGAAGACCATCTACTAGAAAAGCTTACTCCGCAAAATGGAAGCGGTTTTGCTGATGGAATGAGAAAAGAGGCCAGGACCCTAGAAAATTGAACTTGCCTCAGGTTTTACAGTACCTAGCTGAACTGCTGAACAGTGGACTTTCATTTTCTTCCATAAAAATACATGCCTCAGCCATTTCTGCAGAAGTCAACACGGATCCTCCTTTATTCTCTCACCCACTCTTACGACAGTTCCTCAGAGGTGCTAAGAATATAAGACCTCCAAGGAAGCAACCAATACCAGCCTGGGACCTTAATTACATACTAGAAAAATTAACATTGCCTCCCTTTGAACCTGCTGCCTCAACAGATCTGCAACATTTGTCCTGGAAAACAGCTTTCCTTCTGGCCATCACTTCAGCTCATAGGGTTTCTGAACTATAGGCCCTCATGGCGGTGCAACCCTTCCTCATCTTCCATCAGGACAGGGTTTCCCTTCGTACCAACCCATCTTTTATGCCAAAAGTGGTATCCAGGGTAGCCTTAAATCAAGCCATACACCTACCTACCTTTTATCCTAACCCTCAAAACAAAGGGGAGAGGCTGCTTCACACTTTAGACATCCATAGGCAGCTACGTTATTATTTGGACAGAACAAAGTCCTTCAGGAAATCAGAACAACTTTTTGTGTCCTATGCCGTAGGGGCTCAAGGGAAACCAGTTATCAAACAGACCATTTCCAAGTGGATTGGCCACTGCATACGGTTTTGTTATTCCTATCATGGGAAATCTGTCCCTACTGGTATCAGATCTCACTCCACCAGGGCCACAGCCACCTCTACAGCCTTCCTCAGAGGCATTCCTACTAAGGATATTTTGGAGGCAGCCACTTGGAGTTCTGTACATATCTTCACAAAACACTACCACCTACCCTTATATTCCAGAACAAGAGCAGGCTTTGCCACTGCTGTTTTGCAGGGCATTCTGGCTCAACCCAGTTCCTCATAGTACCTACCACCCTATGCATAGCTTTGGGACTCTACCCATCTGTGATTACTGCAGCTGTATGCACGATGAACATAGTACAGTTTTGTACCTACCATAAATGTAGATGTTCGAGTGCTAATACAGCTGCAGTACAGGTTTCCCTCCCACCTTCCCCACTTGGTAAAGGCATGGGGCCTAACAACCTCTTCATACCACCTGACTGGGTTATCCTGCTATGTTTTATTTGCGTGCTTACACTGATTTTGCATTACATTGCATTGCTTGCATATGTAGATAAGCCTTATTTATGTATTGCCTTCCTTTTGGGGGCACCTGACATCTGGGGCAAGAAAGACTGAAGAACATGGCGTCGGCTGTGTCTTATATACTCTGGCCTTACTGACGTCAGAAGAGTAAGCGACGACAACCGACGCCGGACCAAGACTTTGGAATTCGGCCGACCGAGGGACTGCCTGACTGCTGAAAACCCATCTGTGATTACTGCAGCTGTATTAGCACTCGAACATCTACATTTATGGTAGGTACAAAACTGTACTTTTCTTGTCTTGTCTGCAATTGCATTCTCACCTACCCAACTTACGTCAACCAGACATTCCTACATCCCTTCCTCAACATTCTTCTCTCAAAAAAAAAAAAAAAAAAAAAAAAAAAAAATGGCCACCTGTCCCAAGCAAAAAAAAAAAAAATTGTCCCATACATAGCTCTCCCTTTCACACATGTGTTTTCATGACACACTGGATTTAGTCCAGTCGACTAGGCATCGTGATTGTGTTGTGGTCATCCCCCTCTCTGGAGGTGACCATCCAAATTCAGTTAATATTTTGCACATATGTTCACTTTACAACTGTAAAGAAATGGATAGCTACAGTTTTTTCCTACCACCCTCCTGCAGATTCCTGCCCTGCTTTCCCTTTGTTCTTCCCCCTGCTTGCTCCCCATTTCACCTTTTTCCTATCTTCTCCGTTTCTTTTCTTTTAATGCATTATAACGCTATGGTGCACATTGCACACTAACTCACAGCAATCGCAATGTGAAAGGCCCAGAAGGGAATGTATCACTACATTAACTGCATTAACACAGGCTGCCACACAGTCAGTTAAGTAGCAGGTGTATTCCAGAGACTCAATACTAAATGTCAGACTTCAGCAATGAGGCTGGCGTTTGCACACTGCTTAGCTATGTGCAAACGTGTATCTCGCATGCCTGTGCACTTTGGTAACTGTCATGCAAACCTGCTGCTAATCATGCTATGGAAATGTATGTATTATGCTTTATTACCACTGTTTACTAGCCATTGCCTGTGTATAACATGAAATTAAATGTGTAAACTTTACAAACTGAGGGTCCTATCTAATAGTATGCCACATATTTACAATGTCCATGTGTTTGCACCCCCCCCCCCAGCACTGCAACCCTGAGGTCTCAGTACTTTTTCCACACATATATCAAACACACTACAAAATGTAATATTAAATGTTGTGTACTATGCAATGCACATCAATCTGGTAACACTCAGAACTACAGCTATTAACCCATATGCCTTAAAAGCCTTATCTGCAAAGCTAGTGCAGGAACTGGCATGGAATCTTGCTTATTGACCCTTGTGAACGTCTTGAATACTAACCCCAAAGACCTGGATGAGGAATAACAAGGACATGCCACCATTGTTGAGTTATCCAAGGCCTTTGACATTATCTCCCATTCATATCTCATAGTGAAGATCTCCCATCTGGGAATTAGGCCATACAGTACTAGATGGATAATTAACTGGCTCAACGACAGAACACACACTCTCAAAGTTGGGGACTGCAACCAGTGGAATAGTACAAGGATCTGTGCTGGACCCTCAACTGTTTGGAAAATACTTCCCTGAAGCACAAGCAACAGTAGATGGCCTGTGGTTTACCAAGTCTGTAGGTCACTGTTAACTGGACACACTCATATACAGTTCCCAATGATGGTAACATATTACAGAATGGGTTGACACAGACTAATGATTGGAGCCAAACTCATGGACTGAACCTGAAAGCGTGCAGTGACTCATTGTCGGCTTTGTCAGTGAAGTATCCCTGCTAATTATGATATACATAGCACCCCCTAAACTCAAACATAGTGTTGTGAGACTTGGGAACACATGTTGATAGCAATCTACACTTTCATCACTATGTGCCCATAGTGATGACATACATAGTCTGCATTGTGTACGTCATACATATTGACATCACATCCAAGCCCAGGGTAGTCATACCTCCACTGTATTCCACCCTTTCATGCCTGTAATGGAGTACAATGTTCACATCTGTCTGTACCTCACCAGACACCTGCAGCAGTTGGAGAAAATACATGGTTGTGCCTGGGAGACTCCCATGCCATCAGACATGACATACATAGAAAGATTGACATACTTGTCACTGTACTCAGAACCATGCAGGCTGCTGAGAGGTGACCTATGCCTGGCCTGCAGAGCAGCCTCGGATCCTGCCCTTCAAGAAATGATGGTCATCTGCAATTCAAATGAGGCAAGAATAATGTACCCCAGGGATTTCAACATAGCCTGTGACATGAATAGAACATGCTAGGGAGACAGATATATCCCATATGATTCACACTCCTCTGTAATAAGCTCCCAGAGAGCGTGAAGCAGTGCTCCTCAATGACCCTGTTCAGGTCCAACCTTGAGTACTGGTTGGGTGATTGTAAAGTCGCCTCTGGGCTGGCACGTTTCCCTCATGCTCACAAACTCGCTCTGCTAAAAACGACCATCCAGCTATGCTCAATAAGGGTACTTGTGTTTTTACACAGCTAGGCTTTTAAACACCCTAGTGTTATTAGGCTAGTAACCTCATATGAACTTATGAAACTGTGTGCCTATGCAGTCTCCCAACCTGTTGTCCCCCACATGGCCTGCTGATGTCATCTAGTATAAGTTCACCTACAGTCTTGTATAAATCAGACTTTTGCCGTGGTGCTTGCATAAAGTACTGTGTTCTGTAGTTTGTGTACTTAGATAGGAAGGGGTTCTATTCTCACTGCAGTTAACGGGGTGTGTGTGTGTGTGTGTGTGTGTGTGTGTGTGTGTGTGTGTGTGTGTGTGTCTGTGTCTGTGTCTGTGTCTGTGTCTGTGTCTGCTGCTTGACATTACAGAGAGGATTTTACACCAGCATGTGGAACACTGTTACCTTCTCCTCAACAGACAACTACTGATGTCGTCAGCTATAAAGTGTCTGACGCACTCCAAGTTGGACTTCAGCTGTGGCATTTGGATTAAGTACTGTGTTCTGTAGTCCATGTATGTAGATAGGTAGGGGTTCTAGTCTCACTGCAGTCAAGTGTGTGTGTATGAGAGTGTGTGTGTGTGTATATATGTGTGTGTGAGTGTGTGTGTGTGTGCTATTGCTTGACATCAGAGAGTATTTTAGACCAGCATGTTGGACACTTATATTCTCAACAGACACTGCCGATGTCATCAGCTGTATCACATTTTTTGGAAATGCATTACTCCCACCAGGATAGGGTCAGAGACTGGCCTGAAGGCCAGGCAGAAGTCACCACATCCTGTGCAATGAAGATTACAGTGACATGGTCTTTAATCTATTCACATATGTCATGGCATGATTTGTAGGCCCTGGGTTATCTTGCTAAGAAAGCCCTGTGGTCTCTCCAGATGCTACATGTGTCTGGTGAGGTACATGTTAAAAAAGGAGCATTATACTCTACTAATGTTATAATGAGGTTTGACTACAGTGCTGTTTTACAGTCCTAATATTTCAGTATGATGGTGTGACTTATGATGTGCACAACATAGGCTTTCAATAGCAGTGTGGACACTTGGTGTTCAAAGTTCATATTGATATCTACATGTGTTCCCAGTGGTTGCATCACTGGGTTTCTGCATAGCAGGACTGTTGTCATTCCTGTGATTAACATGGAACTCCACTTTTCAGATGGAAAACATTACAAACACATGTCTGCATTTATTTATACATCATGTGCCTTTGTCACCATTCAGTTGTGTGTGTGTTAGCCTCTCCTGTGCTATGTTATCACCATCGGTGGACTCAATGATTGCACACAGTACGTAAGAATCAGCAAACTAGGTTGGTCAGAGGCCATATACTTTAGCCTGAACTGTCAAGAAATAAAATTCAAACAGTGAAGGGCCAAGAACTGATCCCAGGGTTTGCCAATGGTGATAGCCCTACTGGTACAGGTTTGTTCACCATCTTTAACATGATGTGTTCTTCCAGTGAGCCAGTTGGCTACCCATCAACTGACGTAAAGTTTAATCACCAGCTTGGGGGGTTTCTCAATGATACCTGCATGTATGATTGTGTCAAAACCCTAGGCCAGATCACAATAGGCAATATGCACTGTCTTACCTTCATCCAGACCTATCACACTGAATCAATGGGCTGTGACAGTTTCACAGATTACCTATAGCATGGCTCAGCACATACTCCTTCCTGATATGGTTGAATACACATTTCAGCATACCTTCCACACGTCCTATGTTCCCATACAAGGGTGTACATCAACATGCATCCACCTGAGTTGGGGGACAGCACCTGATGCATGCATGTATAGAGACAACCTGACTCTCCTTTTCTGTGAGGTAGACCAACACGTCATCATGGACCTCTCCTACATGTACACTAGTAATATTCCAGTTATGTGCAACAGACCTGTGTGAGTTGTTAATGTTTCATCAGGTCCATTACATCAGATAGATGTCCTCAAAGAGGTCATTGAGGGCATGCATGGTGACAACAGTATCATCCTGTGGAACTTGAACTTGAGCATCTGAAGGCATTTGACACAAATCCACACTGAAGTATTCAGTCATCACTGTCATATGTGGCCATAAACAACTATATCACCAAATAGATAGACCAGTGTATGACCTACATGGCATATCACTATGTTGAAATGTGTGACGGGACATACATCTCAGGTCCAGTGATCATGCTGGTACATCAGGGTATCTGCTAGGCCTTTTCCTGCCTGTTAGTTAAGTGATGGACATCACAGATGGCATACATATGCTGTGTCCAAACAGCTACATGAAGGATTACAGCTTGTGGGCAATCATTGACTTCAACTGTGATATTAGTATAATACAGACAGTATCAACACATACCAAAAACTGCTGCCACAGCCGTGACAACACCTGCATTGTCAAAAAACATGGAGGGATTTGTTGAATCAGGAAACAAACACACCACCCAAGTATAATGTGGACATCACACCCTATAATTAGACCAATAAGTATGTGACCTGTGTCATGGGGTAGAGGGTAAGTGGTACATACACCAGCATGTGGTCACAGTCCTGACTACTCCCTTCAGTGTTGCACAAGTACTAGGTATGTGAAGGACATGCATATCAGAGGCCATAATAACTTCATGGTTCCCAACCATCACACAAATAACTGTGTACAATGCACCCTTCTTCATGTACCTGCTTACACATCTTTCAGTGATGTGTAAATGAAGAGTACCACCTTTGTCACTATATGTTGTCAGACAGCTTATTGGCCATACCTAGGTATTTGTTCTGTGGAATATACATGACTGTGTGATGGCACAGAACACCAATCAAGTTGTTACACCAGACGCATGTGGGAAGATAGGAATAAATTCCTTCTCTCCCCAACCTGAGAACAAGTCAAACCAAACAAATAGCATGGGGTACAGTATTAGTCAGGCCTATTTTTAGTAGTAACTCTCAAGCAACCAGAAACTTCAGTTGTCCAGTATCTACCAATCCCCATGGGTGCCAGTTAACTGTGAGTTTACTGTACACTCATATTCAGGCATATCGGTTTGTATAGCTTCACAATATGCACCCTGTCCCAGTTGTATGTCAGATCACTGATAGATGTCCTGTATATTATTCATGTAAGGATGCATATCTCACACAGACATCCTCCCCATTGTTATGACACCTTTTGTTACAGTAAACAACAAATGAAACCGACAAACCAAGGCAAATAGGCTGGAGATCTCCATTCAAACTGTACTGTTCAAAAATAAAACACTAATATCACAGCCAAATAAACAAAAACACCAATTTTATTGATGTGAAGTGCTTTTCGTCTCGCTGTTAGCAAGACTTCAGACTTAACATCATTTACTCAGAGTCAGTTATTTAAATTATACTGACATTTACTAATTCTACTCAACCACCAATCAGAAGACAGAAACATACCTGGAAATACCATTCAAAGTACTCTAATTAACACTAAAGAATATATAAATAAATGTGTACATATATATATATATATAAATACATACAATTAATATCTAACAAATGTAAAGATGTTCTTCGTGTTTCACTGTTGCAGTCATTACATTTGGGTAATCTGCTGGCAGGTTGCCCTCAGTCGGCCTGAATTCCAAAGTCTTGGGTCTTGCGTCGGTTGCTGTCTCCTCTTCCATGACGTCAGGTCATCAGGGGTATAAAACATGCAGCCGACACCATTTTCTTAAGTATTTCTTGCCGTGCGGTGCCCGATCACAACGTGCCTGGCTGTCGGTTTTGTGCTAGATTTAACCAACGCACTGTTAAGCGTCGGTATATTTTGGCATCAAAGTATTTTGGAAACTGATTTAACTACCCAGAAATGTCGTCGGATAGCAATTTGACTACCGGAGTACATAAAAAACGCAAAGAAAAGGACAGAGAAAGGCAGTTGAGATCCAAAACCGATGAAGCTTCTCCTAAGCCAGTCGCCGGTTCGCTAGTACTCAGTGAGGCGCTTTCGCAGCCCATGATACCCACTACCTTCGAGTCACAGGCCTCTACTGACACCCACGTGGAGTCCGGTATGCCGCAAGATACTCAAGGTATTGAACCGATGGATGTATCTCCCTCGGATGGGTCCGGAGCCGCTGAGCAGGCACCGGCTTCTGAAGGTGTATTCAGACCTCAACATTTGTATATCAAACCGACGACAGCTGCAAAACCAAAGACAAAAGCAACTTCTAAAACTAAAAAACCGACGCATGTGCCATGTGCACAAGCCTCTATGCCTAAAAAACAGAAGATCAAAATGGCTGAAGACCTTATTACCTTGATCAGTACCCATCCCCCTCCAGATAAGAGGCCTAGGCAAGACACTGATTATGAGTCTTCAGATCAGGTTTCTATTTCTTCTGATTCATCTTCTGATCAGGAATTATCTATACCTTCCTATGAAGATTCTGATGCTGAAGAGTCTATTCCATCTGCATCTCCTCCTGATGATTATTCATTTGGAGAAACCTTGCATACTTTGAGGGAGCATTTTCACTGGGAGGGTCAAGACTTCTCAGAATCAAAAAAGAGACTCCGGGATTTCCTTCTTCTCCCTCAGCACAGGCCTTTAGCCATTCCCCCTGTTTTAGACATTGTGGATGATGTGTTTTCGGAGTCAGGTTTGACCCCTGACTCCTTACCTCTGGCTTTCCAGTAAGCCTGACAGATATTACAGGGTCCCTGACTCACATAAATTTTTATTTAGAAACCCTGCTGCTGATCCTGAAACTATTTCACAGGGTCCAAATGGAGTTAAGGCCTCAACAGCAAAAAATCCTACCCCCTCTGACAGAGATTCAAGGGCACTGGACAGATGGGGAAAAAAGGTTTATACATCTACAACCTTGACAATCAGGGCCTTAAACTGTCAAATTTCATATGCTTAAGTACCAACAACATGTTATGGGATTGCTGAAACAGAAAATTATGTTGATTTCAGAATGTGCAGAAAATAAAGAATTGCAGGAATTATTGCATGTAGCTGAACAAGTTGGAAAGCATACTTTGCAGTGTGGTTTTGATTCCTTAGAGGCCTCCTGCAGGGCCACAGTTACTGGATTTGTGATTAGGAGGCATGCCTGGTTAAAGGAACATATTTTGCATGATCATGTTAAAGCTAAATTGCTAGATGCACCTTTACAGCATGATTCCCTGTTTGGTATTAAGGCAGAAGAGGTTTTAAAGAAAATGGAAGACAAAGCTACGTCTATGCAAACTGTTAAAGACTTCTTACAAGTGCAGCCACCAAGATTTGGTAGACACTGGCCTACAAAAAAATTGGTCCTTTCCTGTGTCAGACAGAGCTCAAAGGGGCAAATTCAGACACCCTAAGGGTTCCAGATACCAGGCACAATATTCATACAGGTCAAAGCAATGGGGTGCTTCCACCTCCAAATCTGGAGGAGATAAAGCACATACCTACAGAAAGCAATTCCAATGACTTCCCTCTGCCTGCACCAAGCACTTATCTTTTGGCAGCACCCATAGGGGGAAAATTAGCACTTTTTGCTCAGAATTGGCAGTTAATAACGCAGGACAAGTGAGTACTAAACATTGCATCACAGGGATACAGATTCCATTTCTACACTCTGCCAATGGAAATGGTTGGCCAGATCTGCCAAAAAATCAATGGGCAGAGGCACAGAAACAGGTTACATCCCTCATGGATATGGGGGCCATTCAGCCAGTACCAGAACAGGAAAAAGGACAAGGTTTTTACTCAAGATTCTTGGTACCCAGAAAGGACAAGGCCTGGTGGTCAATACTGGATTTATCAATTTTGAATACATACCTGGACATTCCAAAATTCAAAATGCTGACTTTGCAGCAGCTTCTGCCCATGCTGGGCAAGAATGCTTGGCTGGTGACTTTAGACCTAAAAGAGGTATACCTGCATGTCCCAATAAGACAATCGTGCAGAAGATAGCTCAGATTCAAGGCTGGCTTAATGCATTACCAATTCTGTGCACTGCTCTTTGGCTTATCTACTGCACCCAGGGTCTCTACAAAGTGCCTGGCACCAGTAATTGCATTTTGCAGACAAAGAAGTATTCAAATATATCCTTACTTGGACGACTGTCTCATTCAAGCAGAGAACAAAGACACTCTTCTTCGACACCTGGCATTTGTGAAAAGGCTTCTAACATGCCTAGGGTACACAATGAACGAAAAGAAATCACAACTGATACCCTCTCAAAAGATAACATTCCTGGGTGCAAGCTTGAGTACAACTGCCCAGATGGCTTACCTCATGCCAGACAAGCAAAGGCAACTGACTACTTACTTCAAACTGATGGCAACAAAAACCCAGTCTTCTGCAAGACAAATTCTGCAGGCTCTGGGGTTCATGGCATCCTGCATTCTACTGATTCCATATGCAAGACTGCATTTGAGGAAACTTCAGTGGTACCTGAAAAGTTTATGGAGTCAACATTCTCACAGTCTGGAAACAATGATTCCTCTCATTCCCTGCCTGCAAATTCTATGGTGAGCAAAGGCATGTCACCAAAACATGGGATGGCCATTCTCTCTACACCCTGCCAGCCAAACCATAACAACAGACGCATTAGATTATGCCTGGGGGGCCCACATGGCAGGAAGATGCATTCAGGGCATATGGTCACCAAAACAAATGCATCTACATATCAACCAGAAAGAGATGCTAGCTGTTAAAAATGCCCTAACAGCCTTCAAGGACCTACTTCATCCACAACTACTGATAAACGGACAACACCACAGTCATATATAAACAAGCAAGGGGGGACACATTCATACCCCCTTTGCAGATTAGCCATGGCACTGTGGGACACAGCTTTGATCTACCAGATACATCTTCAAGCTCAATTCCTGCCAGGAAAACAAAACACTCTGGCAGACGATTTAAGCAGAAACCTTATGGATCCTCACGAGTGGAAACTAAATCCACAAGTCTTCAGCATGATAGCAGAGAAATGGGGGATCCCAGACATAGATCTATTTGCCTCTCCTCAAAATTATCAATTGAAAAGATTCTGCACAAGGACTTATCACAGACAAGCATGGAAAGTGGATGCCCTATCCTTCAGTTAGAAAAACCTATCAGTTTACGCCTTTCCTCCTCTGCCTCTTCTCCCCAAGGTCCTCCTAAAAGTCAACCAAAAGAAACCAAAGATGATACTAATTGCCCCAGATTGGCCTCGCCAATACTGGTACCCAATCCTAAGGAACTTGTCTCAGTACCCAGCTTAGACCTTGCCTCAAAGACCACAACTACTGTCCCAGCAAAACAATCAGATCCTGCACAACCAACTACAGTCTCTGAACCTGGCAGCATGGCAGATCATGTAGCCATACAAGCAATACCTCTCAGTAAAGCTGTGATGGATGTCATTTTGGAAGCCAGAAGGCCTAGTACTAGAAAATCTTATGCTGATAAATGGAAGAGATTCTGTGCTTCAAATCAAGCACAAGGAACTGATACAGCAGAACCAAATATTCCTCAGATATTGCAAAACTTAACTGAGATGCTTGACAAAGGCCTATCTTTCTCATCAATTAAAATCCATGCCTCTGTCATTTTGGCTCATTACAATACAGAGCCACCAATCTTTTTTCATCCTTTACTAAAGCAGGATCTTAGAGGAGCCAAAAATGTAAGGCCTCCTAGAAGATCACCATTGCCTGCATGGGACCTCAATTATGTGTTGGAAAAGCTCACCCTGCCTCCATTTGAACCAGCTGCTACCGTTGATATAAAGTTCTTATCATGGAAGACAGCTCTGCTACTAGCAATTACTTCAGCAAGAAGAGTTTGATCTACAGGCCCTCATGGCTGTAGAGCCTTTTATCATATTTTACCCAGATAGGGTATCTCTGAGGACAAATCCTACTTTTATGCCTAAGGTGGTTTCCAGTGTGGCTCTTAACCAAGCAGTTCATCTGCCAACCTTTTATCCACATCCACAGAACAAGGGGGAGAGAATTCTTCATTTCATGGACATACACAGACAGCTAATATTCTACTTAAGCAGGACTAAAGCTCTAAGAAAAACTGAGCAATTACTAGTGACATATGCTGCAGGATCAGAGGGCAAGGCTATTTCAAAGTAGACAATCTCAAAGTGGATAAGCCACTGCGTCCGTTTCTGCTACTTACACCATGGTAAACCTGTGCCCAAGGGCATTAGGTCTCATTCCACCAGAGCTGCAGCTACTTCAGCAGTCTTTCTAAGGGGAGTACCAACCAAAGACATTCTAGAGGTTGCTACTTGGAGTTCTGTTCACACCTTTACAAAGCATCATCATTTGCCTCTCTATTCTAAATACAGGGCAGACTTTGCCACTGCAGTTCTGCAGGGCCTTATAGCCGCTCCTAATGCTGTTCAGCTCCAGCCTTCCAACCATAGCTTTGGGATTCTACCCAAATGTAATGACTGCAACAGTGAAACACGAAGAACATAGTACAGTTGTGTACACTTACCATAAATGTAGATGTTTGAGTGTATTCACTGTTGCAGTCCAGGTTACCCTCCCGCGATCCCCCTGTCATTCTGGAGTTTATCTTTCCTTCTCTATCTTCTACAACCTATGTGGTGTATTTGTTTGTAGATGAAGGTAAAGTTTATATTGATGCATATATATATATATGTATACACATATATATATAGATAGATATATTTTTGCTACCTTTTTGGGGGCACCTGACATCGGGGGCAAGAAAAACTAAAGAAAATGGCATCGGCTGCATGTTTTATACCCCTGACGACCTGACGTCATGGAAGAAGAGACAGCAACCAACGCAGGACCCAAGACTTTGGAATTCAGGCCAACTGAGGGCAACCTGCCAGCAGATTACCCAAATGTAATGACTGCAACAGTGAATACACTCGAACATCTACATTTATGGTAAGTGTACACAACTGTACTGTGCTCGTATACCCTTTCTTTAAGCTTCCTGTTGGTTTTACCAATATAAAAAGCAGAGCACATCTGATAATGTGCTAAGTATACTACCTCCTTAAAGTAGTAGAACAACCAAGCAAACAAATGTATTGGCTAGACATGTAGCAAAATTTACCACCCACTCTTTTAAAT
Organism: Protopterus annectens; assembly: GCF_019279795.1. Classification (NCBI taxonomy): domain Eukaryota; kingdom Metazoa; phylum Chordata; order Ceratodontiformes; family Protopteridae; genus Protopterus; species Protopterus annectens. Next base: position 138,603,496 of record NC_056742.1, on the reverse strand, counting down.
TTAGAGCAATTGATTGCATTACATTGGATGTGAGTGGGGGGGGGGGGTCCAAGTGTATTATTGCTGGAAAGATTGGAATTAGTATGGCAATTGCGTACTCATGCCTGTCATTATCCAGGCCTGAATGAAATATATTCGACTATATTCAATTGCATGTATTTTAAAACTGAAAAGCCTTTTAAGGTAATAGCATGAGTTTTTATTGTATATGTATTTTTTTATGCAATTCCTGATGTATTTTCTTTATTTTTTTCTTTCCTTGTTGGGGTGTGTGTGTGTGTGTGTGTGTGTGTGTGTGTGTGTGTGTGTGTGTGTGTGTGTGTGTGTGTGTGTGTGTGTGTGTGAGAGAGAGATTGTTTACTTTGATTTATTCTGACTGACCGAGGTGTTCATATGATATGGGCACTCTAAAATTGTAATTGTCAGGTCATGTGCTTTATTTGTTAAATTAATTTATTTATCTATTAATGTAATGTTGAGTTTAAGATGTACAGTAGTTAGATGAGTTGTATTTGTAGCAGTAATCAGATGATTTTATATTTAAAATTTTTTAACTATTTGTTAGATATTAATTGTATTTTCATATATATAATATATATATATATATATATATATATATACACACACACACACACACACACATTTATTTATATATTCTTTAGTGTTAATTAATTAGAGTAGTTTGAATGGTATTTCCAGGTATGTTTCTGTCTTGTGATTGGTGGTTGCGTGGAATTAGTAATTGTCAGTATAATTTAAATAACTGACTCTGAGTAAATGATTTTATGCTTGAAGAAGTCTCACTAATATAATAGCAAGACGAAAAGGGCTTCATGTCAATAAAATTGGTGTTTTTGTTTGTTAGTGCTTTATTTTTGAACAGTGCAGTTTGAACGGAGATCTCCAACCTTTTGTGACAGTCAGAAACAACACTTTCACTGTACAGTCTGTACTGTACCATACAGATATGTGCTTGGTGTTGCTGCTACAACCATCTTATATTGACAAGCCTCCTCTGCTGTACATGAAAGAGTTTCCCTTGTCCTCCTTCCCTGTGTTCATTCCTGAATGTCATCTTTGTGCCCATATTCAATACACACTCTTCCCCTGAGTGATAATTTTAAATGGCAGTCCATGTCCTGTTACAGCTCATTAACACAGCTTCAGTACAAAATGCCAGGAATGGGATATCACAATATTCTGCACTGTAGGTGCACTGTCCTGTGCTGTGTTTGGACCATATACCTCACATTCATACTTCTCAATTGTCCAGATATTCCCAAGATGTCCAGATGTTTGGACGGCGCAGTGGTACAGCTGTTGCATTGTCACCTCACAGCAAGAGGTTCTCCGGTTTGATTCTCTGCTGGGGTTCCTTCTGTGTGGAGTCTGCATGTCCTCCTTGCAATCGTGTGGGTTTCCTCTGGGTGCTTCGGTTTCCTCCCTCATTATAAAGACGTGTCTGGAGCGATTCTCCCAGGGCCTCTGCTGAAAATTGACTTTGTTCCAAGTTGAACTTTCCTGGCAAACAGATGTTAAATAAATAAATATGTTTTCCTTATCAGATGTGTGGCTTTCTTCCATATCATTGGGATTATCTCTGGACTGATGCGACACAGTATTACATACATTTGAGTGCATATCTCTCAGCTGTCCTGATCTGTGCAGAATGTCCAGTTTTTGTCTTGTATTTGTGATCTTTTCCTCTTAATGTTTTTTTTCCTGGCAACTCATTGGCATGTCATTGCAGAGTGAAATCAGAAACTGATGACTGACATTTGAGTTTCAAACTTCATGCTCTTCAGAAAGTTCATGCTAATGTACAACTTATTTGTTATATCAACTTCCTACGTTTAGACGTCCAGTATTAAAAATCTGTCCCTTTGTGCCCCCATTTTATGGCTTTGTCCACATTTCTTGCACAAAGAGGTTGTGAGTGTTACATTGTAACACATTCCTATGTGACATCTATGTCAAATATGTCCCCGTTTCTGGTTATTTGGCCCCCATTGAGTTGGCTGTTGTGCAGATTTGTTGCAGTAACAGAATGACAGCTATTTGTGAAGCCCTGGTGATCATTGTGGCATTCTGTGCAAATCTGCTGACTGTAAGTACTCTGCTGTACATGGAACTGATATCCATGTTCACTTACAAGGTTTCACGGCCTGCAACACTGTTGCAAGCCACGGAATCTAGCTTATTCGCACCACATTAATATCTATTGCATGCATCATCCTGCTAACATGCAAACTCGGTATAGGCTCTTTGCAAAGCCTACACGGAGTTCACTGAATCCCAGGGATTGTCTTTTTCATTAAAGTCTTGATACTGACCGTAGACATTTGCTGGTATCCTTTACTGTGGTTTGGACACTGCAGTTGCATCACTGCATTTAGGTGCAGGTTAGGAATGGAAGCAGAGAAAGAAGACTGTAGCAATAACCCACACCTGGGTGTGGGTAATGCTGGATTTACCCACAGTGGGCGTGGCCAAAGCCAACCGTGGGTAAATCCAGCATTACCCACACCCAGAAGTGGGTTATTGCTATTATACAATGACATTATTTAAGAAAAAAAATAATTACTTTTCTTAAATAATGGCATTGTATAACGCCTCCTTGCTGCCCTTCCGCAGCTGTCTGGTATTCCGCGGCAGTTGTGATGTACTGCGCATGCATATACCTACGCAGTACATCAGAAATGTGGACAAAAGCAACGGAGAAAGCAAGATCTCTGTTGCTTTTTACAAACTGTTTTCGCTATGTTAAATGGGTTTAACATAGCGAGACAGCTTTAAAAAAAGCAACAGAGAATCTCCATTGCTTTTTTTTAAAGCTGTCTCGATATGTTAAACCCATTGAATATAGCGAGACAGTTTTGAAAAAAGCAACAGAGAAAGCAAGATCTCCGTTGCTTTTTACAAACTGTTTCGCTATGTTAAATGGGTTTAACATAGCAAGACAGCTTTAAAAAAAGCAACGGAGAATCTCCGTTGCTTTTTTTTAAAGCTGTCTCTGTATGTTAAACCCATTTAACATAGCGAGACAGTTTTGAAAAAAGCAACAGAGAAAGCAAGATCTCCGTTGCTTTTTACAAACTGTCTCGCTATGTTAAAGGAGTTTAACATAGCGAGACAGCTCTAAAAAAAATTCTTAAAGCTGTCTCTCGATGTTAAACTCGTGTAACATAGCGGAACAGTGTGAAAAAAGAGTTATAGTAATGGAAAAAGTCTGGGCGACCGGACCTTTTTCCATTACTGTAACTCTGATTTACAACATGCACGCTGACAAATCAGCGTGCACGTTTTTGAATATTAATGGGGGGGGAGTTGTATAATGAGGGTTTTTTCCTCATTAAACCATTTTGCAGTTTGTCATGTTGTAATTTTTATTACTACAAGCACCTCCTCAGTTGGGTAAATTAAACACACCCATTACTGATCCAGGCAGACAGCATGATGGGACATTGTTTTGAGGGGGGTTTTAATGGTAAATGTTAGTGAGGTGAAAAGGTAGTGATATTTTGCTTTGAAATTCAGAATCCTAGCATTCCATTGCAAATTGTTGGAATACTCAATTACAAAGAAATGGACTGTAAAATCAGAAATGTGGTTGGAAGGAAAAGAGAAGCTTTTAGGTTCCGGAGGGAAAATATGCTGCTTGCACAAGCTCTCAAATGTTGTATAATAAAATGTTTAAAATGTTTTACTAACTGAAGAAAACATTGACAGGAATTAGCTGCAAGGGTCAGCTGCTGAATTTTATGCAGCTTCAGTGATGTTCTTCTTTATAGGCTGGATAATGATACACACTAATGGAGGTGAACCCAGAAAATGTGAAATGCATATTTAACTTGTGTGTGTTAGTATTTCTTCAAGAAAGTATGGTCCATCAGGTATTAAAGTGTCTCAGACTGGAAGAAGAAGAAAGTGCAGTTGACTGTAAATTATGTCTGCAGAAAATCACCTGTGAATTTTTGACCATCTGCCAGTCCACTTGTTTCTTGGAAAATTCTACTCAGATTATCAAAGTCTGGAAACATAAATCATGAATATACTAGTGTTGGCAGTTATTTTAATATTTAAATGGCATTTGCTTTGTGTTCTTGAAAGGTCACATAAAATAGGTAACAGTACAGCCATGTATGGTTGTTAATGTCTGTATAATTTTTTTCCCTCCTCAGGAAGGGATAAAAAGAAACATTGCATTCCAGCAGTATTGTGGTTAAAATTATGCTTTAATAAATTTCATTTAATGCTGACCTTGAAACATTGTTTTTCAGCAACATTATGGTAAAAATATATACTTTACTAATTTTCAGTTAATGGAGACCGTACAAATGAATGTTATGATGGAGAACTTCTCAGGCCTATCACTACATCAGCAAGTACCTCTTCTAGTCCGTCCCTGAGCATTCGAACACCTAGTCCATCCTGCAGTGAATCTGTATCAAGTATCAGTGGGTCCGGTTCTACTGCAGAAGCCCTCACAAATTCATCTTCAGAACAACGCTCACCAGCACGGCAAAATCTGGAAGACCTCCCACCTGGGTAAGGAAGGAACATGTTTTTATACAGCCTAAGATGCAGTACTAGCCTTTAAGCAGACTGTTTCCTTTTCGTGACATTCACAACAAACTGGCCTTTTACAGTATATAAAGAATTACCTAGGTGTGAAACATAGACCTGCTTTGTAGAGTTTGTTCCTAGGAATTTATGTAGTCTGGGAAGTTTGAATACTGCATTGTATGTTGAAGTTGCACGGGAACAGAAGATTGAAAGTGTAACTTGTTTGAAGGGAATATTGTGTTATTTTTTTAGGTCTGCCTGTGCCAAAGCTCACCTATTCATCAAACTTATCCCCTTGAAATTCCAGAATGGCTTTGGGAACTGAGAAGACGTTTTTCACATTACACTTAGTTCACTGTTATGAAATTAATTTAAGAAGTAGTGTATTGCTTGGTACTTACAAAACTGTTGAACTTGTCAGCCTTACGGTTTAAATATGTTAGTCTTTGTTTTGTTGTTAAAATGTTCCCAATTATAGTGCCACTTTTAAAGTGTGGGGTAATTTAAAAAATGAAAGTTCATAAACTTTATGACCACTCTCTTTTATTAGCACATAAAATCAAGAAGAAATCTGTTAAGCTGTAGAAATATTTTGTCCTGTTACTGTCTAGGTGGTCTCATCGCTGAGTTGATGTGGTGAAAAATAAAATGAAAAGTTATTGTTGCTCTTCATAATAATTACTGCCTTCCTTTTCAGGTCTGGTACTTGCCAGTAAGGTCTGTAGGTAAAATAGATATTTCAGAAATAAAATAACTATCAAGTCTCCATTTTGTGTTTCGTATTCTTGATTGTAATGAAATGGTTGTATGACATTTCTTCTTGATTGATGTTGCCCACGGGGTTATTCTTCAGTAGTTAGAAAGGTAAGGGATGTACAGTGGGCCACTCTAAGACAACTGTTCATCACCTGTCTATAAGTATCTTCTTTGGGGAGGACCTGCAAACACAAAGGTGATGTGATATTTTTTTAGTAGCTCAGCATAGGTTTTTATAGTTGTGTTTCTCAAGCTTTCAGAATATCAGGAGTCCATTGCTGAGAGATATGTTATTGATGCTGTACGTAGTGCTTTAATATCTACTTAGTCCTGGAAAGAGAGAGGAGATTGCATATTTTTCTTATTGTATGTATGCCTGTGTGTGTGGTGCGTGTGTGCATGTGTGTGTGTATGTCAGCTTAGATGTTGGGGTTCACGACTTACCATAAAATTGAAGGCCTTTCTGAATAGTCCAGTACAACCAGTATTCATTTAGGAAAGGAAATGCAGTCATCTTCAGTTCAAGTCATCTAGTATGACACCTGATAAGAAAATAACTCGCAATGAATAGTTAGGCAGTCAAAGATTAGTTAAAACTTATGAATGAAAACAAAAAAGTCAGAATATATTAGTCTAGTTTAGCAAGAAAATCTGTGAGATGTTTTAGTTAAAAAATATATAGTAGTGGCAGTAGTGGATAGGACATAGTAATTCATTAGGGAAGAAGAAGGGACTGCCAAGAGATTGTCCTTTGGCATCATGACTTCCCTTGTAACTATTACATTGACAGTACAACTCTGAAAGTTGATCCTTTAGTCAGGGATCTGGAAGTTTATGTCAACATTGAACTTCCTTTGATCATCGAATAGCCAATAAAGTAAGGAATTCCTTTTTCATCACACGACTTGGACCTGAAAGTATGGCATCCAGAACCAGGGGTGTAGTCATTCTACTGTACTCTGATCTCATCATGCCAGTCACTGAATATAATGCCCCATGCAGGTATGGACATATCCAAGCATGTGTCACAACTGGAATGACTAAAAAGTCATTGGCATAAACCACATAAACTATGTGCAGGCTGTTTCAAAGCTTTGTCCCTGTTCTTTGCATCATTCAGGCTACTGAGAGGTGACCTCTGCCTCACGTATAGAGCTTTAACAGACTGTATCCTATCAGACTTGTTACACATGTGCAAGTCTAGATGGTAGAATGAACATTCATTCAAGGGATCTCAATCTCCTTTGCAACATAAACAGGACAATGTGAAATGGGTATGTATCACAGAGAATACCTCTTCTGTAGAACTTGTCTTCCACTCCATATAAAGTAAATTGCTTCTTCTGTTCTGTTCACACATAATTTGGATGAATGGATGGTGAACTATAAATTCACTCCACCCATTTTTGCATCCATGTCCCTCATGGATAGGGGCAACAAGTAAATACCCCAAGATATCCTTGATGTCCTTCTCTGTTGCAATATTACTAACCACTGGTGTATCCTGCCTGCTAGAGATAGCAGTATGTCCAACCAAGATACAAAAGCCTAAGCTGCTTCCTCACATGCCATGTGTTCTATGTATGACCAAAACATGCTAAACCTACATGGTACATATGTGGGCACAAATGACCTCAGAGCTTTCTCTCCACCAGCCCAAACACTGAACGTGTGTCTCTTTGTTGGCCTGTCAGACTTAAGAACAGTACCAGTTTCACTTGCCTTGGGCATATAAGTATCCTCATTGGGGAGACTTCCTCTACTTCTTATTCTTTGACAAAACATTAACTTTTTTCATGTGACCTATGAAGGGCAAATGTGATTATGGGAAGCAAATGCCTTACAAGGATAGCTTCACTAAGTGTCTTTTTTGCCTAGTATAGAAATTGCTCTGTTTTCCAGTTGTCTGTACCTAAGACTCTTAAGAGCTGCTTGTCTTGAGCTTTCTTAAGATGTGCTTGGAAAATCAAAGTCTTAAAGACTTCGCACATGTCTAAATGGAGACATCCTTTTCCCACTCAGACATATCACTCAGCTGAAAAATGGACCAAAGAGACTAAAGCCAAAGTTTTGGCTGTCTCTTCAGACACAGATGTCTCCACTGTGTCTCTTGATGAGTCTTTGGACCATCTGGATGTTTTGGCTGCTTCCTCAGTTGTGACTCTGCAGGAAGCTGACATGGTGTGAGCTCTTAATACATCCACGCCAACAGGTCAGATGGCTGTCTCAACTGCAAAGTGGAAACCTAGGCTATTTATTTTGGAGGGCTCCAATGGCATTCCTTAGATTCTTGTCTGTGAGAAAATACTGGATTCCCTGCAAAGAATCAGTGCCCTCGAAAATCAAAGTTGTCAGGAAAGACTGTCAGCAGTCTTTCTCTTTGCTCAATTTCTTACAGACTCCTCTGTGGAGATCTGTGTCTAGCCTTCCTAGCCATGAAAGATCCAGCCTGCTTTGACCTCCTATTCTTTCACAGAATACATGGTACCCCAAATACCTGGGTAAATAAATAGCTTGAAACATGACCTATCAGGGCTTCTGGAATTACTGTTTAACTGTAGCTTCCAAGCAGGCTTCGTGCCTCATGAATGGAGAAAGGCAACAGTCCTCCCTCTGCACAAAGGTGGGCCATCTACAGACTCTGGAAACTGCAGACCCATAAGTCTCACTAGTCTTGTATGTAAAGCCATGGAAGGAATTATCATGAAGATGATCAGTAAAGATATAGTAAACCTCCGGACACTGGACCCAACCGAGTTTGGTTTTGTCAAGGGCAGATCATGCCTACTCAGCCTGGTGGACTTCTTTGAGAAGGTCACCAAAGCAATGGATGAGGACAAAATCATTCACACTACGTACCTTGACATGACCAAGGCATTTGACACAATACCCCACTTGGGCATTGTTGATAAACTCAAGAGGTTAGGTACAAACCCGTATGTCACCTGGTGGATAGCCAACTGGCTCACAGACAAGACCCAGGAAGTTAGAATTGGGGATTCCACCAGTATAGAGAGGCCAGTCACAAGTGGAGTCGCTCAGGGATCAGTCCTTGGACTGTTCCTTTTTGGCATTTACTTCTCAGAAGTCAAGGCCAAAGTCAGTGGTCTCTATCTGACTAAATTTGCAGATGCTTGCAAATTAGGAGCTGTCATTGAATCTCACACTGACCCAAGTGTTCTCTCCAGGAGGGGCTGACATAGCTGGTGTCAGAGCTATGAACGAAAACTAAATGCCAAGAAATGCATAATAGTATCCTTTGGGAAGTCATCCATCCCTGGTAACTGTCATACTGACAGCACACCCCTTAGAGTTGACCCAGTAGTCAGGGACTTAGGGACACACATAGGTAGTTATCTAGCCTTTGATCATCACGTGTCTGCTGTGGTGAGGAAATCATTCTATGTTACGTAACTTATAAACAAAGGTATGACATCGGAGTCCAAGGAAGTCATTGTTCCACTGTATTCAGCATTCATCAGACCTATCATTGAGTACAGTGCATCCTTTGGTGTGTACCTAACCAGGCATGTTGAACAACTGGAACATCCACAGAGGTTCCTCGTTAAAAGAGTACAGGGCGTAAGTAATATGTCCTATGCAGACCGCCTCAAGGCCCTATCCATGTATTCTGTCTCCTACAGGCTTTTGAGGGGAGATCTATGCCTGCCATACATGGCATTGTCAAACCCCACTGTGATGGATTTCCTGCATAACCACAAAACAAATAGTACCAGAATTACCCATTCTAAAGACTTAAACCTTGCCTGTGATATAAATTGGACCTGCTGGAGAAATTAGGCAAGTATCCCAGAGACTACCCCATCTATGGAACAGGCTTCCCAACGTAAAGCAGAGTTCCTCCCTAACCCAGTTCAAGTGCAACTTGGACAATTGGATGGGAAACTGGAAATTCATCCCTGGTTTGGCATCTATGTCTCTCATGCAAACAGGTAAACTGTAAATGGTTCATCTCCCAGGCCCATGTTTACACTTATCAAGAGTATCAGAACTTGTCAGAGATTTTGGATGCATGGCTAGGCTTAAAAAGGCCCTTGTGGCCGTTAGCCTAGTAAAACACCTATGAACAGATAAATAAGACATTTTGGCATAACAGGTTCATATCCCAACATAACCCTCACCTCTGTAACAAATTTCACTACATGTCAAAAAGAGTAACACCCTTACCACCTTCAAGTAAAATCTAGATAATTGGATGGGCAGCTTTAAATTTTCCTCAGGTCTATCCTGTCTTGCCCTCCATAAGGCTGGAAAGAAGTTCTGAATTGTTTTTTGGCTAGGTTTGTAATGTTTGCAGGTTGATTGCCTCATAATTACCTATGAAACTTTTAAGGTAAATCAGAGGTTGGAGCCCTCCTCATTATGTGCAAGCTCCTCTTCCTGCTAACAAAAAAACAGAAGTCAGTACGATTCCCCGAATCCCCCCCCCCCCCCCGCAGCTGTAGGGATCCTTAGCAGTAGTGATATGTAATATGAATTCTCCTGGGACTATACAAACCTTTGGTGTTTTTGAAGCAACCTCAGTTCTTTTCTTATGCTCCCCCTCCTTCCACTGCTTCACCTGAAGAAGAAGAGTCAGATTCAGATGGGGATTTCCTAACTTACTCTTCTCAGATTTATTCTTCTGTGGATGTGTGAGTCTGAGGAAGAAGATACTATGCCTCTTCCTTGATAGACAAGCATTCCCTAAGGGATACAGTATGTAATATGATGCATCATTTCAGTGGGAAGGCAAACAGGTGTCAGATATTCAGAAAAGGTATTATGACTTTGATATTCATGGGGGTCTCTAAACCCTATGCAGTCCCCCTTGTAGACTTTACAGTATACCTTTGTCACAACTTCATTGAATCACATATCAGAACCACTGGAGTCTGGATCAGTGTCCTCAAACTCAAAGAATCCAACAAAAAAGACTGATGAGGACAGAAACAAAGCTGTATCAAATAAAACAATATTTTAATGAATAATGAGCACTTTTGCACCAACCAGGGTGCTTCCTCACATCAGTGAAAGTAAAACAGTTTGATATAATTAAATACAAAATACCAGCCATTCAAAGCGCAGCTAAAACATCACATGATAATGAATAAAACAATAAAAATACAACATGTAATAAAAACATTCAATTCCGGTCACATGGTTGAAAATACAAACACTACTATGTTCCATTTATTCATAAAATTCAAATCACATGACTCTCAATATGTTATAAGGCTCATTCCTTCATCTATAGAGGGGGTGTGACTGAAGGTGGGATTTCAAAGGCACTGCCTCATTCAGCCTGTAACCCTGATTGACTTCAAGCATCATAATCCACTTCAGTTCATGTCTTTGAGTTAAATTAACCAAGTCACCCAACCTCATTTTCAAATTAAATTGTTGCAGCACTAAGAAAACAAAGGAATGCCCTCAGAACCTTTCTGAATAATACGTTTCTCCAAAGCATTCTTACTATTACAAGTGTGAATGTCATAAACATGTTCGGGAACACATTCCCTTAAGGAACGGTTCGTCTTCCCCACATAGAAGCAAGAACACACTTTGCATCTAGACATATATACCAAATTCCTGCTATTACAATCAGAATAACTAGAGAAATTGAACTTTCTACCAGTGGATGGATGTACAAAAAAATTTCTATTCATCATCATCTTCTTTCGGCTGTTCCCGTTAGGGGTCGCCACAGCGGATCACCTGTTTCCATTTCTTCCTGTCCTCTGCATCTTGCTCTGTCACACCAACCACCTGCATGTCCTCTTTCACCACATCCATAAACCTTATCTTAGGCCTTCCTCTTTTTTTGTTACTTGGCAGCTTCATCCTTAGCATCTTTTTCCCAATATACTCAGCATCCCTCCTCAGCACATGTCCAAACCAATGTAATCTTGCCTCCCTGGCTTTGTCTCCAAACCTTCCAACCTGGGCTGATCCTCTAATATACTTATTCCTAATCCTGTCCACCCTTGTCACACCCAGTGCAAATCTTAACATTTTTAACTCTGCCACATTCAGCTCAAACTCCTGCCTTTTTGTCAGTGCCACTGTCTCCAACCCATATAACATAGCTGGTCTCACCACCCCTTGTAGACCTTCCCTTTCACTCTTACAGGTACTCGTCTGTCACAAATCACTCCTGACACTCTTCTCCACCCACTCAATCCTGCCTGTACTCTCTTCTTCACCTCTCTTCCACACTCACCGTTACTCAGAACTATTGACCCCAGGTATTTAAACTCATCCACCTTCGCCACCTCTACTCCTTGCATCCTCACCATTCCTCTATCCTCCCTCTCATTCACACACATATATATTCTGTCTTAGTCCTGCTGACCTTCATTCCTCTTCTCTCTAGAGCATATCTCCATCTCTCCAGGGTCTCCTCCACCTGTTCCCTACTCTCACTACAGATCACAATGTCATCTGCAAACATCATAGTCCACGGGGACTCCTATCTGATCTCGTCTGTCAACCTGTCCATTACCATTGCAAATAAGAAAGGGCTCAGAGCGTATCCTTGATGTAACCCCACCTCCACATTAAACGCATCTGTCACTCCCACAGCAGACCTCACCGCTGTCACACTACCCTTGTACATATCCTGTACGACTCTTACATACTTCTCTGACACTCCTGACTTCCTCATACAATACCACAACTCCTCTCTAGGCACCCTGTCATATGCTTTCTCTAAGTCTACAAAAACACAATGCAACTCCTTCTGACGTTCTCTGTACTTCTCCATCTACACTCAGAGTAAACATTGCATCTGTAGTGCTCTTTTCCGGCATAAAACCATACTGCTGATCACTAATCATCACGTCCCCTCTTAACCTAGCTTCCACTACTCTTTCCCATAACTTCATGCTGTGACTGATCAATTTAATCCCTCTGTAGTTACTACAGCTCTACACATCGCCCTTATTCTTAAAAATCGGTACCAGAACACTTTTTCTGCATTCCTCAGGCATCCTCTCACTTTCCAAGATTTCATTAAACAATCTGGTTAAAAACTCCACTGCCATTTCACCTAAATACCTCCATGCTTCCACAGATGTCATCTGGACCAACAGCCTTTCCATTCTTCATCCTCTTCATAGCTATCCTTACTTCCTCCTTGCTAATCCATTGTACTTCATGATTCACTATCCCTACATAATCCAACCTTCTCTCCCTCTCATTCTCTTCATTCATCAACCCTCAAAGTACTGTTTCCATCTCCTCAGCATACTCTCCTCGCTTGTGTGTATGTTTCCCTTATTATCCTTTATCACCTTTACCTGCTGCACATCTTTCCTAGCTCAGTCCCTCTGTCTAGCCAATCGGTACAGGTCCTTTTCTCCCTCCTTAGTGTCCAACCTTTCATACAACTCTTCATATGCTTTATCCTTAGCTTCGCCACCTCTCTCTTTGCCATGTACCTCATCTCCTTATACTCCTGTCTACTTTCTTCATCTCTCTGACAGTCCCACTTCTTCTTTGCCAACCTCTTTCTCTGTATACTCTCCTGTGCTTCCTCATTCCACCACCATGTCTCCTTGACGTCCTTCCTCTGTCCAGATGTCATACCAAGCACCTTTCTAGCCGTCTCCCTTACTAGCTCTGCTGTAGTTACCCAGCTATTTGGTAACTCTTCACTGCCAAATTTCTATTGTTATCTGTAAATATACAAATACTGCAGGTCCTGCTAGGATATGTCCCACTACATTGTAGTTCTTGTCTCACAGAAGGATGATTATTATCATAATAGTAGCCACTTAAGGGATTCTCTATTTTTAAAACAGAACCTAGGATGTTCACCGTGTTTCACTGTTGCAGTCATTACACTTGGGCTATCCTGCTGGCAGGCTACACAGTCAGCCCAAGTTCCAGATTCTAGGCCTGGCGTCGGTTGCTGTCACCTCTTCCCTGACGTCAGTGCGCCAGGGGTATAAAAGATGCAACCAACGCCATTTTCTTCAGTTTTTCTTGCTGCGTAGTGCCCGAAGCAAAAGCAGTTCGCAAGTGCCGGTCAGCCGACTCCTGAGATTTTTGAAATTGAGTTTCAGAACCAAAGTCTTCAATAAAACTAAGTACCCCGTTGGGGAAACTTTTTCTTGCTGCAGACCGATGTCAGTAAAATTAATAATTGTATTTCTTGTGGGAAGCAAATACCTCATAAGGACTTTCACTCTTACTTTATTCCTTGCCTAGGCCCTGACCACGACGTTACTAGTTGTCGGTTTTGTGCTAGATTCAACAAACGCACTATTAAAAGTCTGTTTGATTTTGCTTTACATTACTTTGGCCGAAGGCTTAATTACATAATGCCGTCAGAACAACCGATGACCGGAATTTATAAAAAACACAAAGACAAAGAAAAGGACAGGCATCCAAGGTCCAAAACCAATGACGAAGCCTCTTCTAGGCCAGTCGCCGGTTCTCAGTGAGGCGCTTTCGCATCCCCTGACACCCACTACCTCAGAGCCACAGGCCGTATCTGACAGCCACATGGAGACAACGAGGCCTGTGGAAACTCAAGGTATTGGGCCTACAGAAACTATTCCCTCAGATGGGTCTGGAGCCGCTGAGCAGTCATCGGCTTCTGAGGGTGTTTTCAGACCTTCACAGCTTACAATTAAGCCCACTACAGCAGCCAAAGCAAAGTCGAAAACACCATTAAAGACAAGGAAACAAGTACAGCATTCTCCTGAACAGTCATCCATGCCAAAGAAACAGATTCTTAAAATGGCCGAAGACCTAATTACTTTAATCAGGGGTTCCCATCCCCCTCCTGACAAAAGGCCTAGGCAAGACACTGACTATGATTCCTCTGACCAGGTTTCTATTTCCTCTGATTTCTCTTCTGATCAGGGATATTTCCTCCCTCCCTATGAGGATTCTGATGCAGAATAGTGTATACCTTCAGCCTGTCCGCCTGAGGATTATTCTTTTGGGGAAACCCGGCACACCATGAGGGAGCATTTCCATTGGGAGAGCCAGGATTATTCAGAATCCAAGAAAAGGCTGAGAGACTTTATTTTATTGCCTCAGCACAGACCCCTGGCTATTCCCCCTGTGCTTGATATTGTCGATGATGTTTTCTCTGAATCCAGTCTGTCTCCTGATTCTTTACCCCCTGCACCAGTCAAGCCAAACAGGTACTACAGGGTCCCTGACTCTCATAAATTTCTTTACAAAAACCCTGCTGCAGATCCAGGAACTATTTCTCAGGGTCCTAAAGGAGTTAAGGCTTCCACTGCTAAAAATCCTGTTCCCTCGGATAGAGATTCCAGAGCCCTGAATAGATGGGGGGAAAAAGTTTACACTTCTGCTACTTTAGCTGTAAGGGCTTTAAATTGCCAGTTTCATATGCTTAAATATCAACAGTACCTCATGTCCTTGTTAAAACAGGAAAATGGTTTCAAACTCAGAAAGTCCTGACAGTAAGGAAATGCAGGATTTATTGCATGCAGCTGAACAAGTGGGAACGCATACTCTACAATGTGGTTTTGATTCATTAGAGGCTTCTTGTAGAGCCGCAGTTACAGGCTCTGTTATTCGAAGGCATGCTTTATTTGAAAGAACAAAGTTTACCTGAACATGCTAAAGTAAAATTATTAGATGCTCCACTACAGCATGATACTTTGTTTGGTGTTAAGGCAGAAGAGGTGTTAAAGAAAATGGAGGATAAAGCAAAATCCATGCAGACAGTAAAGGATTTCTTACAGGTTCAACCACCTAGGTTTAGCAGAAACTGGCCTTTAAAAAATTGGTCCTTTCTGGTGTCAGACAGGCCACAAAGAGGCAGATACAGATGCCCAAGAGGCAGATCTCAGCCCCAAGTCTCCTACAGACCCAAACAATGGGGTGCTTCAGCCCCCAAAGAAGGAGAAGACAAATCACAACCTTATAGGAAACAGTCCCAATGACTTCCCTCTACAGATGCCAAGCACTTATCTTTTGGCAGCTCCCCTAGAGGGAAAGCTAGCACTTTTCTCAAAAAATTGGCACATAATCACCCAGGACAAATGGGTACTGAATATTGTTTCTCAGAGTTACAGGTTCCACTTTCACACGCTTCCAAAATCAAAAGGTATGCCGGACCTGCCACAAAACCAATGGGCAGAGGCACAAAAACAAATTGCTGCTCTCATGGACATGGGAGCTATTCAAAGAGTACCACAGCAAGAACAGAGGCAAGGATTTTACTCAAGACTTTTCTTAGTACCCAGAAAGGACAAAGCCTGGAGACCAATACTGGACCTGTCAATCCTAAATACTTTCCTGGATGTTCCAAATTTAAAAATGTTAACTCTACAGCAATTTCTACCCATGCTGGGCAAGAAGGCTTGGCTAGTTACTTTGGACCTCAAGGAGGCATACCTGCATGTCCCAATCAGACAAACGTGCAGAAGATACCTCAGATTCATAGCAGGCTGAATGCAATACCAATTCTCTGCACTGCCCTTTGGCTTATCTACTGCACCCAGGGTCTTCACAAAATGCCTGGCACCAGTAATTGCATTTTGCAGACAAAAAGGAATTCAAATGTATCCCTACTTGGACGACTGTCTTATTCAAGCAGAGAGCAAGGACATTCTTCTAAAGCATCTGGCGTTTGTAAAAAGATTACTAATTTGCCTAGGGTACACAGTAAACGAAAAGAAATCAAAACTAGTGCCCCCTCAAGAGATAATATTCCTGGGTGCAAGCTTAAATACAACTGTCCAGATGGCTTATCTCACGCCAGACAAACAAAGGCAATTGACTCATTACTTTCCAATGATGGCAACAAAGACCCAGCTCCCTGCAAGAAAAATTCTGCAGGTCCTGGGCTTCATGGCATCCTGCATTCTACTAATTCCATATGCAAGACTACATTGAGGAAACTACAATGGTATCTAAAAAGTGTTTGGACTCAACATTGCCACAGCCTGGAGACAATCATAACTTTAATTCCCTGCCTACAACAGGAGTTTTGATGGTGGTCCTAGGCCTGTCACCACAACAAGGGACAGCATTTCACCTTACCCACAGCGAGGCAGACAATAATAACAGATGCATCGGATTATGCCTGAGGGGCACATATGGCAGGAAAATGTATTCAGTGCACGTGGCCCAAGGAACAAATGCATCTTCACATCAATCAGAAAGAGTTGCTAGCTGTACAGAATGCCCTGACAGCTTTTAAGGACCTACTACATCCAGTACAACTACTAATAAAAACCGACAATACCACAGTTATGTGGTACATAAACAAGCAAGGGGGCACACATTCATACCCCCTATGCAGGCAAGCCATGACTTTGTGGAACACAGCACTGACCTATCAGGTACATCTGCAGGCACAATTCCTGCCAGGAACAAAAAATACACTGGCAGATGAACTTAGCAGAAATCTCATGGACCCTCACGAATGGAAACTAACTCCACAGGTGTTCAGCATGATAACAAGGAAATGGGGACGCCCAGACATAGATCTTTTTGCTCCCCCTCACAGTTACCAACTACAGAAATTCTGCGTAAGAACTTATCACTCTCAAGCATGGAAAGTGGATGCTCTATCATTCAGCTGGAAAACCCTGACAGGTCTATGCCTTCCCTCCAATGCCTCTACTTACCAAGGTGCTCCTAAAAGTCAGACAAGAGAGGCCAAAAATTATCCTGATTGCCCCAGACTGGCCACGCCAGCACTGGTATCCAATCCTAAAGAGCTTGTCTCAAGGCCCAGCCTGGCCTTTACCTCAAATTCCTCATCTTCTGACTCAACAAAACAATCAGATTCTACACAGTCAACTCAGAACCTTAAATCTGGCAGCATGGCAGATAATGTAGCCACTCAGACTGCGCCTCTCTCTAAAGCTGTTATGGATGTCATTTTAGAGGCCAGGAGGCCCAGCACTAGGAAATCTTATGCAGAAAAATGGAAGCGATTCTGTGCTTGGAATGAGGCACAAGGCCTCGAACCACTAGTTCCAAATATACCTCAGATTTTACAATACTTAACTGAGATGCTGGACAAAGACCTATCTTTCTCATCAATTAAGATCCATGCCTCTGCCATTTCAGCTCATTACAATATGGAACCTCCTATTTTTTCACATCATCTACTAAGACAGTACCTCAGAGGGGCAAAAAACATAAGACCCCCAAGTAGAGCACCAGTACCAACTTGGGACCTCAATTTTGTTTTAGAAAAGCTCACACTGCCTCCTTTTGAACCAGCCAGCACAGCTGATATAAAATTATTATCATGGAAAACTGCTCTGCTCCTAGCAATAACTTCAGCAAGAAGAGTCTCAGAGTTACAGGCATTAATGGCTGTGGAACCTTTCATCATTTTTCACCAGGACAGGGTTTCTCTTAGGACAAACCCAACATTCATGCCAAAAGTGGTTTCCAATGTGGCTCTGAACCAAACCATTCATTTACCAACTTTCTGCTCAAACCCCCAGAATAAAGGAGAGAGACTTCTACACGCTTTGGATATACACAGACAACTACGATTCTACTTGGACAAAACAAAAGCTTTCAGAAAAACTGAGCAATTGTTTGTAGCCTATGCTGCAGGATCACAGGGAAAGCCTATCACTAAGCAGACAATTTCAAAATGGATAGGACACTGCATCCGCTTCTGTTACGCACAACATGGCAAATCAGTGCCTAAGGGCATTAGGCCACATTCTACCAGAGCAGCAGCCTTTCTCAGAGGAGTACCAACCAAAGACATTTTGGAAGCTGCAACCTGGAGTTCAGTGCACACTTTTACCAAGCACTACCACTTACCTCTCTACTCTAAATCCAGAGCAGGCTTTGCCACTGCAGTTCTGCAGGGCCTGGTAGCCTCTCCAAATCCAATTTAGACCCAGCCGCCCAACCTCAGCTTTGGGTTTCAACCCAAGTGTAATGACTGCAACAGTGAAACACTATGAACATAGTGCAGTTGTGTACCTACCATAAATGTAGATGTTCGAGTGTATTCACTGTTGCAGTCCAGGTTACCCACCCACCATCCCCCTTTCTCTTTGCTGAGACTTCTCTGTATTTCTCAACTCTATACAACCTATGTGGTGTATTTGCTTGTAGAGGAAGGATATGTTTACATTAGTACATACATGTTTTTTTGGCATAATTTATTCTTTTCAGCCTGGGGCAAGAAAAACTGAAGAAAATGGTGCCTGTTGCATCTTTTATACCCCTGGCACACTGACGTCGGGGAAGAGGCGACAGCAACCGACGCCGGACCTAGACTTTGGAACTCAGGCCGACTGCGGGTAGCCTGCCAGCAGGATAACCCAAGTGTAATGACTGCAACAGTGAATACACTCGAACATCTACATGTATGGTAGATACGCAACTGTACTTTCCGTGCCTACAGTTTCCCTCAGTCTGTCATTAGCTTGCAAGATGGACCAATTCCTCCTGAATACTTCACTTATGGTCCTAACACTGGAAGAATAATATAAAGAAATCCCTAGTCTAGGGGTGCTAGTTTGGGAGGGCTGACTGTCAATAATTAAAGTGTCATTAGGTAAAATATGCCTTAGCTCGGCTCAACCTGTCATACTTATGAAGGAGTTATTTCTCCAGGGCACTGTAGAACTAGTTCCTGCTCATCTTAAGGGGACTGGTTTCTATTTAAGCCTTTTCCTGGTCTCCAGAAAAGAGGAAAATGGAGACTCATTCTGGATTTGTCATTTCTCAGTTTGTTTCTTGGTGTCCCAAATTTCAGAATGCTTACTCTGTAGTCTTTACTTCCAATGATCCTGTCCCAAGCCTTTTTGATTACCTTGGCTATAAAAGATGCATATTTGCACATTCTGATCCTTATGGACCACAGGAAGCTTTTATGGTTCTGTTTTTGAAATTTCATTTTAGGTTTTTATGATATTGGGCTTTCTACAGCACCAAGAGTTTTTGCAGAGTGCCTAGCTCTGGTTTTTATTTTCTGTGGACTTCAGGGAATTCATATTTTTTTCCCTTGCTTGGACAGTTTGCTCCTTCAAGCTCCTACAAGTGAGAGAGTCTTTATAGCTCTCAGCTTTACAGTAAACCTACTGCTGTCTGTGGGATTCACCCTAAACGTAAAGAGCTCCGATCTGCTTCCCCTCAGGATCTTGTGTTTCTGGGTTGCAGACTCATTTCTTTGTCAATGACTGCCTTCTTCCTTATGAAATATGTTTCTTTTCAAAAGGAATTATTTTAGTCCCTTTTTCTCTTAAATGTGACACTGGTGAGCAATATCTTGAGAGCCCTGAGGATTCACTATTTTCATGATTCCTTGGGCCAAACTCTACATAAGATTCACTGGTACCTCTGATCCAGTCTGGTCACAACACTGATATCCTCTGCACTTCGCAGGTCCTCACTTTCCATTCATCAAACGGGAGCTTCATTCATGGATCTCCCAAATGTCTTTCAACCCTGGTGTGCTCTTTCTAGTTCCTCCCCTTAGCAAGATCTTTTTAATGATGCTTCAGACTTAGCCTGGTGAGCCTTTTCCATGAAGATAAAAGTCAAGTGTATGGTCCAAGAAGGACAGAAAGGACCACATAAATATTGGGGAAATGAAAGCACTAATTATAGCCTTGCAGTCATGCATCACCTCTGGTCTTCAGAAATTCTTTGAATATTAACACAGTTAAGTGTTACATAAACAAGCAAGGTGAGACATAATCTGCAGACTGGCAGTGACTGGTTGAGACTTAGCTATACATCACAATCTTTTTCTTCAAGCATTTTACATTCCGTCAGAGAACAATTCAGTAGCAGATTACTTTAGCAAATGCCAGGCAGATCTTCACAAATAGATGTTGAACAGAGAGGTATTCTTGCAGCTTGTCTATCAGTGAAGTATACATCAGGTAGATAGCTTTGCCTCCATTCAGAACAGGTAGCTTAGGGTGTTTTGCTCAAGGATTCCATGTCCAGGGGCTTGGAAGATGGACACCATATCATTATAATGGAAGGGGGAAATTCCTTTATGCTTCCCGTCCCCTTCCTGTGATTCTCAAGAGTCTCATGAAAATCAAAAAGGACAAGCTGAAAATCTTCCTGGTGACTCCCTTCTGGCCCAGACAGCATTGCTTCTCTCTTCTTTTACATCTGTCCCAGAACAATGACCCCAGGCTACCTCAGGGGATGGACTTGCTCACTCTGCAAAAGTACTCTCTAATTCATCCAAATCTCCAGACTCTGAATCTAACCCTTTGGATGATCCAATTTTAATTCTGTTTAGGCAACAGTTTTCAGAGGATGTGCTACAGGTGTTACAGGAGGCTAGGAAACCTGCTGTAAGAAAATCATATGTTTCTAAATGAAAGATTTTCAGTTTGCTGCTACAAAAAGAACCGTGACCTTTATCAGATGTGTATTCCTAACATTCTGTCTTAACATGTGTGGGCTGCTCAAATCAGGACTGGCTTATTCTTCTGTAAAAGCACATCTCTCAGCTGTTTCTGCCTGTCTTCCCTTTGATTCACTTTTGTCTCACATTTTGAAGTCAAGCAGTTTTTGAAATGTGTCCTTCACCTCAGACCCCTTAGAAAAAACAAATCATCCCTCCACTTTGTGACCTGAATTGTGTCTTGGAAAAGTTGATTGTCCCCCTTTTAGGCCTGCTTCCATTGTTTCTTTAAAGTTTATTACCTGGGAGACAGTCCTGCTACTGGCTCTTACTTCTGCCAAAAGGGTTTCTGAGTTGCAAGCTGTCAAGGCCTCTCCTCCTTTTTTGGTGTTCCATAAAGATAGGATTACAGTCAGAAATAACCCTACTTTTAAACCTAAGGTAATCAGTGAGCTGTCTTTGAACCTTTTTTCCCCCTCCCCTCAGAATAAGAGTTGAGAGAATTTTGCATTAGTTTGATGTGCATAGACAACTGAGGTTTTACTTTGACAAAGCCAAGTTAATTAGAAATTAATACCGGCTTTTCATTCCCTTTCAGAACAAAAAGTTGGGTCTCCCTGTTTCCAAGAAAACAGTTTCAAAATAGATCTCTTCTGCAATCATTTGTTACTTCTTTTATGGAAAGTCACTTTTAGGTTTGGTTAAAGCACATTCTACTAGAGCTGTGGCTTCTTCTGCTGTGTTTAGACTCAAGGTCCATTTTTGAAGCTGTTTCTTCTTTCAGTTCTCTGCGCTTCCCTTTGGCTTATCTACTGATCCCAGAGTTTTTACAAAATGTCTGGCTCCCGCCATTGATTTTTGCAGACAAACAAATATTCAAATGTACCCATACTTAGACGATTGCCTGATTCAGGCAGACAGAAGGTCAGGAAAAGCTGCTACAGCATCTGACCTTTGTAAAGGACCTATTGACCTCCCTGGGGTATACTATCAACGAAAAGACATCAAAACTAGTCCCCACACAAAAAATTGTATTTCTGGGAGCAAGCCTGGACACAGTATCCCAGATGGCATTCCTTACTCCAGAAAAACAAGCCTACCTGACAACCTACTTCTCTCATCTAGCCACCAGAACCCAGTTATCAGCAAGGAAAGTCCTGCAAGCTCTAGGGTTCATGGCATCTTGCATTCTACTCATTCCATATGCCATACTGCATATGAGGAAACTACAGTGGTACCTAAAAAGCCTTTGGTGTCAGCACCCTCAAGACCTGGAAACTCTTATACCAATGGCACCTTGTCTAAGGAAAGATTTTCTTTGGCGGGCAGCAGCATGCAACCACAATAAGCAACTTCCCTTCTCACAACCCCACGCCACCCAGATCCTCACCACAGACACATCAGACTATGCCTGGGGTGCATTCATGGCCAATGGAGCCCAAATCAAATACATCTGCACATCAACCAAAAAGAGATGTTAGCTGTTCAGCATGCCCTGACAGCTTTCAGACCCCTACTCTCCCTGGGACCTCTACTGATCAAAACAGATAACACCACAGTGATGTGGTATATCAACAAGCACGGAGGAACTCACTCTTATCCTCTCTGCAGGCTTACCATGACCCTTTGGCACACAGCCTCAGCCATGCAACTGCACCTTTTAGCACAATTCTTACCAGACTCTCTAAACTCTCTGGCAGACAACTTAAGTAGAAACCTGCTAGACCCACATGAGTGGCAGCTGTACCACAGAACCTTCACCCTTGTAATCCAGAATTGGGACACCCTGAAGGTCGACCTCTTTGCCTTCCACTCCAGTCATCAGCTCAGCAAATTCTGCACCAGGGAACCTCACAGCAAGGCCTGAAAAGTGGATGATCTATCCTTCCAGTGGGTAAACCTCTCGGTCTATGCATTTCCCCCTCTACCACTCATTTTAAAGGGTACTGCTCAAAATAAAGGAGGAAAAACCGAGTGCAATCCTGATTGCCCCAGACTGGTCACACCAGCACTGGTACTCACTGCTGCGCAGCCAGTCACCCCTGCCACCATGGCACCTACCTCAAATCCCATCACTCCTGACCCAGAGGAATGGAGACTTCATACATCCCCAATTGCAGACCCTCATCCTGGCAGCCTGGCTTATTTCCTGACCTCTTCTCAAGCTGTCAGCCTAAGCAAACAAGTTCTAGATGTTATACGTGAGTCCAGATGCCCTAGCACTAGAAAATCTTATGCTGACAAGTGGAAAATGTTTTACATCTGGATCCAGGCTAAGGGAGCCGGAACAACACAGCCCTCCCTACCTCTCATCCTGGATTACCTGGCAGACCTGCTACACAGGGGTCTATCCTCCTCTTCTATTAAAATTCATGCCTCAGCTGTTTCTGCTCATTTCAGCACAGAGCCACCTCTTTTCTCACACCCTCTCATCCAACAGTTCCTAAGAGGGTCTAACAACTTGAGGCCACCCAGAAAGGCTCCTCCCCCAGCTTGGGACCTTAACTATGTATTGGAAAAACTCACCCTGCCCCCCTTTGAACCTGCAGCTTCAGCATAGTTAAAATTTCTCTCTTGGAAGACAGCCTTGCTTCTGGCCATCACTTCAGCTAGAAGAGTATCAGAGCTACAAGCACTTATGGCTGAAGAGCCCTTCATCACTTTCCATGCTTTCCATGCTGACAGGGTCTCCCTCAGGACTAACCCATCCTTCATACCTAAAGTGGTGTCCAGTATGGCTCTCAACCAATCCATTCATTTGCCCACCTTTTTCCCTAACCTACAAAACAAGGGGGAAAGGATTCTGCACTCTCTAGATATGCACAGACAGCTCAGATTCTACCTGGACAGGACTAAATCTTTTAGAAAAAAACGATCAGTTGCTAGTCAGTTTCGCTGCAGGAGCAGAAGCCAAGGCCATATCCAAACAATCAATCTCCAAATGGATAGTGCACTGCATCCATTTCTGCTACAAACAGCATGGGAAACCACCCACAAAGGGGTTCAGGACACATTCCACCAGAGCAACCCCCACATCCTGGAGGCTGCAACATGGGCATCTGTTCATACCTTCACCAAGCATTACCATTTGCCTATCTTCTCCAAATCCAGGGCAGGCTTTGCCACTGTAGTCTTACAGGGCATCCTAGTCAGCCCCAGTCTTCTTGACTGCCTCCACCCTTTTCCTACAGCTTTGGGAATCAACCCAAATGTGATGACTGCAACAGTGAAACACGAAGAACATAGTACAGTTGTGTACACTTACCATAAATGTAGATGTTTTAGAGTGTATTCACTGTTGCAGTCCTGGTTTCCCTCCCTCCATCCCCCTTGTCTCTCTCTCTCTCTCTATGTCTCCTTGCAAGGCAGTTTTGGTATTTACTTTTTACTGGTGGTGTTCTTCCACCATAACCTAGCTCCCTATTGGGAGCTCCTGACAGTTGAGGCAAGAAACACTGATGTAATGGTGTCTGCTGCCTGATTTTATACCACTGACGACCTGACTTAATTCCTGGAGCGACAGCAACTGACGCAGAAATACTAATGGTATTTGGGCCGAATGAGGGCACCCCTGGCAGGATAACCCAAATGTGATGACTGCAACAGTGAATACAATCGAGCATCTACATTTATGGCAAGTGTACACTACTGTACTTTCTCAGATAAATACCTCTACCATGTTGGTGAATTTAATTTATTTTTGTCTATTGCTCTGCTGCTGTAGCTGTATTTTTACTAGTTATATAAATTTCAGGCAGCAAGGTAAACTGTTATCATAGGTACAGGAAGCAAATACTGCACAAGGACTTCCATGGCTTGTGTGTTTTTCATCTGGGTGTGAAGCATAATGTGCCCAGTTGTTCCTAGTGTGCCTTTTCAATCAAAGGGCTATAAAGTCCAGAATTAAACCTTTTTAGGATTTTTTTTATCAATAAAGTAACAGCAAGCCTGATCCCACTCCACCACTATGTCAACCAGTTCTTCCCCTAACTACCTACAGAGAAAATGTCTTCTGAGAAGTGTTAAAAGGAGAAAAAATCATGAGGAAGACAAGTGTATTTTGGAATCCCAACAACCTCCCCCAACTTGAATATGCCAGTGCTGGTGAGACTGGTTCACAGTCATTGTATCCATTACCTTTACAGCTGAGGCCTCTGGCACAACCTTTCAGAAGGTTATCAAGACCTGGGCACTCAGCTTGTCCTCACAAGCCAAACCCTCTGTATCTTTACTTGGTTTCTTGGCTTTATCACAAGCTTCATGATCTGTCACCTACATTATTGCCTTCTCTGAGAAGAGTCTATTTTTTTGCAGCAAAAGATAGTTTCTTTCTTTTCTCTTAAAACTCCCACTTTTTTCCCCAGAGGACTAAGTCCAGTGAGTTTAGTGAGGTACAAGAGAAAAGGATTAAGGTGGTGAAAACTAAATAAGAAGAATCATTGCCGGATGCTGTGAAAGTCCACATTTTCCATTTTAGATTTTGAGGCAGGTAGTATATTGCAAGTTGCTCTCCAAAACAGGGATATGAAGTCATTATCTAAAGTACCAAAATTCTCCTCACCAACTTTGATGGTACTAAAGGACAAGAGCTTAGCAACACCTTTGTTGTTACCAACAGTGGTATCCCTTTTGCTAATGTCTGATCAGGGGTTTCATTGTAAAATGAACCTAGCACTTCTCAAGTGTTTTTCTCAAGCTAGGCCCTCTGTAATACCATGTAACTTGACTACTGTCATACTGCCACCTCCTTTTAACTACACTTTTAAGTTGTAATTCAGTTTGCTACAGATACCTGCATTGCAGCAACTTAGGTATACATCAGTGTGTTACTGGATAGATGACAGTCTGTGAATAGAGCAATGAAATGTGAATGTTTGCAGGTAACCCAGTAAGGTTAAAGAAGACAAGATAAAAAGAAAAAGCGGCTCAAGTGAAGTGGATGATTTTGTTTTAAGCAAATTAATTTTTAGTAAGGGAAGATGTTCTTCGTGTTTCACTGTTGCAGTCATCACATTTGGGTTATCTGCTTGCAGTAGCCCTCAGTCGGCCTGATTATCAAAGTCTTGCGTCCTGCAGTTGCTGTCTCATCTTCCATAACGTCAGGTAGTTAGGGGTATAAAGCATGCAGCCGATGCCATTACATCAGTCTTTCTTGCCATGTGGTGCCTGAAGCAGAAGCAGTTCGCAAGTGCATGTCAGCTGACTGCTGAAATTTTCGTTTTCAAGTTTCAGAACCAAAGTCTTCAACTAAAGCTAAGTACCCCATTGGGGAAACTTTTTCTTGCTCTAAACCAATGTCAGTAAAAGTCAGTAATTGTATTTCTTGTGGAAAGCAAATACCTCATAAAGATTTTCATTCATACTGTATTCCTTGCCTAGGCCATGACCATGATGTACCTTGCTGTTGGTTTTGTGCCTTATCTAAACCACGAACTATTCGTCGTCTGTACCTTTTCGCTTCTAAATATTTTGGTACTCTGTTCAATTATCCAGATATGTCTTTGGTAAGCCACCCGACTGCCGACATTCTGAAAAAAACGCAAAGATAAAGACAGAGACAGGCCGTCTAGGTCCAAAGCTGCCGACGACGCTTCTCCTAAGCTAGTTGCCAGTTCGCCGGTACTCAGTGAGGCGCTTTCTCAGCCCCTGATACCCGCTACTTCAAATTTGCGGGCCTCTACTAAGACCCATTTGGACCATGTATGCCACGAGATGCTTCAACTGTGGAACCTGTGGATGTCTCTACCTTGGATGGGTACGGAGCCGCTGTGCAGGCACCAGCTGCCGAGGGTGTATTCATGCCTACTGACTTGCATATTAAACCAATGCCATCTTCTTCTTCTAGGCCTAAAACTCGAACCATGCCTAAGAAACCGATGCCCAGACTGCATGGTCAGGCCTTTATGCCTAAAAAACAAATGATAAGAATGGCTGAAGACCTTATTACTTTAATCAGGGGAGGCCAGCCTTCCCCCTCTAAGAGACCTAGGACTGAATTTGCTTATGATACTTCTGACCAGGATTCTGAAATTTCTCTCTCCTCTGATGGCCAGGATTTACCCTTATCTGCCTATGAGGATTCTGATGCAGAGGACTATATTCCCTCTGCTTCTCCCCCAGAGGATTTTTCTTTTGATGAAATCTTGCATACTCTTAGGGAGCATTTTCACTGGGAAAGCCAGGATTACGCTGATTCTAAAAAGAGGCTTTGAGATTTCTTACTCGTGCCCCAACACAGGCCTTTAGCTATCCATCCTGTACTGGACATTGTTGACAATGCCTTTTCGGAATCTAACTTGGCCCCTGACTCTTTACCTCCTGCTCCCAGAAAACCTGTTAGATATTACAGGGTTCCCGATTCTCACAAGTTCCTTTTTAAAAATCCTACTGCGGAGGATCCTGAGACCATTTCATAGGGACCCAAGGGCATTGAGGCTACTACTGCCAAAAATCCTACCCCCTCTGATAGAGATTCCAGGGCCCTGGATAGATGGGGTAAGAAGGTATACACCTCTGCAACCTTGGCCATCAGGGCCTTAAATTGCCAGTTTCATATATTAAAGTATCAGGAGCATATTATTGAATTGCTTAAACACAAAATGATGTTGATTCCTGATTGTGCTGAAAATATGGATTTACAGGATGTAATGCATTCTGCTGAACAGGTTGGAAAACATAGTTTTCAATGTGGTTTTGATTCACTAGAGGCATCTTGCAGGGCTGCTGTCACCGTGTATGTACTTAGAAGGCATGCTTGGCTGAAGGAGCAATCTTTGCCAGATCATGTTAAAACTAAATTGCTGGATGCTGTTTTAAATCAGGACCGCCTGTTTGGTGACAAAGCAGAAGAAGTTCTTAAAAAGATGGTGGAAAAAGCTGAATCTATGCAAACTGTTAAAGATTTCTTACAACTGCAGCCTCCTAGATTTAGTAGGCATTGGCCCTCAAAAAATTGGGCCTTTCCTGCCTCTTCCAGGCCTTCTCAGTTCAAACCCAGAATCAGCAGAACACCCAGGCTTCAGTCCCAGGGTATGCACAGGACTAAGCAATGGAGGGTCCCCCTTCCAAATCAGGGAGTAATAAGACTCCCCCTTATGGTAAGCTGTCTCAATGACTTAACTTTAAAACTTCGAAGCACTTCTTAACTGACTGCTCCTTTAGGGGGGGGGAGATTGCTCTGCAAGCAAAAAGCTGGGAACTCATTACCCAGGACAAATGGGTTTTAAACCTAGTTTCCCAAGGATACAGATTTCACTTCCACGTGTTACCAACCCCATATGGTTGGCTAGATCTACCCCCAAATCAGTGGGCAGAAGCTCAAAAGCAAGTATTGTCTCTTAAGATTAAAGGCTATTCAGACTGTACCAGAAGAGGAAAAGGGACAAGGTTTCTACTCAAGACTTTTCCTGGTACCCAGAAAAGACAACTCATGGCATCCTATCCTGGACCTGTCTGTCCTCAACACCTTTTTGGTGATTCCAAAATTCAAGATGCTAACTCTTCACCAGTTGCTTCCCATGATAGGCAAAGATGCCTGGTTGGCAACACTGGATTTAAAGGAAGCCTACCTGCACATCCCAGTCGGGGAATCTTGCAGAAAATACCCACGCTTCAAAGCAGGCTGCATGCACTATCAGTTCTCTGCACTGCCCTTTGGCTTATCTACTGCACCCAGGTATTCACAAAGTGCCTAGCTCCAGTCATTGCATTTTGCAGGCAAAAAAATATTCAAATATACCCATACCTGGACGATTGTCTAATTCAGGCAGAAAGCCAGGACATACTTCTGAATCATATGGCCTTTGTACAAAAGGTGTTAACTTGTCTGGGGTACACCATAAACGAAACGAAATCACATCTGGTACCCTGTCAATAAATTACATTCCTGGGAGAAAGCTTGAACACAACTTCCCAAATGGCTTTCCTCATGCCAGAGAAACAAAATTGTTTAACAGCTTACTTCAAACTAGTGGCCACAAAAACCCTGCTATCTGCAAGGAAAATACTGCAAGCCTTGGGGTTCATGGCCTTGTGCATTCTACTAATTCCATATGCAAGACTGCATATGAGGAAACTACATTGGTATCTAAAAAGTCTATGGTGTCAACATTCTCCGGATCTAGAAGCAATGATTCCTATCATACATTGCCTACGGTTAGAATTCCTTTGGTGGGCAGAGGCCTGTCACCAAAACAAGGGACTACCATTCAATCTACCCCCTGCTGCCCAAACCCTAACAACAGACGCATCAGACTATGCATGGGGGGCTCACCTGGCAGGGAAGTGCATTCAGGGCAAATGGAACCCAAGTCAAATGCACCTGCATATCAATCAAAAAGAAATGGTAGCTGTACAGAATGCTCTGACAGCCTTCAAGGACCACATTCTTCCAGGGCAATTAATGGTAAAGACGGACGACACCATTGTTATGTGGTACATAAATAAGCAGGGGGGTACCCATTCTTGCCCCCTCTGCAGACTAGCCATGGCTCTGTGGAACACAGCCTTGAGCTACCAAGTGCATCTACAGGCTCATTTCCTGCCAGGAAAACTAAGTACACTGGCAGATGAACTAAGCAGAAATCTCATGGACCCACACGAGTGGAAACTGGAACCAAAAATTTTTAGCATGGTGATCAACAAATGGAGGACCCCAGATATAGACCCGTTTGCCTTCCCCCAGAACTAGCAGTTGGACAAATTCTGCACAAGGACTCCCCACAATCAAGCTTGGAAAGTGGATGCTCTGCCCTTCAGCTGGAAAAATCTATCAGTTTATGCCTTTCCTCCTCTGCCTGTCCTCTCCACAGTACTACTAAAGATCAAACAGGCCAAACCAAGGATGATGCTGATTGCACCAGACTGGCCACGTTAACACTGGTGTACCCCCTCTTGCACAGTGTGTCACAGCTGGCCCCATGGCATCTACCACAGACACCTACCTTGCTATCTCAGCAGGAAAGCCAGATTCTGCACCCCCCAGCTTCAAACCCTGAACCTGGCAGCCTGGCTAATTACCAAATCTCTCTGTTACCATCCCTCAGTAAACTAGTGTTGGATGTCACTTTGGAGGCAAGGAGGCCTTGTACTAGAAAATCTTATGCTGAAAAATGGAAAATATTCTGTGCCTGGAACCAAACTCAAGGGAAGGCCACAGCAGTGCCCACTTTACCTCAGATTCTTCAATACTTAACTGAGATGCTTCACAAGGGCCTTTCCATTTCCTCTATCAAAATTCATGCCTCAGTGATTTCAGCTCATTACAACACAGATCCACCCCTCCTTTCTCACCCACTGCTCAAGCAGGTCCTCAGGAGGGCCAAAAACCTAAGACCACCCAGAAGAGCCTCAATTCCAGTCTGGGACCTTAAATTTGTATTGCAAAAACTCACTCTTCCTCCTTTTGAGCCAGCAGCTGCAACTGCAAAGTTAAAATTCCTTTCTTGGAAAACAGCTTTCCTTTTAGCAATCACTTCAGCAAGAAGGGTATCTGAATTACAGACCCTTATGGCAGTGGAGCCTTTCATCATCTTTTATGCGGACAGGGTGTCCCTCAGGACCAATCCCTCTTTCATGCCCAAGGTGGTATCCAGTGTGGCTCTTAATCAGTTCATTCATTTGCCAACCTTCTTTTCTAATCCACAGAACAAAGGGAAACGGATACTGCACTCCTGAGATGTGCACATACAACTTAGATTTTACTTGAACAGGACTAAACCTCAAAGGAAATCTGAACAACTGCTGGTGGCTTTTGCTGCAGGGGCATATGGGAAGGCTATTTCAAAGCAAACCATTTCTAAATGGATAGGCCATTGCATTCATTTCTGCTATAAGCACCATGGAAAACCTATCCCACAGGGGATTCATCTACCTCTACAGCCTTTCTCAGAGGTGTCCCTAATAGAGACATCCTAGAAGCTGCTACCTGGAGTTCTGTACGTACTTTCACCAAGCATTACCATTTGTCAATTTTCTCTAAATCCAGAGCTGGCTTTGCCACTGCAGTCTTGCAGGGCCTTATAGCTGGTCCTAATGCTATCTAAATTCCTCCTCCCATCCTTAGCTTTGGGAATCTACCCAAATGTGATGACTGCAACAGTGAAACACGAAGAACATAGTACAGTTGTGTACACTTGCCATAAATGTAGATGTTCGAGTGTATTCACTGTTGCAGTCCTGGTTACTCTTGCTCCAGCCCTCTATGAGACAGCAACCGACGCAGGACCCAAGACTTTGATAATCAGGCTGACTGAGGGCTACTGCAAGCAGATAACCCAAATGTGATGACTGAAACAGTGAATACACTCGAACATCTACATTTATGGTAAGTGTACACAACTGTACTTTCTTATTCCTAGCCTGAGTTCTCCAGCAGAAGATATGCCCTTTAAGGAAGCTTTAAACTTCATGAGCAATTTTTGGTTGGCATGTATGTAATCCTTCATCTCAAGAGAAAGGACAGAGAGAACTGATGTGGCTTCCAGAGTCCCAATGGACAATACCTCCCTTTGTTGTAAAGATGGGCTGAAGGCCAATACTCATTGCCCTGATTCAGTCTCCAGCATGTATAAAGACTGACAAGTTGTACAAAACCAACTTCAATAGATTGTATTTATGTATGAAGCCTGAAACGCGGACCCTCCAACTTTCTTTATTAACTGTTATTTCCAGAAAGGAAAACCTTTTACCATAGTCTAATTCCCAATGAGATAAGGATTCAAGACCACAGATAAATATGAGAAAAACATTCTGCATCTAATATCTTAGTGGCTGAGCATTAAACTGTTTGGCACACATGGTTTCTCATCAAAGATTCATTATAGAGCAGATTCAAGAAAATCTACAATCTCTTCTTAAGAGAAGTAAACTGATATGGCAGTAGACAGGATAGGATTGCTTGCAATGAAATGTGCTAATGGTTTGGTGCTGATGCTACTTAATGAGCTGCCATACCAGAGGTAATTTGTGGACTTAGCTTAGAAAAGAATCCTGTAATGAGAAACTAAAATAAAGTCTTGAGAATGTTCTTGTTTTTGAGAGTTTTTGTTTTGTCAACTAGCTGATGGCAGTCCTCATTAAAAACATAGCTGGCATTAGGCACCAGTAAACCCTGCTGTCGCTGGGCGCCCCCTGTTCCTGTGGGCCCCCCAACCACAGCAAGTTATCTTATGATAATATTTTGTAGCATATCTGTCAAACTAACAAAAGCTAGTACCTCAATTCTGTATACTTTCTAAACCAGTTGGGTAGTAACTCTTAGTTGTATCTCCTTTACAATTCAAGGATATCTGTGGTTAAAGTAATAGTGTTTTATCAAGTAACAGGCATCACAATTCCATTAAATATTTTGCCACTGACATAGTGCCCCTAGTTTAGTTAAACCCTGCTGGTGGGCATTCTGTCCACTAAAACCAACAACATAGCCAACTTTAGGTACCTGCAATACCTGTGGCTGCAAGGGGGCCCCCTTAGTCATCCTTGACTGTGTGGGGCCCCACAAAAGTGTGTCTATATCAGTTAATTGAAAACTAACTTCAGCAAATGGCTGTTCATTGAACATAAATCAGAAAATGGATGTTCATTGAACATACACATCAGCAAACATTTTTTACGGGGCAGTGAATTACATGGGCAGCATTAGGAAATTTGCCCTTTTCCTCGTTGTAGTGCAATGTCAGAGTTGGTATATATAAATAGGGGGGTGTAGCCTTCCACCTTGGTGGGTCTGATGTACTGCTGTGTGTGACGGTCAGTATGTTGGACAAGTAACTCACTGCCCTGTGAAAAACATTCACTGATGTGAATGTTCGATGAATGGCCATTCGCTGATTTATGTTCTATGAATGGCTGTTCACTGAGGTCAGTTTTCGACGAACTGATGTAGATCCACAAAAGCTACTACTGTTTGGGGAAAATGAGGAAAACTTTATTAATTTCCTGATTATGCTGTTTAACTGCAGAGCTGTGATATGACCCTGTTTGGATAAAGCTGATAATGAACATAATCAAGGAGAGCACTAGAGGGATCAGCAGCACAGAGTGACTCATCTCAGTGTGAACCCCAGATTTTAAGAAGAGTTGATGTTTCTAATCTTTAGGGATGCTTTTTTTTTTCCTTTCAGAGAGTTTGATAAATACTGGTAGAACACCAGATACTATAACTCTCAACTTCTTTGCTGAAGAATTCAGCACAGTACCAGAAATAATAGCAGAATAAAGGCTAAATCAGGTGCACATTTTAAATATTATTGTTATTCACTTAAAAAAGTTAGTAGAATAACACCTTTTGCATCAACATGCATTTTTTAGACAATAAGAAGTATAAAACTGTAATATCTTGATTTATTGACTGTCTGTTATCCTGAATGATTTACCAGCAAATCAAACTTTTTATGAAGGGCAGAGCAAAATTATGAGTAAAAATCAGGGAAGGTCTGAGAAATCAGACACAGTTATAGGTATGCATTACTCTTCACTGGGGTAAATAAATGTGTATTACCCCTGCTGCTGTTTGATGGCTGCTAAATAGCAGTCACTGATCAGGTGTGGCAGTACCAGTGTTGTACAATATTTTGCTGTTTACTGAAAAAAGTACAAAACCAATACTGCTATGGCACGTGTGTGTGTGTGTGTGTGTGTGTGTGTGTGTGTGTGTGTGTGTGTGTGTGTGTGTGTGTGTGTGTGTGTGTGTGTTTGCGTGTGTGTGTGTGTTTGCGTGTGTGTGTGTGTGTGTGTGTGTGTGTGTGTGTGTGTGTGTGTAAAACATATCACTGATTTGTATCTGTGCATACACCCAAGACTGCCAGGACACATACATTATACTTCTGGGTATCAGTATAAAATGTAGCTAATAAGTAATTGTATTTCAAAAGTAATGCATAAAATATATCTCAAGACATTCAGACACATTGATCTTCAAGGAGTCTGGGGACCTTTTCTCCCAGACTATATAAATTGATATAGGGAGCTCCCGTAATGATCTCTGACTGTGTGGGACTTCAAAAAAGCTGGTGATGGTGGGGAAAATGAGAAAAATGTATTAATTTTCTGATTATGCTCTTTAACCTGAACAGGGCTGACTCTGTTAGGATAAATCTGATAATTGCCTCTGCTCTCAGTAGCACCCATTCTAAAACCAGCCCTGATCAGATGTGTGTGTACGGACAACTGCTGTAGGTTATATGTGTGTGTGTGGTGGGGGTTATTACTACTTTAATTTTTATCATAGTCAAACCATATAGGTGTGTACATGAGGTCATTTTAGCTTGAGTTTGGGCTGAGGACAGTGTGGTCTTTTTCTTTTACTTTTCTCACAGACCTCAGAGGTGTACAATGAAGGTTACTGTAGCTTGTGTAGGGGCAATGTACTGTCTAGGAGCAACAGGGTAGAATACATTAGTGTAATCATTATTTTTTCACTTTCACATCAGGCACATGTACAGGTAGCAGCTGCCTTTAATGGTTAGAGTTGAGGAGTGAGGAGACTTGCTATATATATGAATGTCAGCAGTCACTTGAAATACCTCTGCTTTCACCCCAATCAAACATCAGAGAGATTCATAGGTAGTGACTGTCCTTTTTGGGGGCAGGCAGTATTCTCAGATGGTACTTATGTATCCAGACAACAACTGACTTATTAGTTTATTGTGAGCTACTATTTTGACATCTTTGAATATTAAGCCTTGGACACAACTTATGTCTTTCTTGAAAAAAAATAAGACTGGAATTCTTTTCTTAGTCATGGTTTTTGTTTAGGACATCCTTGGATTAAAAGGTTGGGAAATGCTCTAAAATGCATCCCAGACCATCTACAGCTCCACGGTTTCTTGGGCCTTGGCTTATCTGAGTTATTGTCTAAATAGTTATAACTGTGTGTCTTGGTCAGGAAGGGTGTGTTGAAAGGATGCAAAGAAAACTGAAGTTGAACAACTGCACTGAATTTCTTACATTAATCTTAATTTATGTTCAAGCCATTATTGGATGAAAAGGCTGTGTGCAAAAAAAAAAGCAACTTTAAAATGCACTTCAGAATGTATAGACAGTTATAGCTTCTTGAAAAATGAGAAATGGAGAAAAAAGTAATGTGCATGGTGTAGGGAGCTCAAGATGGGGGGGGAGGGTGTGTGTGTGTGTGTGGGGGGGCTGAAACAGTATGCTTGGGGCTCCATTTCACCAAAGTCCAGACCTGTATATAGAGTTGCTGAAATGTACAGTATCATTGTTGCAACTAAATCCCAGTAATTGTGAATGTCCATCTGTGAGATGAACAAATGTAAGAGAATTGTAGCTACAGGTCAGTCTGGGCATACTAATCTAAACGTTTGCAGCATGAACTAAAAGGTTACTTAGGAGGGTGGTATTGATAGGGTGACACTTAGACTGGAAGTACCTAAGGGACCCCCAACTTGACATTTGCTGGGGGCCCCCCAAAATGCTAACACCAGCCCTGATTAAAAGATACATATGTATCTCTTATCCAAGTTTACATTGAGTCAATATGAGATTGCTTGTATCATAGTTTCTTGAATTTAATGGCTCACATGCTGTTGCTTACTTCACTTTGGAGTAGAATCCAGTCCTTAAAGTATAGTGTTCTTTATTTTTTCTGAGATCTCAGCCTTTCAGAGAAAAAAAATGGGACAGATTTTTCACTGCCTGTTACTGATTGCTGTCTCTCCAATATGCAGCAACCTAAGGATAATAAAGTAATTGGATACTTTTCTATTGTTTTTGTTGTGTGTTTTATTTGCTTGTAACTGTACATGCTCAAATATGTGTTTCAGGCATTTGTGTACTTAAGCTGACAGTTGTGAGCAACATTTGCCAACCAGTCATAATACAATTTTGGTAGTTTTGAAAGCTTATAGTCGGTCCCTTCTTCCCCATCATCATTAAAAGCACTTCAGTATGAATACAAAACATTTTACTGGAAAGGAATTTATTGACAACTTCATTAGCAAAAACAACTGAAATAAAAGCAGTTCTGCTATAATTCAAGTGCATTGTAAGAGGACAGATACATCCAGAGAATTTCTGTATGATTGCTACCTACCCTAATACCTTTTTCTCCCTGATAAATCTGTGAGGCAAGTTTCATTCAGCTTAGCCAGCTGTGTTGGTGTAGAAGAATAATACCCTGTGGCCCATCTGACCAGAGTTTGATTAGTAACCTGGGTGAGAGGATTTTAGCTGGCAATGGAATGTTGCTAAGTCCTTAGAGTAAGGGCAACAATGCAAATAAGCAGCCTGAGGGCAGGTGCTATATTTTCCTAGACACCTCATGGGTGTGTGGGGATGTGCACTCAGAAAAGAGAAGGCACTATAGGCCTGAACAGGGACACAGATCACACCTCTTCAAGGGGTAGGTTTAGGCCTTACGTACACCTTCATCACCAGGATGCTAGTGAAAGCATAAAGCATTTATGTTTTATCTTGTGATCCAAACAATCGTTATCTGGTTATTTTTGTGTCTAAATGAAAGCATTAGGGATTCCTTTACTAATAACTGTCTTTGACACGAGTAATATGCTTTCTATGGTATGGTATGGTATGGTATCTAGTAAACTTTACTAGTAGCAGACACAGATGTAGATTCAGCAGAAAAAAAATGAAAAGAAAAACACAATCACTTTAGATAATTTGAAAACCCCTTTATCCATTACCCCTTTTTCTAAACTGTTGGAATAAATGATAACCACAAAATGTTAGAGGTAATGACCCTGTCCAACACAAAGCACACTGAAATCCTGGATAAAAATAAACCAGGTTGAATGGCATGTTGCCACTCTACAGTGTGCTCAAATTAAGAGTAGCCAAATTATACATTTTTAGTATTACATTTTAAAAATTAGTGCTTTTTAATTTTAGAAAGTACTCCAATATTGGATTTTAACTTGCTGTTTAACTTGCTTTAGCTATTTAAGTCTTGAAATGTCACATGACTTTAATTGAATGATTAATCATGTAATTGTGGACTGTAAAATGAGTGCCTGACTGATGCTTGGTAGTTCTGATGAAGTCCATGCATTGAAAACAGACGAAAGCGCTCAACTTTATTTTGGTGTTAAGAAATACGTTCAAACTATTTGCGGTTTATTTTTATCTAGGATTTCGGAGCGCATTGTGTTGGACAGGGTCATTACCTCAGACTTTTTGTGATTATCGTTGTTTACACCAAGGTATTCTCCTTTTTGTGGTTCTTTGGTTTCATTATGAGAGCAGTACCCTATGTCTTCACAAGAGCTCTTTCCTAGTAGAGGAGCTGACATTTCCCGTGACAGTGGCACTCTGATGCCTCCATCAGTGTGAATCATGGAAGGGGATCATTTCAATAAACTTAATTGTAAACTCACTCAACTTATTGAGTTACTCACACCTGCAGTAACAGAAAGAACAGTTACAACTCTCAGAGATTGTTGAGAAGTGGATTTGGCTTCAAGGGATGTTGCTCATGGATAGCCGGACAGAGAGGTTCCCAGTTTCAACCAGTCTACATCATACCTTATCTAGAAGAGCAGGATTGCATGCTGAATGCTAATACTTCTTTCCCGAATGCCCATGTTCCTCCGATAATAAATTCAGCTTTAGATATTA
Source organism: Protopterus annectens (assembly GCF_019279795.1). Classification (NCBI taxonomy): domain Eukaryota; kingdom Metazoa; phylum Chordata; order Ceratodontiformes; family Protopteridae; genus Protopterus; species Protopterus annectens. The sequence continues at coordinate 138,566,232 of NC_056742.1, read as the reverse complement.
ATTCATGGCTGAATTAAACTAGCATCAATTTCCATTGGTATATCTCTCATTTGCCTATAAATCAGACTTTCAGTGAACACTTAAAAACTTTTGAAAAGAAACTTATGAAATTTAAAATGTTGAAACTAGGTAATGCCTATCGAAAAGAGTGTGTGTCATGGGGAAGAGTCAACATAGCTAGCTGGAATTTTGTGAATAATTTTGTTATTTGACTATCACACTGATTTGTACAGATATTTGTGTTAAAAATGTATTTATAAAGTTGCTTGTATTAAAAATGGATCAACAATGGGTCCTGCTGGACAGAAAAGAGATATACATGTATGTCAAGCAGCATTATTATAACTGATTAAATGTTTACATTTTAGCAGAGAATTCTGGAAAGGAGGAGGTTAAGCTCAGTCCAGCTAATTTTGAAAAATAAGTTGAAAATTAAATGGGTTGGTTTAGGCTATAAAGAGTTTGGTGCAAATTCAATAAAGCTTACACAGTACTTTTTTCTGTGTGCACATCACTGCATGGTACAAACATGGGTGCAGCAAGTTTTAGATTCACTAAACTCTGTATAGTGTTGTGCACTCACTCGCAGTACTGGAAACTTTCATGTAATGCAAATTTCAGCATAAGTAGCTGAAATTTATACTAATGAAGCACAACAACACGGTGGAGTGATCCAGCAACCTTAAACACAACCATGTAGACTCTGTATCCCTGTTGGTAGTGTACATGGACATTTTCCGTATACAGGAGTCTACATGGAAGTAAGGACATGCAAAAGTCCAGAAATATGGACAGAATGCCACTGAAAATGTAACAACACATATAATGTGTGATGTATACACTGTAGATGTTTGAAACCATCAGGGGGTGTCATATTGGTATAAATTTAAAATAATTTTTATCTCATGTTTGTGCAGTGCACCACTTGCCACAAAATGTAAATATGAATACCAGAAACATCATCTAAAAGAGGAGTATAATGTAGTGTCACAATAGGTAAAGTAATACCCTGACTTGTGTCTTTAAAATTGTGCTCCCATGCTGCTGCCCAGCTTAGACAGCTACTAACAATGTAGATTCCAGGCTGCCAGCATGGTTATTATGCAGATGAGTCCAAAAATCAGTGGATTTGTTGAATCACAAAAAGCAGGAACCATGTAGGGATGTTCACTTTATATAAGCTCCTAAATGATGATTGTTTCCAATGAATGTCGATGACATTGGGGGGGGGTCAGGTCACTTACTTTGGTGGGGGGGGTGTATTGTGTGTGTGTTTGCGCAATGCGCCACATGTCACAAATGGTTTTAGCAATGCATACCTTGTTTGAGTGACCAGACCACCCAGGTATCGGACATAAGCTAGACATCCAAAAATAGAAACCAGATGCATTCAGTTCATATTGCTGAGTACTGCTGGGCATTGTGCAGATCCAGTAAGCAGGGCTGCACTCTGCTAATAGCCTCCAGTTATGAGACCTTGCATAACTACTCCTGTGATGACTTGTTAAGTATTGGACTGGAGTGCAATGCAATGGCCCTGGGTTCAAGTACAGGGTATGGCAACTTTTCTCATACTGCTCTGACACTGCAGCTTATAGAAATGAATTGTAACTTGCAATAATTAGCATTTTCTGTATGTTTCATGACAACAGGGATGTAAATATAAAATTTTTTCATGACTTACCTTAATTATGTACAGCTGCGCTCTGCTGTTTGCCAGTGTGCACGGTGCCCTACTGCACACTGAAGCAGGACCTTTAAATCATGTTAATTATATCCTTAGCAGTGAATTCCATCTAATTAACCAGTCCTACATGGTGGAACTACTCAAGAAATGTATAAAGTATGCACACAGCCTACATTATGATTTTCCCTTGATACTTCAAGACCATTGGAGTAGTGACTTGGAAATTTTAACTGAGGTAATACTAGGGGCTGCTGCAGCCATTCTACATCTGCATGTACTAGAGACTGAAGTCAGTACTGATGGTGCTGCTGACAATAGGCCTAGGCTGAGAAGGAGAAGAATGTTCAGGCCCAGGGTAACCTTCCAAGTGCTATATGAGCTGGAGATTGTAGAGTGCTACAGGGTGGACAGGGGCATATTACAATAACTCTGTGAACTCTGCTGCCCTCTACTCAGAGCCAGAGACAACAGAGGGGACCCCATCCTAGTGGAAACTAAGGTATGTGTAGCCCTTAGGATATTATCTAGAGGTACATTTCAAAGACCAACTGGGGACATGATGGGGGTGTCACAGGCATCAGCATCCAGGGTACTGCACCAGTTTTTGGATACTTTGCTCCTATATGCCAGTGAGCATGTATAATTTCTTCTTTCCCCTGAGGAGAGGGACAGCAATATGCAACAGTTCTACCATGTAGTGCACTATCCTGAAGTACTGCGTGCCATAGCTTGCACTCGTGCACATCAAGGCATCACCTGGTCAGCAGGGTTGAATCTACATTAACCACAAGGGATACCACTCCATCAGCTGCCAAATCGTGTGCAATGCTCAGGGGATTATCTTCAGTGTGTGTGCTGGCAACCTTGGCAGTTATCATGACTGGAAAAAAAGGAAAAGCCCTGCAAGTAGGATCCCAGTGCAAGGCAAAACAAACTGTAAGTAACTGAAAAAATGCCAGCACAAAACTCAGTATATATCAGCAACAAAACTACAGCAACACTAAGGTAAAACTTAAGTGTTTTAATACATATCGAACAATTCAATAATCCAGACCGGTTTCAGCCTAACATGGCTTTCCTCAGTGGAACAAGAAAAGTACAGGCTTTCCTCAGTGGAACAAGAAAACAGGAAATGATGCACAAATGCAGGTTTAAATAAGGTCCATAGACCAATGATGTGCTTCCAAAGGATTTTAGGCATGCCCATAATACTGCCTGAAAGAAAAACTGGAAGGAAAAATACAAACTAGAAAATAAGAAATAACAAGTAAAAAATAGATGATCCAAATAGCAAATATGGTAATAAAATATAAGTATGATAATACATTCAATATTGGATATATTAATTGGTTATAAATTATCATTTAAACCAGGAGAAAATAGTGCCCGTAGCTTGATAATCCAGTATCTCTCTTTTTGGTTGAGAATGGAATGCCATCCCTGTTTGTTGGATCTGTCACCCAAAATTCTATCTACAATACAAAATTGAAATCTAGCAGTATGATGTTGTGTGTGGTGCCTGAACAGAGCGTTGGTTTCTCTTTTGGTTCGAATGTCACTACGATGTTCCGACATGCGTAATCTCAACGCCCGTGATGTATGACCCACGTAAAATGAACCACATGTGCAAGTCGCAAGATATACCACCCAATCACTATTACAGTTGCCAAAAAATTTCATGTTAAAAATCCTGTCAGTGTTTTTACTGGAAAATTGTTTGGATATGAATATAAATGGACATGATGAACAATGGCCGTATTGATAAGTGCCCTAAAGTTTGTCACCAGTCATCATAAGTTGTTGATGTATAATGCCACCTGAACCTATCCTCTTATAATGTGAAAAAAAGGAACTTAGTGTTCTCCCTCTACGGTAACCATATTGACAAGTGTTACCGACTAAGGAGGCAATATCCTCATTGGCAGTGAAGATGTTCCAATGTTTCATCATGGTATTTCTAATCAAATTGATGTTACGCCCATAGGTAGTAATAAACCGTAATCCTCCATCCTGTGCATCCCTATTTCTGTCACAATATTTGAGAAGGGAAGTTCTGGTGGAATTGGTTGCAAAGTGACATGCCAACTGAATGTCAGGCTCCTTGTATCCCCTGGTTCTAAATCTGTTGGTTAGATCTTGTTGTGATAATTCAAAGTCATTTTTTGTGGAACAAATCCTGCGTATCCTGAGGAACTGGGATTTGGGTATATTCCGGATGATGTGGCTAGGGTGCATACTAGTTGCATGTAATAAAGTATTGTATTGCGGGTATTTACGAAATATTTTGCTTCGTAAAGTAACATCTGGGTTCCTGATGACTGTTACATCCAAAAAGTTGATTTGATTTTGGTGATAAGTTGAAGTAAATTCAGTACCCCATTTGTTATGGTTGAGGTATGACACAAATTCAGCCAAATATTCTTCATCGGAACGCCAAACTAACCAACAATCATCAAGATAACGTCACCAAATATCCAGCTCCTCAAGATAGATGTTATCTGTTTGATCATAAATGAGTTGCTCCTCAATGTAGCCCATGAATAAGTCCACATATATAGGAGCAAAAGAGGCTCCCATAGCGGTACCCTTCAACTGCCAATAGCATTCACCTTGAAAATAGAAAACAGTTTTATTCAAAACATGTTCCGCTATACAAATCAAAAGCGTATTGAAACCAACTGGATATAATTTGGCTCTATCTAACCAAAACCTGAGGGCCTCAAGTCCAGCCCAATGTGGTATATTGGTGTATAAAGCCTTGACATCTAATGTACAAAGTAACCACTCAGGTTCTAATTGGTTATCATCTATAATGGATGAAAATTGGGTGGTGTTTTGTATCCTTGCTCGAATCAAATTTAGTAGTGGTTTCAAGTATGAAGTCAAAAACTCCACAGACAGTGGTTCCGTCAATGACCCCATGCCAGACACAATGAGTCTACCAGGTGGTTTGCTCAGGCACTTGTGTATCTTAGGTAGTAAGTAAAGAATCTGTTGTTGTGGGTCCCGTACCATTAATTGTGATTTAACTGTCTGATATAATGCCCTCCGAAACTGCTAACTCAAGAAAGTTGTCAATTCCTCTTTTAAAGTTCGGGGTGGGTTCAATAGGCATTTTCATGTAGTGGGATGGGTTGGCTAATTGTCCATTTCTCTCCCCCAGATAATAATCTGCATCCATGATTACTATTGCCCCACCCTTGTCAGCCTGAATAATAACAATATTTTTGTTGTCCCTGAGCTGTTGTAAAGCCTGTAGTTCAGGGGTAGAGAGATTATGTTTCAGAGGTGAAAAGTGATCTAGTTTAAAATGTTTGTCTTTGAGCACAGCTTGCTGAAATATAACCATATTCCGATTCATAGGTGGAACAAAATTGGATTTATGGAATTTGAATTCTGTGGATCTTTGAGAATCAGACCTGGGTCCAAAAAACAATTTCAGGTTGATTCTGCGACAAAAATCGTTAACGTCTTTGACAATGTGAAATTCATCCACAAAAAACCCTGGAACAAAGTTTAAACCTTTATTTAACACTTTCTTTTGATCTTCTGTCAAGACAATTTTGGAAATATTCAAAATATTGTCATCTATCGTGTCATGAATGTTTGGATAAGTGCTTCGATTGTATCTATCTTGGTGTTTCCTATGCTTTCTCCCACCCCTCCTCCTAGTGAGTTTAAAGAATGTGTTTGGCTTTTAGTCTTTTTGGGAGTCGGAGACTTACCAGTACAAATACCCTCTATCAGTTGTCGAAGAATCATCTCCTGAGGTGCTACTATATGTCTGAGACCCCTTGAGTATAGATCTAGGTCTTTTTTTGGGGGTGGTATATCTACCAAACCTCTGGCCAGTTTCCATGAACCTAACATTTTTGGTGGCCTCAAAGGGTCGGCCCCTCTGATAGTCAGTAATATCTCTGTTGAATTTTTTAATCTTTTTTTCTTTAGTCTGTTTTTCAAACAAAAGCAATTCCTTTGACAGTTTATTAAGGGATATAGAAAATTGTGGGTAACCATCATATATTTTAGCTTGTCTACACAGATCACCAACTTCTTTAATATTAATTTCAATAGTCTGTTCATAATACGAACTTAAAATCTGAACGAAATTCATAGATGCCTGTTGTTGTGCCAAATGCCATTCTTTGCTAAGGATGTCATCTATCTTGCTCACCAAAGGTTGAATTTTGATTCTTAAGCCCCTAGGCGTAATTTGTTTGTTCATATAGGCTTTGAAAAGCCTCAAATGCCAAATGTTAGATCTCAAATTCTTCATACCTTTGCTGAGTTTATAAAAAGCATCATTACAGCCGTCAACTGGATCCATGGGTTGAGGAAGACCATCTCCTTCGGGTATACCAAAAACCCCGATATCATTTTTGTGGGCACAAAGGCCCTGAAGTATTTGTTCAAGATCCATGACAATAAGCTGATCTATATGAAATCTATTCAGATCTCCAGATAGAATAAAAGCTGATATACAATAATATGCCAGTAAACTGTCAAATGGTAGTAAGCCTAAAGTTAAACAAAAATGTGTAACCAAAATTATTCCAGTTATCAGGGGGGCAATCCCAGTGCCACCAAAAAATTATAGGTGAGAGGATGTGCATGTACCTATACACTTGTTCACCACCACAATCCTACCCCCATACATATGCTAGTGTCAGTGTCTAAACACAACACATATATGAATACATACGTAACTGCAGTTGTTATATCTGTATTTGAGACTAGTATATTTTTAAGGCCAAAAAAAAAAAAATTTTTTTTAGTCTGTATATGTATAGCTAATGTGTGAACCTGAGGAATAATATCAAGCACCCAAATACGCCAGTTGGAATGTTCTTTAAATAAGCCAAACAAGAACCATATATAGGAAGAAAAAAGGGGATACAAGGAGCCTGACATTCAGTTGGCACGTCACTTTGCAACCAATTCCACCAGAACTTCCCTTCTCAAATATTGTGACAGAAATAGGGATGCACAGGATGGAGGATTACGGTTTATTACTACCTATGGGCGTAAGATCAGTTTGATTAGAAATACCATGATGAAACATTGGAACATCCTCACTGCCAATGAGGATATTGCCTCCTTAGTCGGTAACACTTGTCAATATGGTTACCGTAGAGGGAGAACACTAAGTTCATTTTTTTCACATTATAAGAGGATAGGTTCAGGTGGCATTATACATCAACAACTTACGATGACTGGTGACAAACTTTGGGGCACTTATCAATGCGGCCATTGTTCATCATGTCCATTTATATTCATATCCAAACAATTTTCCAGTAAAAACACTGACAGGATTTTTAACATGAAATTTTTTGGCAACTGTAATAGTGATTGGGTGGTATATCTTGCGACTTGCACATGTGGTTCATTTTATGTGGGTCAGACATCACTGGCGTTGAGATTACGCATGTCAGAACATCGTAATGACATTCGAACCAAAAGAGAAACCAACGCTCTGTTCAGGCACCACACACAACATCATACTGCTAGATTTCAATTTTGTATTGTAGATAGAATTTTGGGTGACAGATCCAACAAACAGGGATGGCATTCCATTCTCAACCAAAAAGAGAAATACTGGATTATCAAGCTAGGGGCACTATTTTCTCCTGGTTTAAATGATCATTTATAACCAATTAATATATCCAATATTGAATGTATTACCATACTTATGTTTTATTACCATATTTGCTATTTGGATCATCTATTTTTTACTTGTTATTTCTTATTTTCTAGTTTGTATTTTTCCTTCCAGTTTTTCTTTCAGGCAGTATTATGGGCATGCCTAAAATCCTTTGGAAGCACATCATTGGTCTATGGACCTTATTTAAACCTGCATTTGTGCATCATTTCCTGTTTGTACTTTTCTTGTTCCACTGAGGAAAGCCATATTAGGCTGAAACCGGTCTGGATTATTGAATTGTTCAATCTGTATTAAAACACTTAAGTTCTACCTTAGTGTTGCTGTAGTTTTGTTGCTGATATATACTGAGTTTTGTGCTGGCATTTTTTCAGTTACTTACGGTTATCATGACTCTCATACCTGGCACGCATCAGAGCTGTACCAGATATTTGCTAGGAGGGACATCCCACAGGGCCATTTACTGGGAGATGCTGGCTGTACCTTGGAACCGTGAATGATGACACCCATCAGAAATGCACACACACTTGTGGAAGAATGCCATAATGAGGCACAGGCACAATCTAGGAACATCATAGTGCATGTCTTTAGGCTTCTGAAGGCATGGTTCCTGTGCCTAGATATATCCGGTGGAGCCTTGCAGTATAGCCCATGCACATGCACACAAATATTCACAGTATGTGCTATGCTCCACAATCTAATCCTGAGGAAACAGCTGCAGCAGGATCAGCAAAGGGAAGGGACACGCATCCTCCCACCATCACCTAGGTCCCCACAGTCACAGGAGGACTCTGAGGAGGAACCCCCAGCTGCTGTCCCTGTAAGTAGATGTAGGTGTGCTCAGTATGTCCTTGCTTTGGCTAAGAGACAACACATAGCACATTCACTGACCTTTTAGAGACCTAGGGACTAATACCTTTCTCCTAACCACATACATACATACAGTAAAAATGATGCCAGCCAACTCACATGACCTCACCAATCCATGTATTGGCTGTGTACTGCTTTTATCAGACAGAGTCAGCCCTGAGCTACAGTTGTGTCAACCGATCCATCTGCAGGGTAGGTCCTTAACCTACACTGTAGTCTTGTAGAGTATTATGATATATCCTTTGCATCTATGAACTTGGCACAGTATGCAAGTAAATAGTGGTGCATTTGTACAAGAATTAAAGTAACGTGCCTTCTGACACTATTTTATTAGTATGTGTCTATTTGTAATTAGTAGGCCTCATGCATGAAACCTTCATAGAGTCCTACTGAAACAGATTACTGATATGTCATTCAAGACAGAATTTAGAAAGTGAGGCTACATGTTGCAGTGTCTGACTTCAGACTTTTCTGTATCCTAACAGTAGATGTGGTTTGTTCACCCACGCTCCCAAAACAGGGTTGTCCCCTTTTAACTGCCATAATAGTAACTCATCTGTGATACCCCAAACCCATGGTATATGGGTGTCTGTCACAGTTATTATCTCTCACATTTCCAGGAGAGTATTATAGATTTGATCATACATTGTATGTGTTAGGTAAGTCATGTGTAGCAGTGTACGTTTTTATGCAGGTGGTTGTGTGATGAATGACTGCTGTTCTGGCAAGCTGCTTCTGTGGCCAAATGGACTAAGGCAGCCATCCTGTCTGAAGAAGCTGTAATGCCATTGAGGGTTTGACTCCTGATATAAGTAGATGTTTTGGATATGTACTAGCAATAGGTTGTATTTTACAGACTGTGACTCTGTGTCCCATATTGTTATTAACTTTGTCTTGTCTTAATTCCACATTTGCGAAATGCACCGCATGTTTAAGACCTTTTTGATAATGCTTAGCTGGTTTGCATGGATTGCAGCAGTGCAGAAACAGTGAAAGAGGAAATAGGATTTATGTCTGACCACCAGCTGCAAACACCGGATACATTCAATTATTGCCGTTAGTAATTGGGAAATCCCAGCCTGGAGTAGAAACCTGAGTGGGCTGTAGTAACTTGTATATATTACATAACAGTAAGCTTCGGATATGAGCAGTGTGCCTCATGTTTGCACACTGCTTACTTATGTGCAAACAGTAAAAAAAAAAAAAAAAGGGCAAAGACTATGTGTACACTTAGTTAATCATAGCGCAAATCTGATGAGTCTCATTGTGTGTGTGTGTGTGTGTGTATATGTATATGTATATATATATATATATATATATATATATATATATATACATATATATATATATATATATATATATACATATATATATATATATATATATATATATATATATACACACACATGTGCCCTACATACCTCTCAAGCTGTTAGAGCAGGAAATCAGGACAAAGCCACAAATAATGAGGAGACAAAGGTCCAAAAATAGGGACACTTTTTAAATATTGCACTGATAAACGTAGAACGGTGATTAACAGGTGTATTAGTATGAATTTTCTGGAGGATATGACGTGTGAAATTCAGATGTCTGCCACTATTTTCTGACTTCATTTCTCAATGATTTGCCATTGATATTCCAGAAAACCACAGTATTGTGTGAAACATACTAAAAATATGCGTCAAACATCTGGACATTTTGAGAAAATCTGCACAGTTGAGAGGTATGATACCCTATCATTCTCAGACACCCTGTCACCCCAAGACTACATGTGAAAGCATTGCAAATTCAGGGCGCAATATAAGTAGATGTACATATATTGACAAGCCATCCCTTTGTTTCCCTACCAGCAACAACACCAACAAACACAACAACCCTGGGTTCCTTGTGTTTTCCACACATATATCAACCATTGTATATGTTGTAATATATCATGTTGTGTTCTCCCTCATGGACAGGGGTAATCGATGGTGCTCACTGGCTTGCTCATCCAAACACAAACAGGCTCAATAATGGTATTGTTGTTAGACAACTAGGCTGCTAAACAGTATTCATCTGCTAGGCTACTAGCCTTAGATGACACTACAAAGCAATGTGACTATGCAAGCCTCCCAAGCTGTTGTCAAACACATGGCTTGGTTATGTCATCTAGTATAGGTTCACCTGTTGTAGTGCATAAGTCAGACTTGAGCTGTGATGCATGCGTTAAGTACTCTGATCTGTAGTCTGTAAACTTGGGTAGGGGTTCTAATCTCACTGCAGTCAAGTAAGTGTGTGTGTGTGTGTGTGTGTGTGTGTGTGTGTGTGTCTGTGCATGTGTGCTCATGTGCTTGTGTGCATGTAAACAAAAATGGGAATGTGTATCCCAATCCATCTTCACAAATGGCATGGTTTTCCATTGTTTTGGTGCTTGCACAAGCATCCAGTTAAAGCAGGCCTCCAGACTCTTGTCCCTACATGGTCTGCTGATGTCATCTATCATAAGATCACCTGCAGTCCCGTGAAAATCAGACTTGTGCTGTGGCACATGTGTTAAGTACTCTGATCTGTAGTATGTAAACCTAGCTAGGTAGGGGTCTTATCCTCACTGCATTCAACTTTGTGTGTGTGTGTGTGTATCTCCATAACATTTGCTGTAAGTGTGTATTCCACACTGACATCTCAAATGACATGGTTTTGCACTGTTTTTGTGCTTGCACAAACATCCAGTCAGGGCAGTCCTCCAAACTCCTGTCCTCCATGTGGCTTGCTGATGCCATCTACCGTAAGATCACCTACAGTCCTGTTAAAATCAGACTTGTGCTGTGGCATGTGCGGTAAGTACTCTGATCTGTAATATGTAAACTTAGGTAGGTAGGGGTTCTATTCCCACTGCAATCAGCTTTGGGTGTATATGTGTATGAGTTGTTGGTGGATGTTACACCGAGCATTTTACAGCAGCCTAACAGATGTCCTGTTATCTTCAACAGATACTGCTGATGTCATTAGCAATATCAGATTATTAGATTTGTATATATCACAAGAGGTCATGGTCTCAAACTGGCCTGACAGACGGGTCGATGTTACTTCATCCTATGTAAGACAGACAACTGTGACATTCCTGTTATTGTATGCACAAACATCATATGTGCAATGGTGATGGACAGGTTGAAATATTAGATCACACAGGAGTTTCCATGGACTATGATCTTTGCAGATGATATTGTGTTCTATATTGAGAGTAGGGACCATCCTTATGAGATCCTGGGGAGGTGGGGATATACTTTACAGAGGAGAGGAATGAAGGTCAGCAGGATTTAGACCGAATATATGTGTGTGAATAAGAGGGAATGGTTAGGATGCAGGGAGTACAGTTAGGGAAGACATCTGATATGAAATACTTTAGATCAACAGTTCAGTGTAATGGTGAGTGTGGAAGACATAATGGAGAGAGCATGCAGGGTGGAGTGGTTGGAGAAGAGTTTCAGGAGTAAGTTTTGATAGATGGGTAACAATAAGTCTGAAAGGGAAGGTCTCCAAGATGGTAGTGAGACCAGCTACATTGTATGGATTGTAGATGCCACTGACAAAAAAAAACAGGAGTCATAACAGGTGTTGGCAGTGACCTAGATGTTACAATTTGCATTGTGTGTGCTGAGGATGGACAGGAATATTAACCATATATTAGAGTGTCAGCTCATGTTGTATGGTTTGGAGACAAAGAGAGTGGTGGGATTATGTTAGCTTGCTCATGTGCTGAGGAGTCATACTGGGTATATTAGTAGAAGGATGCTAAGGATGGAGCTGCCAGATAAGAGGAAAATAGGTAGACCCAAGATAAGTTTTATGGATCTGGTGACAGAGGACATGCAGGTGGTTGGTGTGACAGAGCAAGATGCAGAGGACAGATAGAAATAGAAGCAGATGATTTGCTCTGGTGAGCCATAATAGTACTATCCAAAAGAGTAAAAAGAAGAAGAAGATGACATCTGTGTTTGGAGAAATACCATCTGTACACTTGTGGAAGAAGTGTAAAGTAGGAGTATCTATTTGAAGGTTAGTGTGTTTGGACTCAAGTTGGGCTTTAACAGTATGTCTTTCTATTACCTGCTCTGGATTGTGTGCAGAGGCTGTAACACTTTGCCGTCATTCTTGCAGAAACGTCAGTACACTTGCTTTCAAATAAAAATGTCCGATGGTATGTAGCAGAGTAAATCTAGCTGTCAGAACCTCTGTTGCATAACAACCGGCAGTTTACCCACTTACATGTCAATAACTGCGGTATTGATCCACCTTATGAAGGACCTCATAATGTACACCCCATAGATTATTCACCTGAAAATGGCAGTCAGATCACTTATATCCCTCCTTTTTGCATTCTCTCTGCAGATACCAGGTTCACACCTCCCATTATCACCTATAATTTCCTCTCTGTTTCCCCTGCTAGCATAGGTGACATGGATTTTGTGACTCAGTGCAGTTAATGCATCACATGCACTGAATAGCCTGTATCGCCTACATCACTGAAGTACAAATTTCAAGAGATCCACATATAGCAGGAATCTGGAATCAGTGCTGTCTTGCTTCCAGGGTAACACTAAACAGGTTGTCAGCTTGCACACATTTACTCCTACTCATAATATGCAGCCAACACAAACCATCATGTGCAGGGGTACTCCCCACAAATCAGCCTAAACAGCAGACACATCCTAAACACAATCTGGCTACAAGCAGACAATACACATGAATATCATCACCACTGTCTCATCATAGAAGTGCTTAAGGCAGTGGGCATGTATCCCAAAGGTTTTCGTAACAGTGGATTGTATAGTGAGAAGTAAAGATGCCCCACTTACCAGCTTTAACAAGGATATGTTTAGTGTCAGCTGTGTGATGGATGTAGTCCTCACAGCACACATGCAATCAAGTCTCTCAACAACAAATCCTACTCTTAGTCCACCATACTACCATACATCTTGGTATGCAGAACTTGAGACGTGACTGTAGGAAATATTTGAGCACACACACAATTGAGCTATCTAAATATGGCTCCACGCCAGGTGTGTCCCTATGTTTGAGCAGCGTTGTACCCCTGCCTGGGATGATGCCACTGTATAAAGATCAACAGATTCTCTGAACTTGCCTAAGTTTCTGGTGTCATTCTAAGGGAATACAGTACCTGTCAGTGTGGGAAGACATGGTGGATAGAGCACACTGCTTTGCCAAACATAAGCCACTTTGACTCTTCCATAATCCCTTTATTAGGTAAGGTCACAAAAGCAGAATAACTAATGTGAAAATGTACAACTCCATCAAAGTAAGAGCCATGCTACTAAACCCTAGGACTTCACATCTTAAACCGCATTCTTTGTAAGCACTCTCTGCAGTGAAGATGTTGATGTCTGTGCAGTCACAGAAACCTGGGTCAAGGCTGCAGTAAGTACTTTGGCCTTGCAAGGTTACAATGCCTTCCAGACAACCAGGCTGCAAATGGAAGTTGTTTGAACAACAGGAGGTCTTGTATCTGTTTACACTGAAGATTAGTACACCTCAAGACTGTTTAGCGAAGATAACTGTATGGAGTTATTCTATGTCCAACATGTTGTAGATAGGAAACCTCTTCACGTTATCTCCATTAATAGGTCACTGACCATAAACATGAAAGGAAACCTAGCCTATATATTACTACATCAAACAATTAAAAGTAGAACAAAAACAACTCAGGCAGGGGTGAGTGAAAGTATTCATCCATTGATCTGGGTAATTGTAGGACAGCAAACTCACTTGCATAATATTACCTGGAGTTTGTGAACTGGAATGCCATGGTAGAAATAGTGCACCACCTGACAAGGTCATCTCATATTTTAGACCTGTACCTCAACAATATGAGCTAACAGTGTAATGACACGTGTGTAGTGCCTATACTGTTAATCTAACCATAAGGCAGTATGTTTCAAAGTAGATATAGCTGCTGAACTCCCCAGATCGGGAGTCAGGTTCACAAACGTCATCCAAGGTAACTTTGCCCTCCTGAGGGATGGTGTAAACTACTTCCAAGACACAGTTTCCACAAAGGACATTGACAGCTATAGTAACTTACTCCCTGATGCCCTGTCTACACATCTACACAAATGTATACACACTGCCATGCCTGATAGGCTCAAACAAAGATCATCTGGAAAATACAAACCATACCAGTGGATGTCTGTCATTACTACATTGCACAGTAACTGAAAGAAGTTGCTGTTTACAAATGTAACATTGAGAATCCAGGACTGGAAGGCCACTCTTCTCAGTATAAACATGCAAGTAAAACACCTTGAAAAACCCTCACAGAGCAACTGTGGTAATAATTTACACAACATATCTAGAGATAACCTTAAGGCTTTCTTCATGTATGTCTGCAAACTGATGTATGTAACTTGGATGTATTTGGATCCAGTTGTTTATGGTAGCACACACACTGTGACCCAGTGTAACTTTCAAACCTGATAGCAGACACTTTTGGCTGAAAAGTGTCCCCCTTACTACCACCATACCTACTACAAACCATCTGTGCAACATAACCTCCAAGCTGTGGTATCTACAATGAGAAAGTTATCACTGCCCTCTGTAAGACTAGGAGCATAGTTTCCTTGGGACCAGATGGCATTCCGGCCTGTGTTTATGTGCTTCAACCGTAAGCTACTCCCATAGGCACCATATTCAACCACAGGCTGAATACTGCTGTTGTCCCCACTGAATGGAATACAATGACCATTTTCCAACCACACGAGATGATTGGCAAAATACAAGTGTGATTATAGAACCATAACTTTATGCAACCTCTGCCATAAAGCAGTGGTTACAGTTTGCATGCATCACAGACAGAAGGAAATAGGAGACCTCCAAACACTAGATGTGTTCCACTTAGGTATCATGAAGGGTATCTTGTGGCTGCAGAACCTCTTGGTATTCAAGACTGTGACCAGAGACATAAAGAAAGTCAAAGATGTGCACACATCCTGTCGTAAGTTGGCCAAGACCTTCAACACAATTCAGCATTTGCTGTCAATGGGAAACTAACCAAGGTGAAAATCAATTCCTATGTTATCAGTTGGTTTACAGATGGGATCACAGACCAACAACATTCAATCACAGTGCAATACTTCACCTCAAGCAGTAGACATGTCACTTGTGTGGTAACAGAAGTGTGGTCCCTCATGTTTGACATATGTCTCAGAAATACTGAAAAAAAAAGATGGTCTGTAGCACTAATGACTGCTGACAGAGCCATGGATGTTGCATGAAGTGCACAGAAATGCACCAGCATACCGTGTGGTAATAATAATAATAATGTCCCTGCTTGTCATAAAATAACCATGAGTACACTATTACCCACATCTTATGATGGACCTTGGAACACATGTCAGCTGCAACCTGGGTCTACTGTGGGGAGGTAGATATTCTACATCTTACATCTGATTAGCAATGGGATTACATCAATAGCAGTATAAATTAGCAATCCCCTATACTCATCCTTAATTGGCCGTATTAATCCACCCTTTGAAATATATTTTATCAGACACTTGCACCAACTTGACAGACCTTAGACATGTCTGAGTAATAAAACATCAGAGAGTCTTCAGCATGCATCTTCTGTGGGCAGACTGACATATCTGTAGCCAAAATGGGATGAAACTGCTCCACATGCATAAGTAATGTGGAATTTTTGTTACCTTTTTCCAGGAACCTCAATGTACACTGTGACATAAACAGGACATGCTGGAGAGACAGATACATCTCTAAAAGGTTGTCTCTCCTCTGCAGTAGGCTTCAAATCAATGTCAAGCAGAGCACCTCCATTACCCTGTTGAAGAACAGGCTGGATGACTTGTTGTGAAAATGTTATGTGCCATGGATCATTGCTGCTTCACTTCTGGACATGGATGGTCCTTGCTAGGCAAAACTTGGCCATGCATTATATCTGACTTTTAATATTATATTGTAATGTAATAGCTATGCTCCTAAACACCATCAGGTCATTACCCTAGGCACATCCTATGAACCCTCGGTGCCTATGGGGTGTACATGCAAAAAGGAACATTATACTGTATTACCATTCTGATAAGGTTTGTCTTCAGTGCTGACATACAATCCTGGGCTCTGAATCTGATGGTTAGACTTTGGATGTGCACCCATATGTTTGTACTAAACAATCCTTAAAGAGAAAGTTAGATGTGTTAATGAGACACTTTTTATTGTGTGAATTCACAGCCCTTACAAAAGCATCCACTATAAAGTAGATACATTATTATGCTAGCAACTGTCTAATTGGCTACGTACAATCTAAATGACAGGTACACAGTTATTGGTTCAACAGCACAAGTGGAGGTAGTAACATCATATTAATATAGGTAGTCACACTGCACATCAGACACATAGCTTTAGTATCCCTGATTCCAGCAGATAGACAACAAGGATGTGGCACAGTTATCACGTACACAGGGTGTTGTGTTGGGGTTCAGGAGGCCTAGGCTGACACAAAAGGCTGGTGAGTGTGTGTGTGTGTGTGTGTGTGTGTGTGTGTGTGTGTGTGTGTGTGTGTGTGTGTGTGTGTGTGTGTGTGTGTGTGTGTGTGAGTAAGCAAGCAGAGCAGGCAAGATGGACCTTGTAAATGCGTTTGTGTCTGTAGGTGCCCCCAATGTGACATTGGTGTGTGAGTGTCTGCATGAACACAGCCAAGGTCAGTGCTAGCCCTATACGTCTGTATGTCAGACATTTGTGAGCCGTGCATGGTAGAGCTGACAGTTAATTGTGTCCACTCCTGAACACGAGAACTGGCTCTGTCAGGAGTTGCACTGGCACCTCCACGCCCAAGGTCAGATGCTGTGCTACTACCTCAAGATGACTGATGTCTGCTGCACATGCTCCCTTCACAGGAATGCCCAGGACCAGGACCCCATGACCTGCTATGTTTGGATGTGAACAGCACACACCCTGCTGGAGCAGTGATGTACTGCCATTCTGGGAGTGTGATTGAGCATGGCTACATTAGCTCTCAGCAGATGTTGTTGCTGACCTATGCCCACAAGGCTGACGCTCCCTTACCAGCATACATTCCTTTACAGACAATGTGCATTCCATGACAGATACACTGTGCTTCCTCACAGAAGCATCCCGTTCCAATGTGTCATTTAACAGATTCAGGAAATCAACAACACAGTGGAGGCAGTCATGGATGTCAGACTGTACTGCATCTATAACCCTGAGCATTCTCCTGGAGTTCCTTTCTGAACATGCCTCTGCCTCCATGATGGTGCTAAACATACATCGAGTAACATGTGCTGAGATTCCTGCAACAGCTTTGGGAGGGACAGCAGGCCTCCTATGAGCACCTCTATCATTTCAACTGTGTGGCACCTCGCCAACAGTTTGGCTATGGCCAGTGTCAACAGTTAATGAAGCCGCAGTAGTAGCCACCCTCCAACTGTCCAGTATCTGTGGAGACACTGGCATCAGGTGGAGTAGGGTATACAGAACCATTTCCATGTTCACCTGTGATAAAAGGAAGGAAAACAGGAATACATTACTCAAGACTGATAAAAAACACATGCAAGGCCACAGAGATTCTGACAAATCCAGCTCAAACAACTTGAAACATAATATTAGCTCTTTTTTTAATAAGACTTCTTCAGATGAAGTGAACCAAACACACACCATTTAAATACAATAATAAAAGGCCATGTGACAACTTTTTAAAAAATCATGTGAGCAGCTTAAAATCATGTGACAGCCAAAAACTTTTAAAATCATGTGAACAGCTTTAAATCATGTGACATCTGAATCCCCTGAACAAATCATGCATTAAGGCAGCATACTCAAGTTAAAAACTGAAGTAAACCAAAATCAAAAGCTGAATATCTGAATACGTAAACCTGTAAACTTTATTTTACCATACAACAATAGTTTTATGTAAAAGCAATCATTAAATAGTAAATGCTATACTAAAAACAATCTGTCTGATAAAAAAGTAGCGATATCATCTTTCTAAAGCTGTTAGTTTTAAAAGACAACTAATAGAAATCTGGTCATTAATCTCTGGCAAAAAAATTGTATTAAGTGTGAGCTGCTAGTATAACTCATGTTCTTCCAACTTAAGTTGCCTTGGGTTGCCATGTCTGCTAGGGGTTGCTTTTTCTATGACTGCCAGTTTAAAAAACATGGTCTGGACATTCCATTAAGTGTTTGGATAGGGCATTGTTTGTTTTCCTTTTCTTAATGTTGTATAGATGTTCAGTAATTCTTTCTTTAAACTTATGCTCAGTTTTGCCTATGTAGAAAACAGGACAGTGTTGACACAGTGCAGCATATACTACCGCTCCTGTCAGACAGTTAAATGCTCCATTTATGACAAATGTAAAGTTCTTTATAACAAACTTTACCCATCAAAATGTAGGGGCAGATGGGACAACATCCCCATCCACCTTTAGACATACAATGAACTTTATTACTCTTATGTGTGGGTGTTCTGTTAAAATGTTCCACAGTGATGTCCTTCAAGGATGCATCTGCAGTCCTTACAAATGGGTTGTCCTGTCGTCAGGCAGCCCTTCGGTTGGCCGGATTCCAAAGTCTGGGTCTGGCCTCGGCTGGTGTCGCACTTCACCCAACGTCATAGCTGCAGTTCTTCGGGTATAAAGGCATCAGCCGACGCCATTTTCCTCAGTCTTTCTTGCCGCGTGGCGCCCGAAGCAGAAGCTGTTCGCAAGTGCCGGTCGGTCAGAACCAGAGATTACTACTACAAGTACCGAAGACTTCTAAAAAGCTAAGTACCCCGTTGGGGACTCTTTCTTGCCTCAGCCGATGTCAGAAAAAGTGAATAACTGTTTAAATTGTGGGAAACAAATACCTCATAAAGATTTCCACTCTTACTGCTTACCTTGCTTAGGCCCAGACCACGACGTAGCAGCTTGTCTAACCTGTGCTTCTTTCAACTGACGAACGCTTAGACGTCGGTCTGAATTTGCTGAAGAGTTTTTCGGCCCCGCTTTTGCTTACATTATGCCGTCGGATGCTCCGACTACGCAAATTTCTAAAAAACGCAAGGAAAAGGACCGACACTCGCGGCCGAAACCGCGGTTAAGCCAACCGCGAGTGTCTCGGTTTCGGCTGAAACCGAGTCCACGGTTCTTCCTTCGGCCGAAAGCTTGCCACTTACCGAGGCCTCATCCAGCTTGGCTGAATCTGCTACTGAAATCCCACCTGCTCCTGCAGGTGAACAGGATTTATCAGATACTATCCCTTTGGATATTTCTACCCCTGCACGTGGAGCTGCTAGGCCTCCTGCATCCATGTCGATTAAGGCCTTTGCCAGGGCTAAAGCAGCAAAAACTACCAAAACTCTGCCTGCTAAGACCCCCTCTCACAGGCCCAGTTCTAGTTCACAAATGCTTAGTCTAGCAGAGGATCTCATTTCTTTGATCCGGGGATCCCAACCACTTCCAGACAGGGCCTCTCACCCACCTCCAGAGAAGAGGACTAGAGTAGAGCCCCTGAGCCAGTTTCTTCAGATGGCTCCTCTGATGAATCAGATAATTCAGACCCTCCAGAGGCCCCTTTTTCTCCTTATGAGGACTCTGATGCAGAAGAGTCCATTCCTTCTGCCTCTCCGCCTGAGGAATTTTCTTTTGGGGAAACCTTGCATGCTATGAGGGAACAATTTCAATGGCAGGGCCAGGATTTTTCAGACTCTAGGAAAAGGCTTAGAACCTTTTTGCATTTGCCACAGCATAGGCCTTTAGCCATTCCTCCAGTACTTACTGTTGTGGATGATGCTTTTAATGATGCTTGTACTGCTCCTGATTCTCTTCCTCCGGCCCCTGCTAAGCCCGATAGGTACTACAGGGTTGCGGACACACATTATCATTTGTATAAGGCCCCTTTTGCAGATCCCGAAACTATCTCCCAGGGACCCAAGGCTGTAGCAGCTACTTCTACCAAAACCCCTTCCCTCTGAAAGGGAATCTAGGGCCTTAGAGATGGGGTAAAAAGTTTACACTTCTGCTACTCTTTCAGCTAGGGCCTTGAACTGTCAATTCCACATGATTCAGTATCAGGAATTTATGTTAGACCAGTTAACTAAAAAACTGTCCTCGGATGAACCATTAGACAAAAAATCTATACAGGAAATGGTACATAACATTCAGCAGGTCAGTAATCATTCCTTAAAATGCGGCTATGATGCACTGGAGGCTTCCTTTAGATCAGCCATGACTGGCACAGTGATCAGAAGACATGCATGGTTAAAAGAACAGTCCTTACCAGACCATGTTAAATCAAAGCTCCTAGATGCTCCCATGGATAAGCTCAATTTGTCTGGCTCCCCTGCACAGCAGGTGCTGAAGAAGGTGGAAGAGAAAGCAAAATCTGTCCAGACAGTCAAGGATTTCTTGCAGGTCCAGCCTCCAAGGTTTAGCAGGAACTGGCCTTCCAAGAATTGGTCCTTTCCAGACACCTCCAGAGCACCGAGAGGCAGAAATAGACGCTCAAGAGGCAGGGGTCAATCCAGAGGTGCCTACAGGGGACGTCAGTGGCAGGCTAACAACCAGCGAGGTACAGCCACAGATCCAGCCACCACCACCACTTCCACAGGACAATCACAGTGACTTGGCTCTGGCACCGCCTACCAGGGAACAACTAGAGGCACCCTTAGGCGGGAAGCTAGCCTTATTTTCAGTAAACTGGCATTACATCACAGGAGACAAATGGATTTTACAGACAATAGACCAAGGTTACAGGTTTCACTTCCATACTCTACCAAGGAAGAGAGGAATGCCAAACCTACCTCCAAATCAGAAGACAGAAGCTCTAGAACAAATAACTCACTTACTAAGGATGAGAGCTGTAGAAAGGGTACCATCTATGGAACAAGGACAAGGATTTTACTCCAGACTTTTCCTGGTACCAAGAAAAGAAAACCAATGGAGGCCTATTCTCGACCTGTCCATTTTAAACACATACCTCATTGTTCCAAAATTCAAAATGCTGACCCTACAGCAGCTTCTTCCAATGCTGGGCAAGGAGTCTTGGCTGGTAACTCTAGATCTCAAGGAGGCATACCTGCACGTCCCCATACGACCAAATTGCAGAAGATACCTCAGATTTCTTGCAGGATCAGAGCATTATCAATTCTCAGCATTGCCCTTTGGCTTATCTACTGCGCCCAGAGTATTCACGAAATGCCTGGCATCAGTAATTGCTCATTGCAGGCTTCAGGGAATTCAAATTTACCCTTACCTGGACGACTGCCTGTTACAAGCGGACAACAAAAACAAATTAACAAAAGATTTGCAAAGGGTCATCCATCTACTACAAGCCCTGGGATACACAGTCAATATAAAAAAGTCAAGGCTGATACCATCCCAAAGGATAACCTTCTTGGGTGCAGATCTGGACACATCAAAACAAATGGCATTCCTGACAGTAGAAAAACAGGAGCAACTCCCTTTCTACTTCATGGCATTAACAAAGCAGAACCAGCTAACAGCAAGAAAAGTCCTGCAAGCTCTCGGTTACATGGCATCCTGCATAATATTGATTCCACATGCCAGACTACATATGAGAAAATTACAGTGGTACCTAAGGAATTTATGGTCTCAGCACAAGCACAGCCTAGAAACCCAAATTCCAATAATTCCATGCCTGAAGCAAGAATTCCAATGGTGGGCTCAGGCCTGTCAAACAAACAAGGGACTGCCCTTCCACAGCACTCAACCAAGCCAGACCATCACAACAGACGCTTCAGACCTCGGTTGGGGGGCACACATGCTAGACAAGTGCATACAAGGCTTATGGACTCAAGACCAGCTGCACCTACACATAAATCAAAAGGAAATGCTGGCAGTAAAACTGGCAATTCAGGCATTCAGACCATTTCTTCGACAGGGTCAACTGCTGATAAGGACGGACAACACCACAGTTATGTGGTACATCAACAAACAGGGAGGCACACATTCATACCCTCTATGCCGGATGGCAATGGATCTCTGGAATGTGGCACTGAGCTTCAACATTCAGTTACAAGCAATTTTTGTGCCAGGAAAACAAAATATACTAGCAGACATCCTAAGCAGAACTGCCACAGATGCCCACGGCTGGATGCTGCATCCGCACATCTTCAAAACCATTACAAGGAAATGGGGACTACCAGAAATAGACTTATTTGCATCCCCACACAATCACCAACTGAAAAAATTCTGCACAAGGACGTACCACCCACTTGCTTGGAAAGTGGACTCCCTATCTTTCAGTTGGAAAACCTGACAGCATATGCATTCCCACCTCTTCCTTTGATGCACAAGGTGCTATTGAAGATCAAAGAAGACCGTCCAAAGATCATCCTGATAGCTCCAGACTGGCCAAGGCAACATTGGTACCCATTACTGAGGAGTATGTCTCGGGAACAAATATGGCCTCTGCCCCTAGTTCCTTGCTGTTAACACAGAACAACTTCAAAACCCTGCATCCAAACCTGAAAACACTGCAGCTGGCTGCCTGGAACATTGCATAAGACCAAATAACCCAGATTTATCTCAAAGGGTTAAGGACATTATCTTGGAGGCTCGCAGACCCTCAACAAGAAAAAATTATTCAGCAAAATGGAAAAGATATCTCATTTGGAGTACAGCAAAAGGAGAGAATGTGTTACTGGTAAACATAGCTAACATCCTGGAATACTTGGCAGAGCTCTTCCACAACGGCCTGTCCTATTCTTCCATTAAGATTCATGCATCAGCCATTTCAGCAGAATACAACTTGGATCCTCCAGTCTTCTCACATCCTCTGCTCAGGCAGTTTCTGAGAGGAATTAAAAATGTAAAACCACCTAGGAAGCCACCATTGCCAGCATGGGACTTGAACTTTGTGCTAGAAAAATTGACACTACCTCCTTTCGAACCAGCAGCAACAGCAGAATTACAATACTTATCATGGAAAACTGCTTTCCTGCTTGCAATCACTTCAGCAAGAAGGGTATCTGAGCTACAGGCATTAATGGCAGTACAGCCCTTCCTGATCTTCCATCAAGATAGAGTGTCCATGAGAACTAATCCTACTTTTATGCCAAAGGTGGTCTCCAGGGTATCTTTAAATCAAGCTATCCACCTTCCTACATTCTTCCCAAACCCACAGAACAGGGGAGAAAGACTGTTGCATACCTTGGATGTACATAGACAATTACGTTACTACCTGGACAGGACCAAGAGCAACAGAAAAACTGACCAGCTACTGGTAGCATATGCAACAGGAATGGAAGGAAAAGCAATTTCAAAACAGACAATCTCTTAAGTGGATAGGAAATTGCATTAGATTTTGTTACTCCTACCATGGGAAGAAAACTCCAGAAAACATTAGGCCTCACTCTACAAGGGCTACAGCCACTACCACAGCTTTTTTACGAGGAGTGGCTACCAAAGACATTTTAGAGGCTGCTACTTGGAGCTCCGTGCATACATTTGCCAAGCATTATAATTTACCTTTATACTCCAGATCCCGAGCAGGTTTTGCCACTGCTGTTTTGCAAGGGATCTTAACTACACCATAATCTTATTTCTCCTCCTCCCCCAGTTTGGCTATGGTATTCTACCCATTTGTAAGGACTGCAGATGCATCCTTGAAGGACATAGTACAGTTTTGTACCTACCATAAATGTAGATGTCCGATAGGCATGCATCTGCAGTCAGGATTACCCACCCTCCTTCCCCTCTGTGGTACTCCTAGGGTATTTGCCCATCTTGTAGCTAGCTGGGGGAATCTATTATGGTGTATTTGTTTGTATATATGTGCATACATGCTTATTTTTTGGTTTGCTCTCTACTATTTGGAACCATTTGCATTTATCCAAATTTAGCCTTCCTAGAGGGCACCTGGCATCTGGGGCAAGAAACACTGAGGAAAATGGCGTCGGCTGATGCCTTTATACCCGAAGAGCTGCAGCTATGACGTCGGGTGAAGTGTGACACCAGCCGAGGCCAGACCCAGACTTTGGAATCCGGCTGACCGAAGGGCTGCCTGACGACAGGACAACCCATTTGTAAGGACTGCAGATGCATGCCTATCGGACATCTACATTTATGGTAGGTACAAAACTGTACTTTTTTAAAATTACATACCCTTTTGTATATTATGTGAGGTGCATCCCTGCTTTCTCAGTAATATGTCTGTCTTCCCTTAGAATAGCCCAGTTCTTCTGGATAATGCTCCTAATAATCACACTGTCAGCATTATAACTTGTGATACACTTTTCATAATAAAATAAAAAAAAAAAAAATGTGCGATGACTCTTTAAAGAAAAGAAATGGGGGAATATAGGAAAGTGGTGAAATGGAGAGCAAGGAGGGGGAAAACAAAGTGAAAGGAAGGCAGGAATGTGCAGGAAGGGTGTATCCATTTCTTCAACAGTAGCAACTGGGCACAAGTAGACACCAATTCCCATTCCCAGTCCCTCCACACCACACGTTCCAGAAGCCTCAACCTCATTACCAGAATCAACAGAACAAGCTGGAGGGATAGGTTCATAACCCAGAGGCTGCCCATGCTATGGAATAGACTTCAGATACATGTCAAACACAGCACCTCACTGGGCCTCTTCAAGTGAAATCTTGATGAGTAGATGGGAAATAGAAAATTCACCCCAGGGATCACTCAAGTGGCTCTACTCAACAGAGGCACTGGGAACTAAGGTCGGGTGGCACGATGCCAGGGTAATCCTATGGACTAGGCTTGTAAAGGCTCCAGGGCCATTAGCCTAGTACACACCTATGAACAGATGTGACATGGAGAGCTATGTATGGGATAACATTTTTTTTAGGACAGGTGCCCTTTTTAAGGAGAGAGTAGAATGTTGGGGAAGAGACATTGGCTAGTCTGGGGCAGGCAATTTGGAAAGGTGAGGAAGCATTTGCAGACAGACAAGACATACAAGAAAAGAGACAGTGTTGGTGAAGGACACGAGGGGGGCAAACACCTTGGTTGGGGGTGTGGGTGGGGGGTTCGATGTCCCATGGACGTCAGCACGGTAACAGTGTGACTCAAGTCCCTCTCCCACTGGACTGTCAGCACTGTTCCTTCACTGTGCCGCTGGCTGCAGTGGCTGACATCTGCACCTAGGACCGGTCTGCCATACCAGGATGAAAAGCAGGCTCTCTATCTGGTGTAGCAGTGTGCCCACAGCAGTCTGGTGCGCACTGTCCTACACACCACAGCTGGCAATTCCACTCATTTCATGTATGCACCCCCACTACCTCTGCTTCCCAGAGGGGACCACAGGCCTGGCCCCTGGGGCAGAACTTCCTGAGGGTCCAGGTAGGGCAGGAGCAGCAGGGGAGTGCTGCCAGGCTGTAACCCAGAAGTGCTGGGCATTGGTGCTTCAGCCAGTGAAGCGAGTGTAGGCAGATCATGAGGAACCAGCCTTCCTTGCTGTGCTGCATCAGTAACATAAATTTCAAACCAAAAATTAAATAAAACATAAATTAAATGAAAATTATAAAAACTAAAGAAATAGTAATAAAGCAGTATAAAAAGTTTCAAATATAATTATGAACAAGATAAGTCATACAAATGAAAAAGTATTTAACAAAGAAATATGAAATGATACATAATAAACAGAACATAAGATGTAATACCACATAATATAATAAGTAATTTGATTATATAAATATAATAATAATAAAATAAGAAATCCATTAATAAATAAAAGAAGAGAAGGGGTGGGGTGAGAGAAAAAGAGGAATATTAGTAACTTCACAGATAATATACAAAGCTTTCTACAATTAATGGTATTCTGTTCTGTTACAATCTACTACTAACAATACCAACTACTAAGAATTCTCTTTATTACTTAGAGTACATGTACAGAGATTACACTTCACGGCAGGCCATTCAACCCACAGGTCTAGAGGTCTGCACTTCAAATGCTGTAATGATGATTACTTAACAGTACTGAATTTTTTATTGATGACAAGCTAAAATATTATTGTAATCAGCTGAGCTTTAAATCTGGGGAGTGTGGTATTAGAAACCCACAAGCAGTGACTATTGTAATACCGTACTTTTCCTGTGGAATACAACATAATGCAAACACTCTTTCCTTTTACACTTTATAGACTCATGTTCACTGTTATCTGAGAATGTGCTACTGTTGCTTTGTGTTACAGAACATACCTCTCCACCTTTTAGCGCAAGATGTCTTGACATATCAAGTTAATGGGGGTACAATGACCCATAACTAGGAACATATTTCAAATATTGTTGTTACATACATGGATATTTGCACAGGATTTGTGTTAACATACATTTTGATACTCATTATTTATTGATTTCAATATAAATTACTTGCCAGACAATCATGACTCCTAAAATGAACAGGCCAAAGCAATGATTCTTAAATGTGGTTGTTCAGCAGAAACAAGTAGAATTGAAAGGTATCTTGCAGATTAATGCATCCATACTTGCTTTTACAGTTCAGAGATGCATTCCCACGTGCATACAACTGTATGATATAGCAACTAATCCGTCTCTCACTGTCAAGGCTGCAAAAACAGTACTTTATATAATTATGCTTACTTACCACATTATGAATACCAGTTTCGACCATGTTCATATTGAATATTTATGAGTACTAAATGTAAAGCATACATACACATCTATGGGGTGTTCCCTGCCCGACACTCCCTGATCCAGTGATCAAGGGTATCCCTTTTCCTGCTGCGGAAGTCATCATAATGGTGACAACATTGTTCTCCAGTGTGGGGAATACCGGTCGCACTGGTAAGGGCCCTTGCCAAACCATTCCAGGCTTCAGATTTGTATTGTGAGCCGGTGTAGTTCTCCTGCATCAACAGTGACCCATGATCCTGAACCAGGACCCAATAAAGACCTTGGATTCCTTGACACCTTAGTACTGTGTTCTGAAACACATATCCTCTCCAACACCTGACATAGCTGCACAAGATCGAACTCATTGTCTAAGTACAGATGTCCTTCATGGATGCATCTGCAGTCATAACAACTGGGTTGTCCTGTCGTCAGGCAGCCCTTCAGTCGGCCGGATTCCAAAGTCCGGGTCCGGCTTCGGCTGATGTCGCACTTCACCCGACGTCATCTCTGTTGGTCTTCGGGTATAAAAGCATCAGCCGACGCCATTTTCCTCAGTCTTTCTTGCCGCATGGCGCCCGAAGCAGAAGCTGTTCGCAAGTGCCGGTCGGTCGGATCCAGAGATTACTTCTACCGAATACTACTTCGAAGACTTCTAAAGCTAAGTACCCCGTTGGGGACTCTTTCTTGCCTCAGCCGATGTCAGAAAAAGTTAATAATTGTTTAACCTGTGGGAAACAAATACCTCATAAAGATTTCCACTCTTATTGTCTGCCTTGTTTAGGCCCAGCCCACGTAGCAGCCTGTTCGCCTGTGCTTCTTTCAACCGGCCGAACGCTTAGGCGTCGGTCGGAGTTTGCAGAACAGCTTTTCGGTTCTGATTTTGCGTACATTATGCCGTCGGATCCTCCGACTACCCAATCTGCCAAAACGCAAAGATAAAGACCGACACTCGCGTGGTTAAGCAAACCGCGAGTGTCTCGGTTTCGGCCGAAACCGAGAAAACTGATCAAAGTACAGCTGAACCTATCTCTACAACTGAGGCTCCTGCTACCACTCTTGAATCGGCCTCAGAAATTTTATCCACTACGGTGGTTGCCACTGACTTATCAGACACCATTCCCTTGGATGTCTCTACCCCAGCACGTGGTGCTGCTAGGCCTCCAGCAGCCATGTCCATTAAGGCCTTCGCCAGGGCTAAAGCAGCCAAGACTACTAAGACAGTGCCTGTTAAACCCCCCACTACCAGGCCCTCTTCTAGTTCTCAAATGCTTACTTTGGCAGAAGATTTAATTTCATTAATTAGAGGATCTCAATCTCACCCAGACAGGGCCTCTCAGCCTCCAGAGAAGAGACCTAGGGCAGAGCCCCCTGAGCCAGTGTCCTCTGATGATTCTGCTGACGAATCAGACATAACTGACCAGCCAGAGGCTCCTTTCTCCAATTTTGAAGATTCTGATGCTGAAGAATCCATTCCAGCTGCTTCCCCACCAGAAGAATTCTCCTTTGGGGAAACCTTACATGCCATGCGAGAGCAGTTCCAATGGCAGCAACAGGATTTTTCAGGCTCCAGAAAAAGACTTAGGACCTTTCTGCACCTCCCACAGCACAGGCCCTTAGCTATACCTCCTGTTCTCTCTGTGGTGGATGATGCTTTCAATGATGTCTGCTCGCTCCAGATTCTTTACCCCAGCCCCTGTCAAACCAGACAGATTTTACAGGGTGCCAGATACTCATCACCACCTTTACAAGGCCCCACTTGCAGACCGCGAGACTATATTCCAGGGTCCCAAGGCAGTAGCGACCATAGCTAAAACCCTATTCCTTCTGAAAGGGAAGCAAGGTCATTAGACAGATGGGGTAAAAGGTCTACACTTCAGCTACTCTCTCAGCTACAGCTTTAAACTGTCAGTTTCACATGATACAATACCAAGAGTTTATGCTTGATCAGTTAACTAAAAACTAACCACTGATGAATCTCTTGATAAGAAATATGTATTAGAAATGGTAAATAACATACAACAGGTTAGCAACCATTCCTTAAAATGTGGCTATGATGCACTGGAGGCTTCATTTAGATCAGCCATGACTGGCACAGTGATAAGAAGGCATGCATGACTAAAGGAGCAAGCTTTACCGGATCATGTTAAAGCTAAGTTGCTAGATGCTCCTATGGATAAGACAAGTTTGTTTGGTACACCTGCCCAGCAGGTTATGAAGAAAATGGAAGAAAAGGCAAAATCTGTTCAAACGGTTAAAGATTTCTTGCAGGTTCAACCCCAAGGTTTAGCAGGAACTGGCCTGCCAAAATTGGTCCTTTCCTGACTCCACAAAATTTCTAAGGGGCAGGAATAGACGTTCCAGAGGCAGAAACCAATCCAGAGGAGGTGCCTACAGAGGCGACAGTGGCAAGGTAACAACAGAGGCACAGACACAACCACTGCCACTACATCAGCACAACCACAGTGACTTAACCCTAAATCTGCCTACCAGGGAACAAATAGCGGCTCCTCTAGGCGGAAAGTTAACCTTATTTTCAAAGAACTGGCACTACATAACAAAAGACAAGTGGATTTTACAAACCATAGATCAAGGTTACGGTTTCACTTCCACACTTTACCAGTCAAAGAGGAATGCCAAATCTACCTCCAAATCAAAAACAGAGGCACTACAACAGATAATGGAGTTAGCAAACATGAGAGCTGTGGAAAGAGTGCCAACAGCAGAGCAAGGAAAGGGGTTCTACTCCAGACTACTCCTAGTTCCAAGAAAGGAAAAAAGTTGGAGACCAATTCTCGACCTGTCCACCTTAAATACATACATCATTGTCCCAAAATTCAAAATGCTGACCCTACAGCAACTTCTTCCCATGCTGGGCAAGGAGTGTTGGCTGGTAACTCTAGATCTCAAGGAGGCATACCTGCACGTCCCCATTCGACCAATCTGCAGAAGATACCTCAGATTTCTTGCAGGATCAGAGCACTATCAATTCTCAGCATTGCCCTTTGGCTTATCTACTGCCCAGAGTATTCACAAAATGCCTGGCATCAGTAATCCCATTGCAGACTACAGGAATTCAAATTTACCCATACCTGGACGACTGCCTGCTACAAGGGGACAACAAAAGCAAGCTGACAACAGATTTACAAAGGGTCATTTACTTGCTACAAGCTCTGGGATACACAGTCAATTTACAAGAGTCAAGGCTGATACCATCCCAAACAAGGACATTCTTGGGCGCGGAATTGGACACAGTAAAACAAATGGCATTCCTGACTACAGAAAAACAAAAAGAACTCCCTCTTTACTTCTTGGCACTAACAAAACTGAACAAGTTAACAGCAAGAAAAGTACTGCAGGCCTTGGGCTTCATGGCATCATGCATAATCTTGGTCCCATTTGCCAGACTACATATGAGAAAACTACAGTGGTACCTAAAGAATTTATGGTCCCAACACAGACACAGCCTAGAAACAGAAATCCCACTAATTCCATGCTTAAAGCAGGAGTTCCTATGGTGGGCTCAGGCATGTCAGTCAAACCCAGGCCTACCCTTTCGCAGATGTCAAGCAAGCCAGACCATCACAACAGACGCTTCAGACCTAGGATGGGGGGCCCACATGCTGGACAAATGCGTGCAAGGATTGTGGACACAGGATCAACTTCACCTGCACATCAACCTAAAAGAAATGCTGGCAGTAAAACTGGCAATCCAAAAGTTCAAACCATTTCTCCAAGAGGGCCAGTTGATGATAAGGACAGACAACACCACAGTCATGTGGTACATCAACAAACAGGGAGGCACTCATTCATACCCCTATGCAGAATGACTTTGGAGCTGTGGACCCTGGCACTCAGCTACAACATCCAGTTACAGGCAATATTTGTACCGGAAAAGAAAATACTCTAGCAGACATATTAAGCAGAACCACATCGGATGCCCACGAATGGAAGCTGCACCCAGACATCTTCAAGACCATCTCAAAGAAATGGGGAATGCATCAGATAGATCTATTCGCATCACCTCTCAATCACCAGCTCAAAAAGTTCTGCACAAGGACATTCCACCCACTAGCATGGAAAGTGGATTCGCTCTCCTTCAGCTGGAAAGGCCTAACAGCATATGCATTCCCACCTCTTCCCTTGATACACAAAGTACTACTAAAAATCAAGGAAGAACGTCCAAGGATAATCCTGATAGCTCCAAACTGGCCAAGACAACACTGGTACCCACTGCTGAGGAGCATGTCTCGGGAACAATATGTGGCCAATACCCTGATGCCTTTGATGTTAACTCAGAACAACTACAGCATCATACATCCAAACCTAAAACGTTGCAACTGACTGCATGGAACATCACATAGCAGCAGCTAATCCAGAACTTTCCCAAAGAGTTAAAGACATTATTCTTGAAGCACGCAGACCTTCAACAAGAAGGAACTATGCTGGAAAATGGAAAAGGTTTGTCATTTGGAGTACTGAAAGAGGAAAAGATGTGTCAAACATAGATATGCCTAACATTCTGGAGTATCTGGCGAACTTCTTCATTCAGGCCTGTCCTACTCCTCCATCAAGATACATGCATCAGCTATTTCAGCAGAATACAGCTTTGATCCACCTGTTTTTCGCACCCTTTGCTCAGGCAGTTCCTCAGAGGAATCAAGAATGTAAAACCTCCAAGGAAACCACCATTACCAGCTTGGGACTTAAACTTTGTGCTAGAAAAGTTGACACTATCACCCTTTGAACCAGCAGCAACAGCAGACCTACAACACCTGTCATGGAAAACTGCTTTCCTACTGGCAATTACTTCAGCAAGGAGGGTTTCAGAACTACAGGCCTTAATGGCAGTGCAACCCTTCCTAATCTTCCACCAAGATAGAGTGTCCATGAGGACTAATCCTACATTTATGCCTAAGGTGGTATCCAGAGTGTCTTTAAACCAGGCAATCCACCTACCTACCTTCTTTCCCAACCCACAAAACAGAGGGAAAGAATACTGCATACCTTGGATGTACATAGACAGCTACGCTACTACTTGGACAGAACAAAAAATAGCAGAAAGACTGACCAACTTTTGTAGCCTATGCAACAGGAAGGGAAGGAAAAGCTATTTCCAAACAGACAATCTCCAAATGGATAGGAAATTGCATACGATTCTGTTACTCCTTCCATGGAAAACCAATTCCACAGAACATAAGACCTCATTCTACAAGGGCAACAGCCACTACCACAGCCTTCTTACGAGGAGTGGCAACCAAAGACATTATTGAGGCGGCTACTTGGACCTCCGTGCATACATTTGCCAAGCATTATAATTTGCCTCTATATTCCAGATCCCGAGCAGGGTTTGCCACTGCTGTACTGCAAGGGATCCTAAACACACCATAATCTACTTTTATCCTCCTCCCTAGTTGGCTATGGTATTCTACCCAGTTGTTATGACTGCAGATGCATCCATGAAGGACATAGTACAGTTTTGTACCTACCATAAATGTAGATGTCCGAACTGGATAGCATCTGCAGTCAGGATTACCCTCCCTCCTTCCCTCTGTGGTACTCCTAGGGTGTTTACCCTCCTAATAGCTAGCTGGTGGGGGAGTCTTTATGGTGTATTTGTTTGTATATATGTACATACAGGCTTATTTTTGTGTTTACCTCTATCTTTTTGGAAACATTGGCATCTATCCAAATTTTAGCCTTCAAGAGGGCTACTGGCATCTGGGGCAAGAAACACTGAGGAAAATGGCGTCGGCTGATGCTTTTATACCCGAAGACCAACAGAGATGACGTCGGGTGAAGTGCGACATCAGCCGAAGCCGGACCCGGACTTTGGAATCCGGCCGACTGAAGGGCTGCCTGACGACAGGACAACCCAGTTGTTATGACTGCAGATGCTATCCAGTTCGGACATCTACATTTATGGTAGGTACAAAACTGTACTTTTTCGCTGATTCACCTTTAAATAGCATGTTTTCCCACCAATTGAGTTTTCTGAGAGTGGTCACTGTGTGGATTTTGATGCATTCAAAAGAGCTGTGCTCTGCTTACCATTGCTCAAACATGGTAAAACAAATGCATTGCTTTGTGCAATGCTAAGCAGCATGCACTTTTTCTAAATGTATCCGAAAATAACTTACAACCAATGCTGTTCCACAGTCATTTCATTACAGTACCACTTTATTTGTATAAGCTGCAATATCGCAACAGTATAAATAAAGTTTGCTTACCCAGAACAAGAACCCAGGACCATCTGCACTCCAGTCCAACACTCTGCACATGTTGCCATAGGATTTGTTACCTGTAGTTACATGTTTTAGTATTCATTGTTAAGTTGCTGGTATGCTAGAAGTCTAAACCTCAGAATGCACTCACTCAAGGCACTCCTTAAAATGGAGAACATCAACATCTGTGCAGTGACAGAGACCTGGTTCAAAGCTCCAGAGAGCACCCCTGCATTACCAGGCTATAATTCATACCACACCTTTCGGCCACCTAACCTGGAATGAAGCACTAAAGGTGGAGGCGTGTCCATATTCATTAAGGATATCTACACTTCCAGGCTAGTTGCACAGCATAATGCATCCGAGATTATCCAAGTGCAACTAACTCTGGGCAAGACCGCAATCCAAATTGTAGCTTGCTACAGACCCCCCACCATGCCCCAGGATTCCCACTCCTCATTTCTTGATGCACTGGAAAGTATTAGGGTAGAACCTAACACCCTACTAATGGGCGATTTCAACTACCCCACCATTAACTGGGAAAACTGCTCATGTACCAACTCTTTTGCTCAACGTTTTCTGGAATTCATAAGTTCCAATGCCTTGGATCAACTTATTCACACCCCCACCAGGGACAGCAATATCCTAGACCTGGTCATTACCAACATGGGCAACCAGTGCTCCACACCAGAGGTCAATTCCTCGTTGGTCAGATCCACCCACAAGCTAATCACCCTAGACATCCACATCCCACCCCCAATTAGGGAAACCACCATAAAAAACTTCTCCAAAGCCAACTTCATACTTCTTAAGACAGGAGTGGCAAACTTCATGACACCCATGCAGACGGACAATAGAGGTACGACTGCTGAATCCTACACAAATGCACTTTATAAGCACTTACACGAGTGCATGGATCATGCTATCCCTAATAGAACCAAGATGCTATCTTCCAAAAAAGGAAGCCAATCTGGTGGTCCTGTGCCATAAACAAACTCTACAACAGAAGAAAGAAACTGTTGCAAAAAAAGAGTAAAATCCCATGACTGGAGGAATTCCCTGGTCAACATCAGTAAGAAGCTGAGATCCCTCATAAAATCCTCCAAAGCTAGTTATGAAAACAAAATTGCCACTGACTCTAAAGACAACCACAAAGCATTCTATAGCTATGTCAAGTATCTCAATGGCAACACTCAGATCTGCTCTGAGTTACAGCACAATGGCACTAAATATACAGAACCAACTGATAATGCCAACATCCTGGCAGATAGGTTCAGTGCTAACTTTACCCCCCTCTCACCCCCCAGAGGGCCCATCTCTATACCGGAAGAATGCAAAGTTCCTGTAATCATGGCTGCACAGGTAAAAAAAACACTTTCCAAAGCCAAGAACACAGCATCCCAATATCTCAGGCTGTGTTCTACACAAACTACAGAATGAACTGGCACCCTACCTAAGTACCATGTTCAGTCATAGCCTCACCTCAGGCTTTGTGCTCACTGAATGGCGCTCCATGATGGTTCTCCCACTCCACAAAGGGGGAGCCACGATGGACCCTGGGAACTACTGCCCCATTAACCTGACGAGCCTGGTCTGCAAGGCCATGGAATGTATCATCATGGAACTCATAAACAAAGACATTGGTAATCTCCAAACTCTGAACCCTACCCAGTTCAGATTTGTAAAAGGCAGATCATGTCTCCTAAACCTGATTGATTTCTTTGAAGCAGTCACCAAAGCCATAGATGAGGGTAAGGTGGTTCACACAGCTTATCTAGATCTCGCCAAGGCTTTTGACACCATCCCACACTCTAGAATTATAGATAAGTTCACTAAACTAGGTATAAATCCCTATGTCACAAGATGGGTTGCCAACTGGCTCATGGACAGAACCCACACTGTGAAAGTAGCAGACTCCAAATCTGACTTCAGACCAGTGACAAGTGGAGTACCACAGGGTTCATTCCTGGGTCCTCTCCTGTTTGGTATCTACTTCTCTGACGTACAGGCTAACACAGAAGGTTTTTGGCTAACAAAGTTTGCAGATGACTGCAAACTAGGAGCCATAATCGAAACTCCTAACAATGTGGACATACTACAAAAGGGCCTCACTGAGACAGATGCCTGGTGTCAAAGCCATGGCCCGAAGCTCAATGCCAAAAAGTGCTTTGTCATTCCCTTTGGTAAACAC
Source organism: Protopterus annectens (assembly GCF_019279795.1). Classification (NCBI taxonomy): domain Eukaryota; kingdom Metazoa; phylum Chordata; order Ceratodontiformes; family Protopteridae; genus Protopterus; species Protopterus annectens. The sequence goes on along the minus strand of NC_056742.1, from coordinate 138,530,989 downwards.
TCTGTACCCATGAGCTACCACATAGCTGGTAATCTACTTAACGCCGAAAATGTGATGGGACCTTGGAACACAGGTTGATAGTAGTCGCTCCTTTGATAATCACATCGCCCCAGTGGTCAGGAAATCCTACTACGTGGCTCAACTCATCACAAAAGGTTTCTCATCCAGAAAAAGAGGTCATTGTTCCCCTCTACTCATCACTCATTAGACCCATTATAGAGTACAACGCCCCTTTTGGTATGTACCTCACAAGACACCTACAACAACTGGAAAGGCCACAGAAATACCTCACAAAGAGGATTACTGGCCTCAAACAGATGCCCTATGCAGACCGTCTCAAAAAAGTCCAGGTTTACTCCATCGCATATTGCCTACTCAGAGGCGATCTCTGCCTAACATACAAAGCTATGTCAAACCCAGAGCTGTTGGACATGCTCCACTTAAAGAAATCCCAATCCCTCCGAGCTACACGCTCTAGGAACCTGAACCTTGTCACCACAGTAAACAGAACATGCTGGAGGGATAGGTTCCTGTCCCAGAGACTTCCCATACTCGAACAGACTACCTATCTATGTCAAACAGAGCTCTTCATTAGCACTCTTCAAGAAAAATCTTGATGATTGGATGGGAAATAGGAAATTCACCCCAGGGATCACTTCTATGGCTCTGCTCGACAGGGGCACAGGAAAATAATTTTCTTGGGTGGCGAAAGCCAGGGTACATTTTTGGCTAGGCTTATATAGGCCCCAGGGCTAATAGCCTAGTACCTACATATTCACATAGTGCATCCCCATTTAGCAGGTTTGCACAATACCCAGCAGTGATGAGCAATAACAAGTGTAAGCATCTGGTTTCTATTTTTGTATGTCCCGGTCATGTCTGATACATGGGTGGTCCTGTTGGGCAAATGGGGTAAGCACAGCCAAACGCTGAGGTGCATTGCAACTTACATGGCATAAGTTTTTGAAATTGTTTTATAGCTTTCAGATGCTGCAACAGATCTTAGCAAAGCTAAGTCAGGTGACCAGCTGTGATGTCATTTTATAACCAGCACTGAAATATTTTTTTAGATATTAGTAAGAGATATTCTGGAACTTTTGCAGCAACACTTAGTTTTTCAAAACCTGACAGCAAAGATCTCTCACAGATATCTCACACAACCTAACACCTCATGTTACCTTGCTGTAGTAAGCAACTCAAAACACTTCATCTTGCCTTGCTTTAGTAAGTAACCAGGGAACAGTAATTCTTTAGCCAGTCAGGAAAATATAGTGAGATTAGTTCAATATTATTTTTATGCATCTGTGTGAATCTTATCCCACTGTGTTTTTTTTTTTATATCTCCTGTGATTGAAACTCTGGTATTTATTGTAACTAGATATTCAGTAGTCTCATGTTTTCTATTAGTTATTATTAAATATTTCTAAACCTTTCATTGTGGCTGGTCTTTTAGGGAATACTTTTAACATCTTAAGAGTAGTTATTTTAGTGACACTGCGGCCGCTCCTGAAAGCCTTGCCTCATTGGTCACACTCTACCTTTTGTATTAGTATTCATTTTACTCAGTATAATTGGGTACCCCTGTAAGATCTTTAGAATAGCTGACTAGTGGCAGTATAATTACTTTATAGTCTTGGCAGAGGTGGCACAGCTGGTAAATCTGTGCCAGCCTTTCCCAGGAGTGAGTGAGTGTGCGCGTGTGTGTGTGTGTGTGTGTGTGTGTGTGTGTGTGTGTGTGTGTGTGTGTGTGTGTGAAATAAATATCCAATTGTGTTTGTCAGCTACTTGGAAAAGGGACATAGGTTCATAGGTTGGTACTAGGCTATCGGCCCTAGGGCCTATACAAGCCTAGCCATAACAATTCCCTGGCTATTTCTTCCCACAATGTTTACTTTGCTGGACCCCTGTCTAGCAAGGCGACTGACATGATCCCTGGGGTAAATTTCCTTTCTCCCATCCAATCATCAAGGTTCCTTTTGAAGAGGGCCAAAGAAGCGCTCTGCTTGACATATATGGGCAGTCTATTTCAGAGTCTGGGGAGTCTCTGGGTCAGGAAACTATCCCTCCAGCATGTTTTGTTTATTGTGATGACAAGGCTTAGATCCCTGGAGTGTGTGGCTCTGAGAGATTGGGATTTCTTTAAGTGTAGCATGTCCAACAGCTCTGGGCGTGACGTGTCCTTGTATGTTAAGCAAAGATTGCCTCGGAGTAGACGATATGCGGCAGAGTATAGCTGGAGTTTTTTAAGGCGGTCAGCATAGGGCATCTACTTTAGGCCTGTGATTCTTTTAGTGAGGTATTTCCAAAGTGATCAGTGTGGAGTCTTGTCTGGGGCCTGGAGAGAGAAAGAGTTCAGCCCCAGGTCCAGTGTATGCTGTTAAGGGAAATTGTGCTTGGTGCAGAGAGCTGCATCTGAAAATAGAGTGAATCTATTTTCGTTTTTCTCCTAGTGGCCGTCCCTCTCCAGTGTCAGTGGTGAGGACTGAGGCTTCTTGATTAATGGCCTGGAGTAGGGACCATCACAGAGGTCACTACATTTTTCATCAGATTCCTATGCTGTTGCTCATTTAATTCCCATATTTGGAGGAAATAGGTAGTAAAAGTGCCTAAGTGATAGCTTCTTTGTCTAATAGGGGTGGGAGTTTGGCGTAATGGTTAAGGTCCTTACCTTAGAAACACAAGGTGCAGGTTTTGATTCTGACATGGAGTAACTGGCTAGGCCTAAAACTGCCCATAAGGGCAGTTATCCTGGTACTAACCTATGAACCTAAAAAAATTACTTCTGTCTGTATATCCCTTTGATATTATTTCCATGTTTGATAAATTTAATGGCGTTACATCCTGAAAGTGACTTGGATCAAAAGTGAAAAAAAAAATCTCATCCATTAAGTTTTACTTGTATGGTTTCACACCTGGATCCACATGAGTACTCCTAACCATCTGTTAAAGACAGTACTTTTGAAAAAGCCATACCTGAAGCAGTAAATAGAAGAGATTATTTTATATGTTTATATTTCTGGCAGGAATAGAAAAAAAACTGAAGGCATAAGGAATATTGGAAACAAACCAGCCACCACATCATCTTTGTGAGAGCTCAGATTTACAAGTTTTTGTTGGTTCTTCTTTCCATTATTGCATTATCAACAAGCAAGCCTGTGTTACTGATGCTTTTTTTAAACACTTTTATTAAATAAATAAAAATATCACTTGAGATAGGCACACACACCATAATATCATTTTTTCATGCATCATACATTGCATATGTGTTTTCATTCTTTATAATAACTCTCATACTCTGACATATGTATTCCATACTTTCCAGCCTTCTCAAACATTGTTCCTCCTCTTCCTTCTGAACATTATTTTGCATGTATTGTTCCTACAGTAAATTCCGTTTATTTCAGTGTAAATGGTTCCTTCCTTTTTCTAAAGATCTCACTTTCAGTTCTTTTATTTCTTTAGCAGTGTCCAATACCGATTACAGTTGGTCTAGATTTTGATTTCCATTTTATAGTAATTATTTTTTGGCAGCCAATAGCATTAAACTTAATAAGGCTTTAAAAGGTCTAGTCAGTTAAGATACTGTGTCCCATTTCAGATGAATAATTTCCTTAGTTACAGCAATTTGCTGCCCCTGTGTTTCTGACAGAGGTTGCTGTAGTACTCTTTTAAATAAAATTACCACTCATCACACTCCCAAAAAACATGTTCTCAGTTGCCACTCTCTTTCTCATCACACCTCAGGAAAAATTCTTTGAAGTCTACTTTGGGTATAAAAACTGTTCCAAGCAAAAATCGTAAACCTTCTGGACTTTGTTGCATAATTGAGAGTGCTCTCTCTCTCTCCCCCCCCTCTCTCTCTCTTTCTATATATATATATATATATATATATATATATATATCTGTATAAATATAGCTATACATATATATGTGTGTGCATGTGTGTCTGTGTGTAAAAAAAAAAAATATATATATATATATATATATATATATATATATATATATATATATATATATACACACACACACACACACACATTTTTTGTATCTAAATCAAAAACATATAATATAGGGGTAGCAATTGATAGATGGACCAAACGTGTATGAGAACATTCCACATCTAATAAAAGATTCATGGAATTTTTTGGGTAAATTGACATCAGATTTATGGAATGAAGATTTGTTCTATTTAACCACTGATGTTACAGATTTATTTTCAAGTATTCCTAAGGATATTGGACTGGAATTTTTTAGTAACAGTTTGAGGAAATTTTCTAACTTGAGTTGGGATAGGATTTGTCTAATCACAGATATGATGGCATTAGTCCTAGACCACAATTATATAATATTTCAAGGTGAATATTTCAGACAGAGTAAAGGGGTAGCTATGGGGGCGTCATGTGCCCCCATATTTGCAAATCTAGTGATGTTAGAATGGGAGTCCGAATATTTGTTCAAAAGTAGATTCTATTCAAACATAGCATTCTATGCTAGATATTTGGATGATTTATTCATTTTATGGAAGGGCCAAAAAGAGGCAATAATTGAATTTATAGAGTACATAAATGGGACGACACAATTTTTAAGATTCACACATAATATAAATTTAAAGGGAATCGTGTATTTGGACA